>NC_045784.1:130668172-131268172 GCF_008692025.1 Phocoena sinus | reverse complement strand
TCACAGTCTGTCCATAGCTGTGTGCTAAATTAGAAGCCTGACCCTCAGGCAGCAGCTTTTAAGGTATGCAAATAGACCTCTTTTAGGGAAAGTTTGGGATATGAGTGTTTATGTCTGCTGTCTCTGTGGTAGGCCTGAGGGGGGGGATAGCCACAATAAGTCCTCACAGACCTATTAAGAAGTGTTTCTTTGTTTGGTATAGTCTGTTGGGTCTCATGATTGCAAGCCCCATTTTCTTTCAAAGCTATGTGTTTTGGGGACCCATCCCTCAGGTGGAAGTCTTAAAAGTTGGGACACTAGATGTTGGGTTCAAACCCTTCAGTCCTCAGGGAGAAGCTGGGAGTTGTGAGCTTCTACATGATCATATGTTTATATGTCACTGAATCAGGGGTAGGGCCATGGCAAGATTGTCTCAGCCCTTCTTATACATTCTCATTCACCCAATGTGTAGGAGTCGCTCAGTTAGTTTCTAGATTTCTTCATAGAGAATTGTTCCCTGTGTAACTGTAGATTTGCTGTGTCCATGGGAGGAGGTGAGTTCAGGAGCCTCCTATATTTCCATCATGGAGCAGAACCTCCAGCACTATTTGTAATAGTTACAAACCAGAAATGACTCAAATGCCCATCAACAGAATGGATGAATAAATTGTGGTGGTATAGTCCCACAATAGAATTCTATTCAACATGAAGGATGAATGAACTATTGCCATATAGCACAATGATGATAAATCCCCTAAATATAATGTTAAATGAAAGAAGCCAGGCACAAAAGAGTACATACTGCAGTATTCCATTTATATAAAGTTTTATAAATAAGCAAAACTAATCTTTGCTGACAGAAGTCATGATGGTAGTTATCCTTGGGTGAGGGGAGAGACAATATGGGAAAAGGGGACAGGGAATGTTCTGGGGTTCAGGTAATTATCTATGTATTGACCTGGGTGCTAGTGAAATGGATGTGTTCACATCATGAAAATTCATCAAGCTTATGATCTGTGTACTTTTCTGTATATATAGTGTACTTCAGTAAAAAAAAAAAATTAATTTGCCTTAGGTAAAAAAGAAATCCAATATCTTAGCAAAGCTTTTTCAGTGGCTTCCCACAGTACTTGGAATAAAATCCAAAGTCCTTACCATAGCCTACAGAGCTATACATGATCTGGCCCATGGCTACCCTCCTCCACTTCACTTCTTACCATTATTCCCCTTGGTTACTCAGCTGCAGCCACATGGCCTTCTCACTTGTCTGCAAACATAAAACTACTTTCCACCCTAAGACTTTGTACTTGATGTTCTCTGCCTGGAACACTCTTCTCTCAGCTTGTCACATTGCTGGTTTCTTATCATACAAGTACCAGCTCAAATGTCACTTCTTTAAAAAAAAAAAAGTCCTTCTCTCAACAGTCCTTCTGAAATAGACTTCCCAATATTTTTTTTTATCACTTAACACTATTTTTTTCTACATAACATCTGTAACTAGTTATGTATTTGTTACTTGTTCATCATCTATCTTTCTCAATAGAATGTAAAATCCCCAAAGTCTGGGATCATGTCTGCTGTGTTCACCATTATATCTTTAATGCCTGACACACCACCTAGCACATAGCAAGTGCTCATGTAAATGTTAGGGTTGAATGAATGAATCAATGAAGATTCCTGGGTAAACTCTCTACTAGGCTGTAGCTAGGATTTCTCCCACGAAGGAAAACACCTGAAAAGTTGTAAGTCATCCTATTAAAAAGAAAGCTTTGTTAGTACAAACTCTTGCCAACCTCAGCTTGGTGAGGAGAAAGCTCAGATCTTTCCCCAGTGTTTCTATGAAATTTGGCCAAGGGAATGTTCTTTAGATAAAACATAATATTCTAAGATGGTAGAAACCAGCTAAAACTTTCTTCTATCCCCTATCCTCAGATTTTCCAAAAGAAAACAAAATATGGTCAACAGGCAGTGGAGCTCTTCTCTAAAATCCTATAGTCATGAGAGAACATTATTATTGTTACCTCATCATGGGACAAGTAATAAATATAGGGAAAGCTTATGTAAAATTGCTTAATAAGCAACAGATTTCTTTAACATGTGTTTGAGGAGATCTTTCTTTCTCACAATTTCACCTTAGGTACAACAACTATGACCGGGCTGTCATCAATACCGTACCTTATGATGTTGTCCATCGTTGGTATACAGCACACCGGACTCTAACAATAGAGTTGAGGAAACCTGAGAATGAGTTTTGGGTCAAACTAAAGCCTGGCAGGGTGGGTGCCAAACTCGAAAGATGTCAAGTAAGCTCGTTATACTGAAGCAGTGAAGAATGAGTACTTATTGAATACGTGAGTCAAAATGTTGCAAAGGAAAAAGAGAAAAGAGTCCTGGGTGTTGGCCCTGGTCCTACCACTCACTCACTAAATGACCTAGAAGCAGGCTCTCCCCACTGACTCAGTGACTATTTGTATGATGAGGGGGTTGAAGGACTCCCTTTACCTTCTCTCTTCCCTGGGACCTTGATTCATTAATTATTTCATCCTCATGTCCCTATGGGCTAAGGGTCCTTCTGGCTTTATGATTCCTTTTTTTTTTTTTTTTTTTTTGCTCTTGATATTTCCTCTGGATAAAGAATATCTCTAGCTTAGCATAAGACATAATGAAATAGTTTAACTCTTTGAGAACATATATAATAACAATTAAAGAGAAAGAAAAAAAGAAACCAATGATCTGGTTTGCTTTGATAAGAGAATAATTAATCAAGAAATAAAAGCTCCTCAAAGTTCAGGGCCTGTAACCTGCTGTTACTTTTGTTACTTCCATCTAGCCTACTACAGAGCTACATACATCCTAGTTTCCAAATGTTTGTTTAATCTCAAAAGAAAAACACCTCATTGAATGTAACCAGAGAACAACCTAAAGCTTTTATTTTAAATGATCTCTTCTGATTTAGGGTTCCTTTGGTCTGCCCTTGTTCTGAGTATTTTTTCTCTCTTTTTTTCCCACTCACAGGTCCTATTTATAGACAACTGGCGCGTCCTACATGGCAGGGAATCCTTCACTGGCTACCGCCAACTCTGTGGCTGCTATTTAACAAGGGATGATGTATTAAACACTGCTCGTCTCTTGGGTCTTCAGGCTTAAAATTGACAGCATTGGTATTAGGAACACACCTGACAACCTGGCTACCAGAATTCATATCAGCAGAATAATATTGTGTCAATACGGACTTCAAATTGTCTCCTTACCTCATCACACAAAACAAAAGCCTCCCCTTTCTCTAATAGGGAAAACCTTGGAGAGAGGCTTCTGAGATAGCCAATGTCAGCCATCTAGTATGGTAGCTTTCTTCCCCAAGTTATAACGTGGACTCATTTGGTTTTTGGACCCTTTGATGTAATTGTGGTCAATCTGCCTCAGAAATATAATCACCACATTGATAGAGAAACAATAATAGTCACTAGGTAAAAATTTGTTTCAACAGGATCTGTTAAAAAGAAATGCATTCTAGGAATAACAAAGTCTTAATAGAGCAGAGATTTGCAACATTTTTGGTCTTAAGACACCTAATCACTCTTAAAAGTTATTGAGGACCCCAAAGAGTGCTTGGATGTGGGTCGTGTCTATTGCTACTAATTGTATTAGATATTAAAACTTAGAAATGTTTAAAATTTAAGGACAAAAAAGCACACATCCATCAGCTGTCAGAGAGATGACATCATCACATGTCATGTAGCTTCTGGAAAAGTCTTCTGTACATTCATCAGATAATTCGAGTGAAAAAGGCAATATCATCTTAATGTTGTTATTAAAAATTGTTTTTAATACACAAACCCACTAAATGGATCTCATGGACTGCTCTAAAGGTGTCTTTAGACCACACTTTGAGAACCAGTGTGCTAGAGGATACCTTGGGACAGTCCTTTACATAGGCCTATGGATTAAAGAGTTTAACTGGTACCCTAAATTTTTCTCTGTGGTCTCCTAGAACTACAGATATTGTAGGAATTGCTTCATATTACAAGCTCAGTGATAAGGTGGGAAGTGAATGCAGAGTGTTTTATCTTGTGAGAAGAGTTATCTCTATCTAAGTCATCTCTTGAGGAGTAAAACTAAGAAGTCACAATAGCTCCTGTGGAACAAACCCATCAGTTTTGTAATTCCGTGAGGGATAATTGCAGAAAGTTTTTAGATGTTTCTGAGGTTCCATATAGTAATTCACACACACATGTGCACGTGTGTGTGCATACACACAGAACACAACAGAGGGTACAGAGGGTTAGTCTCTAAGATTGTTCAGGGAGTTCATCACAATCGATAATGTGCCTCCAAAGAACTGGAGATTACTATCCGAACTTGCATTTTGGCTTTTGATGGAATTTAGGATACAATCTGTTTTCCTCCATTTCTGTTAATCGTTTTTTTCCTTTTTCTCCCCCTATCTTAAAATATTATACATGTTAATTGCCAAGATTTGACTGGGTTAAGTATAATACCTTGTTTCTTTTATTTTTTTAATGGCTTTCCTTTATATGTGGAGAGAGAGAAAGGGAAAGGGAGACAGAGATAGAGAGAGGCAGAGAGATAGGTGTGAGGTTTATTTTCCCTTGGCTTTCGTTGAAAGCGAAGCTGTACAATAACCACATTGACTGCTATAAAATGATGAAAGACAGTCCAGGCTAGGATGTGCACAAGAGGAAGAAAGCATTATTAGTGAGGCTGGGAGTCACAAATCAAAGAAAAGTCAGTATTCTGACAGAGAATAGAGCGTAATCTGATGTTTTCAGGAGGTTCCTAGTTCACATTTAATAGTTTATACATTATTTTATTGACCCATCCAGTGCTCCAAAATATGTTCTCAAATATTTCTGCATTTTAATTGTACTATATAGGAATCTTTAGGGGTCTTCCATGAAGTGTGTTTTCCTCTTAGGTCAAAGGATTGATAATTAAGTTCACGTCTTAAAAGAGTATACCCTTTAGCAATTAGAATAGAAAAGTAACAACAAAAAGTAACAACATTTTAACATACCGTCTTTTCTCTGTACTATTATGTACGCTTAAAATATGTTACCATTCCTTAGTCTTCATCAGGATATTTACCTTTTTAGAAGTTTTACCTAAATTAGCCTTGAAAATTACACTATAACTGAGGTCAGCATTGCTTTATGACAAGGAAAGAACATATTCATGGCCCTGGAGAGATAAGGACACAGATCAATCTTATCCCTTACTGAAGGACTCCCTTTACCTTCTCTCTTCCCTGGGACCTTGATTCATTAATTATTTCATCCTCATGTTCCTAAATTTTCAATCATTACTTTTCTACAGTGTACTCTCCTCAGAGGAAGAAAGAGGAAAAGGAATTATTTGAGTGTTGATGATGATCACTGACAACTTTCTATGTGAGAGATTTCTTTTTCACATCTCTTTCTGGTGTCCCTGAAAATGTAAGCATGGGTGTGTGTCAACCAAGCTCACTGTAGAGTCACTTTTACTTTTTGCTATAGTGGGATGGGATCAGTAGAGTCAAGAGCACGGCGCCTAATATGGTGTTATAGCACCTAACATAATCATTTCATAATATGGATTTGTTGTAATGAAAATAAATTAATGAATTCCTTTCAAACAAACTCACCAGAAAATATCACATTCCCTGTATGTCTTTTTGTGTTTGGCAGTTAACTGGTGCTGAATTTTGTTCACCTTCATCTAGAGAGACCAAGCATTCAAGTGTGCGCAAACTGAGAGGGGTTTCCTGGGCTGCAGAACTTATAGTTTTAAGACTGGGAAAGTCCCACACAGATCATGACTGTTGGTCCTTCCTTCTTGCTGCTAGCTGCATTTTGCTCTTCAGTTTTCTCTTCTTCAGTTTAAAATGAAGGCCTTGGACTAAGTAGCATCTAAAGGTTGTGCCATTCTATAATTTTGTTTGGCCTCTCATCGCTTAAGTTTTCTTATATGGGTACAGTAAGGAAAATACCTACCCTACAGGGTTTTGTGACAAATTTCTGATTATTAACTAAGATGTTTGTGGCACATAATAATGACCAATAATAATAGCTAACTCTTACATAGTGCTTGCTATGTGCCAGACACAGTTCTAAGTGCTTTTAATACCCACAGCAACCCTATCCCCATTTTAGAAATAAACAAATACAGACAATGAGAGATTAAGTGGCTTACCCAAGATCACATAGCTAAATAAGTGTCAGAGTTTGGATTAGAACCTTCACAGTCTGGCCACAGAGACAATGCTTTAAAGTAATTTGCCATATTGCTCAATAAATGTTAATTCCCACCCCCCTTTCCCATACTTACACAGTCTAGCTGACCAATCATAGATAATAATCATCTCCACTGTCACAGTGTTTCCCAAAACATCTTAAAAGAACCATGAGAATATCTACATTTGTTTTGCAAATACTCTGCAAAGATCCACAAACACCCCCCCACAACTTTCTGAAAACTTTTCTTCACTTTCTCTAATTTTGTCTCTTTCAAAGGTGGAACCTTGAAGTTAGAAGGAAATCAATCAACCTATTCAGCATATTTCCTTCTTACCACAATCTTACAAAATACCAGTCAGTTGTTAAGATCAAAAGCACCTTACAGGGCTTCCCTGGTGGCGCAGTGGTTGAAAGTCCGCCTGCCGAAGCAGGGGACAGGGGTTCGTGCCCCGGTCCGGGAAGATCCCACATGCCACGGAGCGGCTGGGCCCGTGAGCCATGGCCGCTGAACCTGCGCGTCCGGAGCCTGTGCTCCGCAAGGGGAGAGGCCACAGCAGTGAGAGGCCCGGGTACCGCAAAAAAAAAAAAAAAAAAAAAAAAAAGGACCTTACAGGACCTATTCACATCACTGCCCCAGGAAGCTCTTGGGCATATTGAAGATCCACTCACAGAGCCAGCTGATGGCTCGGCTCAGCTCCTAGTTGTGAGGTCAGCCTGTGTCTGTGCCCTCACCTCTTCAAGATTGCAGCTCACCAGAGCCAAAGATGCTGGGAGATTTGGTAGTAGCTCTTTTTTTCCTGATTTACATTCAGGGGTTGGTGGGTAATTTCATCCTGCTTCTTGGCTTTAAGCAGTGAGCTTCCATCTTGCTCATAGTTCTTTTAGACACCATTGTTTGCTTCCAGTGCAGCAAAAGCCTGCTGCTTCAGCACAGAGACAATTATCCTTTTTGTGTGTATGTTGACCATTCCTTTTTTATTTTACCTTTTTATATTTTGCCATCATTGCTGTGTGTTTGGAGCACAAGGCTAGCCACAGCATGAACTTACTGTAATATCTTGACTGGAAATCTTTTCCATATCGATATTATTCTTCCCTGATTCCCTAAATTGAGTTTGCAAAATATGACTGCACACTTTCTTGATGGATCAGGCTCATCGCTATCATGTCTGTTTTTGTGCCAGACTATGAAACAGTATAAAGTCTTAGCTTGATTAACAGAATCCAAGCTTCCTTTCTCGAAAAAACTAATCAAACATCTCTTACAACTGTGATACGTTGTCTTAAGCCATGTGTGTGTGTATTATATTGATTAATAGTGATGTTCTAACTTTTTCTCTGTGGGTGGATAAGCACGGTAATTTATCGTGTGCACAAGTGAAGATCACAAGGGTCAATGCTATGCACATCTTTGAAGTCAGTGAAGGCTTTTCTGTATTAGCCCCATCATTATCTATGGTCTACCCTTTGCCCCATTGATGGTGGTTAACTCCCTCCAATTCAGGTACTCAGTGTCCTCTCACCTTCTGCTTTCTAGCTCCCTCTCTGATACCTTGACTGAGGCAGCATAGTGTTGTCGGAAGAGCATGGACTTGAACCGACCTTGGCTTGAATTCAGCCTCTGTCTCTCACTAGCCTGGCGAATTTTGGGAAGCCACTTTCTCTCCTTGAGCCTCTGTTTCTTAACCTGCAAAATGGGGTAAAAAATGACATCTGTCTGATAAACCTGTGGTAAAGAATGAAATGAGGTCATATGTATAAAGTGTCTCCCATAGTGAGCAGCACATAATAAACACTCAGTACTTAGTAGTTTATCAATGTCACCAATATCAGTATTTGAACAAATAGCAGAGACCAGGGTTAGCCTCTGTGTTTGATAGAAATCAGCCTTCTACTTAGAGAGAAAGAGCAAAGTTATGGGAGTCAGAGCTGGAGAAGTATGTGGAATGCTAAGGGTCAGAGAGAGTAGACAGGTCGTGAATTGCAGAACTACTGGCAAGGCACCTGAACCTCAAGCATGGCCTTTATGGATAGGAAGTTGGTTTTGGGTAGGTGGTCCGGGGGCTGAGAGCTGAAAGAGCAGAAAGGTCATAGAAGAGATCAGAGAGCCTGATGAGAAAAGCTGAGTCTGGAGTGTTTTAGGGAGAGTGGCTTGATAACAAAGATGTGTAGGGTGAATGAGGCAGGCAGGGAGACATCCATGCCTGCAATGATACTTCCACATCTAACTTCACCACCTTCCAAAACCCCACTGAAACTACTATAAAACGATATTTGAAAAGATTAGAAGAGCAGGAAAAGAGACAACTAAGAAGTCCACAAACTAGGAATTGTAAGCCCTTAGTGGGAAAAGCCAGAAAACAACCTGATTTACTAACCCCCCTTCGCTCCTCACAAGAATCTTCAAAGGTTGCAACAGGCAACTCTGAAAGGGGAGGTGAAGGGGGAGTGGGTACCAAACTAATGAGGGTTTTTGAAAAGTAAGAAGTAGATTCTTTTCAAAATCCCTTTCTGTAGTTGATGCCTGCCTGCACTGAGTGTCTGGCCCTTCCCTGCCCTGACAGAAGTCTGAAGTGTTATATTCTCTGCAGAGGGTAAAGCAGAGACTATCTGGACTGGGAGTTCCCAACAGCTGGAACAACAGCTGGAGTCTCATATTGAAAACAGAGGGCTCAAGTGGAGGTATGCACGCTGGAAGCTATAAACCCCCAGTCCTCTCCAACTCTGACCCTGAAATTCCGGCAGCTGGGCCATCTGACCAACGAAAGAGAAAGATATCTAAGGATATTGATACTGAAGTGTCCCCAGAAAGGGCCCAGCTGGATTAGTCTACAGTGAAGCACACAGTTTGACATTGTGAGGCAGATGAGGGGGAGGAGACCCATGCAGTTGAGGAGATTGATTTTCAGAAAGGGACAGTGGACCTGAGCATGTTTCTTACTGAAAGGAAAGGAGCTAGTCAGAGAAGAGGGAGAGATTAGAGGATTCTGGAAAAAGAAATTAATCCAAATCGGAAAAGGAGAACTAAAAGTGTCACTGTTTGCAGATGACATGATACTATACATAGAGAATCCTAAAGATGCCACCAGAAAACTACTAGAGCTAATCAATGAATTTGGTAAAGTAGCAGGATACAAATCAATGTACACAGTCTTCAAAATCCAAAGAGACACTCCAATTATTGTGCCTCTTTCTTAATCATAAGTAGTGTGAGGTGCAACAACTTGCTCTCACTTAAGAAGTAGTATCCTGACTTTCCATAGAATTTCCACAGAGTTTAATCTCCCTCCTTATGGCAGACATTTTATATATATATATATATATATATATATATATATATATCACAACTCACAACAAAAAACAAGGGATCTGGCATTGCCCTGAGGGATGGACAGTAAAATTAATACTCCTTATAAATGCAAACTTATTCTGATTTTACTTATCGTGGGGAACTGGAGAAAAGAAACTTTGTGGGTTGTCGATTTGCTCCAGAACTCACAACACATCTGAAATCTCAGCTGCAATTGATATTGCCACCGAATTAAATCTGTGATGATCTGCTGTCATTTTCCATGACCCATCTGTCTTTTGTAGGAGTGAAACAAATGAGCTACGTTGGGATGTAATAGAAATCCCACGATTTGGTATATAATAGAAACTTTCTGTGATGATGGAGAGGTTTCTTATTTGTGCTGTCCTATATGGTAGCCCTTAGTCACATGTGGCTTTGAACACTTGAAATGTGGCTAGTGGAACTGAAAAACTGATTTTCAATTTCATTCAATTTGCATTTAAATGTAAAAAGCCACATGTGGCCAAATAGCTACCCTATTTGACAGCGCATCTCTAGACACATAATGAGCCTAGTGACTTCACCATCTTTCTAATCACTGCACAGGTAGTGAATCCTGCCACAACTGATAACAATTTGCATCATCATTATTACCCAAGTGGACATATTCCCCAAGCATAAGATTAAGTGAACACTGCAACCTGCACAAAGATATGTACAACATATTACCAATTATATGAAGGTTTCTTTGTTTGTTTGTTTTTGCGGTACACGGGCCTCTCACTGTTGTGGCCTCTCCCGTTGAGGAGCACAGGATCCGGACGCGCAGGCTCAGCGGCCATGGCTCACGGACCCAGCCGCTCCGCGGCATGTGGGATCTTCCCAGACTGGGGCACGAGCCCGTGTCCCCTGCATCAGCAGGCGGACTCTCAACCCCTGCGCCACCAGGGAAGCCCTATATGAAGTTTTTTAAAGGCAGAACAGCACTCTGATATTATTATGCAATCCATGAATATGTAACAAAAGAATAAAAATCTGTGTGTGGATGATAAATTACAAATTCAGGTGATGATGACCTCTGGGGAATAAGGACTGGAAGAATAAAGGGCAATGAGATCAAGGAAGAATACACAGGGGCTTCAACTATTGTTGTGAAGCTTTAGAGCTAAAACTTGGTGGTAAGTAGATTGTTATTTGTTATATTATCATCTATACTCTTGTATTTCTGAAATACTTTTTAAAAAGAAAACATGCAGAAATAAACACACACTTCTTGCAATTATTGTGAGCTGGACTTAAAAAGAAATTGTGCTTCACACTTTCAGGCATGAGTGAAAAAGACAATAAATAAAGATATAGAAAGAATTCAGGCTTATAGGAGGGAAGGTGAGAAGCATATTTGGGGTAGATTCCCTTAGTTTTTTAGTATGCATTGTTAAGATGTGGAGAAGTGAGCATTCATACACTGGTGTGTGTCTATCTTATGGGAGTAACTTTTGTGGGTAATTTGTCAATATCAATACAAGTTTACAGATTAAAATGTATTTATATATGTTTTAGCTAAACATTTCTAAAAGGTTTAAAAATATTCTTTCTAACATGTTCCTGCCTTCACTCTTGTCCTTGTTCCTAATTGAATCTCCATACTGAACCCAGAGTGGCCCTTAAAAACTGCACTATTCTACACTTATATATAATTGTTTGCAGTGCCCCCAACGTGCCATGCCTGCCCCTGCCTCTGTGCCTTTTCACATGCTTTTTCCTTTTCCTCGAATGCCATGTTCCCACCATCTAGTGTGCCTAGCAAACTTTTAGTCATCCTACAAGATTCAATCGTAGCACCTTATGCTTCCCCCGTATTCTGTTTAAGAGCCGGTTTCCCCTGACTAATTTGTGAACTCCTTGAGAGCAGGGGCTGTCTTACTCATTTTTATATCACCAATACCCAGCATTTGGAGATGTTAAATGAATGAATTGTTTAAAAAGGACAATTTAATGGGCAGTGTTTAACACCTGACAATCCACAAATGGATAATCCACTGTACCACATAAGGTTAGTATTTTTGCTGGTTCGCCTTTGAATATAGATTCTAAAGTGCCAACAGTTGGAACATAGTGACTCCTGCCACCCTAAATTACATTTTATATAACACCTTTACATACAATAATCCATTTGATTTTCTAAGCAATCATAATTTTAAGTATATTTTATAGATTATAAAATGGAGAAATTGAGTGACCTCTTGAAGTTCATGTGTCCTGTTACTACTTGTCAAGTGCTTGTTCCACCTCATCTCTGAGCCTTTATAAAATCCTAAATATATGCTTAAAAGTATCTTTTCATCAGGTGAACTCATTGATATAGGTAGTATCCTAGGCTTATATGTTGTAATTTCTTTCCCTATCTACCAAAAATTCCAGGGCTTACTCCCCTGCTTATTAACAAGCTTTCACGCTAATGACCTCATTTCTATTTTCCTTTTTGTAGACCTTTCTAAAAAATTTAGTATGGTCATATAGCTTATGGGGCCTTACTGTAACCTGAAAGCTCATGGTCTCAATCAGACCTTTGAAAATTGATATATTAACAATAATACTTTTCCATCCCTATTACCCAGTATTTTGTGGCATTTCTGTATTTAAAACATACAATCATCTGTCTTTACACTTCGTACTCAGGTAAATAGCATATTCTGGCTCATTTTATTTTGTGGCGGATTTGACTTTGTAAATGGCATAGGGACTAGGTTCTTTGGCTATCCAGATTTCATCTCTTTCTTGGTTTCTTTCCTTAGCTGCACGCTCTAAAACTGCAGTCAGTTCAGGGCAAAACAGGCTATTTGAGGCTGGATAGGTGTGAGTAAAATGATGGAAAGAGGAGCCAGAAGAACTGTCATCGTTGTGGTTATCTTCTTCTTCCTCTTGGTCCTGTAGCTTTCTCTTGCCCAACTTGGAATTTATACACCAGAAAACTTCTTTCAAGTCCTGGATAAAGGTCACTTTGGGAGTAAAGATGCATAATAGAAAGATAAGACCTCCGGAGACACCGCACAGGAAATACAGGCCCATTTTCTCAGGGATGCCTGTGAGGAAAACAATAAACAAGTGACCCATAAGGATCATGGGCGTTGTTCAAGGAGACAAGTATTTATTGATCTCATCGCTTAGCCAAGATCCTTCTGAGAATACTCTATAATGGGGCAGATGTGAGAAATACTAAAACGAACAAAGAATAAATGACAAACCAGTTCTTTAGTCTCTTGATGGTTTTGTATTCCTGAATGCTATAGATTAAATTGTGTAGCTACCTCCAAATTCATGTTTTGAAGCCCTAACCTCAATGTGATGGTATTTGGAGATGAAACCTTTGGAAAATAAGCTTAGATAAGGTCATGATGGTAGGGCCCTCATGATGGGATTAGTGCCCTTATAACAAGAGACAACATAAGGATCTCTCTCTCTCTGTCTGTCTCTGTCTCTCTGTCTCTCTCTGTCCCTCCCTCTCTGTCTCTCTCTCTCTTTCCCATTTAAGGACATCTAGTGAGAAGGCAGATGTCTACAGTATAGGAAGAGAGTTCCCACCAGAAACTGACCATGCTGGCACCTTGATCTGAAACTTCTAGTCTCCAGATCTGTGAGAAAATTAATTTCTGTTGTTTAAACCAACTAGTCTTTGGTATTTTCTTATAGAAGCCTGAGCAGACTAAGACATTGAATAAGAATTGGACTGGGCCTTCGTGTTTATTTAATCTTTATAAATGTGGAGCCCAAGCATGGTTTAGTGGGGTTTTTTCCTAATGTCTCAAACAAAAGATAGTAGTTGGGATACGCATTTTTCATTTGTCAAAGTTCAAAGTACAGAGAATAAAATGGTACACTTCCTATTCCTACCTTCAAAGAAGGTGCTTATTTCATACCAGTTCCATATTAAATGCAACACAGTGCACCAGAGAGACACATATTTCTCCCCTTGCTATCAACTCAGAAAGAAGAATTTATCTTTTTATGACCTTTACCTATAATTAGCTGTCTTTTTGGATATCTAAAAGTTATTTATTATGACAGGGGAAACTGCTACTGAGAGTTGGAAAAAAGCAGATAACATTAAATATACAGTATTATCTTTTTTCTTTTGTTTTTTTTAAAAGGACTTTATTTTTTAGAGCAGTTTTATGTTCACAATATTATGATCTTTTCATGAAACGACCAGATAGCCTTTCTTTCCCACTGAGAGTTGGATTAACTTTTTATCTTTGTCTTTTTTTATTATAAACATGAGATATATTATGATAAAACTCAGAAAACGGAAAAAAACACCGGCCATATCATCACTTAGGAATGCTGACTGTTAACTTTTTGATGTAGATCTTTCAGGTATTTTTCTAAATTTGTTTTAATGACTTTATATTCTATAGGATCTCACCGTGTTATGGAAAAACCCAAACGAACTGTTTTGCCAACTCAGTAACATTTTTCATTTGTGTAATACATTTATTACAATTGATGAATCAATAGTCATATATTATTATTAACTAAAGTCTATAGTTTATATTAGGATTCACTCTTCATGTTGTACAGTTCTATGGATTTTGATAAATGCATAATGTTATGTGTCTACCATTACAGTGCCCCACCTATTCATCCTTCTCTCCACTCTCAAAAATTCCTTAATCTGAACTAATCCATACCTATACCTATTTTATTATTCCTATTTCAACTTGCTTTCTTTGGAGAATCTGTCCCTCCAATTTCAATTGGCCTATCTTTAATTTCACTGATTCTTTCTTCTGCCATCTCAAATATGCTGTGAGCTCTCTAGTGCACTTTTCATTTCAGTTATACTTTTCAGCTCCAGAATTTATATCAAGTTTAATTTTTATAATTTCTCTTTATTGAAATTCTCTACTTGGTGAGACATCATTTTCATACTTTCCTTTAGTTCTTTGAAATTATGCAGTCTGAGAAACAGAAAGAAAAAGTAATGAAGATAAACTAACATAACCACAGAGACCTGTGGGACACCGTTAGACATACCAACATATGCATAATAGGAGTCCTAGAAAGAGAGGAGAGAGTTGAAGGCAGAAAGAGTAGTTGAAGAAATAATGATGGAAAACTCCCCAACTTTGATAAATAACATAACACTACACATCCAAGAAACTCACCAAACTCTAAGTTACAAAACTCAGAGATTCATACCTAGACATATCATAACAAAACTGTTGAAAGTTTAAGATGAAAAGAATCTTGAAACCTGCAAATGAGAAGTGACTCATAATGTACATAGGATCCTCAATAATTTTAACAGCTGATTTCCCATCATAAACCATTGAGGCTAGAAGGCAGTGGGATGACATATTTAAAGTGCTAGAAGAAAAAGACTTTTAACATTGAGTTCTATGTCCAGAAAAAAATGTCTTTCAAAGATGAAGGAGAAATTTTAAACTCTGAATCAAATAATTTGGTACCTATTAAATCCTTTCATGGTGTATAAAATAAAAAATGGTGCAGGGAAAAGAAATTAAGGTTGTAGTTCTCCTGGAAGATTTAATTAAGTGTAGAGAGAGAACATGTTTTAAAAATATTGTGGGTACACAGAATGGGAGAAAATATTTGCAAATGAAGTAACCGACAAGGGATTAATATCCAAAATACAGAAACAGCTCATGCAGCTCAGTATCAAAAAACAAACAACCCAATGAAAAAATGGGCAGATCTACATAGACATTTCTCCAAAGAAGACATACAGATGGCCAAAAAGCACATGAAAAGATGCTCAACATCACTATCAGAGAAATGCAAATTAAAACTGCAATGAAGTATCACCTCACAGGGGTCAGAATGACCATCATCAAAGTTTACAAACAACAAATGTTGGAGAGGGTATGGAGAAAAGGGAACCCTCCTACGCTATTGGTGGGAATGTAAATTGGTACAGCCACTATGAAGAACAGTATGGAGGTTCCTTAAGAAACTCAAAATAGAACTACCATATGATCTAGCAATCCCACTCCTGGGCATATAATCTGTAGAAAACCATAATCTGAAAGGATACAGGCACCCCAATGTTCATTGCTGCACTATTTACAATAGCCAAGACATGGAAGCAACCTAAATGTCCAATGTCAGAGGAATGGATAAAGATGATGTGGTACATATATACAATGGAATATTACTTGGTCATAAAAAAGAATGAAATAATGCCATTTGCAGCAACATGGATGGACCTAGAGATTATCATACTAAGTGAAATGTCAGACAAAGACAAATATCATATGATATCACATGTGGAATCTAATTTTTTTAAAAAATGAAACAAATGAACTTATTTACAAAATGGAAATAGACTTGCAGATATGGAAAACAAACTTATGGTTACCAAAGGGGAAATGTGGGTAGAGGAGGGATAAATTAGGAGCTTGGGATAAACATACACACACTACTATATATAAGATAGATAATCAACAAGGACCTACTGTATAGCACATGGAACTCTACTCAATATTCTGGGATAACCTATATGATAAAATATCTTAAAAAGAATGACTATATGAATAGGTATAACTGAATCACTTTCCTGTATACCTGAAACTAACACAAGATTGTAAATCAACTATACTCCAAACAAATTAACATTAAAAAAATATTATGGATACAGCTATTGGTACATGGATCTGACTGAAACAAAATAGCTAAAAAGTTGAATAAATTTTAGAAAATGTACTGCTAAAATAAAAATAAGTCTGAACTAATGGAAAACATGATGGTTGTGGATTTTAAAATAACCCTTTCATGGATAAGAAGTATTCCCAGAGAGCTTCTCAGCCCCTAACTACAGCCTCATATTTCAATACTACCATCAAATATTACCAAAAAGAATAAAAGAAAAAGAAAGATTTTTTTTCTAAAGGAAACTGCCAAGATTCATAGGTAAGGACACAGTGGGAGAATTACTCCCAAGGAACAGAACAAAGGCCTAATCAAACAATACTTTCCACCTCGGGTCACTTTTAGTTCAGGTGTTTCTGGATCAAGAGGAGTCATATCTGGACTTAATGTAGAGACTACCACATACCACCTAGAGATCCCAAACTTTGAGCTCAATACAGTCAGTGATTAGGACTTATGAGTGATTTATTGTTTGATAGATAATAGGTAATTGTATTGTCCATACTGAATATTTGGTGACCAGAAGGATAACTCATGCTAGATGGTTTTATTGTTCACCTGTGGTGTAAGTGCCTATTAGCTTTTGATTTCTGATGTTCAAAGACATCCATCGCAAACAAATACATTGCCAGCTACTAGATACAGAGTCAGGGCACCCCCAGGGCACTCTTTGGATTTAATAGGTACCAAATTATTTGATTCAGAGTTTAAAATTTCTCCTTCATCTTTGAAAGACATTTTTTTCTGGACATAGAACTCATCGTTAAAAGTCTTTTTCTTCTAGCACTTTAAATATGTCATCCCACTGCCTTCTAGCCTCAATGGTTTATGATGGGAAATCAGCTGTTAAAATTATTGAGGATCCTATGTACATTATGAGTCACTTCTCATTTGCAGGTTTCAAGATTCTTTTCATCTTAAACTTTCAACAGTTTTGTTATGATATGTCTAGGTATGAATCTCTGAGTTTTGTAACTTCTTAGAGTTTGGTGAGTTTCTTGGGGGCACTTCCTTTTGTTTAGAAAGCTCTGGCTTTTCCCTTCCTACACTTTAATTCCTATTCTTATGTTTTAAATTCACCAATAAAGAGTGAACCTGTGAAACTCTAGGCACGCTACCTTCAATCCCAATAAAGGCAGAACCCCACATCCTCTCTCTCAGTCTCTACCTGGGACCTCACTGTGTGGCCCCAGGCATGCTGTGTAGCATCCAGGATCTATAAATAATAAAACTTGCTTTGATTTTTCTCAACGTTCCCTGATGTTTGTTGTTGAAGTGTGTCTCTCAATCATAATAACCACAAGGGCTGGTCCAGCCACAACATTGGCTCTGAAAGGGGAAATGTCTTTAGGAGCTCACTACGAATATTACAGGTCCAAGTGAGTGCCTCTAGATATTTCTAGCTGATGACATCACTATCAATAGTCTGAGACCAGCACAAAACATCACCAGATATTCCAGGTTTTTACCATGAATTGCTGCTTCCCATAAAAGCATTATACATCCCTTTCCTATTGAACCCAGCATGGCCATGTGACTTGCTTTGATCAATGAAATGTTCAAAAAATATTTATTACCCACCTCTGATTGCTAGGTACTTTACTGCTGGTGACACAATAAAGATGAATGAAGTCTTTGCCCTCAGAAAGCATACAGTCTCCTCAATAGATGGACCTATGACACTCAGCCTTCTTGCTACCCCATCCCCGAAGATTCTCAGTAAGATGTGTAAAAGAAACACAAATATGTTTCCAATAAAAAGCTCTGAAAAGTTAATCTTTAACAAAGTCCTACAGAAGCTTGAAAAGGAGTTTTAAAGAAACGTTGCTATGGTCTACATATACCCTTTCAAGATATTAAGAAATGAAAGTAAAGAACTTTATCTCTTTTAAAAATATATTCAGCAATTGAACTGTGCTTCTTAGACATGACACTGTTCACAGACTAAAGTACATCAGTTTTATGTGTTACACACCACACAGAACAAAATTTGTTTTAAACCCACTTATGTATCTCTCAGTCTAAAGCTCTAATCATTTCAACAGCTGCTCCCTCAAGTAGCCTTATGCCTTATCTTAGAAGGTGATTGTGATGAAAACTTTACATTAAATTTTTTGCCACTGAGCACAAAAAATTAGAATACACTATAAAAATGGATAATAGAATAGGAATTTTCCTGCCACAGAATTGCTGTTGAGAACAATAGGTCCAAGTACCTCCACATTAAAGAGAGGTAGTTGACCATTTATCTGAGCAGGACTTATAAAGGGCTGACTCCGAAACAGTTTTGTGACTTCTAGCTCGTAATCATCCATCTCCAGGCTATATAAAAGAATGAGAGTGCTTGTGGAAAGAGGCTGGTAGCACAAATTTCTTTGAAGCATCTTCCATCAGGTGAAAGTGTGTGGAGTGCTGTTTCCCCTCCCTGGTTAAGTGCTTTTCATACACTATCCTTTTTCACATGAGGAAATTTTTACCCTCATAAAGTATGGATGTGTCACCTCAAACCCCACATCATCCCTGCTGGATGTGCTGAGATAAAAAGTTTACAGGCCTACCTTCTACTACTACTGAAGTAAAACATTTAAGAGAATTTTGGAGCAAGCTTTATCTGTATCCCCTGGAGTTTGAAGGACACAGAAATTGGTAATGGGCTCTTTTTAAAAAGAAGTCCAGAAACAAGAGGCTAGCTGGAGTTGTTTGAAATAACAAAGCAGAGATACAGTTGGTGATGAGCAGCCTTCAGTGCCCAAGTTTTGGTTGAAAGATAAACTGTATTGCTTCCGTTGGGCCAGAGCGGACATCAGAGAATGTGACTAGGACATAAACAGATGGAGAGGTATACCATGTTCTTGGATTGGAAGAATCAATATTGTGAAAATGACTATACTACCCAAGGCAATCTACAGATTCAATGCAATCTTTATCAAATTACCAATGGCATTTTTCACAGAACTAGAACAAAAATTTTACAAGTTGTATGGAAACACAAATGACCCCAAATAACCAAAGCAATATTGAGAAAGAAAAACGGAGCTGGAGGAATCAGGCTCCCTGACTTCAGACTATACTACAAAGCACAGTAATCAAGACAGTATGGTACTGGCACAAAAACAGAAATATAGATCAATGGAACAGGATAGAAATCCCAAAGATAAACCCACACACGTATGATCACCTAATTTATGACAAAGGAGGCAAGGATATACAATGGAGAAAAGACAGGCTCTTCCATAAGTGGCGCTGGGAAAACTGGACAGCTACATGTAAAAGAATGAAATTAGAACACTACCTAACACCATAGACAAAAATAAACTCAGAATGGATTAAAGACCTAAATGTAAGGCCAGACACTATAAAACTCTTAGAGGAAAACATAGGCAGAACACTCTTTGACATAAATCACAGCAAGATCTTTTTTGACCCACCTCCTACAGTAATGAGAATAAAAAGAAAAATAAACAAATGGGACCTAATGAAACTTAAAAGCTGTGTAGGTTCATGAGAGGTAAGACAAAGAGTACATCATTATGTCCGGAAAGAGTGCAGTATTGAACATCCCAAAAGGATCCCCAAAGGGAAACAACCAACATTAGGACACCTGCCACCTACAGGACACTAATACCATATTACAATAGCACTATTCAGTTAAAACCATTTTGTCTCCTTCTCTCTCATACTCCAACCTACTCCTAATTCCTGAAGGATCCAGAAGCAGTATAGTGATTTGGAGCATAAGGAATTATCAGGAACACTATATAAAATAACATTGTTTAATATATTTTATGTAAATAAGAGATTGAAAATATGCATATAAAGCAAAAACCATAAAAATGACCCAGTAGATTTGAAGAAGAACCAAAAGGAATTCTGTAAATAAAAATATAATAATTTTAATTAAAATTAATCTGATAGGTTTAATGGCAGATCAGATACAGCTGAATTTAGAGCACTGGAAGATAAACCAGAAGAAATTATTTGGAATGCAGCAGAGAGATAAAAATTAAATACAAGAGATAAAAACATGAAGGATAGAGTATGAAACTTTACTATATGATTAATCAGAGGCTTAGAAGGAGAGGAGAGGAAAACTGAGCAGAGGTAATATATGAAGTTATAAAGGCTTACATTTTCTAGAACTGATGAAATCCACAGATTCAGTAATTCCAATGAATGCCAATCAGGGTGAATAAAAAGAAGTCCACATCTAGACACTGCATTTAAAAACCAATGAAAGAAAAAAAAACAATGAAAGTATCTTAATAAATGAGGAGAAAGGAAACCTCTTTTTAAAAATGAATTACAACTGGGCTTCCCTGGTGGCGCAGTGGTTGAGAGTTCGCCTGCCAATGCAGGGGACGCGGGTTCGTGCCCCGGTCCAGGAAGATCCCACATGCTGCAGAGCGGCTGGGCCTGTGAGCCATGGCCGCTGAGCCTGCGCGTCCGGAGCCTGTGCTCCACAACGGGAGAGGCCACAACAGTGAGAGGCCCGCATACCGCAAAAAAAAAAGAATTACAACTAATAAATGTAGAAGAAATGAGAATTGGAAAATCACTATTTTGCAACCAAAATAATAATTCTTTCAGGCAAAAATCACTGATAGTGAGTGAAAGTTTGTTGAGGAACAAGACATTCATATAAAGCATCCCCCTACAAGATATGTACTACTTACAAAGGGAAAATTTATTTACAGTAAAGAAAACTGGGACCCATGACCTTAACCAAGTTTTCAAAGATCAGTAATGGAACAAATACATCACTTCTACGGTATTTCTGCCAAAAGTGCATAACATGAATCTAATCATGAGGAAACACTAGACAAATCTGAACTTATGGACATTCTACAAAACAGTGGGTCTATGCCTCTTCAAAAATGTCAAGATCATGAGAGAAAAGACCAAGGAACTGTTACAGATTGTAAGAGACTACATGAAACTAAAAACATGAAACGTAAATGCAACATATGATCATGTATTGAATCCTAGATCAGAAAAAAAATATAGTTATAAAGAGCATTATTGAAACAACTGGAAATTTTTGAAAAGGGTATCTGGATTAAATGGTGTTTTTTGTCAGTGTTAATTCCCAGATTTCAAGGGTTTTATGGATATACAATTGTTTGTATGTATGTCTTTGTATGGATTAATGGTTATGGTTTTTGCTCCATGCTTATGAATGAGAGATGCTTGTAGTTTTAAAGATATACACTGAACTACTTTAGAATACTGGGACATCAAATCTACAACATATCCTCAATGTGTTCAGAAAAATAGTATTATGGATATATACCCAGAGATAGATGGTTAGGTGATATAATAACAAAGCAAATGTGATTTAAAAAAATTTTTTTTGCCACACAGCCTGTGGGATCTTAGTCCCCTGACCAGGGATTGAACTCATGCCCCCTGCAGTGGAAGCCCAGAGTCTTAACCACTGGACTGTCAGGGAAGTCCCTGCATGATGTACAAAAAATATTTTTAAATGGAGAACCTAGGTGAGTTCTTTGTACTATTCTTAAAAGTTTTCTATATGTTTGAAGTTATTTCAAAATTAAAAGTTTAAAAGTTCTATGTGAGTCTACTTTGCTCAACTCTATGCAAATAAATTTGAAAATCAGAATAAAATGAAAATATGCCAATCCTGAAATGTAGAAAGCAATAGGAACTTTAAAGCTATAACAGGAAAATGCAAACCACAAAATGTTGGTGCAACTATATTAACATCAAACACAATAGACGTTAGGGTAATAAAACTTACTGAAGACTTAAAAGGTCACTACATACAAATAAAAGGTCAATACACCAGGATGATGTAATATCTTAGGCAAGTGATAACATAGCCTCAACGTCCATAATCAAAAACTTACAGGGCTTCCCTGGTGGCGCAGTGGTTGAGGATCTGCCTGCCAATGCAGGGGACACGGGTTCGAGCCCTGCTCCGGGAAGATCCCACATGCCACGGAGCAACTAGGCCCGTGGGCCGCAACTACTGAGCCTGTGCATCTGGAGCCTGTGCTCCACAACAAGAGAGGCCGCGATAGTGAGAGGCCTGCGCACTGCAATGAAGAGTGGCCCCTGCTCGCCACAACTAGAGAAAGCCCTCACACAGAAATGAAGACCCAACATAGCCAAGAATAAATATAAAAATAAATAAATAAATTTAAAAAAAAACTTACAGGAGTAAAGGAGGGATGTGAAAACTCAACACAATTAATAATATTGATCTAGTAGTCACAAACAGAACACTTCACTCATTACTACAGAAAAGAAAATTGTCATCCATGTGCCAGAGATCTCAAGGAATGAAGATGCATGCATGTTTGTGAGAGTAATTTGTATAAGATGGAGCAGGGATACTTCTTTTCCTGACGACCATATAGGAAGTGAGTCAACCCTATGAGAAATGTGTCTCAAGGGAGTGGTAACCTATTCTGTCTCCCCAGTTTGTTGGCCAGCTTTGGGTATGTTGGAGTGGCAGAGTCATCTAGGAGCATCTATAAGGGACCTGCTCAAAAATTCACCCTTCTACATATACTTTCACCAAAAAGGTCTATGGCGTTTGACATCATTTGAAAACTGCATTGGACTGCTAATATATCAGTATTCTTAACTATTTTTGAGTCAATAGGTCTCTTGGGAATCCAATATAAGCTGCTACTGGGTACAGGATTTCTTTTAGGGGTAATAAAATGTTCTAAAATGCGACCGTGGTAATGGTTACACAACTCTGTGCATATACTAAAGATCACTAATTGTATGCTTAATATGGGTGAATTTTATGGTATGTAAATTATACCTCCAAAAATCTGCAAAAAATGAAATAAAAGAAAACTTTTTGGAGGAAGTTTGCCATTTGAGAATGAGTCAAATATTAATGAAGTTTGGACTAATCACCTTAGACTCTGCTATTATATATTAACTCTATAATTTAAATATCTAATTATGATATAACATCTGAGTCCCAGAGATTGTTTGTATGGAAGGGATCTACTGTATGGAAGAAGCTCTCCACTGTCAGACATTCTAGGCAAGATTTCCAATAGTTAGACAATAAAGTACCATTTCAAATATTAAATTCTATTTTTACAAGGCTTTATTTTTGCACTTAAGACTCTAGATTAGATTAAATTCCCATGACTGTGTCAGAATGGAAGAGATATTTTATAGGAAGCCATTCTGCAGAGATCAGTTTGGATCCAAGTTTTTTAAGGGGGGAAAGGATAAAGAAAAGAAAATTTTGTATTAAATAAAACTATTTAGCTATTCCATTTCTAATCATTCACTTGTAGGCAGTCCTACTATGCAGAATGTCTTCTGATACTTACCATATATATAATCAGACAGTGTAAATGGGTCCAGTGAGCTATGGTCCATTTGTTGCAGCAACTTTATAGGCACTGAAATGCAAAACATCAAGGAGTAGAAAATTTGGCATGGGAATTGCAGCTACTGTTCATATAGTGGGGATGGATAGAAAGTTTATATGTGGCAGACATTCATTAAAAAAATAATATATTGTGAGAGACTAAATTAGTGTTAAACCTGAATTTTAAATGACAGCATTAACAAACCTATTTATTTCCATGGAATAAATTCTAAGCATTGAATCAGGTAATAGTCTAGGCATTGTCACAGAACAGAGGAAGAAATAAATGTACTAATGAAATTTCAAAGCACAGAAGTAAGGAGTGTACACTGAGTACTAAGGACTCTTGAACTGGAAAGTAGTGAAGAGTTTGGACTGAAGCAATTTCAAAATGAGGATTTGCCAAAAACCAAAGATGAGGCCATTGTTTTGATGTATGGAATGGCTCCTTCCTCTCAGTTTAGAAAAATGTTGACATATTTTAAATAAAAATTTCTCTGATCTCACATCCCCTTAGAGCTATCTATCTCTAAGTTTTCATCTCACTGTCCCTCTTAACATTATAGGCACAGTTGATTACTTCTTCCTTTCCATCAGTCACCCTTTATGCTTTCACATCACATTCTTCTCATCTTCTTCATACTTTACTTATCTCTTCTTAGACCCCTTTGAAATCTCTTTTTCTCTGCAAATATCTTAAGGCTAATATTCCTTTGGACTTTGTTCTAGCCCCTCTTCTCTTCAAACTATACACAACAGTTATCATGCTAGATCACCTTATTGTTTGGAGATTTCTCCGTTCTATAAATATTAGTAGGATAAATATCATTAACCTTTTAAGGAGAATGTAAGCATATTTTAAGATATATGAGTGATAGCTATGTTAACCGCTTTGGCTACTCAAAGCCTTAACCCCTTTCTATGACTGCAATATTAACTCACATTATGGGTTTTTGTGCAGAGAAAAATCTACCTCCTGTCACAGGAGATGAAAATTCTAGATACTGACTTTCCCAATCTCCCTTACAACTAGGGATTTGTAACATGACCTAGGCTCCCCCAATCAGATGTGTCTATGCCAGATTGACTTGGAAGCTAGAGACATAAGTTTTCTCTCTTTGGTGGCAGCAGCTGTTTAGTGGAATAAGCATCTTTCTTACCAGAAAGTTCCAAAGTACAGTTTGGGGCATTTTTCTTTGGTGTATAGCTGAGCCAGGTTATACATCCTTCTCAATAACTGCTTTGAGACACCCACTGCCCTTTTAATAAACTCTTTTTCTGCTCAATCAGCTTACGTTGACCTCTACCGCTTGTACCTAAGCATCCCCAAAAGATACATCTCCTAATACCTTCAGTACTGGCCTCACCCTCAGATCCATATGCATATATATACCTGCTTACTTATAATTTTCTCCTGAGTATCTCACAGGTACGGAATCAAAGTCACTTAATAACTGTATAACCTTGAACATGTTACTTCTTCTTTCTGAACCTCTGTTTGCTTTTCTATAGAATGGGAATAATACATACCTACCTCACAGGATTATTGTAATGATCAAGTGAGAAACATGGATGTCAAAAAAATTTTAAACTGAAAAGTGCTATACAGATTTTAGCTGTTATTGTAATTGTAAAATATAACTTATAATACTGTAGCTTTCTCACAGTAATTTATTAAGTGATAGAGATACCCTGTTTTTCTTACCACATATGTAGGAAACTTGCAGCTGTTTCTTCACTCCTGGGAAACAAGGTTCACCAAAAGTAGCTGTATCTGCAAACAATGTACAGTTTTCTCTCTTTTGGCACTGTCTCAAGACTCTATGTAGAGCATCAGGAGCTAAGCACTCTGTTGGTTATGATTCAAACAAACAAATAATTTGAGAGTTGGAAAGAAAAAAAGACATAGAATGCATAGGAGAACAAGAATAGGTATTTCTGCAATGCAGGCTTGAGAGTGTTTTTTTTTAAAAACATGCAAAATATTTTGAGGTCTCAAGGAAACAGAACTAAAAGAATGGTCTTGCAGTCAAAACAGTCTATTCAGGATATCACCACTGGGGTAAATGAATCTGGATACTGTTATCCTCTTTGTCACTTTACTTGAGATACAAATGATCATGGAAAGAATATCTACTGGATTGGCCTGACTTGGCTAGCATGCCCACTCCTTGGCTAGCAAATAGTATTGTCCCATTAGACTATAGTCGTTGTTAATAATTTCCTAATAGGAAATTCAGGATGTTGGTAGGACGGGAAAATAGATGCTGGGCAACAGCAACAAATGCCCATTATTCTTGGATGGAAAGAGTAATCTTGATTTTTTTTCTCTGTCACATCATACTGCCAGGCTTTAACACAACACCAGGTCCAGAATTGTCTTTTGGCTTAGAGAGAAGCCAGCATCTTGGCTTATCTTCCCTAGGAAGCAAAACCATAGGACCTCCCAGGTTCTTGGAAAATATCAAATAGTGCCTAGTCTTAGGTTTTCTCTCCTCTGAAATGCATGAAAGAAACTCTTGTGATTTTTGTACTTGAAAACATGCAATACAATTTTTGTTTGCCAAGGGTTTTAAAGATTCTAATTTTCTCCAAGCTCCTACCAGCTCAAATTCTTTTTACTGCTCTGAATATAGAGTTTGCAGTGTATTATTTTAGATTTTCAGTATCTATATGTATTTAGCAATTAAAGATATTAGTACTGACTAGTGACTTGGAAAATGCTTGTGGCTAAAATTTTTAAATATTAATTTTCTTCTGTCTCTTACGGAAGAAGGAATTGAAGTGTAGATGAGGGAGCCAGGTCAGAGGTATCTTATGCTCTATCACTAGAGCAGAGTTTCTCAACCTTGGGACTATTGACTTTTAGGGCTGGATAATTCTTAGTTGTAGGGGGCTGTCTTGTGCATTGTACAATGTTTAACAGCATCCTTGACCTCTACCCACCAGATGTCAGTAACAACTGCCCCCAGTTGTGAGAACCAAACATGTTTCCAGACACAGTGTCTTTGGGAAAGAGGTTAAAATCACCTCTGATTGAGAATCGCTGGACCAGAGGTAAACTAAATAATCCTGTGCATAATCCTGTGTAATAGGGAAAAGGTTTATGAAGATTTTGCCCTGAACTATGCCAAGGTTTATGCAAATCAACAAAGGTTATTCAAAGCTTTTTGACCTGAAGCATTCAAGAAACATGCCTTCTACAGAACCATGAATATACCAGGAAGCAACACAATGCAACAATAATCACAGAGCAGCATCACTGAAAATGAGAGCAGTATAGGCCAAAGACAGAAATTATGGCACTGGAAGTTGCACACAGACCCTATTTATTGATACTAAAGTTTCAGCACACTTCAGCAATAATGTGATACAATGTTGCATTATTAACTGAGAATGTCAATGTAACTGGGCTTTCCAATTAAATTCTTAAGAATGTTAATTTTTTCTATGGCATACACTTCAGAATAAATTGGAGTAGGCAGAGGCTACTGAGTTTGCACATTTTAAAACTAAGCATTGTCTTACACCCACACTGTCTCTGCAAAACATATAAGGCATAGCTTTCAAAACCAACATTTCTGTGGCCCTGAACTAGCTGATCAAGATTATACTCTTGCTCATAATATAGTTTTGAACCAGCTGAGAATGTACATGTTATATATTCAATGCTAGTCTCATAACATTGCTTATATGTTGGATACCGTAGTGATCTGGAATATATTAGTCCATTATTTAAAGTTCAGTAAGTCACTAATGTCGAACAGAGAATTTGGAAAAGTCTGTTGTAGATTTGTGTGTCTTCTATTTCCAACATACCTATGACAGGTCCATTTTTATTCATTACATCACATTCTTGTTTTCCTTCCATGAATTTGCCATAATTTGCAGAGAAAATTGTCAAGACAGATTTATTTCTGCACCAAAGCCTCAGCGTCCCATTCTCACATACTGTCTTTATTCGGTAGTTCACTAGGAAACAAGGTTGATACTTTAGATTCCCTTTCAAATTCAGTATTACATTCCAACATTTATATTTTTAAACTGTTTTGAAGCATTGATAGTTTAAGCCTCCTTAAAATGAGGAGAAATATATAATAGAGTCATCTGAACTTGTAGAAATCAGCTATCAGAAGGATTACAACCCAAATTTGGGATTTCATGAAAAATTTTTAAATAAGAGGAGGGTTAAAGCTCTTACTTTTAGGTAAATTTCAAATCTTTCTTTAATTATAAAATAGAAGTAAGCCTCTGTCACCAAGAAGTATTTTGTGTTTCTGGGTTATACAGCTTAAGGTATTATGCAGTGCTTTTTAAATTGCTAAGCATGAAAACAGAAACTGCACTTAGAAATGAGCCCACAAACTATGTAGGTCCCATCCTTTTTGGTAAATTCCCTCTTGATTTTAAATACCGCTGTGAAACTTGCCTGGTCTACATTTATAAGATACTACAAGATACTTGTATGTGCCAGGACATGGATCTTGTCCAAACATTTGACTATTCACAGATATCTGACACCAGTGTTGGTCTTTGCACTCATCCAGGAGTTTCTTGTGAGGAAGGAAAAGAGAGAGAAATTACTGAATAAAAGTTCACATCAATGTGTTATTTCCACTAATGAATTTTACAAAATTTCAAAAAGTTAAATTCTTTAACTTTCCAATAAAATGTTTCTTCTTCCCCTGACATCTAGACATTCTATTTACTGAACTCTGAGAAGAGAATGTATATATAGTTATGGATTAGACATAAACACTAAGGCCTTGAATTACAGCTCTGTTACTTACTTGTTATGTGATTATCAACAAATTGCCTCTGTGAAATTGTATTTCTTTGTATGTTAAATAGAGATACGAATTCCTGGCACAAGTTAAGCAAAAGGCTATTTTCAGATCTAATTTATACAGAAATGAAAGCTTTTAATATATGGACAAGTTGAATACTCTCTGGTTCTGGAAATGGTTAAAAACACCAGGTAGCCGAACAATTATTGTGGTTAGTTAAAATGGGAATGAGAGAGGCAGCACTTAAAGGTGAGAAAAAAAACAAGAGAGCATGGTATCATGAGAACCAAAGGAACTGAGTGTTTAAAGAAAGGTGGAATGGTAGACTATGTCAAATGACACCAAGAAGTCACATTAGATTAAAACGTAAAAGTATCCATCAAAGGTAACTTCATGAGGATTAATAGTGACTTCAGTGGAGTTAGTGGTGGCAGGAATAAGATTAAGTGAATTGCTACCAAGAAAGTAAAGATGGAGAGTGTATTCTCTCAAGCAGATAAGGATTAAATGATGTCAGTCAGGAAGCTGCTTATATATTAGCCTCTAGGGAGAACTATAATGTTCTCAATTGATTCCAGGTATATTTTAGCTTCTATTAGATACTGCGCTCCTAGGAAGCTTCCCAAATGATAGATACCTTAATCCAGCTCTATCTAGGTCACCAATAACCTCTATCACTGAATAGCTGTGTAACCTTGGGAGAATCAGTTCGCCTATCTGATCATCAGTTTCCTCATCTATAAAATGATATTTAAAGATAGTTCCTACTTCACGTCGTTATGTGTATTAAAGGAGAGAATTCATGTACTGTGCCAAACAACATGCCTAGCACATAGTTAGTACTCAAAAATGTCAGCTATTATTATATGAGAGAGGAAGGGAAATGGTCAAATTAAGATTATGTAACTAAAATCAAAACTCTTCTAATCTAAATGGTGTAGTCAAGCCATCTATGATTAATTTCTTTCTTTTCCATTTTACTCACATTTCCCTGGTAATTACATATCTAATCTACTATTTTCTCAAATAAAATTAGATAGGTTTCCTTTTGCATGCAAAGTTACCGGGGCCCTTGCTTTCTGAGAAGTTGGATCTTACCTGTCTAGCTGTGACTGACTCACAGGTGGCATTTTCACTGGTCTTACCAGTTAGAGTTGGACAAAAGTTTTCACCAGGGACTTTACGACCATAAAAAGCAGAAAGGATGCTGATAGATGTCTTTTGTGGGCAAGTGATTCCCAGTTTCTCTCCTTCACAGGCATGAGCTGTATGGTTCTTCAGGACTTTCTTTAGGTAGCCTGAGGGAACTTTAGAGATATAGACAATGGAGCAAAATACTGTGTAAATCCCAAACGATTTTGTGTAGGGTGAAGGACCTCCAATTTCATCTTGGCTAGCCCGCCACACAGTCCCTGAATATCTTTTACAGAATCCCAGCAATTGGTCCTCTGGCATCTGCTTAAACACCTTTTAGTAACAGGGAATTTGAAACATGGTTGTTGGATAGTTCTGTTAAAGTGTTTTCGCATGTTGACTGAAACCCTGGCCTGCCTGCTGCAACTTCTATTTAATGATCCTACTTCTATTACGTGGAGTTACATAGAACAGGACTGAACCCGCTTTCCCGTGATGCTTCCTTAGATGTTTAAGCACAGTGACTTTCTTGGACTTTCTTGGATCACAAACCAAATTTTCTCAACTTTTCTTCTTTCTAAATGGTTTTCAAACTCCTCACCATACGTGGAAATCTCTTATGAATCCTGTCTAGTTTGACAATAAACTTCTTAAGGTGCTGGAAACAATATCAGATGAGTCTGAACAAAATAGAGTACAATGTAGTTTCTGGCAGTTACTCTTTTCTTCTATTTTGAAACCCAGGATACTATTCCATGATCTCAAGTCTTATCAGCCTGCATCAGACACTTTTAATGAAATACACAGTATTTATTTCTCCCTTTATTTACTAACAGCAGCCCCATTTTTTGTGTGTGAGTGGCAGCAGTTTTCCCAACCCCAAGTGAGATATTTCCATTTCTTTGAATCATCTTCAATTTCCTTTATCAATGTTTTATACTTCTCAGTGTAAAGGTCTTTCACTGCCTTGGTTAGGTTTATTCTTAAGTATTTTATTTTCTTGTACGTGTTTTTTTGGGGGTTTTTTTGTTTGTGTTTGTTTTTGTTTTTTTTTTTGCGGTACATGGACTCTCACTGTTGTGGCCTCTCCCGTTGCGGAGCACAGGCTCCGGACGCACAGGCTCAGCGGCCATGGCTCACGGGCCCAGCCACCCCGCGGCATGTGGGATCTTCCCGGACCGGGGCATGAACTCGTGTCCCCTGCATCGGCAGGCGGACTCAACCACTGCGCCACCAGGGAAGCCCTGTACGTGTTTTTAAATGAAATTGTTTTTTTACTTTTTATTTCTATTTCATTATTAAAGAAATGCAAGAGATTTTTGTACATTAATCTTGTATCCTGCTACCTTGTTGAATTCATTTATTAGTTCTAACAGTTTTTGTGTGGCTACTTCAGGGTTCTCTATATGCAGTATCATGTCATTTGCAAATAATGACATTTTTACTTCTTCCCTTCCAATTTGGATAACTTTAATTTCTTTTTCTTGTCTGATTGCTTGTCTAAGGCTTCAAATGCTATGTTGAATAGAAGTGGTGAGAGTGGGCATCCTTGTCTTATTCCTGAATTTAGCGGGAAGGCTTTCAGCTTTTCCCCATGGAGTATTATGTGGGGCTGTCATAAATGCCTTTTGTTATGTTGAGATATGTTCCCTCTATACCCACTTTGGTGAGAGTTTTTTTTTTTTATCATGAATGGATGTTGAATTTTGTCAAATGCTTTTTCTGGGTCTATTGAGTTGATCGTGTGGCTTTTGTCTTCCCTTTTGTTAATGTGGTGTATCACACTATTTGATTTCTATATGTTGAACCATCCTTGTGACCATGGAATGAATCCAACTTGATCATGTTGTATGATCCTTATATATCTCCTTGGATTCAGTTTGCTAATACTTTGTTGAGGATTTTTGCATCTATATTCATCAAAGATATTTGTCTGTAATTTTCTTATTTGGTAATGCCTTTGTCTGATCTTGGTATCAGGATGATGGTGGCTTCATAGAATGAATTTGGGAGTGTGCCCTACTCTTCCATTTTTTTGGAATAGTTTGAGAAGGATGGGTGTAAATTCTTTGTATGTTTGGTAGAATTCTCCAGTGAAGACATTCGGTCCTGGACTTTTGTCCAGGATAAAGCAGTCATATCAGTAGTGTAGAGTAATGTGAACTGAAAACTGTTAGAATTCTAGTCAAGCTAAAATATCACTGTAGATATCAAAAGTAGAGTAGACTAAGATGCAAGCAGACATAGAGCAGAACTAAAGGTAGTTAACTCACTCTAGCTAAAGACAATCAGGACAAATCTCAATATTTCCTGAAATTGAACAAAGAAAAAAGCAACTAATGTGAAGTTTAAGTTAAAAATTAATGAAGAACAAAGAAAGGAAGAGCAGCTAGTTAACTCAGAAAAAGAGCATATCTTACAAAGTAATCTACATGGGCTTCCCTGGTGGTGCAGTGGTTGAGAGTCCGCCTGCCCATGCGGGGGGGCGCGGGTTCGTGCCCCGGTCCAGGAGGATCCCACGTGCCACGGAGTGGCTGGGCCCGTGGGCCGTGGCTCCTGGGCCTGCGCGTCCGGAGCCTGTGCTCCGTGGCGGGAGAGGCCACAGCAGTGAGAGGCCCGCATACCGCAAAAAAATAATAATAATCTAAAAAATACAGAATAAACTTTCTGAGTTTTTTTTTCCACAAAAGGGTCCTGTTTACAATAGTTGTAGGACATCACAAGGAGAGAACAAAGTTGGGTGGAAAGGAGATTCATAAAATAAGGTTGGTATAATATCTACTTTATGGATGAAAAAAATGAGTCTTAAATAATTCAAGAACAATGCATTGGTGTATAAAATCAAATTGTTGATAAAGATGAACTAGATAATCTTTTGCAGACAATGGTAAGCTAATATGTTGATATTTGATGTTTTTTGAGGAGTAGCCTACTATTGAACAAGCAGAAGAAATAAACAAATTTAAAGCTGGAAGAAAAATGTTCCTGAGCTGATGAAAGACATGCACATGAGAATGCACAAATTAAAAATGGAGCAAATAAGAAAGTTAAGAAACTAAGAAGTAAATGGATTAGGGAGAGAAGGTAAGGAAAGAAGATGATTACAGATTAAACCAACATAAGCAGCAAAGATAAGTCATCATTACAGAAAATCACATATATTACAAGAAGGACTAGTATGAGAAATACTTTCAGAATACAGAGAGAATCAACAGGTGAAATTGATAAGAAATAAAAAAATATGTTATGGAGCTAGAACTCAAATCTAGGCTTTTGACTTTACACTGTTGCCTTCTGCTCTTGGATTCATGCACAACCACTCATCTTCAACTTTTATTGGTACATTTAGCTTATTTTAATTTCCTGTTACACTCTACACACCTATACCCATTCAAATGACCAGAACATAAATACTCTGATGAAGATCAGATCATATAATGTAGGGATCTTAGAATCACCTGTCATTAAAGCCAATTCTGATATATGATCTAATAGGAAAGGTATCAGCCTATGACTTAATGGGAAAGGTATACAAGTTCACAGAATCTCATACCCTACCTAAAATCTGTTCCAGAGTACAATGAAGCCTTTTACTGAGAAAATATGGAAAATAGTTCATCTATGACCTACCCAACAGGGAGGGCCTGAGGGGAGAAGGTGGAATCCCACACAGGCATGGAATCTAACAATCCTGCCCTTGCAAAATGTAAACAACTCCCCAGTCAGAAGAGACAGAAGCTTTCAATTCCTCACATCCTCTTTGGTGAACTGGTACCCTCCATCCTTTGTGCTCTCTACCTTTTGACCAATTTCTGAACTTCTCAGGTGCAGAACCCTCAACTCATCTCTTATTTATACCCTGATGCCCCCTCCTCACATCTGCTACTTGGTACTAGATCTTGAGCACTGACCTCCTCTTTCCTTTCTCCCTCAATTACTTAATCTCTCTCTGTCTGAAGTTACTCTTCTACGAAAAGGTAATAATAAGTATGAGTTTGGCTCTGGATCCTAGTGGCTTTGAGTTACGATCGTATTTTCTAGAGTTGGAACAAGAACCTTATTATACTTTCAATGACAACAAAAATACAATCCTCAAAAATGAAACAAATTTAAAAAGATAGTAGCATTAAATTTGGCATTTAAACTCTTGACTCAACTAAATAATAGTAACAATAAGTTTCCAACATTAAATCATGAGCCACCATCTTGCTTCAGAATAAACTGAAGAACAGTTAACAATTTAGTTATCTCACAAGCTCTAGTGATGCTGTGAATAATACAAATCATCATATTGTTTAAAAGAGTGGATTTGGCTTTTCCACTTACTTGTTCCCAGAGTCAACCACAGTTTCCCTATCTATATAGCAAGGAAAGAATACATTTTCCTGACACTTAGGCCACGGCTGATGTTCACCAGTGTCACTTTATGTAATGTCCCCAAGAGTCCTCTGGAGGGAAGCAGAGGGAAGGGCTGTCAAGAGCTGTGGCTACATAAACCAAATGGAAAGGTATATTTGTAGTGAATTTTGTTAATATAGGCATAAAATCCTCCAAATCTGATACAGTCTGTCTCCCGCTGACAAGACATCTGGCCTAAATCATTAAGGTAATTGTGTTAAGGATCTACTTTGCTCTGCTGGTGAAGAATCCATTTTTCTGTTCTCCAGGAAAGTATTTAATCTTGAACCCATTTCTTTCTCTGAAGTAATTTTTCTATAACCTGGGCTCTGGGGATAGTTTCAGTATCAACAGGAAGAAGCCTAACTCTGAAACATTCACAAAAGCCAAATAATATTCAGACCTCTGCAGAAAAGAGGTATTTGGTATCTCTCTCAGAAGACTTCATAGGCCATTCATTCTTGACTTCCTTTTCTTGCTTTAGCAGTTCCCTGACAGCATACAATTTCCTTCTGCATATAAACACAAGGCTCTCATGTCCGCAGAACAGCAAGAAATGCTTGGGAAAGTGGAGTTTTTTTCAAGTGCATCTCTTGGGTTTATAATGAGGAACATCTCATCTTCTATCTTCTCACATCAATTTTCTTATTCTCCCTTACATTTCACTCCAAAATCAGCTTCATTCTCTGTGCTCTAAGAATACTTTGGCTCAGTGCAGCTCCCTTCCTCTTCACTGGTGCTGATCAGATGATATTAGGATGTATCAACTCACAGATGTTTTCTATACTCATTCCACAACAGTAATGAGTAATACCAAAATAACTAAATGTAATAACTAGTAACAGTAATAACTAAACGTGTGGTGGGTAGGGATGGAGACTGTCCTAGTACCAAAAGAAAAGAGAGCATCAGAAAGTATCAACTCACCTGAAAATTCTGGGACTGCTTCCAGCACAACTGCCAAATAGAGACAACTCAGCACTGATCGAAAATGCAAGCCTGTGCATCTCAGAAATTGTCCTAGAATAGCCATTTGGTGCCGTGTTTCCTCACTTGCCTGCATCTAGCTCACGATGGCACTGGGATTCAGAATCACTAGCCTCAAACTTCTAAAAGACCCTCATTGTCTATAAACAGAGTCCACTCTTTGTCTCTTGTGTGTGTGTGTGTGTGTGTGTGTGTGTGTGTGTGTGTGTGTGTGAGAGAGAGAGAGCGAGAGAGAGATCCATACCCAGAGAGAAAAAAGGAAAGATAAGAAGAAAAAGCAAAAAGAAAGACTATTTCTCACAGTTATGCAAAATGCATCATTTTAACTGATCATCTGAAGGGCCAACAGAGCCTAAGTAGGTATTATGCATTGAACTAGTTTATGGTTTTGGCTTTCACTAGAAAAATGAGGTCAGTTAAGAATATTGTAGTGACTTCCCTGGTGGCGCACTGGTTAAGAATCCGCCTGCCAATGCAGGGGTCACGGGTTCGAGCCCTGGTCCGGGAAGATCCCACATGCCACGGAGCAACTAAGCCCGTGCGCCACAACTACTGAGCCCACACGCCACAACTACTGAAGCCCATGTGCCTAGAGCCCGTGCTCCGCAATGAGAGGCCACCACAACGAAGAGTAGCCCCCGCTCGCAGCAACTAGAGAAAGCCCGCACACAACAACTAAGACCCAATGCAGCCAAAAATAAATAAATTTATATTAAAAATGAATTAACATTGTAGTGACAAAAAAAGGGAAATAATGTACTTCTCTGCCTGCCTTAATCCCATCCACTTAATGTACTATAAGGTAGGTTTGATATGTAATGCAAAATTCTTGTCTATAGCCTAATGTTGTAGTACTGCAGCCGATGAAGTCAAACCATTACCTGTAGAGGGAACATATACACAAAGAATATCCAAGAACTCACCTCCAGTTCAAGGGTCCCATACAAATATTACTTGAGTTTGTATTGCTGTGTGTGAAAATCTTTTTTTATAAAATAGAAACTAGGAAGTTGTTTGTATGTGTATAGATTATTAGTTCCTCATTATAAAATGTCTAAAATGATGATAAAGAAAAGTATTAACTAAAAATGTTAAATATAAATTAGGGGCTGAGGAAAATCCCTGAGTAAAAATAGTCTGTAACGTTAAATAAACATGATCAGAGAAGATAGAGATGGGAAAATATAAGATGTGACCATCTACCCTACTCAGTGAGTATTCAGCAGAAAGACTGATAGTCCAAGCCTCTACATATGACAGTACCAATCTGATGGTCTGAAAACCTTGAGAAAGTTGCTAAAAAAGGAAGCAAATTCTTGGCCTTTTACAAAGAACCCTCATCTCTATCTTTGGCTCTGGAATCCTAGGTAGGCCTGGAGAAACACTGTTAATTTTTTTAAACATTAAAGAGTTTAATTAAGATTTTTAAATTCCATAAATCATTGTACATATAAAAGAAATATATCTGGAGCAAGAAGTGGAATGGGGAATTAGATGCTGAGTTCTCATTCCCAATACATGAGCATGTGGAAACCTATTATACAAAGGCCACCAAGGAAAGAGGAGCAAAGAGTATTTTGAAACTGAATTCCAACTAAAACATGGTTCCAACATCTTTAAAATATTGATAGGACTTACTTTCAGCTCTGGCAACATAGCAGACTAATATGATGATCATACTGTGTATAAAAGCAACACATGACTATATGCTGGCTATAAGAAATGCTCCTTAACAATACAGATGAAGCTTGAGGACATTATGCTAAGTGAAATAAGACAGTCAGAAAGACAAATATGGCATGATTACACTTATACAAGGTATCTAAAGTAGTCAAATTTGTAGAATCAAAGAGTGCAATGGTAGTTGCCAAGTACTAAGGGGAGGGGGATATGGAGAGTTACTAATCAATGGGCATTGTTTCAGATAAGCAAGATGAATTAGTTCAAGATCTGCTGTATAACATTGTATCTATAATCAATGATAATATATTGTACAGTAAAAATGTATTGAGGATAGATCTCATTTTAAGGGTTATCACAATAAAATAAAAATTTAAAAAGAGACGCTTTCTAAATATGAGGACAAAGAAAGACTGAAAGTAAAAGTATAAATATGTACCATACAAACAAGGCCTAAGAAAACTGGGATGGTTATTTAGATATGAGAAAAATTACAATTATGTTGGAGATTTTAATATCTCTCTATTGGCAAATTGAAAATATGCTCAACATCGTTAGTCGTTAGGTAATTGCAACTTAAAGCCACCATGAGATATCACTGTACATCCACCAGAATGGCTGAAACTAACCAGCTGACAACATCAAATTTTGGCAAGGAAAAATGAATGACCGGAACCCTCATACATAGTGAGAGTGTAAAATGGTACAAACACTTTGGAAAATAGCTTATCCGGTTTTTTTTTTACATCTTTATTGGAGTGTAATTGCTTTACAATGGTGTGTTAGTTTCTGCTCTATAACAAAGTGAATCAGTCATACATATGTTCCCATATCTCTTCCCTCTCGGGTCTCCCTCCCTCCCACCCTCCCTATCCCACCCCTCTAGGCGGTCACAAAGCACCGAGTTGATCTCCCTGTGCTATGCGGCTGCTTCCCACTAGCTATCTATTTTACGTTTGGTAGTGTATATATGTCCATGCCTCTCTCTCGCTTTGTCACAGCTTCCCCTTCCCCCTCCCCATATCCTCAAGTCCATTCTCTAGTAGGTCTGTGTCTTTATTCCTGTCTTACCCCTAGGTTCTTCATGACATTTTTTCCCTTAAATTCCACATATATGTGTTAGCATATGGTACTTGTCTTTCTCTTTCTGACTTACTTCACTCTGTATGACAGACTCTAGGTCCATTCACCTCATTACAAATAGCTCAATTTCGTTTCTTTTTCTGGTTGAGTAATATTCCATTGTATATATGTGCCACATCTTCTTTATCCATTCATCCGATGATGGACACTTAGGTTGTTTCCATCTCCTGGCTATTGTAAATAGAGCTGCAATGAACATTGTGGTACATGACTCTTTTTGAATTATGGCTTTCTCAGGGTATATGCCCAGTAGTGGGATTGCTCTGTCATATGGTAGTTCTATTTGTAGTTTTTTAAGGAACCTCCATACTGTTCTCCATAGTGGCTGTACCAATTCACATTCCCACCAGCCGTGCAAGAGGGTTCCCTTTTCTCCACACCCTCTCCAGCATTTATTGTTTCTAGATTTTTTGATGATGGCCATTCTGACTGGTGTGAGATGATATCTCATTGTAGTTTTGATTTGCATTTCTCTAATGATTAATGATGTTGAGCGTTCTTTCAGGTGTTTGTTGGCAGTCTGTATATCTTCTTTGGAGAAATGTCTATTTAGGTCTTCTACCCATTTTTGGATTGGGCTGTTTGTTTTTTTGTTATTGAGCTGCATGAGCTGCTTGTAAATTTTGGAGATTAATCCTTTGTCAGTTGCTTCATTTCCAAATATTTTCTCCAATTCTGAGGGTTGTCTTTTGGTCTTGTTTATGGTTTCCTTTGCCATGCAAAAGCTTGAAGTTTCATTAGGTCCCATTTGTTTATTTTTGTTTTTATTTCCAATTCTCTAGGGGGTGGGTGAAAAAGAATCTTGCTGTGATTTATATCATAGAGTGTTCTGCCTATGTTTTACTCTAAGAGTTTGATAGTTTCTGGTCTTACATTTAGATCTTTAATCCATTTTGAGCTTATTTTTATGTGTGGTGTTAGGGAGCAATCTAATCTCATACTTTTACATGTACCTGTCCAGTTTTCCCAGCACCACTTATTGAAGAGGCTGTCCTTTCTCCAGTGTACATTCCTGCCTCCTTTATCAAAGATAAGGTGACCATATGTGCGTGGGTTTATCTCTGGGCTTTCTATCCTCTTCCATTGATCTATATTTCTGTTTTTGTGCCAGTACATTACTGTCTTGATTACTGTAGCTTTGTAGTATAGTCTGAAGTCAGGGAGCCTGATTCCTCCAGCTTCATTTTTCATTCTTAAGATTGCTTTGGCTATTCGGGGTCTTTTGTGTTTCCGTACAAATTGTGAAATTTTTTGTTCTAGTTCTGTGAAAAATGCCATTGGTAGTTTGATAGGGATTGCATTGAATCTGTAGATTGCTTTGGGTAGTAGAGTCATTTTCACAATGTTGATTCTTCCAATCCAAGAACATGGTATTTCCCTCCATCTATTTGTATCATCTTTAATTTCTTTCATCAGTGTGATAATTTTCTGCATACAGGTCTTTTGTCTCCTTAGGTAGGTTTATTCCTAGATATATTATTCTTTTTGTTGCAGTGGTAAATGGGAGTGTTTTCTTGATTTCAATTTCAGATTTTTCAGCATTAGTGTAAAGGAATGCGAGAAATTTCTGTGCATTAATTTTGTATCCTGCTACTTTACCAAATTCATTGATTAGCTCTAGTAGTTTTCTGGTAGCATCTTTAGGACTCTCTATGTATAGTGTCATGTCATCTGCAAACAGTGACAGCTTTACTTCTTCTTTTCTGATTTGTATTCCTTTTATTTCCTTTTCTTCTCTGATTGCTGTGGCTAAAACTTCCAAAGCTATGTTGAATAAGAGTGCTCAGCGTGGGCAACCTTATCTTCTTCCTGATCTTAGTGGAAAGGCTTTCAGTTTTTCACCATTGAGGACGATGTTGGCTGTGGGTTTGTCATATATGGCTTTTATTACGTTGAGGAAAGTTCCCTCTATGCCTACTTTCCTGCAGCTTTTTTATCATAAATGGGTATTGAATTTTGTCGAAAACTTTCTCTGCATCTATTGAGATGATCATATGGTTTTCCTCCTTCAATCTGTTAATATAGTGTATCACATTGATTGATTTGCATAGATTGAAGAATCCTTGCCTTCCTGGAATAAACCCCACTTGATCATGGTGTATGATCCTTTTAATGTGCTGTTGGATTCTGTTTGCTAGTATTTTGTTGCGGATTTTTGCATCTATGTTCATCAGTGATATTGGTCTGTTGTTTTCTTTCTTTGTGACATCTTTGTCTGGTTTTGGTATCAGAGTGATTGTGGCCTCGTAGAATGAGTTTGGAAGTGTTCCTCTCTCTGCTATATTTTGGAAGAGTTTGAGAAGGATAGGTGTTAGCTCTTCTCTAAATGTTTGATAGAATTCGCCTGTGAAGCCATCTGGTCCTGGGCTTTTGTTTGTTGGAAGATTTTTAATCACAGTTTCAATTTCAGTGCTTGTGATTGGTCTGTTCATATTTTCTATTTCTTCCTGATTCAGTCTTGGTAGTTTGTGCATTTCTAAGAATTTGTCCATTTCTTCCAGGTTGTCCATTTTATTGGCATAGAGTTGCTTGTAGTAATTTCTCTTGATCTTTTGTATTTCTGCAGTGTCAGTTGTTACTTCTCCTTTTTCATTTCTAATTTTATTGATTTGAGTCTTCTCCCTTTTTTTCTTGATGAATCTAGCTAATGGTTTATCAATTTTGTTTATCTTCTCAAAGAACCAGCTTTTAGTTTTATTGATCTTTGTTATCGTTTCCTTCATTTCTTTGTCATTTATTTCTGATCTGATTTTTATGATTTCTTTCCTTCTGCTAACTTTGGTTTTTTTTTGTTCTTCTTTCTCTAATTGCTTTAGGTGCAAGGTTAGGTTGTTTATTCGAGATGTTTCCTGTTTCTTAAAGTAGGATTGTATTGCTATAAACTTCCCTCTTAGAACTGCTTTTGCTGCATCCCATAGGTTTTGGGTTGTCGTGTGTCCATTGTCATTTGTTTCTAGGTATTTTTTGATTTCCTCTTTGATTTCTTCAGTGATCACTTCGTTATTAAGTAGTGTATTGTTTAGTCCCCATGTGTTTGTATTTTTTACAAATCTCTTCCTGTAGCTGATATCTAGTCTCATAGCGTTGTGGTCGGAAAAGATACTTGATACAATTTCAATTTTCTTAAATTTACCAAGGCTTGATTTTTGACCCAAGATATGATCTATCCTAGAGAATGTTCCACGAGAACTTGAGGAAAATGTCTATTCTGTTGTTTTCGGATGGAATGTCCTATAAATATCAATTAAGTCTATTTTGTTTAATGTATCATTTAAAGCTTGTGTTTCCTGATTTATTTTCATTTTGGATAATCTGTCCATTGGTGAAAGTGGGGTGTTAAAGTCCCCTACTATGAATGTGTTACTGTTGATTTCCCCTTTTATGGCTGTTAGTATTTGCCTTATGTATTGAGGTGCTCCTATGTTGGATGCATAAATATTTACAATTGTTATATCCTCTTCTTGGATCGATCCCTTGATCATTATGTAGTGTCCTTCTTTGTCTCTTGTAATAGTCTTTATTTTAAAGTCTATTTTGTCTGATATGAGAATTGCTACTCCAGCTTTCTTTTGGTTTCCATTTGCATGGAATATCTTTTCCCATCCCCTTACTTTCAGTCTGTATGTGTCTCTAGGTCTGAAGTGGGTCTCTTGTAGACAGCATATATATGGGTCTTGTTTTTGTATCCATTCAGCCAATCTGCGTCTTTTGGTGGGAGAATTTAGTCCATTTATATTTAAGGTAATTATCGATATGTATGTTCCCATTCCCATTTTCTTAATTGTTTTGGGTTTGTTATTATAGGTCTTTTCCTTGTCTTGTGTTTCTTGCCTAGAGAAGTTCCTTTAGCATTTGTTGTAAAGCTGGTTTGGTGTTGCTGAACTCTCTCAGCTTTTGCTTGTCTGTAAAGGTTTTAATTTCTCCATCAAATCTGAGTGAGATCCTTGCTGGGTAGAGTAATCTTGGTTGCAGGTTTTTCTCCTTCATCACTTTAAATATGTCCTGCCACTCCCTTCTGGTTTGCAGAGTTTCTGCTCAAAGATCAGCTGTTAACCTTATGCGGATTCCCTTGTGTATTATTTGTTGTTTTTCCCTTGCTGCTTTTAATATGTTTTCTTTGTATTTAAGTTTGATTAATATATGTCTTGGCATATTTCTCCTAGGACTTATCCTGTATGGGACTCTCTGTGCTTCCGGGACTTGATTAACTATTTCCTTTCCCATATTAGGGAAGTTTTCAACTATAATCTCTTCAAATATTTTCTCAGTCCCTTTCTTTTTCTCTTCTTCTTCTGGAACCCCTATAATTCGAATGTTGGTGTGTTTAATGTTGTCCCAGAGGTCTGTGAGACTGTTCTCAGTTCTTTTCATTCTTTTTTCTGTATTCTGCTCTGCAGTAGTTATTCCCGCTCTTTTAACTTCCAGGTCACTTATCCGTTCTTCTGCCTCAGTTATTCTGCTATTGATCCCATCTAAAGTATTTTTAATTCCATTTATTGTGTTGTTCATCGTTGCTTGTTTCATCTTTAGTTCTTCTAGGTCCTTGTTAAACGTTTCTTGCATTTTGTCTATTCTACTTCCAAGATTTTGGATCATCTTTACTATCATTATTCTGAATTCTTTTTCAGGTAGACTGCCTATTTCCTCTTCATTTGTTAGGCCTGGTGGGTTTTTATCTTGCTCCTTCATCTGCTGTGTGTTTTTCTGTCTTCTCATTTTGCTTATCTTACTGTGTTTGGGGTCTCCTTTTTGCAGGCTGCAGGTTCGTAGTTCCGGTTGTTTTTGGTGTCTGTCCCCAGTGGCTAAAGTTTGTTCAGTGGGCTGTGTAGGCTTCCTGGTGGAGGGGACTAGTGCCTGTGTTCTGGTGGATGAGGCTGGATCTTGTCTTTCTGGTGGGCAGGTCCACATCTGGTGGTGTGTTTTGGTGTGTCTGTGGCCTTATTATGATTTTAGGCAGCCTCTCTGCTAATGGGTGGGGTTGTGTTCCTGTCTTGGTAGTTGTTTGGCATAGTGTGTCCAGCACTGTAGCTTGCTGGTCGTTGAGTTAAGCTGTTTGCTGGTGTTGAGATGGAGATCTCTGGGAGATTTTCGCCATTTGATATTACGTGGAGTTGGGAGGTCTCTTGTGGACCAGTGTCCTGAAGTTGGCTCTCCCACCTCAGAGGCAAAGCACTGACTCCTGGCTGCAGTGCCAAGAGCCTTTCATCTACACAGTTCAGATTAAAAGGGAGAAAAAGCAGAAAGAAAGAAAGAAAGAAAGAAAGAAAGAAAGAAAGAAAGAAAGAAAGAAAGAAAGAAAGGAAGGAAGGAAGGAAGGAAGGAAGGAAGGAAGGAAGAAAGGAAAGAAAGAAGGAAGGGAGGGAGGGGGAGGGTGGAGGAAGGAAGGAAGGAAGGAGGGTAGGAAGGAAAGAAAGAAAGAAAGAAGGAAAGAAAGAAGATAAAATAAAGTAAGATAAAATAAATTAAAGTTATTAAAATAAAAAATGATTAAGAAAAAAAAATTTTTTAAAGAAAAGCAAAAACAAAAAACGGATGGATAGAACCCTAGGACAAATGGGGAAAGCAAAGCTATACAGACAAAATCTCACACAGAAGCATACACATACACACTCACAAAGAGGAAAAGGGGAAAATATCATAAATCTTGCTCTCAAAGTCCACCTCCTCAATTTGGGATGATTCGTTGTCTATTCACGTATTCCGCAGATGAAGGGTACATCAAGTTGACTGTGGAGCTTTAATCCACTGCTCCTGAGGCTGCTGGGAGAGATTTCCCTTTCTCTTCTTTGTTCGCACAGCTCCCGGGGCTCAGCTTTGGATATGGCCCCGCCTCTGCATGTAGGTCACCGGAGGGCGTCTGTTCTTTGCTCAGACTGGGTGGGGTTAAAGGAGCCGCTGATTCGGGGACTCTGGCTCACTCAGGCCGGGGGGAGGTAGGGGCACGGAGTGCAGGGCGGGCCTGTGGCGGCAGAGGCCGGCGTGACGTTGCACCAGCCTGAGGCGCGCTGTGCGTTATCCCGGGGGAGTTGTCCCTGGATCCCGGGACCCTGGCTGTGGCGGGCTGCACAGGCTTCCCGGAAGTGGGGTGTGGATAGTGACCTGTGCTCACACACAGGCTTCTTGGTGGCGGCAGCAGCAGCCTTAGCATCTCATGCCCGTCTCTGGGGTCCGCGCTGTTAGCCGCGGCTCGCGCCGTCTCTGGAGCTCCTTTAAGCGGTGCTCTTAATCTCCTCTCCTCACGCACCAGGAAACAGAGAGGGAAGAACAAGTCTCTTGCCTCTTTGGCAGGTGCAGACTTTTCCCTGGACTCCCTGCTGGCTAGCCATGGTGCACTAATCCCCTGCAGGCTGTGTTCACGCCGCCAACCCCAGTCCTCTCCCTGCGCTCCGACCGAAGCCCGAGCCTCAGCTCCCAGACCCGCCCGCCCCAGCGGGGGAGCAGACAAGCCTCTCGGGCTGGTGAGTGCCGGTCGGCACCGATCCTCTGTGCGGGAATCTCTCCGCTTTGCCCCCCGCACCCCTGTGGCTGTGCTCTCCTCCGTGGCTCCGAAGCTTCCCTCCCCGCCACCCGCAGCCTCCGCCTGCGAAGGGGCTTCTAGTGTGTGGAAACCTTTCCTCCACGGCTCCCTCCCAGTGGTGTAGGTGCCGTCCCTATTCTTTTGTCTCTGTTTATTCTTTTTTATTTTGCCCTACCCAGGTACGTGGGGGGTTTCTTGCCTTTTGGGAGGTCTGAGGTCTTCTGCCAGCATTCAGTAGGTGTTCTGTCAGAGCTGTTCCACGTGTAGATGTATTTCTGGTGTATCTGTGGGGAGGAAGGTGATCTCCGCATCTTACTCTTCCGCCATCTTCCCCTCTAGTATCTTTATCAGTTTTTCATAAAGCTAGATATACACCTAACCTATTACACAAACACTTTCACTTTTAGGAATTATCCAAGGAAAATGAAAAGATAAGTGTACACAGTAACATCAACACAGATGCTTATAGCAGCTTCTTTCATAATAATAAAGAACTGAAAACAGGCCAGATGTCCATCAACTGTTGAACGTATAAATCAAGTGTAGTTTACCAATATAGCTAAATAACACTAGGTGATAAAAAGGAATGAATCATTGATGCACACAGCCAACATAAGTGGATCTCAAAAGAGGCTTCATTGAAAGTATTTACATGTATGATTCCATTATTTGAAGTTCTAAAACAGACAAAAGCAATATGTGGTGAAAAAAATAAGAACAGTGGTTGCCCCTAGGGGATGAGGATGAGGCTAATTGGGAAGAGACCTGAGGAGCCTTTTCATATGACCCAGCAGTCCAGCTCCTGGGTATTTACCTGAGAGAAATGAAAATTTAAGTTCATACAAAAACTTATCCATGAATGTTCATATCAGCTTTATTAAAAATTTGCAAAACCTGGAAACAACCAAAATGTCCTACAATAGGCCAACGGGTAAACAAACTGTGGTACATGCACACAATGGAATACTACTCAACAATAGAACATAACTATTGATACACATAACAATCTAGATGAACCTCGAAAGCAGTATGTTTAGTGATAGGAGCCAACCTCAATAGCTGACACACTTTATGGATCCATTTGCAAGACATATGGGAAAGGCAGTTTTTTAGAGATGGAGAACAGAGCAGTGGTTGTCAAGGGTTAGGTCTGAAGAAAGAGTTTGACAACTGTTGAGAGTTTAGTTAAACTACTCCATAATATTGCAGCCTCTGCATTCTTTTTGTGGGGCTAAGGGGCCTGCAGGGGCCTTGGGTGCACTGAAACCTAACCTCAAGGGCATGCCCTGGATGGCAGCCAGCTAAGTCACAAGAAAGTGTAACTGATATGAGTTCCCCAAAGCCCCTGGTGATAAAAGAGTCTCTTCCGCCTCCCAGCTCCTTCCCCTTGTGGGTCCCTTAGATAGGACTCCAACAGAGCTTACGAAAACCCTGCTCTTTTTATGGTTTTGAATTGCCAGTCTGGCCTTATCCAGGGAACCTCAGAAACACATCACCTATGGACCCTAATAAAGGCATAAGCTGCATGTCCTGCTGCTTGCCCTCTGCCTGTACCCTGCCTTGACCGCCTGTGTGGCCCTCCAGGTGTGCTGTGTACCTCATCCAGGACCTGTGAGTACAGTAATAAACTTCTCTATTTCACTTTCCCTTGTGGTCTTTGTTGAATCTTGGCTCACCATCCAACTCCCCACCCAGGACTCTACGTAACAAACGTTATTTTAGCAAAACTCAAGCACTTAAATGGGGCCAGCAGACCAGGGACTTTCCTGGGTTGCTGGAGCTGTTCCATATCCTGAATGTGGTGGTGGATACACACATATATACATGTGCTAAATTCGTAGAACTGGGCTCCAAAAGAGGGTGATATTATTGCATAATATTAAAAAAAAATAACAGAGTGCCATGGACTGCATGCAGTACTATCCCCACTACTTGGTAAATTCTTATTTTAGCACAACTATATTTTTATATATTTTAAAAATATATTTTATGTTATATATTATATATCAGGTTTATATATCAAATATATGTAATTTCTCTCTAACTCTTCTAACCACTATTCTGAAATGGTGGGCAGGTATTACACTCTCATTATTAAAAATGAAGAAATTAAATTTCATTAAAAGGCTAGTACGCTATCAGGGAAGCAGTAGGCATAAAGTTTCTCACTAATCAAAAATACGTAAGGCATAAACATATAGAATTAATTTTAAAACGTGGGTCTCACACGTGGTTACTACTCTAGCTTTCTATGCTAAACCGCCATTTCCACGGTGACATGCAAATTGAGTGATCGGAGGTGGAGCCTGGTCCAGCAAAAGTCACATATGCAAATTGAGATTTTGGGAGAAAAGCCTTTCCAGTGTCAAGATTCATATGCAGGAATCTTGAGGGTAGGGGCTGTGCCTGGTGCAAGCTTCGTATGCAAACAAGGGGTGCTGGGGTGGGGCCTGGCCGGGCGCCCGCCCACTGTTGCTAGGTTACAGCTTGTTCACGCAGGTTGCCAAGCAGGGCATCTCTTGGCATCTCTAGGGGAACACAACCAAAAACTCTTGACCCTGCATGACCCTAATTCCGACTTTGCCTATGTGTTGATTGTGTCCCGCCCACCCCAATCCCGATCACACCTCAATCTTCCCGTCAAAGCCCCTGCCCCATGGGATTCCATGCCAAGTGCTCTGTCCACCCACCCCTGCCTCCCGCACCCAGGGCAGTCAGTCGCCTTGACACCTTCACCCTATCACGACACCGCCCTCGCGGTGTCGAGCGCCGCCGCAAGGAACCCTGTCCCTCTGGGAACTTTGACCTGGCTCCAACTTGCTCAGAGCCAGTGGGGGAGCCTTCTGTTGTCCGGCCTCACCCCAGGCCCCAGTCCGCCCCCAGCCCCGCCGCAGCCAGCCTCTCCCACCCAGGGCCACCCCATACACTGTCACCGTGGGAGACCGCTCCTCTCTGTGATCCCCGACTCCACGGCCCCCACCCCCCAACTCCGGCCAGACCCCCGCCCCCATCCCTCCGACGAGGGGTGTCCCACCACCACCACCTCCCACTCCAAGTGAGTGAAGCATGCACAGGGGGTCTCTTGAAACACTTTATTGACTCGCAGTGACTGTGCCCAAGGCGGCGGGCAGGCCGGGGCCGCCCGGGCTGTGTGGTCGGTCGGTGAGCGGGCCTGGCGCCTGATGGCCGTGCCCCTGGGGGCCGGGGACCCAGGTGTCGTTGGGCAGCTAGGGCTGGGCCGGGGCCACCTGGGAGATGGTGTTATAGTCCTGAACAAGTCGCTGAGCAGCGTATTGCTGTGGGCCGCCAAGTCCACCAGCTCCGGAGTGAGGCGCCTCCTGCCGCTGTTCTGGGCCTCATGGCACACCAGCTCCAGGACCCTGGCCGCCAGGTACTGGATGATGGCCACTAGGTAGACGGGTGCGGACGAGCTCAGGCACTGGGCATAGTGGCCCTCCCGCAGGAGGTGCTCCATGTGGCTCATGGAGAAGGACAGCTCGGCTTGGGCGGTGCAGGAGTGGTGACCGGGTGACCCTCGACGGCCCCTCTTCCCCAGCATGCTGGCCATTGGGTGCGCTTTCTGCGACGGCCTCGCTCTGCGGTGTGCTGGGCGGCAGTGCAGCGGGATGAGGGGCGGTCGGTTGTGCCTGCTGGTCCCAACATCTCAAGACAACCGGTGTTCTCAGGCCCCTCCTCCATCTCGTAGCAACCATAGGCTGGGCCCTCATTGGTCGGGGAGCACCCTGTGAGGTCACTGCTTTCCCATAACCCCTCCCCCACCCCCACCTCACCCCGCCCCCACCCCCTCCACCAGGGTCCTGGGCCTGGAAAGAAATGACGCCGGCAGGATCCTGCTCGCTGTGCTCGCTGGACCCTCTCTTTGGTGGAACTCTCACTGTCCACCAGACGGGAACTTTGTACAGAGAAGGCAGCTAATGGCGACCATCCAGGGGCACCAAGTATACACTGGCGGTGCTGGGCCACCATCACGACTATATATCTGCTTCCAAATGAATAATATTCCTGGCTGAATAATATTCAGCAGGCTGAATAACATTGCAATGCGTGGCTAGACCACACATGTTGTGTATCCGCTCAGCAGCTGATGTACATTTGGGTGACTTCCACCTTGTGCCCGTCGGGCATAGTGCTCTGGTGAACATTCCTGGGCAGGGTTCTGTTTGAACACCTGTTTTCAATTCAGTTGGGTTTACAACCCATGGGATAGATCTATGGGTTTATTTCTGGACTCCACTGATCTATGTGTCTATCCTTATGCTAGTAGCACATAGTTTTGATAACTGAAGCTTTGGACTAAGTTTTGAAATAGGGAAGTGTGAGTCCTCCAACTTTTTTCTTCTTTTCCAAGATTATTTTGGCTATTCAAGGTCACTTGAAATTCCGTATGCATTTAGGATTGGCTTTTACATTTCTGTAAAACAGAGCGTTGTGATTTCCATAGGGATTTCATTAAATCTCTAGACAACTTTGGGTGGGATTGCCATCTTAAAAGTATTAAGTCTTCCCGTCCACAAAATCTGCTGTCTTTCCCCCTTTCTTTTTAAGGTCATCATTAATTTCTTTCAGCAGTGCTTTGTAGTTTTCAGTGCACAAGACTTGTACCTCCTTGGCTAAATTTATCTCTGTGTGTTTTATTCCTTTTGATGTTGTGTGAAATAGAACTGTTGTCAATTTCATTTTGGATTATTTTTTCATTGCTAGGATATGGAAACACAACAGATTTTTGTGTGTTGATCTTGTATACTGCAACTTGGTTGAATTCGTTTGTTAACTCTGATAGTGTTTTGTGGATTCTTTAGGGTTTCCTGTACAGAAGAGCATGTCATCTGAGAATAGAAGTAGTTTAACTTCCTTTCCAACTTCGATGCTTTTCATTTCTTTTTCTTGCCTCATTGCTCTGACTAGGACTTCCGTTACAGTCTTGAGTAGAAGCACTGAAAGCAAGCATTCTTCTCTTGTTCCTAATGTTAGGGGAAATGCTTCCAGTCTTCCACCATTGAGTATGACATTAGCTAGGGTATTTCATAAAAGCCTTTTATTTTGTTGAGGAATTTCCCTTCTATTCTTAGTTTGCTGGGTGTTTTTTGTTTATTTGTGTTTTAATCATGAAAGTTGTTAGATTTTGTTGAATGCTTTTTCTGCATCAACTAAGATGATCATGAGGGTGTTTTCCCCCTTCATTTTATCAATGTGGTTTTGACTAATCAGTTTTCTTATGTTGAGCCATCCTTGCATTCCTGGGATAATTCCTATTTGGACATGGAATGTAATATTTATAATATGCTGCTGGATTCAGCTTGCTAGAATTCTTCCGAGGATTTTTGCATCGATATTCATAAAAGCTATTGGTCTGTAATTTTTCGTATATCTAAGAGTAGAATTGCAGTGTCATATGGTAATTCTATGTTTAACTTATTGAGGAACAACCACCCTACTGATTTCCACAGCAGCTCTACCATTTTTTCATTCCCAACAAGCAGTGTATGTGTGTCCCAATTTCTCCACATCTTCTCCAAAACTTGTTATTTTCTGGGGGTGTTTTTGCTTCGTTTTGCTTGTATTAGCTATCCTAGTGGGTGTGAACTGGTATCTCACAGTGATTTTGATTTGCATTTCTCTAATGGCTAAATACGTTGAGCATCCTTTCCTGTGCCTCTTCGGCATTTGTACATCTGCTTTGGAGGAATGCCTATTCAAGTCCTTTGCCCATTGTTTAACTGGGTTGCTTATCTTTTTGTTGTTGACTTGTAAGGTTTCTTTATGCGTTCTGGAAAATAGACCTTTCTCAGATATATGATTTGCAAATGTTTCTGCCATCCTATGGGTTGGGCTTCAAAGTGGCTCAGTAGTTGTGGTGCACGGGCTTAGTTGCTCCGCGGCATGTGTGATCTTCCCGGACCCGGACCAGGGCTTGAACCCGTGTCTCCTCTGCATTTGCAGGCGGATTCTTAACCACTGTGCCACGAGGGAAGCCCATTTCTTTTTAAACCAACGTTTAGACAGTGTCATTAGATAAACATCCTTTTCAATGCTAAAACCCGAGTCACTTGTGGCCTTTTCCTGGAAGAGATTTTTGCTGCTGTCAGGTTACAAGAACAGCATAAGAGGCCATTTTCTGGGCATGGAGCCCAGGATTCAAAGGGAAGCTCTAGAGAACATCTGGTCTGCTTGATATATCGAAACTGCCTGTGTGTGTTTGTGTGTATGTGTTTCTCTCTGCTGACTCATAGCATTGAAGCCTCTTTGGAAACTTCCCCACCCTTCTAGCCAGCCAGTTTATACACACGCCATCGGCTCCTCCTTGATTCAAATGTTAGGTCAAGAGGAAGAAAGAGAACAAATTCAAGAGTTACTCTCAAGCGTCTAGAATTTTCTGCACCTCTCGAAGAGATACTAGCCCAGCTCTGACTATTACAAGCTGGACTTTCCTCTTAAAGCACAACCTTCATTTAAGCCTTTGGATAAAACTGGAAGAAAAGAATCTGTGAGTACTGTGGACTGCACAGAAGGCAGGGGGCTGAAAACTGGCAATAAAAACAGAAAGATGGCAGACCTGAGGCCCAGCAGTCAAACAGACCCTGAAATTGAGCTTTTTGTGAAGGTAAGTTTTCTAGCTATAATGAGAGCATACAGAATGTATTATTCCTTGACACTGGACCTCAGCTTTTTTTTTTAAGTCAACATTTCAGCTAGAGATAGGAAATAATTTTGTAATTTTATACCTACTCTGAGTCCTAGAAGAATACCTGGGTGTTTGGCTGCTCTTATATAACAATAGAAAAACACCCCATCTGAAAAAAGCAAGAAGATATGGTAGAAAGACAACTAGACTGGCTGGTAGTTAGAACAAGTAAATTGTATTATTAGTGACTTCCTATGTAACCTTGGACAAATCCCTCCCTCCCTCTTTGTTTTTCCATCTGTACAATAAAGGAGCCTGACAAAATGATCCTTAAGGGCTTTCCAGTTCTCATAATCTGTGTTTTATGAGATATGTTTTGGAAGGCCTGAATGTGGGGAGGAGAGGGCCAAGAACGGCCTGAGAGCCTCATTCCCACACATGGTCCAAATAGAGCTTTCAAAAATTCTCCCACAATGGATGAACATCACAGCAGGGTCAAACGGACACTAGAGGAGAAAAAAGCCAGGAGTCTGTGTGCCTGTTATATGAGTAGGAGGTTTTTTGCCTTGGCTTTTTTTTTTTTTTTTTAATGTCTTAACATTTCAGAAAAGCCCTTTGGAAAACCCCTAAAACAGGAGAAAGGAACATGTGTTTCTAAATTAGCTCATCAAGAAAAAGAAACAATTTTGTACGGGTTATTCCAAGTAGAAATTACATAGTTTCCTAAATCCTTGCTTATATTAACTATTTTTCTCTATATTTTCATTGACTATTGGAAGTATTGAGGATGGTAATAATAAAAACAAACTCTTATATCATGCTTAACCTTTTTCTAACACTTTATGTATATTATCTCATTTAGTCCTAACAACTTAGAAGATAGGTTAATAGTAGTAAAGTAGTATCATCAGTAGCAGTGGTGGTAATAGTACTCAAAACTTTAGTAATATTGTCCTCATGATTTCTAGGTAAGTAAGATAAGGAAATAAGGTTTAAGTAACTTGCCTCTAAAACTACATCACCTCTTGATGGCCTACAAAGGCATAAAATAAGGTGTGCTTACCAAATTTTAGGTTAAACATCTGTTGGCCAAAGTAATACTTTTACAATAATTTTAAAATATTTGACAACTGGTCACATATATACATCAAGGACATAATTAACCAGCCTTTACAAAATTATAGGCGACTCTTGAATTCCTGCATAGCAAAACAATCCAAGTAAGTGTTTGCTTGACTGTGGGGCATAAGAGCTACTTCTCCTATCTCTGGATTCTAGCAAAACATGTCACTGCTCAGACGCAACATAAGTAAGCCTTAACTTCCTAACTGACTTTTTATAACTACCAATTCCAAACCAGAGGTAATAAGTCTCTTCATAGGGTAACTAGTTTCTTTTGTCTAAACTTGTTTATTCAATCCAATCAAACTCCTGTAACCAGTTGTTGGCATTGATCTGTGTGTTTATCTTCATAGACTTCCCATAATTTGGATGGTAATCTAGACAGGGGAAGTTAGGAAATCACACGTTGGATGAGAAAATGTTAAATTAAATAATAACTTTCAGGTTAAAAACCTAATCATTTATTGAGTACTTATGGCAGGGGCTGTGCTAAGTGGTTTATTATTAACCCTATTTTATGGTTACAGAAACTAAAGCAAAAAGTAGCTAAGTAGCTTTGCATAAGGTCACATAGCTAGTAAATGGCAGGGTCAAGATTCCAGTCCCTTAAAATAGCTGTGCATAATTTTAATTCATTGTTTTCAACTTGGCACACTTTTTAGTAACATTTCCCAGAATTTCATTAGATGAAATCCTCTAGATGTTAGCTTATCTAATGACATTGATACAAGCCACAGATTTTCTGGAAGAACCTTTAGTATCATCTGATCTGGGTTTTTGTTTTGCTTTGCTTTGAGATGGATTCCAAAGATCTCTAGAAGTTTCATAGAAGAGGGGGAATAGGGGCTGAGAGGGGTGAAAATGTTAATGAGAAAATTTAAAAAGCACTACTGTTTACCAGTTGTATCTCCCTTATAATGTGGTATCTTTCTAAAGATTAAATGAGTCTGTAATTTCCCCAGCTATGTCTGGGGACCCTACCACAATTTCCCAATGCCACTGATGGGATCCCTACAAGAAAGTAAGTCCTTTCCTGACACAATTAAGAATTTATATCACACCCCCCCATGTGTTCCATGGAGTGAGTGAAAACATTGCCTTTCAACTCTGAATGATTTGGGCAAGATTTATATCCAGGAACTAAGAACAAAGGATTTTCTAAAAGAACACATTTTGTTTTCTCTAAATGCAGAGTTTATCTTATTGGTTTGTTGTTCATTGATAAATGGAGTTTTTGTGTTCTCTACCAGTCTAAAATTAAGTTTTCATAGATTTGTACATAACATTATAGACTCTAACATTTGGACCAAAATCCTGAATGTAATATTTTTGTCTTTATTGATAAATGTAAAATAGAAAAAGAGATGATACTCTTCTCTGAATGTTCAGACTATTTTCAAATTATCTTAGAACTATCATAAAGACTATTATAAAGACTGATTAATAAAAAATCCAATAAAACTATTAGATGGGAGAAAGCAGTGTTTAAGGAGTGTGGATTGTGGAGTAGACAGTCCTGGATTAGCTACATGAGAAGAGTGTATGGGTCATCAACTCTTGTCTAGCTGAGTGTACTTGAGCAAGTCAGCTTCTCTGTACTTCAATTTCCTCATCTGTAAAACAAGAGTAATGACAGAACCTACCTCACAGGATCATCTTCATTATAAGCATTAAATAAAATAAATTTTTAAGACACAGTAGTTGTTAACATAGCAAACATTCAATAAATGTCAGATGTTCCAGCCGTTACTATTTTTCATGTTTAGAAACATAGATCACAAACACAAAGAGAAAAAGTTGTTTTGGTGAATGACCACATCGTGGTAGTTTTCACATCCATTTCTCCAGGTGGTGGGTCAAAAAGATCTTGCTGTGATTTTTGTCATAGAGTGTTCTGCCTATGTTTTCCTCTAAGAGTTTTATAGTGTCTGGCCTTACATTTAGGTCTTTAATCCATTTTGAGTTTATTTTTGTGTATGGTGTTAGGGAGTGTTCTAATTTCATTCTTTTACGTGTAGCTGTCCAGTTTTCCCAGCACCACTTATGGAAGAGCCTGTCTTTTTTCCATTGTATATTCATACATTTTGTGTAGTGGCACTTTAAATCAGCATTATTATAAACAGAAAAAAATTCAGTTTTCCTGTAAAATTGTGCTACATTTCCCCCACACCTCACTGTTTCGCTTTTCCTTTTGCCAAAGGCAACCCACCCTTCCTGCTGTATCTATTATCAGACTTCATTCTTCTTCCTGCCTAATCAAGTTTCCATTCACTAACCCCAGTTATGATTGGATCTTTAGCTTGACTTCTGTTACAAAAGAAATTCAGCTGCCAAGGTGGTTGCCTCTTCCCATACCTCTTCACTCCCTGACGCCACAAAAGAGCAACAATAAACATTATTTCCTCTGTTGTACTCACTGCCAGGAAAAGGAAAATTTACCAAAAAATAAGAATTATGTCCAAGATCAAGGTGTCAGTATGGTCAGTTTCTGGTGAGAACTCTCTTCCTGGTTTATTATAGATAGGTGCCTTCTTGCTGTGACCTTATATGCATAGTTGTTGGGGGAAATGAAGAAAGAGAGAAAGAAAAAGGGAGAGAGAGCTCTGGTTTCTTCTTATAAGGGCATTAATCCCATCACAAGGGTTCTACCCTCATGACCTCATCTAAACCAATCACTTCCCAAACACCTCACCTCCAACTACCATCACGTTGGGGGACAGGGATTCGACATTTTAATTTGGGGGGAACACAATTCACAAATCCAAAGTAGATAGCAGTGCACTTCACAGGATTAGGAACTCTAAAGAGTAGGTAAGTGTGTGGAGTAAAGAAAAGGGAAAGAATTCACTTTGGGACATGTTGAGATTGAGGTGTCTAAAACTTGGATCTCCCCTCAGGAGACAACATCAGCTATAGCCTTCTCAAGGAGAGGCTCCCCTTTCTTCCTCATTTCTGTTACCACTGAGGGTGGCGATAAGGTAGATGTCTTTAGATGTCCTTGCTCCTCATTCTTGTTTCCAGACCATTCTATCTCTCCCATCCAGAGAAATATCTCGGTTGTCTCATAATATCAGACTAAACCAACCACTACCCCTCCTTGTTATAGTAGTCTTCCCAATCCCAGGTCACTTTCCCTTACTTCTTAAGGATTTTATTTCCCAGATCATTGTCACACTCTTCAAGACTATGCCTATCATAATTCTTGGTGATTTTAATATCTACACAAATGACCCTTCCAACACTCTGTCCTCTCACATCCTTGGCTTTCTGTCCTCCAGTGACCTTGTTCTTCATAATCTCTCAGGCACTCCCTTCCATGGTTATACCCTTACCTTTGTCATTGCAACGTCTGCAATCGCTAAATAATATCATTTATTTGAGGGGTTTTTTGTTCTTCTTTTTGAACTTTTCCATTTTAATACACTTTATTGAGGTATAATTTACATAAAGTAAGATGTGCTCATTTTTCACTGAAGTGTCTCTGATTTACAATGTTGTGTTAATTTCTGCTGTACAGCAAAGTGATTCAATTACATATATATATATATATATATATATATATATATATATATATATATACATACAAATCCTTTTTCATATTCTTTTCCATTATGGTTTATCACAGGATATTGAATATAGTTCCCTATGCTTTACAGTAGAACCTTGTTGTTTATCCATTCTCTACATACTAGTTTGCATCTGCTAATCCCAAACTCCCAATCCATCCCTCCCCCACCCTCTTTCCCCTTGGCAACCACAAGTCTCTTCTCTATGTCTGTGACTCTGTTTCTGTTTCATAGCTATGTTCATTTGTGTCGTATTTTAGATTCCACATATGAGTGATATCATACGGTATTTGTCTTTCTCTTTCTGACTTACTTTGCTTAGTATGATAATCTCTAGGTCAATCCATGTTGCTGCAAATGGCATTATTTCATTTTTTATGGCTGAGTAGTGTTCCATCATATATATATATATGGTATATACTATATATATACCATTCCATTATATATGTATATTATATATACCATTCCATTATATATATAATGGATATATATATACATATATATATATATATATATCACATCTTCTTAATCCATTCATCTGTCAATGGACACTTAAGTTGCTTCCATGTCTTGGCTATTCTAAATAGTGCTGCTATGAGCATACAGGTGCATTTTCAAATTATAGTTTTGTCTGGATACATGCCCAGGAGTAGGATTGCTGTATCATATGGTAACTCTGTTTAAATTTTTTAAGGAACCTCCATACTGTTCTCCATAGTGACTGCACCAATTTACGTTCCCACCAGCAGTGTAGGAGGGTTCCCTTTTCTCCACACCCTCTCCAGCATTTATTATTTGTAGACTTTTAATGATGGCCATTCTGACCAGTATGAGGTGGTACCTCATTGTAGTTTTGATTTGCCTTTCTCTAACAATTTGCTATGTTGAGCAAAAGATGAATTTTTAAATGAGTGGTGTTAAGACAACTATTAACTATTTGTAAAATAATAAAATAAAAATAATAAATCTGGAGTCCCAATACATTCCTTATGCCAAAATAAATTCTAAATAGATGAAACAAATGCAAAAATGAAACCGTAAAGTTACTAGAAGAAAACATGAGGGAACATCTTTATAGTAAAACAAAATAAGAAAGTAATTTTTTTCTTTGCAATCTTGATGTACATAACAGCTGTGTAAGCAGATCAGGAAAACCAGATTTCATAAAGGAAAACAATATAAGATTTTATGTAAAATTTTAATTTTACATAGGCATTGTTTAAAAATTACATGTAACTTTATCAAAAAGAGTTAGTGGCTTTAGTATACAAGTAATTTTTCCAAAGTAATAAGGAAAAGGTCATCACCTTAATAGATAAATATAAAATTGTCATGAACAAACAAGTCACAGAATAAGGAAATCAAAGTTCCAATGAAAATACTGAATATACCTTTCAAGAAGTAAATTTGGCAGGATCTATGAAAATGGAAAATGAACATAGTCTTTAGTCAGCATTCTGTTGTTATGTACTCATCACTCTGGTAATTTTACATACAATGAAATTATTTGCTTCATTATCTCTCTCTGCCCACAGATGGTAGAATTCATGAGATTAAGGACTACCAACTTTGTCTCTAGCAACTAGTTTATTTCCCAGCAGGCACTCAATACATACTTATTGAGCAAATGAATGAATGAAGCCTTTCTTTATCTTAATAGGCTGGAAGTGATGGGGAGAGTATTGGAAACTGTCCCTTTTGCCAACGCCTTTTTATGATCCTCTGGCTTAAAGGAGTTAAATTCAATGTGACTACTGTTGACATGACCAGGTAAGACAAATCAGGACATGTTTCATTCTGGGGATTAAAATCAGTAGACACCAATACAATGTTGGTGTTTGCATAATGTGTACTTTATCTAGAGGCCTAACTCTGCTTATTTTCAATAATCATAGAAAGCCTGAAGAGCTGAAGGACTTAGCCCCAGGCACAAATCCTCCCTTCCTGATATATAACAAGGAGTTGAAAACAGACTTCATTAAAATTGAGGAGTTCCTAGAGCACACACTGGCTCCTCCAAGGTACAACATTTTTACAGGATATTATTGTTCTTGAGATAATCTATTTTATTGTCTTATTTATTGCAGATTGAGGATTCTTCTAAACATCTAACTCTTTTTCAATTTCAGACTTCTCTTTTGCTATCTTTCTAGAAAAGTTTGCAAAGATCCCCTGATCACTCCATGTATGATTAGAAAACTTTACTACATAATTATTTATTTAACATATGTAAAGCTATTAAAACTTTATGTGATGCAAGTAGTATATCAGGAATGGGCAAAGGATAGACTTGGAAATTTAGGAAGGACAAGTAAATTTAGGCCACATTTAATTTTATCCATGTTATTTGATCCATAATGAAGTTTGGGGACATTTATACTGACAGAAGTCAGACTTATTTTATTGTAGAACCCTCAGAAGATCTACAATTTTGAAACAGCCTTTAATTCAGTCTGATCTCTTAGCTCTACAGGTTGAGAAATATTATGTCTATCACACATAAACTTCCCCCCTTCAACTTCAAATACACAGACAGTCAATATAATATTTCAAATTATTTTTAAAATGCATAGCTTGCTTAAAATAAGAAAGTAAATTCTCTGTAGTCTAGAAATAGAGAAGAAACCTATGGTGGGTTAGCAGCGAGGGCATGGGGTAATAGCACTGTATAGTCCATGAGGACTGGTCAGGACTAGTCCATTATACCACTGATGGCATGAAGATAGAACATACCCAACACAAGAAAACCAAGAAACAGGTCTCTCACAGTTAGCCAGAGGCCATAACTGCACTGACTACACTTGAATGACAGCTGTATGTCTCTGCCCACCCAGGATAGTATTTGGAAACAATAAGCCTACTGTATTCATTTTTTATTTCTGTGCAACAAACTCAGTGTCTTAAAACGTCACTCATTTATTATCCCACAGTTTTCACTGGTCAGAAGTCTGGCTGTAAACTTAAAACTGCTCTAAAAACTAACGTCTTATCATTACACATACATATGATAAATAAAAGGTTCTATCAGTCCAAAATTCTTCCTACCTAAGAAATTAGGGATACTATTTTAGATTCTTTTCTGTGTACCTATACTATGTCTCTTTCATTCATTATTGGTGGCTTCCTATATTTTAAGCACCAGCTCCAAGTGTTGAGTCTTATTTTGTTCTTTTCTCCTCATCCATCCTCCTCTACTACTGCCTCCCCTCAAACCATCTCTCCAACCTTTTCTTGCTCCCAAAGGTTAACTAGTGAAAAAATCTATTGTGTTATCTTTCCATACCCGTTTTTATGTTCATATAAGCACAATAACAAATTCCCTTTCCTTCCAGTTTTTTACCACTACAAACAGTGCTATAAATAACATCCTTGCTCATATGTCCTTATGTACTGGTGTTTTTATTCCCGTGGAATAGATTTCCAGCAGTAAAATTCAAATGGTATATATCTTTTAAAATTTTTACTGCTTTATCCATCAGTGTATAAGTATACACTTTTCCCACATATCTGTAGTATTATGCGTTATCACTCTTTTAAAATTCATGGCAAGCTGACGGGTGTAGTGATATCTCACTGATACTTTAGTTTGCATTTCCCTGAATAATAGGTGAATTAGAACATCTTTACACATGTTGGTTGAGCATTTGGTTTTGTTCTGTGAATTACCTTGTCAAATTCTTCTGATTTTCTCTTAGCTTATGTATCATTTAGGGATTGCATTCAACTCTAACTAGTGGCCCAAAAAGTAGTGGTTTAGATAAATATGGGTTTTATTTTTCTTACATAATAAGACACCAAGAATGAGGCATTGTAAGGATAGAATGACAGCTCCATAATTTCACTGGCGACCCAGGCTCTATCTAATATTTCTTCTCTGCCATTCTTCAGGTGAGTTTTCCAGTCTTAAGTTTAATTCACGGTGACAATATGTCTGCTGGAATTCCAGGCAACAGATCTAACTCCCACACAGGAAGAAGGAGAAGGGCAAAGGGCAAAAGATGCAAGTCAGCTTTAAGGAGCTTTCACAGAAGCCACATTCAACAAGTTCCATTAACATCTCATTATTCAGAAGTAATTCACATAGTCATACCTAAATACAAAGGGAAGCTAGGAAACATAGTTTTCATCCATGTTTATTGCCATCCCTAATAAAATAAGATTCAGTTAATGAGAGACAGAGAGAGAGGGAGAGAGGGAGAGGGAGAAAGTGGTACATAACTGTGTTATCTTCCATATTCTGTCCCTCTGACCATCCAAATAAATGTGTGTATCCTTATTCCCATACGTGGAACACACTTACTCCCAAGAGAGATAACTCCCAAGTCCCCTACAGTTACTGCATCCAGTTCAAAGTCCAGGATCTTTGAGCGATGCGCAACATCTCTCTTAGATATTAATGGTCGAACAGTCAAATAAATTAAAAGACAAGTTCTTTCCACCTTCTGCTTGACACACGCAATAGTCAGTGGTGGAGCAGGAATTGGATAACTGGAATAAAATCTTCCATTTTTAAAAGGAAATATAGGATAACACATAAAAATCCCTGGTTCATAATAGTTACCATTGTTGGAGAAAACAGCTGGAAGATATTTTCCAAGTTTTGGTGTTACAAACAATGCTAAAATGAACTTTCTTTTGACATGGTCCTCCAGAGTGGTTATTTAGTCTGCCACATTGCTGAATACAAGAGCTCTTCCATATAATCTTTGTTTCATCTAAAAATTTAAAACCTGTTAGATACCCACATCAATGAAAATGGTGGAGTAGGGAACTCCAAAATGTCATCCCTCCATAATAACAATTAATAGCCCAGCAAAAGCTGTCAGAATCAACTTTGCCAGAACTCTGGAATCTAACCAAAAATTTACAAGCAGCCTGGGGTTTCTTAATGAAGAATAAAGAAGCAAAATTTCAGTGATAGAGCCCTGTGGCATTTTAGGTTACCCTGTTACCATCCTCAACTACCCAGTTCTTTAGAAGCCTTAAAGAGAGCAGTCCACATTGCAGAAACAGGTTGCTTGTACCAGAGGACAGGATATGGACCTTATTCTCAAATAACTGTGGTTGTGTGGTTTGACCTGGTGGCACCTCGAGGGATTGACTCAAGGGTTTGCCTTTTTTTCACCTACTTTGGAGCTTCCTCAGGGTTGAGGCAGCTTCCCTGTTGGCACTCATGGAAGGCGTTTAGAAGCAAATGTATTAGCCACTGCCACATGGGACAAGGAATAAAACTTGGAGAAAGCAATAGACAAACTGAAAAGTCTGCAAAAAAAAGAGGCTGAGATGGGACTTCCCTGGTGGTGCAGTGGTTAAGAATCTGCCTGCCAATGTAGGGGCCACAGGTTCAAGCCCTGGTCCAGGAAGATTCCACATGCCATGGAGCAACTAAGCCCATGTGCCACAACTACTGAGCCCACGTGCCAAAACTACTGAGCTCGCGAGCCATAACTACTGAAGTCCACGCACCTAGAGCCCATGCTGCACAACAAGAGAAGCCACTACAATGAGAACCCCATGCACCGCAATGAAGAGTAGCCCCCGCTTGCTGCAACTAGAGAAAGCCTGCGTGCAGAAATGAAGACCCAACGCAGCCAAAAATAAATAAATAAATTTATTTTTTTTAAAATAAAGAGGCTGAGACACTTGGAAGATAGTGGAATAAGGGCTTTAAATTAATGTATTCTAGGGAATCTAGAAGTCCAAGCACATGCCCAAGTCTCGACCTATGCGCAGAAAAAACAACCTGAGAAGACTTTAAGCTTTCACTTCTGGCTAAATTCAGGCACCGCATAAGTAGAAAAGTGAAGGCTAAGGCAGAATTATAAACTGCATACCTAAGCATTGAAGGAGTACCCAAACACAGAGCCAGCTTACAAACACCAGGAGAGCTTTTTATCCCTTGGTTTGTTGTTTGTTTGTTTGTATCTTTGTTTGTTTTGCTTCCAGGAGTTTAAGGAAATCTCTGTCAAATCAATAACTGACCAAAGATAATGAGAAAAAGATTTCAGTGGCCACACACAAGAAAGAACAGACTTTACAAAAATACTTCAGAAAATTCACTAAACAAATAAACAACAACACCCAAAAAAAGCAACAACAAACCCTATTTGTTGGAAGCGAAGGGAAGAATCTGTTTTCCAGAGTTTCCACATTATAATATTAAAGTGTCCTGTTTTCAAAATATATATATAAGGTATGTCAAAAAAAAGGGGGGGGGGCTTCCCTGGGGGCACAGTGGTTGAGAATCTGCCTGCTAATTCAGGGGACATGGGTTCGAGCCCTGGTCTGGGAGGATCCCACATGCCGCGGAGCAACTAGACCCATGAGCCACAACTACAGAGCCTGTGCGTCTGGAGCCTGTGCTCTGCAACAAGAAAGGCTGCAATAGTGAGAGGCCCACGCACCACGATGAAGAGTGGCCCCTGCTTGCCACAACTAGAGATAGCCCTCACACAGAAACAAAGACCCAACACAGCAAAAATAAATAAATTAATTAATAAACTCCTACCCCCAACATCTTCTTAAAAAAAAAAAAAACAAGAATGTGTGGCCCATTCACAGAAAAAAAGAAATTAATAGAAATTGTCCCTGAGGAAACCCAGACCCTGATTTAATAGACAGATTTTAAATCAACTGTCTTAAATATGTTTAGGTAGCTAAAGAAAACCATGGACAAAGAATTAAAGGAAATCAAGAAAACAATGTCTCAATAAAGAGAGAATATCAATAAAAAATATAAATAATAAAAAGGAATCAAATAGACATTCTGGAGTTGAAAAGTACAATAACTAAAATGAACAATTCACTAGAGGGTTCAACAGCAGATTTGAACAGACAGAAGAAAGAATCTGCAAAACTGAGCATAAGTTAATTGAGAGTATCCAGTCTAAGGAAAAGGAAGAAAATTAACAGAGCCTAACAGACCTGTTGGATACCATAAGATGTACAAAGATACACATGATAGGGAAGAGATGGCAGAGAGAAAGAGGCAGAAAGAATATCTGAGGAAACAATGGCTGAAGACTTCCCAAGTTTAATGAAAGACACAAACCTATAAATCCAAGAAGGTCAACAAACTCCAAGTGGAATAAACTTAAAGAGATCAACACCAAGATACATTATTATAAAATTATCTAAAGCCAAAGACATAATCTTGAAAGCATCAAGAAATAAATGACTCATCATGTAGAGGGGATTCTCAATAAGATTAACAGATAAGTTTCATCAGAAATCATGGAGGCCAGAAGGCAGAGAGATGATATATATATTTAAAGTGCTGAGAGAGAAAATATCAACCAAGAATTCAATATCTGGCAAAAATATCCTTCAAAAATGAAAGAGAACTTAAGACATTCCACATGAACGAAAACTGAGGGATTTTGTTGCTAGTAGGCCTGCTCTGCAAGAAATGCTATCAGAAGTCCTTCAGGCAGAAATGAGAGGCCATTAGAAAGTAATTCAAAATCATATAAGAAATAAAAGAGCACCAGTAAAGGAAAAATAACACACATGATCATCTCAGTTGACACAGAAAAAGCATTTGACAAAATCCAACACCATGTTATGATAATACTCAACAAACTAGGACTAAAAGGGAGCTTCCTTAACCTGATAAAGGGAATCTATGAAAAACCCATGGATAACATCATACTTAAAAGTGAAGGATTGAAAACTTTCTCCCTAAGATCAGAAACAAGACAAATATGCCATTTTTGCCACTTCTACTCAACATTGTACTGAAAGTTCTAGCCAGAGCAATTATGCAAGAAAAAGAAACAAAAGTCATCCAAATTGGAAAGGAAAAAGTAAAATGATATTGACAGATATGATCTTTTACGTAGAAAATCCTTTAAAGTCCACTGAAATACTATTAGAACTAATAAAAATTCAGCACAGTTGCAAGATACAGATCAAAATACAATAAATAATTTTATTTCTATATACTGTCAATGAATCATCCAAAAAGTAAATTAGGAAAACAATTCCATTTTCAGTAGCATCAAAAATAATAAACTACTTAGAAATAAATTTAACCAAGGAAGAGAAAGACTTGTACATGAAGACTACAAACAATTGCTAAAATAACCTCCTAGCTTCTCATGGTTTTCCAGCAATCATTACCTTATATATACATAACTCCAACCCTCCATCTTCACACAGCATTCTCCCTGTGTCTCTGTCTCTTCATAAAGTGTTCTTTTTTAAGGACACCAGTCATATTGGATTAACGGGCCCACCTTACTCCATATGGCCTCATCTTAACTATTACAGCTGTAACAATCCTATTTCAAAATAAGGTTACATTATGAAGTATTGGAGTTTATGACTTCAACATACCTTTTTGGGGGGACACAATTCAACCTATACAAATATCCCATGTTCATGGATTAGAAGACCTAATATATTAATGTAGAAATATTCCCCAAAGTGATCTATTAATTCAATGCAATACCACCCAAAATTCCAATGGTGTTTTTACAGAAATGAAAAAGCCAATCCTCAAATTCATATGGAATTGCAAGAGATCACAAATAGCTAAAATAGTCTTTGATAAAGACAAAAAATTGGAGGACTCATGCTTCCTGATTTCAAAACTTACTACACAGCTACAGTAATCAAAACAATCAGTACTTGCATAATAATATACCATTGGAATAGAATTGAAAGTCCAAAAATAAACCCATACATCTGTGGTCAATTGATTTTCAAGAGTGCCAAAACCATTCAATGGTGAAAGAATAGTCTCTCCAACAAGTGGTGCTGGGACAGCTAGATATTCACATTGGCATGCCAAAGAATAAAGTTATACCCTTACCTCACATCATATACCAAAATCAACTTAAAATATATCAGACCTAATGTGTGGATTAAAACTATAATACTTTTAGAAGAAAATATAGAGGTAAATCTTCAAGACCTTGTATTCGGCAATGGATTCTTAGATATAACACCAAAAGCACATACAGCAAAAGAAGAAAATAGAAAAGTTAGATGATCTGGAAGATAGAATAATGGAAATAACCCAATCAGAACAGTAGAAAGAATTTTTTTTTTAAATGAGGAACGTTTAAGAGACCTCTGAGACAACATCAAGTGTACTAATATTCACATTATAGGGATCCCCAAAGGAGAAAAGAGAGAAAGGGATAGAAAGGTATTTGATGAAATCATGGCTGAAAATTTCCTAAAGCTGATGAAGGAAAAAGATTTCCAGGTACAGGAAGCACAGAGACTCCCAAACAAGATAAACCCAAAGAGACCCACACCAACACATATCATAGTTAAAATGGCAAAATTTAAAGATAAAGAGAGAATTCTAAAGGCAGCAAGAGAAAAAGAATATTTTTTTTCCACTTAGAAAAGACGCTTTAACACTTCTTTTAGGGTTGGTTTAGTATTGATGAGCTTTTTTAGTTTTTTCTTGTCTGAGAAGTTCTTTACCTCTCCTTCAATTCTGAATGATAACTTTGCTGGGTAGAGTATCCTAGGTTGTAGGTTTTCCCTTTCAGAACTTTAAATATATCATGTCACTCCCTTCTGGCCTGCAAAGTTTCTGCAGAAAAATAAGCTGATAGCCTTATGGCAGTTCCCTTGTATGTGACTAGTATCCAAAATATATAAAAGAACTCTTACAACTCAATAACAGAAAACAAACAACCTAATTTTAAAATGGAAAGAGGATTTGAGTAGACAATTCTCCAGAGAATATATACAAGTGGCTAATAAGTACTTGCAAAGATACTTAATGTCATTAGTCATTATAGAAATGAAAATCAAAACCACAATGCCCATTTTTTTCACACACACACACACACACACACACACTGTATTTTATTTTTACAAGCGATAAATAAACTGACACCAAGCATTGTAAATGGATGACCACAGCGATGATTGCAATTACCAAACACAAAACACACTCATACTATGTCATAATATTGACATTCAGTCCAGTAATCCTCCACTGTAACAACTCCTTTACTTTGCAGTGAAAATTGATTGTTATATTTTTTGCCTCTGAGTCCTTGTGGGATTTTTAAAAATTCAAACAGAAAGTCACAAAAATTATAATCATCCTCATCAGGTCACTCAGTCCCATGTAATTAATTTTTTTTCATCTTGATCTTTTGTTAGCACTTTTATGAATTCACTAGTTTTCCATTAGCGTTCTGAAAATGCTTATTCATTCAGTTCAGCAGTATAGTCAGTTACCAGAAATCTGTACTTGTCAGAGTCTTTTCCATGAATGCCTTGAAGATGAAACCCTTTTATAGGAACATTTCTGCATTTACAGAGAGTACACCCAGAACTGTCTGCAAATGACAAAAGACTTAAAAATTACCACAGTTAAAGATTTGATGATGGACTTCCCTGGTGGCACAGTGGTTGAGAGTCTGCCTCCTGATGCAGGGGACACGGGTTCGTGCACTGGTCTGGAAAGATCCCACATGCCATGGAGCAGCTGGGCCCATGAGCCATGGCCGCTGAGCCTGCACATCCAGAGCCTGTGCTCCACAACGGGAGAGGCCACAACAGTGAGAGGCCCACATACCGCAAAAAAAAAAAAAAAAAGATTTGATGAAAGTTCATAATAATTCAATTGACAAGGACATTTAATTATTTCTGAGATATACATTTTAAAGTCATAACTAGAATTATGACTTATAACATTATACCAGAACATATAAGATTTTTAGAAATTTCATGAAATGTCTAAAATATTTATATTAACATATTTCCATACAAATAACCCAAAAGAAAGTTTAGTATTAGTTGTTTTGTTTGTTTGTTTGTTCGTTTTTTTTTTGTACTGCAGGTTCTTATCAGCCATCAATTTTATACACATCAGTGTATACATGTCAATCCCAATCGCCCAATTCGGCACACCACCATCCCCACCCCACCGCGGTTTTCCCCCCTTGGTGTCCATATGTTTGTTCTCTACATCTGTGTCTCAGCTTCTGCCCTGAAAACTGGTTCATCTGAACCATTTTTCTAGGTTCCACATACATGCATTACTATACGATATTTCTTTTTCTCTTTCTGACTTACTTCACTCTGTATGACAGTCTCTAGATCCATCCACGTCTCAACAAATGACTCAGTTTTGTTCCTTTTTATGGCTGAGTAATATTCCATTGTATATATGTACCACAACTTCTTTATCCATTCATCTGTTGATGGGCATTTAGGTTGCTTCCATGACCTGGCTATTGTAAGTAGTGCTGCAATGAACATTGGGGTGCATGTATCTTTTGGAATTATGGTTTTCTCTGGGTAGATGCTCAGTAGTTGGATTGCTGGATCATATGGTAAATCTATTTTTAGTTTTTTAAGGAACCCCCATACTGTTCTCCATAGTGGCTGTATCAATTTACATTCCCACCAACAGTGCAAGAGGGTTCCCTTTTGTCCACACCCTCTCCAGCATTTGTTGTTTGTATATTTTCTGATGATGCCCATTCTAACTGGTGTGAGGCGATACCTCATTGTAGTTTTGATTTGCATTTCTCTAATAATTAGTGATGTTGAGCAGCTTTTCATGTGCTTCTTGGCCATCTGTATGTCTTCTTTGGAGAAATGTCTATTTAGGTCTGCTGCCCATTTTTGGATTTGGTTGTTTGTTTCTTTAATATTGAGCTGCATGAGCTGTTTATATATTTTGGAGATTAATCCTTTGTCCATTGATTCGTTTGCAAATATTTTCTCCCATTCTGAGGGTTGTCTTTTCGTCTTGTTTATGGTTTCATTTGCTGTGCAAAAGCTTTGAAGTTTCCTTAGGTCCCCTTTGTTTATTTTTGTTTTTATTTCCATTACTCTAGGAGGTGGATCCAAAAAGATCTTGCTGTGATTTATGTCAAAGAGTGTTCTTCCTATATTTTCCTCTAAGAGTTTTATAGTGTCTGGTCTTACATTTAGGTCTCTAATCCATTTTGAGTTTACTGTTGTGTATGCTGTCAGGGAGTGTTCTAATTTCATTCTTTTACATATAGCTGTCCAGTTTCCCAGCACCACTTATTGAAGAGACTGTCTTTTCTCCATTGTGTATCTTTGCATCTTTTGTCATAGATTAGTTGACCATAGGTGCGTGGGTTTACCTCTGGGCTTTCTATCTTGTTCCATTGATCTGTTTCTGTTTTTATGCCAGTACCATATTGCCTTGATTACTGTAGCTTTGTAGTATAGTCTGAAGTCAGGGAGTCTGATTACTCCAGCTCCGTTTTTTTCCCTTAAGACTGCTTTGGCTATTCGGAGTCTTTTGTGTCTCCATACAAATTTTAAGATGATTTGTTCTAGTTCTGTAAAAAAATGCCATTGGTAATTTGATAGGGATTGCATTGAATCTGTAGATTGCTTTGGGTAGTATAGTCATTTTCACAATATTGATTTTTCCAATCCAAGAACATGGTATATCTCTGCATCTATTTGTATCATCTTTAATTTCTTTCATCAGTGTCTTATAATTTTCTGCATACAGGTCTTTTGTCTCCTTAGGTAGGTTTATTCCTAGGTATTTTATTCTTTTTGTTGCAATGGTAAATGGGAGTGTTTTCTTGATTTCACTTTCAGATTTTTCAACATTAGTGTATAGGAATGCCAGGGATTTCTGTGCATTAATTTTGTATCCTGATACTTTACCAAATTTGTTGATTAGCTCTAGTAGTTTTCTGGTAGCATCTTTAGGATTCTCTATGTATAGTATCTTGTCATCTGCAAACAGTGACAGCTTTACTTCTTCTTTTCTGATTTGGATTCCTTTTATTTCTTTTTCTTCTCTGATTGCTGTGGCTAAGACTTCCAAAACTATGTTGAATAATAGTGGTGAGAGTGGGCAACCTTGTCTTGTTCCTGATCTTAGTGGAAATGGTTTCAGTTTTTCACCATTGAGGATGATATTAGCTGTAGGTTTGTCATATATGGCCTTTATCATGTTGAGATAATTTCCCTCTATGTCTACTTTCTGGAGGGTTTTTTATCATAAATGGGTATTGAATTTTGTTGATATATGGCCTTTATCATGTTGAGATAATTTCCCTCTATGTCTACTTTCTGGAGGGTTTTTTATCATAAATGGGTATTGAATTTTGTTGATATATGGCCTTTATCATGTTGAGATAATTTCCCTCTATGTCTACTTTCTGGAGGGTTTTTTATCATAAATGGGTATTGAATTTTGTCAAAAGCTTTCTCTGCATCTATTGAGGTGATCATATGGTTTTTCTCCTTCAATTCGTTAACATGGTGTATCACATTGATTGATTTGTGTGTATTGAAGAATCCTTGCATTCCTGGGATAAACCCCACTTGATCATGGTGTATGATCCTTTTAATGTGCTGTTGGATTCTGTTTGCTAGTATTTTATTGAGGATTTTTGCATCTATGTTCATCAGTGACATTGGCCTGTAGTTTTCTTTCTTTGTGACCACTTATCGAAGACACTGTCTTTTCTCTATTGTATATTTTTGTCTCCTTTGTTGTAGATTATTTGACCATATGTGTGTGGGTTTATTTCTTGGTTCTCTATTCTATTCCACTGATTTATGTCTGTTTTTGTTCCAGTACCACACTGTTTTGATTACTGTAGCTTTGTAGTATAGTCTGATGTCAGAGACTGTGATACCTCCAGCTTTGTTCTTTTCTTTCTCAAGATTGTTTTGGTATTTGGGGGTCTTTTGTGGTTCCATATAAATTTTAGGATTATTTGTTCTTAGTTCTGTGGAAAATGTCAGGGTATTTTGATAGGGATTGCATTAAAACTGTAGATTGCTTGGGTAGTGTGGACATTTTAACAATAGTAATTCTTCCAATCCAAGAACACAAGATGTTTTTCCATTTCTTTGCATCATTTTCAAATTCCCTCATCAATGTTTATAGTTTTTAGAGTATAGGTGTTTCACCTCCTTGGTTAATTTTTTCTGAGGTATTTTATTCTTTTTGACATACCTGTAAGTTGGATTGTTTCCTTAATTTCTCTTTCTAATAGTTCTTTATTAGAGTATAGAAAAGCAACAGATTTCTGTATATTAATCATGTATCCTGCAACTTTAGTGTATTCATTTCTTAGTTCTAATACATATTCAAACAGAAACACATTCACAAATGTTCATAGCAACAGTATTCGCACTAGATAAAAGCTGAAAACAAAACAAATGTCCATCAACTGATTACCAGATAAACAAAATGTGGTATATCCATACAATGAAATATTATTCATCCATAAAAAGGAATGAAGTGCTGATACATACTAGAATAAGGATGAGCCTTGAAGCATTATACTAAGTGAAAGAAGCCAAACACAAAAGGCCATGCATTTTATGATTCCATTTACGTGAAATGTCCAGTATAAACAAGTCCATAGAGACAGAAAGATTAGTGATTCTAGGAGTGAATGGGGAGTAACTGCTTAATGGGGACACAGCTTCCTTTTTGAGTGATGAAAATGTTCTGGAACTAGATAGGGGTGATGGGTGCACAACACTGTGAATGTACTAAAAATCTCAATGAATTGTACACTTTAAAATGGTTTAAATGGTGAGTTTCATGTTATGTGAATTTTACCTCAATTTAAAAAATACTATTGGGTTTTAATTGAAATTACATTTAATTTGTATTACTATTTATACAAATTTCATTTTTATTATGTGACTTCTTCCCATCAGAGGACATGTTTTGAGTATTTGTTTGGGTATCATCTTATGTTCTTTTTTAAAAATCGAGGTATAGGGCTTCCCTGGTGGCACAGTGGTTGAGAGTCCGCCTGCCGATGCAGGGGACACGGGTTCGCACCCCGGTCCAGGAAGATCCCACGTGCCGCGGAGTGGCTGGGCCCGTGAGCCATGGCTGCTGAGCCTGCGCGTCCGGAGCCTGTGCTCCGCAACGGGAGAGGTCACAACAGTGAGAGGCCCGCGTACCGAAAAAAAAATATTGAGGTATAATTGTCATATAACATTGTGTAAGTTTAAGGTATACAACAAATTGATTCGATACATTTATATAGTGCAAAATGATCACCACCATAGCATCAGCTAACACCTCTATTCCATCACATAATTATCATCTATTTTTAGTCGTGATAATGGTTAAGATCTAGTCTATTAGCAACTTTGAAGTTTATAATATAGTATTGTTGACTATAATCACTATGCAGCGGATTCGACTTCTTGGATTTATTTACTAGTTGAAAGTTTTTACTCTTAAATAACATCTCCCCAATTCCTCCAGCCCCCAGCATTCTACTCTCTATATTTATGAGTTTGGCTTTTTTAGAGTGAACATATAAGTGATTCATACAGTATTTGTCTTTCTCTGTCCGACTTCACTTACTACAGTGCTCTCAAGATCCATTCATGTCAGCACAAATGGCAGGATTTCCTTCTTTCTCATGGCTAATATTCCATTTTGTGTGTGTGTGTGTGTGTGTGTGTAAAACCACATCTTCTTTATCTATTCATCCACTGATGGACACTTAGGTTATGAACCTAAATGTCTGTTTTATGTTCTTTGATGAGATTTTGTAGTGTTTTTTTTTATATTGATTCTATACCTTTTGCATTAAATTATTTCTAAATATTTTATACTTCTGTCACTATTGTAAGTGGAATATGCTACTAATATCCATTTCGTTCTGGTTATTGCTAACATAGAAAAGCTATTTCTTTAATGTTTGATTTGTATTTAGCCGTCTTACCAAAATAGCTCATTAATTCTAGTAATTGTTTTTCTATACTTTCTTGGTTTTTCTAAGTATACAATTATATTGTTACTTCTCTTACAATAATTACACTGATTGCTTTATGTTGTTGTCTTCCTCCACTTGCTAAATCCTCAAAAAACTGTCAACTATAATAGTAATTGTAGGCATTTCTGTCTTGTTCCTAAACTTAATGTAAAAACTGTAGAGTCACCATTTAGAATGATGTTTTTTCTTGTCTTACTGATCAGTACATTCAGCACAATGTTGAAGTGCAGTAGTGATCATGATTATCTTCATACTTTACTGATTTTAAAGGAAATAGTGCTAACATTTCACCATTTAAAATGATGCTTGCTGAAAATTTTTGATGGATACTTTTGACCAAGTTAAAGAAATTAATAAATTCATTTAACAAATATTTACTGAATACTTAATAAGTGTCAGGTACTATTCTAGGCACTTGGGACACATCAGTGAATAAAATGGGCAAAAGCTCTCTGCCCTAGCAGAGCTTACATTTTAGTTAAGGAAGACAGCAAATAAGCAAGATAAAAAGCAAAATATAAACTATTTTAGATGATGATAAATACTAAGAAAAAGTAAAGCAAGGGAGGGAAGTAGTGAGTGTTAGGGCCAGGGGAGAGGTTGCAATGTCCGATAAGGTGGCCAGAGAAAGTCCTCACTTAGGAGGATATATCAGATTAAAATACCTGAAAGAAGAGGGGGAGAGGGCCATGTGCATAAATGAGGGAAAGCACTTTATTTAGGGGCAGACCAAGTGAAAAGGACCTGGGGTGGGAGCTTGTCAGGCCTATTTGAAGAAGAGCAAGGAGGTCAGTGTGAAGTGAAGTAAGGAAGAGAGTAGGAAGAGATGAGAGCAGAAGGTAAGCTTGGGTCAGATCACACTGGCCCTTGTAGACCACTGTGAAGACTTGGGCTCTGAGTCTGAATGATATGGAGACATTGCAAGGTAATGAGTAGGAAAGAGACATGATATGACTTAAGTTTTAACGTGACTGCTCTGGCAGCAGGTGGAGAATATCCTGGGAGTGTGAGGGATAAGCATGGGAGAGGGGGAATAATCAAAAAGTGTTGCAGTAATATAGGCTTTGGACCAGGCAGGGAGCAGTGGAGGTGGTGAGTAGTGGACAGATTCTGGATACATTTTGAAAGGTAGTCTGGCTGGAGTTGCTAATGGATCAAATGTGGGCATGGAGAGAAAGAGGGATCAAAGAAGATGGCTAAGTGTTTGGCTCAACCACTTCTAGTTGCTAGTGTGGGGTTTTATGAATAGGAATTGATTTTCACTGAACACTTTTGGGACATCTATTCATGATCATACGGTTTTCCTTATTTAATTTGTGAATGTGGTAAATTACATTATTACATTACTTTAATTTATTATGCTAAATTAACTGTGTATTACTAAGAGGAGGACATCTTGGCTACTTTTCCCCCATCCTCTCCATCCTCTTTATTCTTTTATGTATTTTGTTATTTGAAGCCACGTTTTTTCCTACTACTTATCTTTGAAAATGTATTACCACCATATCTTCTGCCAAACAGGCTTTTAGGAGCAAGTATGGGGACCCAACAGCCATTTGAAACATTGTTTCTATAGATAAATGAGCTTTGAATTCCAAACAGCTGGCTTCCCTGTGAACTTCAGAAGCTAAAGTATTCTCAGAGTGGGAAAAAAACATATTTCCAATGAAAGGTTTCTCAGCACCTTCAGTTTCCGGCACAATTTTCCAAAACTTCTCTCAGTAGAGTGCAACAAAGACACCAGGTCTATGTCTTGTTATGGGTGAATGTTATGTGCAGTGATGTTTCTTTTTAAGGTATCCTCACCTGAGTCCCAAGAACAAGGAGTCTTTTGATGTGGGCTGTAACCTCTTTGCCAAGTTTTCTGCATACATTAAGAACGCACAAAAGGAGGCAAACAAGAGTAAGATACCTTTCTTTAAGTCTTTTCGTTTTTCTCACTCACATGCTCACTCTCATATTCTGCCTCAACTAAAATAGGGCTTTCCTGAATATATAGTATATATTGGGGAATACTCTTCATCTCACTCTCTGTTCTCTCTTCTGAAATTCCTTGCATGAAGTTTTATTGGATTTAGAATCTAATATTCAATATAGGAATCACCAACTTAGCTCTATTAGAACACTGACATGCCAGGGGTGAACTAACTGCTGGACTGTATTTCTTAACCCCCCCAACTTTCTCAGTCTTGTGTACCTTTAAGGTTTCTTAAACCATAGCACCTACCATTTCTCACAAACACTCTCGAATAGGTTTACTATTCTCTGAATCATGAGAGCTATTAGTCTCTGATTCCACTTTCTGACTCTTCTTGAGTGATAATATATATTACCTTTCTTTTTCTTTGACTCTCCTCCCAATTTACCTCCTCAAGAAGAGTCCAAAAATATGTCTACTCACCGTTTGATTAAACATCTGATTCTGTCTTATCAGTGGGTAGTTGAGCATTCTAGTTAAGTATATAGAGATGTCTAAATGTGTGAAAAGCATATTGGGAATGTATTTAGTCATGAAGACTGCACATTTATAAGTAACCCTTTGACTTCATTGCCTCAGATTTTGAAAAATCTCTGCTCAAAGAATTTAAGCGTCTGGATGACTACTTGAACACCCCACTTCTAGATGAAATTGATCCAGACAGTGCTGAGGAACTCACAGTTTCCAGAAGATTGTTCTTGGATGGGGATCAGCTGACACTGGCTGACTGCAGTTTGTTACCCAAACTGAACATTATTAAGGTAAGTCTTCATAGGGCAGGCTGAATGATTGAGAGGAGTTTGGGAGTTGCCAACAGGAAGCACAGTGACCATTCAGTGTGAGTTTTTATATGAGGGCTTTGTCATCATCATTATGCATAGGGTATGTCTCCTTTTTCTCCTCAGAGGAAAAATCCATAATGATCTTCTCTGGGAAGCATAAAAACTTCTTGTTTCTTTCTTCCTAAATCAGAAGGTGTTTCCCACTGTCTTGTCTATAAAACAAGGGTAATAGTACCCATTTCACAGAACTGTTGAGAAAATTAAATTAAGGCATATGGAATATTAGAAAAGTGTCTGGATCATAACAAGTGATAATAAAGTGAGCTATTAATATTATTATTAACTAATCGTTCATTTAACAAGTTTTTATTGAACAGACCTTATTTTATCTCAGGTCCTATGCCAGACACAAAGAATACATAAAGAAGTAAGACACTGTCGAACCCTAAACAGTGAAAAGATCTGTGCTCTTTTTCTGTGCTTCCTTCTTCTAAACATTCATAATTAAATACACCATAAATATAATAAAAATGATTACAAGCACGGAGTTTTGTCTACATTTGTAGACAAAACATTAAAATAGTAAATCCAAGATTCTTTAAGTTTATTTTGTAGTACTTTTTGTGTAGGTAACACGTCCTCAATGATCCTAATTTTTGACATATGTTTTTACACACTAGGCATTTTACTGACGCCCCTCACTACCGATTGCTTTTTCCTCTTTTTTTCCAAAACCCTAGGTTGCTGCAAAGAAATACCGTGATTTTGACATTCCAGGAGAATTCTCAGGAGTCTGGCGCTATCTCCACAATGCCTATGCCCGTGAAGAATTTACCCACACGTGTCCTGAAGACAAAGAAATTGAAAATACCTATGCAAGTGTGGCTAAGCAAAAGAGTTAGGACAGCTCTTTCAGTAGAAAAACCTCTCTTTTCACTTGTTATCATATTAGAAAATCTTTTGGAAATAAGAATATGGAAAATATGGTTTCCTCTATCCAACTTTCTTATGAAAAAGAATGCTATATTTTCTGTATCTAGTTAATCCAAACTATCTGCTCACTGTGTATTTTAAAGGTCTTCATATTTTCATTTCGCCTTTTAATTCCCATGGCACAACCACTGCGATCTTAAGTGATATGGAAAGTATCAATATCTTTTGCTAGAATGCATCATGTGTGCAAGCTCAACAGATGGCTGAAGTTACAAATGACATACAGTCACAGTCTCAAACTGTTCCTTAGAAATATTTACATCTAAATCATTAAAACAATTTTACTAAGAAATTTGACTGACCAAAAGTTCTTGTTGCTGTCCATTAAAGGGTTAAGTAAACCATTCTTAAAGGATAATCACAAATCTTTCTACAGAATTTAAAATGTTCCATTACTATATGTACTCAAATATACATGTTAAAATACAATCAAATCACTCAAATCTGAAAACAAAAACTGAACTTTACTTTAGCTCCTTCAAAAGAGAAACAAAGTTCAGCCTCAAAAAAGAGAGATAGGTGTTTTTAGAGGTCTTGGTGGGATTTACATAAAATTTATTTATTTATTTTCTGGCCATGCTGCGGGGCATGTGGGTTTTAGTTCCCCAACCAGGGATGGAACCCATGCCCCCTGCAGTGGAAGCTCAGAGTCTTAACCACTGGACCACCAGGGAAGTCCCTAGATAAAATTTAAATAAAGCAGTGTTTTCATAGGTTCAAAGAAAAGTAAGGCAATGAGTAAAGAGTTAACAGGCCTGGAACAGGCACACGAAAAAATGCTCATCATCGCTAATTATTAGAGAAATGCAAATCAAAACTACAATGAGGTACCAGCTCACACTGGTCAGAATGGCCATCATTAAAAAGTCTACAAATAAATGCTGGAGAGGGTGTGGAGGAAAGGGAACTCTCCTACACTGTTGGTGGGAATATAAGTTGGTACAGCTACTATGGAAAACAGTATGGAGGTTCCTCAAAAAAACTAAAAACAGAGTTGCCATATGATCCAGCAATCCCATTCCTGGGCATATACCCAGACAGAACTTTAATTTGAAAAGATACATGCACCCCTATTTTCATAGCAACACTATTCACAATAGCCAAGACATGGAAACAACCTAAATGTCCATCAACAGATGAATGGATAAAGAAGATGTGGTGTGTGTGTGTGTATAGATATAGATATAGATAGATAGATATAGTGGAATATTACTCAGCCATAAAAAAGAATGAACTAATGTCACTTGCAGCAATGTGGATGGACCTAGAGATTGTCATACTAAGCGAAGTAAGTCAGAAAGAGAAAGACAAATATCATATGATATCACTTATATGTGGAATCTAAAATACGACATAAATCAACATATCTACGAAACAGACTCACAGACATAGGCAACAGACTTGTGGTTGCCAAAGGGGGGCTTGGGAGGGAATGATTGGGAGTGTGAAATTAGCAGAGGCAAACTATTATATATCAGATGGATGGATAAACAACAAGGTCCTACTGTATATAGCTCAGGGAAGTATATTCAATATCCTTTGATAAACCATAATGCAAAAGAATATGTATATACGTGTATGTATAACTGAGTCACTATGATGTACAGCAGAAATTAGCACAGCATTGTAAATCAACTATACTTCAATAAAATTAAAAAACAAAAAGAGTTAACAGGCCTGGGTATAGAAAGGGCTCAATGCACTGTCCTTGGAGCCAGAGTTAAGATAAATACATAATGTTGTGTCCCCTCTTTGATGGAAGACCCTGATCTGAGACAATTGTACCTGGACGAGATGGCAAGGTTGTGACTTCTCTGAACATCTCAGATCCTTTTATTCTCACTGATAGGATTTCAAAGAGTCAAGTTTTTTGAGATCTATGATTTTAAAGAACAAAGTTTCTCGGGACTTCCCTGGCGGTCCAGTGGTTAAGACTCCCTGCTTCCACTGCAGGGGGCACAGGTTCAACCCTGCTTGGGGAACTAAGATCCCACATGCCCCCCAGTGTGGAAAAAGAAAGAAACAAAGAAAGAAACAAAGTTTCTCAGTACCATGCCCTTAAACTCATTAATAGAAGCAGTGTTTTACAGATTACACCATACTTAAAAGTGTATTCATGTCATTGCAAAGCTGCAAGTAAGTCTTATCCAACTTCATAGGTACTGATACAGCTCAGAATTACCCTCCTAGACGAAAGGATTATTATCTTCTTAGATGACATTAATACAATTCAATTCAGTAACTACTTATTGAATACCTACTATGTTATTATTATTTAGTTATTTAATCTTCACAACAACTTCATGCCAAAGGAACAGTCCCTATTCTCATGAAACACACACTTCAATAATGGAGACAGGCAATTAGACGAGCAATTACAATACGTATGTGTTATGAAAAGAGTAAGCACAAGGCTACATAACAGAAGTACATCCTTATGTGTTCCCCCAGCCTGACCTCAAACAAGTTCCACTTGGTCATATAGCCTTTGCATAGCACAACCTCTGTGAAAATTCTTAGAGATGTGTTTTTATGAGAAGTTAAACTTTTTTCCCACTTGGGCAGACACATGACTCCAAAGCATGGTCCTGGATGAACGTAGCATCAACAACCTGTTCCCCTACTGACGTAAATTACCTAATATGAGAAAGGGAATTTTTATTCATTAGTGTCAAACTTTTAAAAATAAAAAGGAAAATTTTTTCTAATTGTGAAAGCATTACATGTTGGTGCAGACATAGATAGTAGTGGAATAGAGATTCTAAACATAGAGAGATGTATGAAAACTTACTATCTGATAATGTGGCATTTCTGATCAGTGGTGAAACACTAGAACACAATTCAGCTGTGTTTTTTGACACTTTATGAAAAGGATGGCCTTTCCTCCAGTGTCCCATAACATGTTCCTCATTTCTTTGTGAGAGCTCACCAGAAGCACCTTTAGCATTCATATTTCTAGTGACATTCTTGTCACGATGATATGTGTATTCTCCAAGATGACAGAATATTTCTCTACTGCTCTTCTCTCTTCTTTCTGAGCCCAGCCCTCGCCAGAATCACCTATAATGTCCATATTTCTAGCATGCACCTCAAAACTCTTCCAGCCTCTATACATTGCCCACTTACAAAGTTGCTTCCACATGCTTAGCTATTTGTTAGGGCAGCGCCCCACTTCTCAGTACCAAAATTTGTCTTAGTCTGCTCAGGCTGCCATAACAAAATACCATAAACTGGCTGGCTTAAATAACAGACATTTATTTTTCATAATTCTGGAGGCAGAAGTCTGAGATCAGAGTGCCAACATGGTCAGATTCTGGCAAGAACTCTCACCCTGGTTTGCAGACAGCTGCCTTCTCACTGTATCCTCACATGGTGGAGAGAGAGAGGAAGCAAGCTCTCTGTTGTCTCCACCTTCATGACCTCATCTAACCCTAATTATCTCCCAAAGGCCCCATCTCCAGATACAGTCACATTGGGGGGTTAGTGTTTCAACATATGAGTTCTGGTGGAGGGGGCACAATTTTAAAACAAGGCTGCCATTTATAATAAAGAAGTAGTTAAGTGTATAGCAGCCAAGCGTCTGGGGATAGGCTTTCTTTTATACAAGTTACAAACCTAAGATCACCTCCAAGATATGCTTTGTGATCAACACAGCTGGAAGGGCCTTGAGGTAAGGAACAAAATACCTTGTGAATTCAGCAGAGTAGGGGATGGTAGATTTGGTTTTCATAAGTTAGGAAACTTCAAAAAGACTATTCAATAAGACTTCCAGTTGCTGAAGGCAATGGTGGCTGCCTTGGTCTATGTCTCCCAATATTTCCTTCAAAAACAATACAGAATAACAAGAACACATTTTAAAAGGCACTAAAACCACATGGTAAACACAACTTGAAGACAGAAAAATACCCAAACCTCAATATAACTCTAAGTTAAAAGAAAAAAAAAAGAAAAAAATACCAAATCCCAGCAAGGACTTGATTCAGACTTCCAAAAAATTGATTAAAAAATGGAGAAAATTACTCAAACTATGAAAATAAATGGAAGAAAAAGATAAAATTATCTCAGAACTGAGGATAAATTAAAAGGTTCCCAAGCAAAAATGGACTCAAGAAAATTTAATAACATGCATGGAAAAAGGCAGGAAAATAACTGAGAAAATGACATTTAGAACGAAGTAAAAAGGATCAGAAAGACAAGCAAAAAAGGAATAGCAGTTGTAAAATTGGAATCACTGGGAAAGAAAAGCAAAACAATGGAACAGAATTAATATTTAAAAGATTTAAACCTATAATCCAAGAAAACTTTCCAAAATTAAAGACCTCAGTCCACACATTGAAAGGTCTCACTGGGTTCCTAGGAAAATTAAACAAACTGATCAATCCAAGGCATATCCTAGTAAAACTATTAGACATGAAAGATAAAGAAAATATATCCTTAAGACCTCTAAGCAAAAAGATCAAATAACCTGTGAAGGTAAATTAATTAACCTGGTGCCAGGCTTTCCAACACAACATACAAAGCAAGGAAGGCAACAAAGAAGTAGCATTTTCAAGAAACTTAGGAAAGAGAGTGTGAGCCAAGAATTTTATATCCAGTGAAACTAGTCTTTAAATATCAAGGTTACGGAAAAAGAAAAAGTTTTAAACAAACCAGGACTTAGATAATGCTGTGTCAATGTGCCCATAAGCAATTTTTAAAAGGTATAGGTACTAACATTATGCAAACATTACTGTTTAGGGAAGTTATGTGATGGGTAAAATACTGTACTGTTTTTGAAACTTCTTTTGATTCTGTAATTACTTCAAAATAAAAAGTTTCAAAAAGGTATAAGTACAAAGGTACTTGTAGAAAAACTACAAACCTCTTTGAATGCTAAAATAAATAAGTAAATTTAAAAAGTAAGCATAGAAAGCACATCTTGTAGAGAAGGGAACATAAAATATAACATTGTACACATAATTGTAAGTTATGACTAAATTGAGGCAAGCATGTCAGTTAGATCAATAAATGTGAATGGGCTTAATTTATCCATTAAAAGAAGAAACTTTTCAATTTGACTCACAAAGCAAGAACCAATCATATGCTGCAGGCAACAGACCACAGAGAGCAAAATGATTGAAAAAAGCCAAAAATAAAAGAAGGGATAAAGACTTACAAGGCAAATGGAAACAATAAGAAATCGGGAGAGGGGTAGTGTTTCTTATATCAGACAAAGCAGAATTCAAGCCAAACATTGAATGTGACAAAGAAGGGTGCTTTTTGACACTAAAATCTGCAATTCAATATGAATCATATAACATAGTAACTAGATTTATGAAGCAAAAAATATAGAAGATGTATAGAATCAGAGATAAAAACACACTAAAGATAGGAGACTTGAATATACCACTCTAAGTTCAAGTAGGCAAAAATTAAGTAATAACATAGAGGACCTAGACAACATAAAAATGTGGATCTTATGCATTGCATACACAGTATTAAAGAATACATCTTCTCAGGTGTCCACATCACAGAAATTGATTATGTTAGGTCACAAAGATCAATAATTTCATAAAGTACAAATATTGCAAACAACACTGTCTGATCACAATAAAATAAAACTAGAAAGTATTAAAACATTTTTAAAAGGGCCTTCTGCCTGGGAATTTTATTTATTTATTTATTTTGATGTGGACCTTTTTAAAAATTTATTTATTTATTTATGGTTGCGTTGGGTCTTCATTGCTGTGCACAGACTTTCTCTAGTTGCGGTGCACATGCTTCACATTGTGGTGGCTTCTCTTGTTGCAGAGCATGGGCTCTAGGCATACGGGCTCAGTAGTTGTGGCTCGCAGGCTCTAGAGCGCAGGCTCAGTAGTTGTGGTGCACGGGTTTGGTTGCTCCGTGGCATGTGGGATCTTCCCAGACCAGGGCTCGAACCTGTGTCCCTTGCATTGGCAGGCGGATTCTTAACCACTGCACCACCAGGGAAGTCCCTGGGAATTATTTTTAAGACCTTTAGTTAAACAACTCTTGGTTGAAAGAAAAAATGCAAATTAAAATTACAGCATTTCTAAAACAAATGATGATATAAACATATCAGAATCTATGGGATGCATTTAAAGCAGTGATCAGAGGAAATGTTATAGCACTAATCACTGTTATCAGTAAAAAATGGAAGACTGAAAATAAATTATCAGTTCAACCCCCCCAAAATTTGCACAACAATGTGAGTATACTTAATAGCCCTGAACTGTACATTTAAAGATAGTCAAAATGGTGCGTTTTCGGCTTCCCTGGGGGCGCAGTGGTTGAGAGTCCGCCTGCCGATGCAGGGGACACGGGTTCGTGACCCGGTCCGGGAAGATCCCACATGCCGCGGAGTGGCTGGGCCCGTGAGCCATGGCCGCTGAGCCTGCGCGTCTGGAGCCTGTGCTCCGCAGCGGGAGAGGCCACAACAGTGAGAGGCCCGCATACCGCAAAGAAAAAAAAAATGGCACGTGAGGGCAGCGTCGTGATAGGGTGAAGGTGCCAAGGTGACCGACTGCCCTGGGTTTGGGAGGCAGGGGTAGGTGGACAGAGCGCTTGGCATGGACTCCCATGGGGTAGGGGCTTGACGGGAAGATTGAGGCTTGATCCGGATTGGGGTGGGTAGGACACAATCAACACATAGGCAAAGTCGGAATTAGGGTCACGCAGGGTCAAGAGTTTTTGGTTGTGTTCCCCTAGAGATGCCAAGAGATGCCCTGCTTGGCAACCTGCATAAACAAGCTGTCAGCTACCGGTTGGAGCCCAGTTCTGGGTAGATCCCAAATGCCGCGGAGCAAGGTAGGCCGTGCGCCACAACTACTGAGCCTGTGCTCTAGAGCCCGAGAGCCACAACTACTGAAGCCCGCTCACCTAGAAGCCATGATCCACAACAAGAGAAGCCACCGCAATGAGAAGCCCGCGCACCGCAAGGAAGAGTAGCCCCCGCTCGCCGAAACTAGAGAAAGCCCCTACACAGCAACAAAGACCCAACACTGCCAAAAATAAATAAATTAAATACATAAATTTTTTAAAAAATATGTCACCTAGCAACAGGGGGCGCCCAGCCAGGCCCCGCCCCAGCACCATTGGTCCGCTCACAGAACCCCGGACAGCGGGCCAGGCCCCGCCCCAGGGCCCCCGATTTGCATACGCCACCCGCAGCCTGTCCCAGCCGGGCCTCCGTGCTTGCTATTTTGCATATCACCAGGGCGACGAGAGCTCCCGGCGGCCGAGCCGGCGCGGTCGCGTGGTGGGCCGGAGCCCGACGCAGGGCACGTCTCAGCCCGCCGCCGTCGCCCCGCACGTGCGCCCACTTGCGTCAGTGCGCCCGGAAGTGCAGAAGCGGCGATCATGGCGGCTTCCGCGGCCGGCCTGGGTGGCGGTGCGGGCCCCGGGCCTGAGGCCGGGGACTTCCTGGCGCGCTACCGCCAGGTGTGCAACAAGCTGAAGAAGCGGTTCCTGCGGAAGCCGAATGTGGCGGAGGCCGGCGAGCAGTTCGGCCAGCTGGGTCGCGAGCTGCGCGCACAGGAGTGCCTGCCGTACGCGGCCTGGTGCCAGCTGGCCGTGGCCCGCTGCCAGCAGGCGCTCTTCCACGGGCCCGGGGAGGCGCTGGCGCTGACGGAGGCCGCGCGCCTCTTCCTGCGGCAGGAGCGCGACGCGCGCCAGCGCTTGGCCTGCCCCGCCGCCTACGGGGAGCCGCTGCAGGCCGCTGCCGCCGCCCTGGGCGCCGCCGTGCGCCTGCACCTGGAGCTAGGCCAGCCGGCTGCCGCCGCCGCGCTCTGCCTCGAGCTGGCGGCCGCCCTGCGCGACCTGGGCCAGCCGGCCGCCGCCGCCGGCCACTTCCAACGCGCCGCGCAGCTGCAGCTGCCCCAGCTGCCCCTGGCCGCCCTGCAGGCGCTCGGCGACGCCGCGTCCTGCCAGCTGCTGGCGCGCGACTACAGCGGCGCCCTGGCGCTCTTCACGCGCATGCAGCTCCTGGCGCGGGAGCACGGCGGCCACCCGGTGCCGCCGCCGGGGCCGCAGCCCCCGCCGCAGCTGCAGCCCAAGCCGCCGGCGCCGCAGCCCGGGGCCGGCGCGGCCTCCGCCCCACCGCTCGCGCTGCTCCCGCCCGGCGCGGGGTCCACGGCCGCGGCCGCGCCCTCCCCCGCCGCGCTGGGCGCCTTCGCCGACGTGCTGGTCCGCTGCGAGGTGTCCCGCGTGCTGCTGCTGCTGCTGCTGCAGCCGCCGCCCGCCAAGCTCCTGCTGGAGCACGCGCACACCCTGGAGAAGTACTCCTGGGAGGCCTTCGACGGCCACGGGCAGGACAGCAGCGGCCCGCTTCCCGAGGAGCTCTTCCTGCTGCTGCAGTCCTTGGTCATGGCCACCCACGAGAAGGACACGGAAGCCGTCAAGTCGCTGCAGGTGGAGCTGTGGCCCCTGTTGAGCGCCGAGCAGAACCACCTCCTGCACCTCATTCTGCAGGAAACCATCTCCCCGTCGGGCCAGGGGATCTGACGAGTCCCTCCCAGCGACTCTGTGCCTGTCCCCGAGCCTCACGCACCCGCCTGCACGTTTACGGGGACACAAGAGGCGTTGACCCGGCGCTTCTGCCTTTGCAGTGTATCTTACCCCTGTTGCCACCAGGGGAATGTGGTTGACTACAAGTTATGTTGTTTCCACAATAGCGGCAGAAAAAAAACCATATGGTAGAATCGGAGTAGGGTCTCCGATTCTCTTCCCCAGAAACTGCAACAGAACCATGAGAGTCCCTTCCGCCCTCTTTTCTCTTCTGTTTTCACCCAACTGTCCCCACCCACCCCTCTTCCCCCGCAAGGCTCCCCTCCCCCCGCGTCCTTCTTTCCGACTGAGGGCTAATTTGCACAGCTCTGGCTCGCTACTTAAGCTGCATGATTTTTTCATGGTGACTCTGATTGCTTAGCGTATTTCCATGTCCGCCTGCATGATCGCCCAGTTCCCCCTGTGTTTCATGCGCCCCGTACGTGTTCGTGGGAATCATTGGATTCAATACTACGCTGTTGTCGCTACAGCCCTCAGTCCATGATAAAGCCATTCTGACCCTCCTAGCTTGTGGTTCGTATTTACCTTATCTGTAAAGTGGGAATAGCTTATCTACCTGGCAGGAGGCGGCAAGCAGAAGCAGATAGCTCCCTTTTAGCTCCAAGATGGATTCGTTCATTCGAAATGGACAGTGTGCCTGTGAATCTACAGAGATCATTTGCGATGTGGTCCTTTCTCGGCTGCAGTGCGAATGTGTTCGGTGCAGAGCGGGGTGGGAGTGGGGGTGAGGGTGTGGGCGGGGTGGGCTCCAGAGCAGAGGTGTCAGACGTGCATTGGAGTTTTCAGTTCTGGCTCCATTTCGAGAGGTACGGGTAATCCACGTGGCAGCTTTTATTTGTAGTGCGGATCCTTCTACAAATCTCAGTTAACTCAAATATGTAAAATCAGCATGCTGCTTTGGTACTGTGTGATCGTGTGTATGCCAGACTGTGCCCTTGTTCCCCAAAAGCAGGATGGCGTTCCATTTTTAAACACTAAATTTCCAAGGCTTTTTGGTCCAAACGTTGCATGCAAACCGACTTAGCTGTTTTCTCAAATTCAATTTTATTTCCTTTAGTGTTGAGAGTGATGGTAGGAACTCTTCAGAATATAATCTCATTCATTCGGCTTGGGAAAACGCATCCTTTGGGCTGAAGTTGTAGACAGCACTAATCTTTTGAGGTGAGATTTAAGGACACAGTTTGGGAACAGATCTTGGTTTTGCGTGTTTGGGGGGGGAGGGGGAATATGTGGAGTGTTGTCACTATGAGTTAAGTGTCCCAAAGTAGATGGGGCTTTTAGGGTATTCCTTTCTACTTCTATTTCAGCAGTGTGGAAGCAGTGGCTAAGGAAATGTAGGGGAGGCCCATTTGAGACAGATTCAGCCACCCTTCCTGTGCTCTCACTTGGCTGCCCGAAGGGTCTTTCCGAGCCCTAAAAGCCTAGTCCAGCTTGTTGCCAAAGTGGTAAGGGTGCGTGTTCCCTTGTGCTCTTGCTTTTGCTGGTACACTCTTGTCAGCCTGGGCTGCAGCTCTGGCCTCCTTCCTATTGTCCTTATGACAAGAATGCTTAGGAATTATGGACCGTGACTGGTGACAGCATTTGGGTTTGGGCGCAAGGAGAAGCCTCCTTAGACCTCTGGTCTAAACTCCTTGCTTTGAGGAGGTGGGGGGAGGGATTACCAGAGAGCCTGGTATTGGGTATACAAGCAGTATTAGAGTTCTCCAGAGAAACAAAAACAACAGAATCAATCTCTCTCTTTCTCTCTCTGTCTCTCCTCCTTCCTTCCTTTTCTCTCTCTCTCTCTCTCTCTCTCTCCATATATATATATATGTAATCATTCCATGATGTCAGTGTTTAACAATACCTATCTGTTTTAAAAGGTATATTTAAAAAATGAAGTATATAGAATCTCATTACAGATCAGCATTAACAGATGAACATTTGGATTGATTTTAATGGTAGGGAACACTAACTTTGAACCACAGTTAAGTAAAATGTTGTCCCCCCAAAATAACTGTAATCTTCACATGAATAGACCTGTATTACAAAAACATTATTATTATATTTTGAATTTCATCAATTTGTGGAAATTTTTAAATTCTCTTTTTGTATAGATACCTACATGATATTCTCAGTTTTTCCTCTTGGCCCATCAAGTTTTAAATATTTACTTCTTACCTCTTTGCAGAAGATTGCCAACCCTGACAGAATTGGCAACCCCTAGAGAGTGAATACTAAAAATACCTCCAGAAAATCCCAGAATTCAGTAAAGTTACAGGATATAAATCTAACAGAAATCAGTAGCCTTCATATATATACACAATAACCAGTTAGAGGACATGATGGTAGAGAAAATGACCATTTACAATAGCAGCAAGGAAGATGAAATATTTAGGAATAAACAACAAGAAATGTTCAAACCTGTACTAGAAAAAGCTTAAACACTCCTGAAAGACACAGATGAAAACTTCAACATACAGAAAGGCCTCCCTTGTTCTTGTTTAGGATGACTCAACACCATAAACATGTTAGTTCTCCATAAAGTAACTTATAAGTATATTGCAATTCCAGTAAAAGTTCCAACAAGCTTTTTGAGGGACCTAGACATATTGATACTAAGTTCATATGAAAAAGCAAACAAGAAAGAATAGCCAGGAAAACACTAAAAAGGAAAAACTACGAGGGAAGAGTAGACTGACAAGATATTAAAGTATATAATAAAGCATCCTTAAGTAAAACAGTGGGGTAGTGGTGTAGGAATAGGCAAACAGACCTGTGAAGTGAATAAAATGTCCTAAAATAGAGCCAGATAAATATGAAAATTTAGTGTAAGGTAAAGATAGCATCTCAAGTATCTAGAGAAAAGATGGACATTTTAATAAATGGTTCTGGGGGGCTTCCCTGGTGGCGCAATGGTTGAGAGTCCGCCTGCCGATGCAGGGGACACGGGATCGTGCCCCGGTCCGGGAAGACCCCACATGCCACGGAGCGGCTGGGCCCGTGAGCCATGGCCGCTGAGCCTGCGCGTCCGGAGCCTGTGCACCGCAACGGGAGAGGCCACAAGAGTGAGAGGCCCGCGTACCGCAAAAAAAAAAAAAAAAAACCAAACAAACCAATAAATGGTTCTGGGACAACTGGAAAGCTATTGAGAAAAAAAGATCCATATCTCACACCACACACAAAAATAAACTAGATATATAGGGGTCTAAATACTTAAAAATATACCGTACAAGTATCAGAAGGAAATATTACAAAATTTTTCTTTAGCCTTAGTGAAGGGAAATACTTTCTAACTATGACTTAAAATCAGATGCCGCAAAATTAAAAATTGGTAAATTTGACTTCATAAAATTTTTTTTTATGACAAACCTTTACATGGTTAAAAAAACAAAAAAGACAAACTGGGAAAAATATTTACAGCATATATTACAAATTAATAGCTAATATTTCTAATTTATGAATATATATTCATTTATATCTTTTACACATTTTTCCATTAAGATTTTGATCCTTTGTCCCATATATGTATATATGTGTGTGTGTGTGTATATATATATATATATATATACACACACACACACACACACACACACACATATATATGCTTATCTCTACAGAAGAAACACAGAAAGGTAAACAAGAAGCAAATAAAATTGGTTAGCTACAAGGGGTGAAAAGAAATTTTTTATAGTGTTGACTTTTGTAATCATGTTAATGTTCTACATAGTAAAAAGATAAAGTAAAATCAACAATGATAGGAGAACAATAATCGTAAAACAAACCAAAAAGATGAACTCAACTATACTTCAAATAATTAACAAACACTTTCAAGGAAAAAAGAAAAAAAACTCATGCCAGTATTTTTTTAATGCAATTCTTTGCCTATATAGTCTCAACCTGAAAAGAACTCAGAACATCAGTAATATCTTGAACCATTCTTAGCAGGCTTGCTTTATGAAGGGATATGGGAATAGCAATTCTGAAACATTCGTGTTTTTTTTTTAATTGTGAAGAAAAAAAGACTGTACTGATGAACATATTTGAAGTTGGGCACGGTAGTTGCCAAGGGAAAAAAGTGGAAGTGTATAAACAAGTCACAGTATAGTTTTCAAGAGTAATACATTAAAATTTCTTAGTGAGATTTGAAACTTTTAGAATATGTGAAATGAATGTCTACTGCAAACAGAGAAACACCTATCAAGAAAATTATAAAAATTTTATAAAGCAGAAATCTGTAGTATTTGAACCAAGACCACTCCCTCCCTTCCCACCCACCCCCAACCCCACTCATCGCTCCACTCCAGACTGCTGTAGCTTTCTCTTCCCTCCAGAGGGCTTTCTTCCTGGGAGGAGCAGTATATCAACATTTCTCATCCTGACCCCAACTATGTGTTGCTGAGGCTGAATCCCAGGCAAGTGCGGTTGAGAAGTGGCAGTTCTCCTCTTCCACTCAGCCCCCACTTACCAGACTGAGGCTCTACATTGGGTGCAGTGTGCTGAGAAGACTGGGGTCCTGATCATCTTGCTCTCTCCCTGGCTTATGAGTTGGTGGTTCCACTTCAGGCTGATGCCCCCTTCCAAATGTTCAACTCCTAGAGCAGGAGTGTCACTCAGAAAGAAGCTGGCCATTGTCCCCAATCCCAGTTCCAGAGCCCTGGCTCAGAGATTTTGCCCAGAGGGAGGAGCAGACCATAAAACAGCTAGCTCCTAATGTCTTCCCAAAGGAACTGATTTTATTTACAAGAGAGCATGGAGAAGCTCAAACCTAAGGACACCCTCAAGAACAGCGGCGGTTGTAGTGAAAGGCACTGGGTAGAAACTTGTGGATTCAATGAAAATACAGACTATCAGCCAGGTAGGAACCTTCCTGGGGTCAGAACAAATATCAAGCATGAACCTCAGAAACTATTCTTCAAAGGAGCTGCGATGTGATGATTGAATTAGTTTGAAGACCAATTTATGCTCCCAAGGCTTTGATGAAAACAATATATTATCAGCTGGCAATTTGTGGAGTTAAAGAAAGTCCTGCCAAAATCACTGTCATTCCAGGGTAAAACATCATCATGGGGGCGAGGGGACAGACTTCACTAATAATACAGGCCAGCTAGTCACTAAAGAAGAAGAAGAAGAAATTAACAATAACCAACCCTGGGGCGGGGAGTGGACCAACAGTCAGACTTACTACAATATATTGTCTAAAATATCTAGTTTCCAACAAAAAAAATTATGAGACATGCAAAGAAACAAAGTATGATTCATACACTGGGGGCGGGGAAGTAGGCAACAGAAACTGCCTGTGATAGCAAGTAGCTGTCAGATTTAACAGAAAAAGACTTCAAAGTAGTCATTACAAATATGTTCACAGAACTAAAGGAAAGCATGGTTTAAAAAGTAAAGGTCCATACGATGGCAATGTCACATCAAATATAGAATATCAATACAGGGATAGAAAAAAGAACCAAAAGGAAATTCTGGAGTTGAAAAGTACAATAACTGAAATAAATAATTCACTAGAGGGGTTCAACAGATTTCAACTAGCAGAAGAAAGAATTAGCAAATTTGAAGACAGTTCAATAGAGAGTATTGCAAGCTGAAAATGAGACAGAAAAAGAATGAAGAAAAATGAACAGAGTCTCAGAGAAATGTGGGACACCATCAAGTGCACCGACATAGGCGTAATGAGAATACCAGAAGAGAGAGAAGAGTAGAAAAAATGTCCCAAAAAATATCAGAAAACGTCCTAAATTTATTGAAAAACAATAACCCACACATCCCAAGAAACTCAATGAACTTCTAGTAGCATAAAGATAATGAGATTCACAAATAGATACATCATAGTAAAAATTCTGAAAATCAAAGAAATGATTAAAGTCAAAGAGAAAATCTTGAATGTAACAAGAAAAAAAATGACTCATCACTTAAAGGGGAACACCAACAAGATTAACAGTCAAGGACTTCCCTGGTGGTGTAGTGGTTAAGAATCTGCCTGCCAATGCAGGGGACATGGGTTCGATCCCTGGTCCGGGAAGATCCCACATGCCGCAGAGCAACTAAGCCCATGTGCCACAACTACTGAGCCTGCGCTCTAGAGCCTGCGAGCCACAACTACTAAAGCCCACGAGCTCTAAGGCCCGCATGCCACGAGAGAGGCCAACGCAATGAGAAGCCCACGCACCACAACAAAGAGTAGGCCCCGCTCGCCGCAACTAGAGAAAGCCCGTGCACAGCAACGAAGACCCAAAGCAGCCAAAAAATAATAAAATTAATTAATTGATTTTTAAAAAGATTAACAGTCAACTTCTCAAAAGAAATAATGCAGGGGAGGGGCAAGATAGGAGTAGGGGATTAAGAGGTACAAACTACTATGTATAAAATAAGTAAGCTACAAGGATATATTATACAACACAGGGAATATAGCCAAAATTTTATGATAACTATAGATAGAATATAATCTTTAAAAATTGTGAAGCACTGTGTTGTACACCTGGAACTTATATAATACTGTACATCAACTATACCTCAATAAAATAAAGAACAAAAATGGTAAAAGAAGAAAATGCATTGGGATAACATATTCAAAGCGATAAAGAAAAACCATAAACCAAGAATCCTATATTCAGCAAATCTTTCAAAAAAGGAAAGGAGATAAAGACATTACAAGATAAACGAACAAGCAGTGACTGAATTTGTTGCAGACCTGCCTTACAAGAAGTACTGAAGGAAGTTCTTCAAGCTGAAAGCGACTGCAGATGGCAATTCAAACAAACACACACACACAGACACACCCAAAAAAACAGCACCAGTAAAGTGTTTATGTAATTACAAAAGACTGCATAAATGTATATTTTTCTCCTTTTTTTTGAACTGACTTTTTTTAATGTACAAAATAATACGTATATGGTGTGCTGTTGGGCCTATAACATAAAATGTAATATACTTGCCAAAAGTGGTGCAAAAGAAGTGACTGGGAGTCGAGCTATATTGGCCTAAGGAAATGACTACAGATGGCAAAGCAATAATTACAACAATGTATTGTTGGATTTGTAATATTAATGGACATAATAGGTGTAATAGTAATATTAAAAGGGGGAAAAGGGTATGGAGCTCTATAGGAGTAATGTTTCTATATATTATATAGAATATATATATATGGAATAAGGTAGTATACATCTGAAGGTGATTCTGATAAATTAAGAAATATTTGGTAAACCCTAGAGCAACCACCAAAAAAACCCTCAAAAATATATCTTAAAAAATCATTTAAAAACTTCAAATGCCGCATTATAAAATATTCACTTAATGCAAAAATAAGGTAATAAGAAATAGAGGAACAAAAAACCCCATAAGTTATATAAAAAGGAAAGAAATAAAATGGCAGATGTAAATCAACTATAGCAATGATAACAATAATACCAATCCAGGAAAAAAGCAGAGATTCTGAGATTGGATAAAATAACATGATAAACTATATGCTGTCTACAGGAGACATACTTAATATTCCACAATACAAATTGATTGAAAGTAAAAATATGGAAATATATTATGCAAACAGCAACCACAAGAAAGCTGAAGTGGCTATACTAATACCAGACAAAATAGACTTCAAAACAAGAAAAGTTACTGGAGACAAAGAAGAACATTTCATAATGATAAAAGGGTCAATTCATTCTTATTACAAATATATGTGCATTGAAAAACAGAAATCCAAAATATACAGGGCAAAAACTGATAGAATTGAAGTGAGAAATAGTTGTACAATAATAGTTGAAGACTTTATACTACACTTTCATTAATGGATAGGACAACTATACAGAAGATCAACAAGAAAATAGGAGACTTGGACCACACTAAAAACCAACTAGACCTGATACATATATATAGAACACTCCACCCAAAAGCAGAATATACATTTTTCTCAAGTGCACATGGAGCATTCTCCGAAATAGACTATATACTATGCCATAAAGCAAACCTTAAGAATTTTTAAAAGGTACAAATGATACAAAGAAGGCTCTCTGACCACAAGAAATAAAATTACAAGTAAATAGCAGGAAAAATGTGGAAAACTCACAAATATATAGAAATTAAACAAAACACTCCTAAGTAACAAATGGGTCAAAGGAGAAATCATAAAATAATTTGAGGTAAATGAAAATGAAGACCAATATCAAAACTTATGGGATGCAGATAAAGCAGTGCTCAACGTAAATGCCTATATTTAGAGAAAAGGAAGATATCAAATTGATAACCTAACTTTACACCTTAAGGAACTGGAAAAAGATGAACAAACTAAATCATACAGAAGGAATGAAATACTTAAGATTAGAGCAGAGATAAATGGAGAGCAAATAAAAAAATAGAATAAACAAAACCAAAAGTTGGTTCTTTGAAAACAAAATTGACAACTCTTTAGCTAGATTGACCAAGAAGAAAAAGAGAGAAGACTCAAATCACTAGAATCATAAATGAAAGAAGGGACATTACTACTGACCTTACAAAATTTAAAAGGAATTCATAGTATTCCTTTATAAGGAATACTATGAACAATTGTATGCCAACAAATTGGATAACTTAGATGAAATGGAGACATTTCTACCAAGATACAAACTACTGAAACTGACTCAAGAAGAAACAGACAATTTGAATAGAGCTATAACAAGTGAAGAAAGTGAATTAGTAATCAAAACACTACCCACAGAGAAAAGCCCAGACCCAGATGGCTTCACTGCTAAGTTCTAGCAGACATTTAAAGAAGAATTAATACCAGTTCTTCACAAACTCTTACAAAAAGCAGAAAAGGAAGGAATGCTTCTCAGCTCATTTTATGAGGCCAACATTACCCTGATACTAAAACCAGAAGAGGACATTGCAATAAAAGAAAACTATAGACCAATAAATGTCATGCATATGAATGAAAATATCCTCAAAAATACTAGAAATCAAATCCAAAAACATATTTTTAAAATTATACACCATGATCAAGTAGGATTTATATCAGGAATGCAAGGTTAACTCAATATCCAAAAATCAATTAATATAATACATTATACCAAATAGAATAAAAACAAATCACATGATCATCTCGAAGATGCAGAAAAACCATTTGACCAAACCATAAAGAATACACTAAAAAAACTGGGAATTCCCTGGTGGTCCAGTGGTTAGGACTCAGCACTTTCACTTCCAGGGCCCGGGTTTGATCCCTGGTTGGGGAACTAAGATCCTGCAAAGCTGCATGGTGCGGCCAAAAAAAAAAAAAAAGTTGAAAAATATAAAATCAATTATATTTTTATACACTTGCAATGAACAATCTGAAAATGAAATTAAGAAAACAATTCACTCAAAATAGCATCAAAAATAATAAAATATTAGGAGTAACTTAGCTAAAGAAGTGTAAGACTTGTAAACTGAAAACTACAAAGCATTGTTGAAAGAAATTTTAAAAGACCTAAATATATGGAAAGATATTCTATGTTCAAGGATTTGAAGACTTAATTTTGTTCAGATGGCAGTATTCCCCACATTGATCTACAGATTTAATGAAATCTCAATCAACATCATAGCTGCCTTATATGCAGAAATTAACAAGCAGATCTTAAAATTCATATGAAATTGAAAGGGGCCCCAAGTAGCCAAAAACAATCTTGGAAAAAGAGAGCACAGTGGGAGGACTCATGCCTCCCGATTTCTAAACTTACTACAAAGCTACAACAGTCAAGAGAATGTGGTACTGGCAGAAGACTAGACATAGACCAATGGAATAAAATTGAGTCCAGAATTAAACCAGTCTATGGTCAACTGATTTTCAACAAGGGTGCCAAAATCATTCAATGGGGAAAGAGGGACTTCCCTGGTGGTCCGGTCGTTAAGAATCCGCCTTCCAATGCAGGGGATGCAGGTTCGATCCTTGGTCAGGGAACTAAGATCCCACATGCCACGGGGCAACTAAGCCCACCCACCGCAACTACTGAGCACATGGGTCACAACTAGAGAGAAGCCTGCGTGCAGCAAGGAGGAGCCTGCAGGCCGCAACGAAGATCCCGAGTGCCACAACTAAGACCCGACGCAGCCAAAAATAAGATAAATAAATATATTTTTTTTAATGGGAAAAGAATAGTCTCTCCAACAAATGGTGCTTGAACAAGTAGATATCCACATGCAAAAGAAGGCAGCTGGACCCCTACCTCACAGCATATATAAAAATTAACATAAAATGAATCACAGACCTAAATGTATGAGCTAAAACTACAAAACTCTTAGAAGAATGCTTAGGAGTAAATCTTCATGAACTTGAATTTGGCAAAGTATTCTTAGACGTGACACCAGAAGCACAAGCAACAAAAGCAAAAACAGACAATCTTTACTTCATCAAAATTTAAAACTCTGCACTTCAAAGGACACCCTTAAGAAAGTTCAAAAAGGACACACAGAATGGGAGGAAATATTTACAAGCCACATAACTGATAAGAGACTTGCACCTACAATATGTAAAGAACTCTTACAACTCAATAACAAAAGCACAAATAATCCAGTTTTTAAATGGACAAAGGGGGAATTCCCTGGTGATCCAGTGGTTAGAACTCCGAGCTCTCACTGCCAGGGGCCCAGGTTCAATCAATCCCTGGTCGGGGAACTAAGATCCCAAAAGCTGCTCGGGGGGCCAAAAAAAAAGGCAAAGGATCTGAGCCTACCTTTCTCCAAGGAAAATATGCAAATGGCCAAAAAGAATGTGAAAATATGCACATTGTCATTAGTCATCAGGGAAATGCAAATCAAAACCACAGTGAGATACCACTTCATACCCACTAGGATGTCTAGAATCAAAGAGTCAGAAAATAACAAGTGTTGGAAAAGATATGGAGAAATCAGAACCCTCATACACTGCTGGTAGGAATGTAAAATGGTGCAGCCACTGTGGGAAACAGTCTGGAATTTCTTCAAAGGATGTAACATATAGTTACCATAGGTCACAGGAATTCTACTCCTAGGTTTAAACCCAAAAGAGTTTGAACACAAACAAAAACTTGTTCAAACAAAACTTGTACAAACAAAAACTTGTACATGAATGTTCATAGCAGCATTATTCATAATAGCCAAAAGACGGAAACAACCCAAATGTCCATCAACAGATAAATGGATAAACAAAATGTGTCATGTCACCCAATGGAATAGTATTCAGTTATATAAAGGAATGAAGTCCTGATACATGTTACAATGTGGATGAACTCTAAAACATCATGGTAAGTGAAAGAAGCCAGTTACAAAAGTCTACATATTCTATGATTCCATTTATTTTTAATGACATCAGATTGGCAAGATTTAAGAAAGAATATCATATATGATGCTTGAAGTAATGCCAAAAAATGGTCTTTTCACAACTTGCCGACTAGCATTTAAATTGCTCGGTATGTTTGCAAAGTATAATGCCCATATACACAACATTTAAAATATTCATACTCTTTGACTTCCTGGTCTTTCTTATTAAGACTCTATTTCATAGAAATAATGTACGTGTGACTATACTTAAGAGAATATTGAAGCATTGTTATGGCAAAAGGAAAATAGTTAGAAATGGAGAGATGCCAATGATTCTTTATTAATTGCAAAAAGCAAGTGTCAGAGTAATGGTCCAGTTCGATCAAATTTTTGTAAAATCAAACAGCAATAAATATGTATATGTATATATATTTTCATAGAAATACACGTGGAAGAATATATAACAAACTGTTAATATCTTGGGGAAGTAGGGGGCAGTAGACTCCCTTTTTGTATATTTTTGTATTGTTTCGTTAGTTTTAATGAAGAGGTGTTACTTTTGCTATTTGAGAGATAGAGAAAATTTTTAATTAAGAAGAGGAATTAGAAAGGAAGGGAACGAGCTGTTTTCCCGGCCATTTCTGTGTGCGCTCCTCTTACAGACAGTGCGGTCCTGGGCGTCGCCGCTACGTGGAGGATTACAGTAACCCTGTAGTCGGTGATGAGTCAGAGTGCGTGGTGCTGATGCTGCTGCCATTTCATCACCTCTGCGAGCGCAGCATCCATCCCTCCTCTCTCCCTGCGCCTGGGCCTACCTCGCCTCAGGCTGCCAGGCCAACGATGCGCCCGTGGCCGATCTAGATCAGGACCGAGTCGCGCTCTCTGAGGTCTCGGCCGGGCGCCCCCATCTCGCCGCCCACGGCCTGGGCCAAGGAGACCTGCCGAGCCCCGGCCATGGAGGCCATCTGGCTGTACCAGTTCCGGCTCATTGTCATCGGGGATTCCACGGTGGGCAAGTCCTGTCTGATCCGCCGCTTCACCGAGGGCCGCTTTGCCCAGGTTTCGGACCCCACGGTGGGGGTGGATTTTTTCTCCCGTCTGGTGGAGATCGAGCCAGGAAAACGCATCAAGCTCCAGATCTGGGATACCGCGGGTCAAGAGAGGTTCAGGTGGGAGCGCAGCCCGGGCCCGCGAGCAGTGGGAGGGTCTTTGGGGCTTGCACCGTCCCTGGGGAAAGAGGACTTCCTGGTCCTGGTCGCCGCCCTTAGGGAAGGTAGCGAGGGTCTGAGAGTTTCTGCTCAAGCCCACCTTCAGGTAGCTGGGAGTTCAGTGCAGGGAAAGATGCACCCTGGCTGGGAAGGCCAGCCAATAATACATACTGCTCGCACCACAACTGCACCAACCTGCCCCTTGGTGGCTAATAAACTAGAGGGAGTTGATCACTGTAATTCATCAATTTCAGTCCCTATACTACATTTCGAAAATGTTCCCAGGTCATCCTAATGTAACTGACAGATATAGATAGATGATGTAGAGATAGAGATAAAGATAGCTAGATATAGATATAAACATAGATACTATATAGAAATATATATATATATGAAATAGACACTGATGATTGACGCCTCCTTGCAACCAGCAGACATTGAATGATTATCCACTATATGCCAGACACTGCACTGTTTCTGGGAAAACAGCCTGAGGAAACTCCTGCAAGGGGATGCCATGCAAACAAAACAGACATAGGCATTTCCCTCTTAGAATGTCTGTGCTAGCATACTGGGGGCAAAATAGACCAGCAATTACACAAAAGAGTGCCTTGTTCATATTTGTATGCCCACTGCCTACCAGAACGCTTAGCACATATTGAGTACTCAATGAACAGGTTTAATTTTCTCCTACAACCCTTTGGTGGCCCTTGTAGTATGTATCATCTGTAATTGTATGCATGAACACAGATGAGGGAAGGCTAAGTGGAGAAGATGAGGCCTGATGGGTGTGATACCCAAGCAAAACAGGAAAAGCCCAGGGCAAGGAAGCAGTGCGTATGAAGACAGAAGTGAGAGAGAGCAGTGTACACAGAAAACTTTGAGCCACAGTCATGCCGAGCGGCAGGAACTAGATCGAGAGGGCTCGATAGCTCATGTTTAGGATCGTTTCTTCATTTAGCTATCGAACACTAATCAGGCGTAGAAGATGCTGCTTAGGTGGTTGAAGAGGGGTGGGGAGAAGAGAAAATTTCAAATATCCTTGTTCAGGTTCACTTTGAACTTGTGATTGCATTTCTCATATTATAATAGAAGAAAGGTATCTTTTATGCTTATTGGAATTTCTTTCTGCGTGAACATCCTTTTCCTATCCACTGATTATTATTTATTGGGTGATAGTGATTTCTAACAGCTCTTTATATATTAAGAACATTAATCCTTTTCTGTCATGGATATTGTAAACTATTTTCCCAGTTTTTCATTTGTCTTTTAACTTTCTTTAAGAACATTTTTGGATGTATGGGAGGTTTTAATTTTTATGTAGCCTTGTGTTGTATTTATAAAGAAAGGGCTTTGCTACTTTCTAAATAGTCACGAACCATTAATGTAATAATGTACTTTAGAGTTTTGACTACAGCTTGCCTATTGATTACTTGAACCAAGCTGTCCATGAATCACGATCTTTGTTCATGTTGAATTTTCTGGTACACCTACCATTCTCCATGAATCTTCAAACATAAGGGAATTAGAAATGCTTTCAGTCCTTATGGCTGATTTGCCTGGTTCTGGAGGCAAAATCAATTTGTAAGGTTTGTCCTTACCATCCTCTAGCTTGGACTTTAATTCCCTGGAAATTGTTTATTCTGTTACCACTGGGCCATTTGTCCTAAGCCTTAAGCTATTGAGTCCCTCATTGTTTATCTTCATCCAAGGAGACAGAAAAACTAAAAATAAACATAGATCAAAAATCACAGTAGTAAAAAAGAAAAAAAAGCACAGTAGTCTAAAGCAAGTGATTGTACGAGCAAGTAGTTCTACAATGTCTAATACGCTCTGAGAAAAGTACCATAATGCATGTTGAAAATGAAGCTCCTCAAATCAAGAAGCGAAAATGCATGAGGTTTCTTCTGCTGAAGAAGTAAAGAAAATGTATAATAGGTTTTAGAAACATCCTAAAGCATTCTACAACGCTTTAAATAAATCATATTATTTTAAGGGGAAGCTTTGGCTATTTGGGCAGCTTTTCCCAGCTTGTGGCTCCCGAGTCAGCCTCTTCAAAATGTGTCAGGAAGTGGGGCCAGCAGACACTTGGCTCAAGGCCTTTGCAGACCATCCCTCTTTTTCCTATTCCCGCATGGCCTGGAAAATAAAAAACAAAATTATGCTCCTCCTCACAGGAGAGATTGAGGACCCCTGTTAGATTAAAATAAAAATATAATAATAGACAAACATGGTAATGATAAATGGGAAAAAATGGAGTGTATTGTAATATACCTATATACTTATAAGCATCTTCTGTCAACTATCGTAAATTCACTCTTACTTTTTAGAAAATCCTTTTCCAACTACTATAATCTGTCACGAGTTCTCCAGGTCACAGAATACTTTAACACCCATTATTCCATTTGCCTCATGATAACCTGTTACTTAAGTATCCCACTGAACAGAAGAGGAAGCCTCATTCAGCTATTCAGACGTGGGCGTGGAGAGTTCACTGTGGCTCTTGCCTAAACCAAGGGAAAGTGCCTGTATGTCCATGAGCATTCGTTTCTGAAGATTCCATCTCGAAGTTTTGCTCAATTGAGAATTCATATATCGTTATTATTATGGAATGACATTTGTATTGCTTTGTTTAAAAAAAGAGAACAATTTTCACCAAAGGACTGTGTCACTAACCAGAGACAACAGAATACACTGAGTTCATTGAAGTGCAGGAGTTTGGGCATGGCCTTCATTCTTTACTTCTTTCTTGTGTTGTAGATCCATCACTCGTGCCTACTACAGGAACTCAGTAGGTGGTCTGCTCTTATTTGACATTACCAACCGCAGGTCCTTCCAGAATGTCCATGAGTGGTTAGAAGAGACCAAAGTACACGTTCAGCCCTACCAAATTGTATTTGTTCTCGTGGGTCACAAGTGTGACCTGGATACACAGAGGCAAGTGACTCGCCACGAGGCAGAGAAACTGGCTGCTGCATACGGCATGAAGTACATTGAGACGTCAGCCCGAGATGCCATTAATGTGGAGAAAGCCTTCACAGACCTGACAAGAGACATATATGAGCTGGTTAAAAGGGGGGATATTACCATCCAGGAGGGCTGGGAAGGGGTGAAGAGTGGATTTGTACCAAACGTGGTTCACTCTTCAGAAGAGGTTGTCAAATCAGAGAGAAGATGTTTGTGCTAGTCAGCCCTTTTATCTCCAAAACATGCTCTCCCACCTGAACTTAAAAGTGATCAAAATGAATAGAATCATCGAGTGACTGAAGAGAACTTAACCTCCATATTGGATCCCAAGTGAGCCTCCTCCCCAAGGGGCCCTTGGACAGGTGATGGGCGGGCGGGCGGGCGGGTGGGGGAGCCTGGGTGCTGGAACTGGCACTTTTTTGTGGCCCATGCTGGGCAGTGGCCGCTCTGTGTGTCCTTTGTGGACCGCATGTCAAGGAGCTGAGGTCTGGGGAGCTAGGCCCCAGAAAAGTACACCCACAGTCAGGACAACTATTTCTTGGTATTTCAGCTCATTCATAGGTCACGATCATAAAGAAATACGTAAAGGGGAGAAAAGTATCACATTGGGAACAACTAGCCAACCTAAAAAAGAGTATGAGATCCGCTCGATCAGTGAGAATATCCTGCACTAAACATATGTGCTGGGTTTGGTTACAAGGTACCAATTAGCTTCTAAACAGCTCATCTGTAAAATGAGGGGTGTGGACCAGCCTTTTACTGAGACCCTTTCAAGGCCTGGAGTTCTAGTGAAAACGGTGTGAATGTGAAAAAGGGAGGCTATTTACACACTATTACTGTCACACTTGAAAACACGTACAGCCTTGTGAAAGAATAACCAGCTGTGTGTAAGAAATTGCCCCACGCAAATTATCGTGTAAGTAGAAGAGAGAAATACTGTAACTCCAATGCCCTCTTTCCCCTCTGACCACGCCTGGGGTTCACTGCGTCGGCGACTGCAATCTGAAGGTAAACACCTGCTCAACAGGAGGTGCCGTAAGCCTTCCAGACACGTCACAGTTCATTGACTTACTTATTTGAGCATCGTAACAAGCCGTTAGGTTTCTTCCCCAGTTTACGAAAAAATTAACTGAGGGGCAGGAGAGTCACTTGACCCCTGGTTCTTGTTTCACTGCATCATCCTGCTGTCAGATGAATAAACTGTTATTGTTTGCTTTGGAAGAGACATGACTGTAAATAAATATTCTCTACATGTTAGGATATGTTTCCTTATTGATTACAACTCAGCTATAATCCTGAGGGAACCCGGGCATGAGTCAAAGGTAAAGCCCATTCAGGTATTATTGACAAGAGGATTTTACACAAGTGAATAACTGCACAGTGAAAACACGTTAGAACTGTTCGGGCTGTAAATGTTCTTATCACTGAAACACAGTGGATATATTATTGAAAGGAACCAAATACAGCAATGGGGAGTGGGATGGGGATAAAACACTCACCTCACAATGACCTTGGCCACTTGTTTGCCTTATGCCTACCCTGGGTTCCTGTCTACCCTAGAAAGTCAGCTCTCAGTTCTCAGGTGAACAGACAGCTAACTGCATCAGAAACTTGGAATGGTTGACTTGAGGTTCCATTATCTTCTTGCAGAGACGTGATGCTTTAAATGATTTTTTTGAATTGTAGCCAGTTCAGCTAGGCAAAAGCCATACTTTTCACAGTAAGAGAATAATTCTGATTAGACTCACCTTTCTCATATCCATTGTGATAGGAAAGCCTGAGGATGGTAAATTGCTTTGAAATATGGTACTGAACTTCAGGATGGATGTAACCAAATCTGAAATTTGGGGGATTTACTTCAGTCGGAATAAAGAAGTCAAATCATGAAAATCATGGAAACAAACCACCTTGGACCTACGTGCAGCATCAACCCCAAGTGACCCAATCATCATCTCTTCCTTCGTTTAGCATGACCTGGCTTGGGTGGAGTAATTAAGTTGCCAGCTTTGTGGTTGTAGAAGACAAACAAGATAGTAAATTGGGTTAACACAAAGTTTCATCAACTACTATACTTAATTATGTTTAGAAGATTCTGAAAGCAAGATTATCCAGTGGATAGATGAGAGTTGACTGTATTCTGTCAGTTCAAAAAAAAAGGTACAAACAAAACTCTCTACCGTTTTCTTGACTTTAAAACATCATATGTATACTTTTCCCATTCCTTTCATTTTTTAGGCAGGTTTAAAAACTCTCAGCATAGATCCAGCAGAAGTGGCTGAGCTTAATTGCTTAAACAAGTCCTCGAACTTTAAAAATCATTTTAGTAGAATTCAGTGCTGTTGTCACTGCGATAACTGGGTTTTAGAAAATGTGTGAAAAAATCAGGTGTTAACACAATATTAAGGATAAAGCTTTAGAAGCTATTTTATTACATAGGTGAAGACAAGATAAACTAACTTGTAACAAAGACCACAACTGCATGTTGGATTAGATCGTCTCATATTCCAGAATAAAATGTACTGTATACTTTTCTTCACTTTGTTGTGTACTGTAATGAAATGTGAAAAAGATGTTTTCTTTAGCTGTATGTGAATGAAAATATGCTTGTATTTAGTAAAATGGTTGATTATGTGACTGTGGGATTCTAAGTGTGTGTTGTAGCTGTTTCCAGAGGAGTCTGTCACTAGTGTAGCAACCACTACAAAGAACATCAGTTAGCTGTGACATATGCTATGCACGACAGTATCTTAAAGCCAGAAAGTTATATGATCATCACGCTGAAAGTCACAGAGACCTCACTAATGCCTGGAAATCCCATACCACTTTTGGAAACATCAGTTCTGTCAAGCCTAAATCTGAATCGTTGCAATTTTTAGTCAAGGATCTTTTTGTTTAAATTTTAACCATTTTCAAAATTAAATTTATGGATTTATTTATTTTTATTATTTAAAATTTTTGGCAGCGTTGGGTCTTCGTTGCTGCACGCAGGCTTTCTCTAGTTGCAGTGAGCGGGAGCTACTCTTCGTTGCGGTGCGTGGGCTTCTCACTGCGGTGGCTTCTCTTGTTGCAGAGCATGGGCTCTAGGCACGTGGGCTTCAATAGTTGTGGCTCACGGGCTCAGTAGTTGTGGCACGTGGGCTCAGTAGTTGTGGCTCACGGGCTCTAGGCGCACAGGCTTCAGTAGTTGTGGCACGTGGGCCTAGCAGTTGTGGGTCGTGGCTCTAGAGCACAGGCTCAGTAGTTGTGGTGCACGGGCTTAGTTGCTCCGCGGCATGTGGGATCTTCCTGGACCAGGGCTCGAACCTGTGTCCCCTGCACTGGCAGGCAGATTCTTAACCACTGTGCCACCCGGGAAGCCCTTAACCATTTTTATTAAATAGCTCCTAAATTTTTTTTTGTTTCTTAATTGAAGTATAGTTAATTTACAATATACTCATTTCAGATGTACAAAATAGTGATTCAGTATTTTTATAAATTATACTCCATTTAAAGTTATTCCAAAATATTGGCTGTATTCCCTGTGCTGTACAATATATCCTTGTAGCTACTTTATTTTATACATAGTAGTTTGTACCTCTTAATCCTCTACCTCTATCTTGCCCCTCCCCCTTCCCTGTCCTCATTGCTAACCACTGGTTTGTTCTCCATATCTGTGAGTCTGCTTCTGTTTTGTCATATTCAGCAGTTTATTGTATTTCTTAGATTCCATATATAGGTGATGTAATATTTGTCTTTCTCTGTCTGACTTACTTCACTTAGTATGATAATCTCTAGGTCCATCCATGCTCCTGCAAATGACAATATTTCATTTTTTATGGCCAAGTAATATTCCATTATATATATATACATATATATATACATATATATACATTATGTATATACATATATATTCCATTATATATATATACCACATTTTATATATATATATATATATATATATATATATACACACACACACACCCCATTGTATATATACACACACACACACACGCATGCACATCTTTATCCATTCATCTGTTGATGGACTTTTAGGTTGCTTCCATGTTTGACTATTGTAAATAGTGCTGCTGTGAACACTGGGTGCATGTATATTTTTGAATTAGAGTTTTTGTTTTCTTCAGACAGAGGCCAGGTAGCTTATTACAATTGTTGTCTTCCCTGGAAAGTCTTCTTTTCTCCAGGCTAAATTGCCTCAGTCTTTTCAAGTCCTACTAAGGTGTGCTCTTTGTGTCAGGATGACTTGGAGCATATAAACATTGCCTGGGGTTTATAGTACATATTTGGGGGAGGGTAATAAAAAAAGGGGAAGATGTTTGATTCTGAGTCTGGGCATAGGTATGCTGAGTTCTGTGCAGCTTTATCACTTTTATAATCATGGGTGAATGAGGGAGGGAGGGAGGGAGGGAGGGAGGAAGGGAGGGGGGGAAAAAGAGGGAGGGAGGGAAGGAAGGACCGACAATGCAACAGCGTTTAACATAGTTTATCACTCTGCAGGGCTTGATTATCTTTTCTTCAGTTATATTAAGTCCCTTGGTGACCTCATTCAGTCCCATGGCTGTAACTACCAAGGAGTCCTGAATTTCTATCTCCAGCTCGTATCTTTCCCATGGACTCTGGACCTTTAGAAGCAGCTGCGTAGCCAATATCTCCATCTGAGAGTCTATTAGGATCAGAAATGTAACATGTCACACCGTCATTTGTTGCCTGAGTTACTGTGAGAGCTGATTTCACTGCTTCCACTCTTTGCCCCACACTCTATTCTCCACACAGAAGAAGACTAAATAGTCAGACTCTATGTTGAGCTGTCAGGAACAACTTCTGCAGCCACATCTTCTCTAGGATCAGGAAGCTGCTTGCAGATTTTGGAAGCCGTTGGTTTCAGAACTTGATGGAGGTGAGGGAGAAATCCATGCAGACATCTTAAGATAGAGAATTCCAGATTGAGTGAAGGGCAAGTACAAAGGCCCTGAGGTGTGAAGGTGCTGGGTGCGTTTGATGAACAGGAAAGAAAACTGTGTAGCTGGAGTAGAATGATCAACAGGTCAGAAGTAAGAAACAAGGTTACACGGGTGATGGGATGGGGATGGACTTCATTTTTAAGGGTTCTTCCGAAGGCCATTGGAAGGACTTTGGGTTTTCAGCTGACTAAAATGGATAACCACTGGGGAATTATGAGTAGATGATTATTCCCTGGGGAACAACAAAATTTAGGGAAAGGGAACTTAGAAGGAGAGAATGGAAAACCTGGAGAGCACAGTGTCACAGGAAGGAGTAGACAATAGTATCACCATGCAGCAATGGGTTCAGAAAGACGAGGACTAAAATATATCCATAGCATTTGAGGGAGTCATGCACGACCTTTGCCGGCACAGTGCTGGTGGAATGATTTCTGCCTGCACCAAGCCTCTCAGGAAGTCAGTGTTCTTAGTTCTGTGGGAGGCCCAATTCTTTCCTCGTTCTCCATCCTCTCTTCTCCCTAGACAATCTTACCTACTCTCATGACTTCAGTTATTGTCTTTGCATTGAAGACTCCCAAATGAAGGACTTCAGCCCACTGAGCATTGTACCAATACAACCACCTTGCCTACTAAACACATCCACAAATTCCTCAAGTTTCACCTATCCAGTATGAGATCAACATTTATCAAAATGTGCTCCTTCAACCCCAGTCTTTCTTATCTCTATAAATGACACCACCATCTACCCCCTTGTTCAACACAGAAACTTAAGAGTTATTCTTAATTCCTCACTTCCCCTCACCTCCCATATTAAATTAATCATCAAGCCCTATCAGCTCTATCTTCAAAATATATCCAAGTCTGCCATTTTCTCCATCTCCATTGCTATCACGTTTGTCTAAGCCACTATCAACTCTTTGCTGAACTACTTAATATCTTCCTAAGCGGTCTCCCTACTTCTGCTCTTATTCCCATGACACATTCTCAACGTAACGGCTAGAATGATCTTTTCAAAATGCAAGTCAGACCAAGTCATTCACCTGCTTAAAACCCACCAGTGGTTTCTCATCACATTTAGAACAAAATCCAAGCAAACCTTACATTTCTTAACATGGCTACAAGGCCTTGCATGATCTGGCCTCTTGACTACTCTAAATATAAGGTCCATGAAAGTAAGAACCTTATTCATCTTGTTCACCAGTATTTTCACAACCTGTACCATAGATATAGGCTTGAATCATCAATAAATATTTGAATGAATGATATTTTTCTTGCCCTACTTCAATCCAATGACCTTGACTGTTACTTCACTTCCATAAAATACACACATGGCCCCATCCTAAAGCATTACAGAATTTTATACAACCTCTGGAATTCCTCCCCGATTACAAGCTCTGATTGTCCACTCTATCCCTTGAATCCTGTTTTAAACTTCTTTAGAACCTTCAGGCAATCAGTCACTGCCCATTGCCAGTCTATCAATCAAGGTACCCCTTGACTTTGTTTCTCTCCCTCCGTCTCCTGGCTCTTCTGGTCAACTGCATTCAAGTCATCAGTTCCTAAAGAAAATGGTTGTTAAAAGTTTGATCTATTTCCTTCTAGATTTTTTTCATTTTACTTTTCAAAAGGTTATTTAACAGAGTGGTTAAAAGTGTGGATTTTGGAGTAAGACAAACATGGGTTCAAATTCTGACTCTACAAGTCTCGATTTTCACATATATTAAATTGGATAATAATAGTATTTAATCTATAAGGTTGTTGTGAGGATGAAATGAAATGATCTACATAAAATACTTAGCAAAAGCCCTGGCACTTGCTGAACGTCACATAGTAAACATACTCAGTTTATGTATTATGTTTGCACCTAAATGAATCTTTTTCATAAATGGTATCATGCAACACATACTGTGCTGTTACCTTTTTCACATACAGTATATTTTCTGTGAATGCATGATGGCAGTAGCTATTTTTGCTCATATGATAATATTTCTACAGTCAATCAGTGCCTAGTACATTTTTTTTTTTTTTTTTGGCTGTGCTGCGCGGCTTGTGGGATCTTAGTTCCCCGACCAGGGATTGAACCCGGGCACGTGGCAGTGAAAGCATCGAGTCCTAACCACTGGACCGCCAGGGAATTCCCCATATTTGTTGAATGTGATCAGAAGGAATTAGCTGACATATTGAAGATGACGAAGCAGACGTAGAAGAAAGCTGGGTCCTTCATGACGCCACTGAGCTACAGATTTAACTATCCTGAAGCCACTCTATATTAAGACGTCTTATTACAAGAGACAGTAAATCCCCTTTTAGTTTATGCCATTTTTTTCCACTTGTAGCTGAAAGACTCCTAACTAATACAACAGAATTCTATTATACGTATGTACATACAGTAAGTTACTTAATCAATTCTCTTTGGTGAACATTAGGTTATGTACAATGTTTTGCTATTACAAACCAATTCCTCAATACGTACATATCTTTGTGCATCTGACCAATTATGTCCTCAAGTCAAAGGCATAAATGTGACCAATTTATGAATCAAATAATATACACATTTAAAATTTTGATATAATTAACCAGATTGCTCTCCAGAAAGGTTTAACTGAATGCCCATGAACAGTGTATAATAATGCCTATACTGAGTATTATTGTGAATCTTTTAACTCTTTGCAAATCTGAGAGGTGAACATATATAAATATTTTTAAATTTGCATACCTTTGGTTATTCGTTTTCTGTTCCTTGCTGCTGAAAATAGTCCTAACTAATAAAAAACGTGCTTTGGGGCTTCCCTGGTGGCGCAGTGGTTGAGAGTCTGCCGATGCAGGGGACGCGGGTTCGTGCCCCGGTCTGGGAAGGTCACATGCCGCGGAGCGTCTGGGCTCGTGTGCCGTGGCCACTGAGCCCGCGCGTCCACAGCCTGTGCTCCGCAACGGGAGAGGCCACAACAGTGAGAGGCCCGCGTACCGCAAAAAATAAAAATAAAATTAAAAAGGTGCTGGCTTTTATCTTATTAATTAGTAAGATCTTATATATGGAAAACAATTCTTTTTTTTTTTAGAGGTTTTAATTTTTTATATATATATTTATTTATTTATTTTTGGCTGCTTTGGGTCTTTGCTGCTGTGCACGGGCTTTCTCTAGTTGTGGCGAGCGGGGGCTACTCTCCCTTGTGGTGCATGGGCTTCTCATTGCAGTGGCTTCTTGTTGCGGAGCACAGGCTCTAGGTGTGCGGGCTTCAGTAGTTGTGGCTCACGGGCTCTAGAGCGCAAGCTCAGTAGTTGTGGTGCACGGGCTTAGTTGCTCCGCGGCATGTGGGGTCTTCCCGGACTGGGGCTCAAACCCGTGTTCCCTGCATTGGCAGGCGGATTCTTAACCACTACACCACCAGGGAAGTCCTGGAAAACAATTCTTTATCCATCACATATGTTACAATATTTTTTCATGTTTTTCTGACTTTTTACTTATGGTGTTTGGTAATACAGAAGTCTTTAATATTTAATAATAAATAATATCACTTATTATTACTAAATAATTTAATACTAAATAATATTTAGTATTTATTATTTAATAATTATTTAATATGTTGTCTCCAAGAAACTGGAAACAGCTGTCTCAGAGTTGGGGAACTGGGTGGCTGGGGGGCAGTTGTGATTTCTGTACCATGTACCTTGTTATTTTTCTTATATGGCCTCTTTTGTTAATGCTTTCTGGCAGTAATGGTAGATTCAGATAGACCTTCTCCACCCAAATACTAGAAAAACATTTTCCTATGATTTCCTATAATGGATTTAGGGTTCCTTTAGGAATTGACTTATGTATAGAATGTGGAGGTAGGGATAACTATTTTTCCCAAATGCCTAGCTTTTTAACCCATACTATCCACAGAATACTCCATTCTATATTTTACCCCTTTCGAACATTAAGTTTGAATATCAAATATATATATATATGAGGGGGGTCTGTTTTTGGACTCCTGTATTATAGTTCATTAATCTGCCTATTCCTGTCCTAATACTACATTGTTTTAGTTATGATAACTCCATAATATGTATTTATGATCTCTTTTGCCTTCAAAATTTTCTGATATTCTCCTGCAGTATATTAGAACTTAAGAATAAATGTGTCAGTTTCTTTATCTATTCATATGTTGAAAAAGCCAGACACAGAAAGAAAACAAGTACATGATCTCACTTGTATGTGGAATCTGAAAACCTCAAATACATAGAAGCAGGCACAGGGGGGCGGGGGAAATGGGGAGATGCTGGAAAAAGTGTACAAAGCTGTAGTTATGTAAGATGAATAGGTTCTGGACATCTACTGTACTGAACACTGGAAATTTGCTAAGAGACTAGGTTTCAGGTGCTCTCACCACACACACAAAAAACAGTAACTATGTGAGGAGATGGATGTGTTAATTAGCTTGACTGCAGTAATCATTTCACTATGCATATGTATATCAAGCCATCACATTGTACACCTTAAATGTATACAATTTTATTTTAAAAATAAAATAAGTATAAATGTGTCATGACTCCCCTCAGGTAGGGTTAGGATTTTGATTGCATTAATTTACTGACACTGATAGAATATGTCATTCCATTCATTTAATCCTTAATTTAATATTTATATATCATAAATAGGTTTTTTTCTCATTACATGTTCTAGTTGGTTATTTCTACTGTGTAGGAAATCTGTGGATTTGTGTATGCTTACATCTTGTAAACAGACACATTACTAAATTCTCATTAGTTTTTCAATTGATCTCTTCTGTTTTCTAGGTAGACATTATAGTCTACAAATAATGATAATTTTCTCTCTTCCTTTCTAATGTTTACTATTATTATTATTATTTTGGTCTTCTTTCACTGGCCAGAGCCTGGAGCAAAATGATGAATAACAACAGGGATGGTGTGCATCTTTGTCTTGCTCCTGCTAGAAGAATTTTAACTTTAAATTATCTTTATTAGGTTATAGAACTTCTCACTGCGTTCCTATTTTACTAAGAGCTTTGAGAAAGAGTGTATGTTGAGTTTTTCAAATGTCTTTCTTGTACCCATTGAAATAATCAAATGGTTTTCTTCCCTCAGCCTATAATTAGTTGTATTAGTAAATCTGTTAATGTTTAACAATGTTGCTTAACATTCTTAGCATAAACTCTACTTGTTCATGGTGTTATTTTTTAAACACTGCTTGATTTAATTTACTAATATTTTATTAGCATCTTTGCATCTATATTCATGTTTGAGATTGGTTCATAAGAGTATTTCCAAAAAAGTAGTCCGCAGGGATTAAGAAGAATTGGGTTGGGGTGGGGGGAGGAACATACAGTCAAATAAATTTGGAAAATTGTGGATTAAACAAAGCAAAATAGTATTCTGTAGGACTACACTATTACATATAGGGGCTCTCCTCAACCCATATGACAAAAAAATTCACTTTCTCAAGGATTTTAAAGAATTACTATTCAGTGGGAAACACATTGGAAAATGTTGATCTTTGGTGCTGTCAGGTGTGGCATCGTGGTTATTCTGGCCCTATGAATTCATGAAATGGTTGGGAATCTGTCTTTTTGTATACCTTAGAATAGTTTAATCCATCAGCCTGGATTCCAGAGTGAAGTGGCCCCAGGGATTGGGATTGGGATTGGGATTGACTAACGTAGCATCGCACAGCCTGTCCAGATTAACACATGCATCCTTGTGGGTAAATGTTGGTAATTTATATTTTCCTTGAAAGTTGTATTTTCTATCTAGAATTTCAAATGCACTGGCATACAGTTGTGCTTGGTATAATTTAAAATATCTGTATTGGTGGTTAGAAACCTTTCATTTATAATGTTCTATGTTTCTGTGCTTTATTATTCAGAGGAGTTATTAGAGGTTTGTCTATTTTTATCGGTATTTTCAAAGAACCAGTTCTGTTCTTGGTTTTATCAATTTGACCTTTTCTGCATTGTAATATATTAATTTCTATGTTATCTACATAAATCTATACTTTTTGTTTTTTCGGGTGAGTGGATACTTCTCTGGTTCTTGAATGTTATGTGACTCTGGGTCTTGTTTAAATTCTATGGCGAACACAGATATTTTTGTTTTAGCAGACAATTTATCTGGATGGGTTAAGGTCTCACATTCCAAACTGGTCTCTGTGGGCTGTTTTTCCCAATGCCAGTTGTTCTCAAAACTTTTGCTGAGCCACTGAGATCTTTCCTGTGTTCGCACAGCACTCAGCGGACCGTCCAGAAACTGGGCAGTGAACTATCCTTTTGCTCAGTTTTGGAAGTCTCTGGTGTGTTGATTAGGAATACCCATGGAACTCACAGGTTCGCTTTCCTAAGCTCCTCCCTATGTTTCTCACTCCAGGACAATCCAGTTCCCTGGGCCTTCCCTTTTCTGTGCTCCAGTCAGAAATCACAACCAAGCTGAGACAGCATTGAAAGTAGAAGGGGGAGCTAGAAACAGGGTGTTAACTGACTGCTCTACAATAGGTATAAACCAGGGCTGTCCCTAGTAAGCCATGGCATACGCACTAGACTTAAGTACTGATGGGGAAATAGCAAAGAAGAGGGATAAGGACACACTTTTACGTGTTTTGCGGGGGCTACTCATTTCAAATGTGTATATGGTGGCAACATGAAGCTTATTTATGAAGTTATATTTGAGTGGAGGGGTAAGCCACGTAGATATCTGTAGATTCCTGGGGAAGCACTTTTCAGGAAGACAGAACAACAAGCGGAAAAGTCCTGAAGTAGGAACAAAATGAGTCCATTCCAGGAACAGGAAAGAGACAGGTGTGCGAGAGCAGAAGGCACAAGGGGAAGGGTAGGAGGTAAATGAAAAGACAGAGTGGAAGCTAATCTCATGTCAGTGAACTGAGACCACTGTCAGGATGCTGGCTTTGCCCTGAAGAGAGGCAAGGGTGGAAGCAGAGAGTTCACTCCGGAGGCTGTGGCGATGATGCAGATGCTGCCGACTTCGTCCACGTTGGAGATAAAAATCTGAGCATCGCCAGTGCAGAGGCAGTATTTTCCAGCACAAGGCGGAATGAAGTCCAGGCGTCTAGGAGGTAGAAGCATCAGCACATGAAACTGAGAAGCAGCAGGCAGAGAGGGGACGAAGACCAGGCAGGGACCATAGAAACCAGGGAGGGAATGTTCGGAGGAGAGAGGAATCTTCTGTGTCAAATGCACCTGACAGATAACAGCAGAGAAACAACGGAGATTGTGAGTACAGACAACACTTTCGAGACAACACTTTCTGTGAAGGGAAGAGAAATGAGGATGACAACTTGGGGGAAGTCAGGCCAAGAGAGAATTTTTTTTAAGTTAAGAAAGCTTCAGTGGAGAAGACCGAGGATGCAGGAGAGAGGGGAACTGGGGGAGGGGAAGTGCAGCAAGGACAGTTGTCCTGCTGTGGACCACAGTGCAATGCACGCACTCCTGACATTTCAACATTGTGCAAAGCCGCACACCAACAGTTATGGGTTGAATCATGTCCCCCCAAAAAGATATGTTGAGGTTAACACTCAGTACCTGTGAATTTGACCTTATTTGGAGATGGAGTCGTCAGATGCAATTAGTTGAGGTCATCCTGGAAGAGGATGGGCCCCTGATCCAACATGACTGGTGTCCTTATAAAAGGGGGACATTCAGACACAGACATGCACACAGGAAGAATGCCACGTGAAAACTGGAGGGATCCCGCCCCAGTGCCTTCAGAGGGGTGGCAGAGCGCCACAGGCTGGGGCTGCACTCGGGAAGGGGCCTCCCATACAAAAGTTTCTTTTGTCGTTTGGTTTTTCCTTGTTTTTGTTTTTTAGTGAGTGAAGTGACAGCAAAGGCTTATAAATATCGGCAGTTGGTGGGCAGATCCATGTGGGGGGCGGGGGGGCCACGCACCGATCCCTCCCACTATCAGCTGAGATGAAGAACAGGAACGTGGAAGCGTGAACGATGACCGCGCAGCACCACCACCCTCTAAGGCTTGCAGCCACAACTTTAAAGTGCTGGAAACCCGCAGAGTCAGACTGGACAAGACACTGACTTAGCCAGGCCGGGCCAGCAAAGCAGCAGTGGGACAAGAGCATTAGTGGTATGCACAAGGAAGAGAGCAAGACAGACCATGAAAGAAGTCAAGATGTTGCAGGCAGTGTAAACCTCAATGGCTTGAGGTTGAGATTAGGAAGGGGCTGCGGTGATTGGTAATGACAAGGTCCCAGGTGTGACTGTGGCTGAGGGATGGGGAGAAGGTCAAGGTCAAGACCACCAGAGGGAGATGGTCAAGCAGAAGGAGCCGTATTACCTTAAGGGACACATGGAGGCAACAAAAGTTAGTGTGTTGGATATTTATTTTTATTCTTTTGAGTTCATATTTTCATCTGAATCCTCTGTTCCTAAGTGTTCTCACTGCACTAAATTCTACAGGAAGCCCAAAAAATTGATTCTCCAAAACATCCCACTGCCGTCTCATTTGAAGTGTTCAAAACATTTTTTAAAAGTATGTTACTCTGAAAACTTGTATTAATGGCAATTCCATAACCAGTGTTCAGTATACTCCACCACTTCTAAGCTTCATATTAAATATTGGTATCTATTTGCCATTTTCCAGCAATCTGAATAATTCTGTCTCATGACATATGTGGAGTCATACATGAAAAGTCTGAGCTGTACAAAGGCACTCTGACCATATACTCCTTCCCTCTCAAAAACCCTTCCAAGCTTTGTTCTTATTATCTGCTTTTAAAATGTCCCTTTCCTTGGTCTTTACTATGGGTGAACAGTTTTCCCTCCAGTTACTGGTTATACGGATTTCTCCCAGAACCATGTTGGGCCCGATCTGCTTTCAGAAGTTTCAGGTATAACCAACTGAATACCTATGGGATAGGGGGAGGGTCAAGTACAGGGTATGACAGGGAGCCGGGAGGAAGGGAAGGGAGTCCAGGCTTACTTCCCAACTTGCCCACCTCTGTATTGCCAGGGCCAAATTCCCTTGGTCTTCCTGCCCTTCGTCTTCCAGGATCATCTTTGTCTCGGACCAATCCTTCTCTGGGATAAAACTTTTTTTCTCCAGCACCTTCTTTTTCATCTGACCTGCACAGACTCTGTCCAGAAAGCCAAGGTCAGTCCTAGACCTTGGTCATCTCTCAGGCAGCTGCGGACCAATGGAGTAGACAAGTGCGACCACAGCCCACTTTTAACTGAACACTGCAGTCACAGTGTGATGCCAAGTCGATACTGAAAAGCTAACACTGTCACTTTGTGCTGGTATTGCAACCAACAGTGATAGTAAAGTTGAAAATTAAATGTCTAGGGTCAGTTAAAATTTAACTCTTAAGCTGCCTCTGGACCACCTGACTGAGAATAAACTATTGCCCAATCCACTCCGAACAGGGACTTAGTAGGCAAAGATGTTAAGTATTGAGGAAAAGGAAGAGATTGTTATCCCCTGACCTTTTGCTTTTTAAATTTTTGTATATTTCACTCTCTAGAATCCACAGGTCTGATCTGGGGAAAATAAGCTGACTCAGTTTTAGATGGGTTTATTTGGGGAGCTAAAAGATCCAGAAAAACATTCATGGCCTACCTCTGAATAAAGAATCCCCTAAAGGCAAAACAGAGTTGTAACACCATCAACTGAACATAAACCACGGCCAGGAGACATGATCCTTTATACACAAACTGCTCAAATATACTGAGCACACAAGAAAGGGATACAAACAAAAGTAAATTCTTCAGCTGAACTTTGAAGCACCATCCACACCTGAGTTTTCAGCTAGAACCCTGGGCCATGTCCTGCTAATAACTCAAAGAAGAAAAGCAGTTCTGCGCACATAATACACTAACCAACTCTTCCAACACTGGTGCCTTTCAGAACTGGTTGTGTAAACAGTACTCACTGCATACAGAAGAGTATTAATATAGAGAAAACATGGTGAATTAGCAGGCCTGTCTTCTATGATACTGGTTGTGGTTATAGAATTTCAAAATAAAAACTGAAAAAGTCTATCAATGAATTTTGGCCACAAGACTAAAAAGTCACTCTGCGATGAGTGCATAAAGCTTCAATAAATTTATGGCGTCACTTGGGGCAAGGAGAAAAAAGCCCTCCAATCCATCATGCAATCGTAAAACTTCAGACCTCCCACCTGATGCTTCCATCTGGCTCTTTAAAATATTTGAACTATTATTACCTTTTTTGCAGAGGCAGATATTAGCTAAGCAGCCTTATGAAAGGAACTGGAAAAGGAAGTAAGCCATTGTCAAAAACTGGCCATGATCACGCAAGATCCAACAGGCTGAGTGAGGTGTTCAAAACCCCTTTCTCCCTCGAGGTGAGGCACTGACCTTGGATTCACTTTCTAGTTTGGTTGCCCTGGAAACCTGATGAAGGTGGATGGTCAGCTGTGGGATGGGCGGTCCTGCTTCCGGCACAATGTCCCAGGAGGTACCCTGCGCCTGGTCTGGGAGGGCTGCGACTGCACATCAACACCTGCTGGGAGTCACAGCTCAGCGTCCCTGAGTGCAGTGGGCCTATCGTTCCTGGGCCCTGACCCTGGCTGTTACAAGACAGAGTGCTCTCTGATGGCTTCTAAGCCAGGGTGGCTCCTGTGGCCACCTGTGGGGATATTAGAATTGTGCCTAAAGCTGCCCCCTGGCATGGTGCCCACGGTGTCTTGCCTGTCCTGTGTCCTTCAGAGTAAAGTGGTGTCAGACATGGCCTATCCGGGTCTTGTGAGTCTAACGAGCAGTCAAACCCAACACCAGCTATGGTGAGTGCTGTACATGCTATCGGCAGAGTCTGCAGAACCAACCAAGACGAACCTTTAAGAAATGGTTCAATACCCTTAAAGGTATCATGAGGTTTAGGGCAGAGAATAGCAAACACACAAAGAAAGGAAGAGTATGCATTCATTAAGGGACTGAACTTAATGAATTATTAGGTATTTCTAAATAAGAGCAAGGCACCATGGTACAGAGGGAAGGGAATTCACCCGGGAACCAGATCTGGGTTTCACTCTGGCTACGCAGCTGTGGTGGTCAGCGTCTACAGGGGCAGCAAGGATGATCAACTGTGCTTCCCATCATCCCCTGCTGTTGCTACTGACCAAACCACTCTCAGTTAACCCCAGAAAATAAAATGCTATAATCTTTGACTCCATAATTCCATTTTTGGTAATCTAATCTCAGGAAAAATCCTAAATAAAAGAAAAATCCTTCTGTAAACATGCAAACTGCTGAGTTATTTCCTACTTAAGAGAAAAAAATTTTAAAACAACCAATTGTCTGTGAATCACAGTTTACTAGAGTTTACCTATTAGAATACTATGAAACCAGTAAAATAATGTTAATTTAAAAGCAGTATATAATAAGCAAATTCCATAATAAGTAAAGAAAGTAGGATAAAAATTATACAGACAAAATTATTTCAATTGTGTTTTTAAAAAACCTATGCATAGAAAAAGAAATGGAAGCCACAGAACCATTAAGAGGGACTGCAAGTGGAACTTAAATGCCTTTTTTCCTATTTTCTAAACTTTCTCAAATGAACATGTTTACAATGGAAAACTAGTTAAATTTCAGTTGCCTTTCCAACACATTTGTTACTCAGTATCACTTTTTGTAGTCAATCTTGTGCTCATTATCTTTCCGGGTTTACTATCCTAATATTAAGCTTGAGGACTTCCCTGGTGGTGCAGTGGTTGAGAGTCCGCCTGCCGATGCAGGGGACATGGGTTCGTGCCCCGGTCCGGGGGGATCCCACATGCCGCAGAGCGGCTGGGCCCGTGGGCCATGGCCGCTGGGCCTGTGCTCCGCAGCGGGAGAGGCCACAGCAGTGAGAGGCCCGCGTGCCGCAAAAAAAAAAAAAAAAAAAAAAAAAAATTAAGCTTGAAAATGCCATGTCAAATCAGGATGGTTATGTTATTCTGAAAATGTAGACAGCTATAAGAGAAGCTTTCTGGCAAAGGCAAGATTTAAATATCTTTTATTTAATTAACAGAGCCTAATACTGTTTCTGACACATACTGGGTGCTTATGTATATTTGTTGAATAATTAACTTAATTTTTGCTCTTTAATTCACACCTCTAAAGAGCTGTTTCCTCATATTGCCTGGAATACCTAAAAATTCGTATTTAGATTTTTATGGACTTAAATTAAGACAAAATTAAGATCTTCTGAGCAAATCATTCCTATCCTAATATTAACAGGGACATTTTATACCAATTTATTTACCATAATAAAGTTTGGGGAAAAGTAGCACTTAAAATACATCAAGACGATTACAAACCTCAAATTCTAAAATATGGAAATTCAAAAGTATGAAAGAAAAATTGACAAGGAACTCTGCTATCTTTCAGATTTAACTTCTCAATTGTTTGCTTATCTATATTCCTTCCAAAGGGATCTTATGTTGTTTCTACAAACATAAGAGGTTCTTGGGACACGGCTAGTTATGGTGTAAGTAAATAAACTTTACGAGTATGTGAAAAGACCCATGTTAATTTTAGAAAGTATAACATAAAAAAAGGTACTGTGCCACAGTTTTAACTTCACTGTTTTAATATCATGAAATACAAGTACAAAACATTGTACAAGTATACTCTTTACTACATGGAGATGGAATAATACATTTGTGTTTTTACCAGAATCTGTATCACCCAGTACTAGCCACTGTACCAATGGCTTTCCATAGGGATCTTCTAACACTCTTACGAAGTTTTATCATGAATAAAAAAGCTCACAACTCCGTTAAACCATCACAGATTTATATTTATCTTAATATTCCTGTTCAGCTGCTTTGGGGAACCGTTAAGAAGTACAAAATCGCCTCAGGCAAGAGTTTTCAGTGCGTAATTTTGTTATTTCATGTTGGCCAAGATCTCCTTTATGTTAGCATTGCAAAGGCTCTAGGCTCTGTACACTTATATCGGGTTAGAAAGCGTTGTCTCAATAGCCCTCTTACTGTTTAGGAATGCAAATTACCACTTCCTGAAAAGTACAGAATATTATAATAGTTATTGGCTAAGCAGTAATTCATGAAACTGCATTTACATAGGACAAATAACAGCAATAGAGGACCATAAAGCCCCATGTGTGCTAAAGAAAAACAATTTTTCAAATATTCAAACTGTTTTTCCTACCTCTAAACTGGTTTTAACCACATCACAAGTGAGAGTAACACCAGCCAATAAAGAAAAAAGTAAAGTGTGCTAAACTGTCCAAAAAGTCCGCTTCTATAGCATATCTCACAGTTTTCAGCCATTTCAGCTAAGACTTTTCTTATAACAAACAAACAAACAAAATGATGAAAGCAGCATTTACTTTGTTGGAAATGCAAAAAATAAAAATAAAAATACTGCAAATTTTATAAAATATTTGAAATTAATTCTGTTTTTATAAATAAATAAAGTGGTGTTTATCTTTTTTTAAAGTTTTAATCATCATTCTTGCTGTTAAAAATTATTTAAAGTTATGGCAACTTTTAAGGATAAACTTTGGGGTATTTAAAATCCATGTTTGGAAAATTGAACCACATTTTTAATTGCCAGCATTATGCTTTGTTCTTGGTAGAATCATCTTTGTTTCTTCTTTTTACGTCCCAATTATAAACCCTGGCCATATCTGCAAGAATTGTCAAAGAAAATGCAAATGCAATTCTAAAGAGAACATTCAATGACTAAGTATCCATTCACACACTGAATCAAAGACAGAAATCACACACAAAAAATACTAGTGACTATAGCAAGGTGTAGTATCATCTGGCAAAAAAGGGAACAAAATTACACCAAAATCAAGTCAAGGCCTCAAATCAATAATTGTTTAGCATATCTAGTCAACTATGGTATTATATTTAACAAATATGTGCTTGATACTGTCAACAGTTTTACAGAGAGCCCTTCATCCATGATATTTCAAAGGTAGTTCAAAGCATACACTGACATGTAATGTTTAAATTATTACAATTATCAATCACTTTATCTCTTACCCTCTGTTTGGCTAACAGGACACTCACCCAATTTATTAAGCATCTACATCTTTTCCTTTCCACAAACACCACCCTGCGTAGGCCTTCACATATCGATTATTTGTTTCATGGATCATGCCTTTGGTGGTATATCCAAAATGCCACCATTGTACTGAAGGTCATCTAGATTTTCTCCAATGTTATCTTCTGGGAATGTTATAGTTTTGTTTTTTTTGTGTGTGTGAATGAAGTCTCCACATTACCAGTCACGTGCCAACTCCTGCTCTAGGCCTCAAACAGGCCTGCCTTCCCTCACCAACCACTCAACACCTGTCATGTGCTACGTGCTGTGGAGGAGAGAAAGTGGAGCTCCTACACTTGAAGAGCTCCCAGTCTGGAATGAAAAATAAATAAAGCACTACGTGCAAAGTGCACTGGGAGCCACAGAGGAACAACAAAACACCCTGAGAGGACTGGAAAATGTCCAGAAATGTTCTGCTGCTTGAGCCGACATATGATAGACAAAACAGAGGAACCCAGGTAAACAGGGGGAAATGAGTCTAGCTACGAGGAACCAAGTGTGGACAAAGGACACAGCACATATGGGGGCTGAGAAAAACCGATCGGGGTTATTTGGAACTTGGGTGCACTGGGAGAGGGCCAAGGCAGGAAGCAGTCAGTGGCATGAGGTAAGACTGGCAGGAAGCACCTCACAGGGCGCCCACGTGCATACCTTACATGTAACAAAGAACACTGAAGCATTATAACCAGAGGAATAAAAAGAAGTGTGACTCAGTGAATTCATGGTGGAGACAGTGTAAAGGACAGATGTGAGGAAACCAGACTAGAAAACTACTGAGTCTAGCTTCTAGAAGGCCAAAATGAGAGTAACAGCAATGGACAGAGAGATTTACAAGGGAAAGCTGACAAGAATCTGGTGATTAGTCGGCTTCTGGTGATGAAAGAGAGAGGAGCGAAGGTCAACTCCCACGTTTCTGTGCTGGGTGACCGTGCGGGGCTGACGACTAGGCTAGGCGACAGGAGCGCGCGAGCAGCTGGGTCAACATGCGAGCCCTCCCCCTCGAGCAGAATACCTGCCGCCGCCTGTTCTCTCTGCCTTAAATACAGTCTCAGTCCTATCTTCTCAAAGCCTGCTCTGAGCTAATTCCAGCCCACACCTATCTTTCCCTAACTTTAAACTGCCTTGGTGTTGAGTACATGAAGTGAACTCACTTATATTTTGCTGTGAGACGATCATTCAGCAGGTTCACACGCGCAGTTGTAACAGAGCAAGACTTCGCCACTCTTCTTGTCATGCACTGATCCTCTCACCAGCCCATGCCCCATACAGCTTAGCACAGTTGCAGGGACACAGGAGACCCTTAATAAATACACTACTTGACTAGCTATGAAGATGTCTCGGGAAAATATTTGAAAGAAAAATACTCATTTGCTAAATCGACTTGCTGTTTCCACACTTCAAATTCAGATTAGTCTATCTATAAAGTTATTAAATATTAGTTCCAAGTATGTCATTTACTACTCTCATAAAATCTGCAACTTAACATCAGTCTAAGAATAAGGACATTCTTTTCATTAAAGCAATGCATGTAAGAACGTTGAAAGCATCTTTCTCCTTTCCCCCCTTTGCCTTTTTTCAGGAAAGGATACTGACTTCTGTGGTAGTAAACTGATCTCGAAGAAAGTCGAGGTCTTCCTCAAGAGAATCAAGATTCTTTGTGGCAGTCGATAAATTCTTTTCCAACAATGCCTGAGCTTCATCAATATCATATTCAAGCATTACATTTGCCTGAAGAGAGAAAAGCATGACAATGTCCGCACACTTACCCAGTGCTTTACAGGTTAGAACGGGGGCTGGCAAACTACAGCCCTTGGGCCAAATCCGGCCGGCTGCCTTTTGTCCTAAGTTTTATTGAAACCCAGCCATTCTTTATTCACTTAGACTTGCATGCTACAGTGGCAAAGCTAAGTACTACTTGTGACAGAGACCGTGTGGTCTGCAAAACCAAAAATATTTACCCTCTGGCCCTTAACAGAACATTTACTGACCCCTGGGTTAGAGAATATATTCACACACATTTTATCATTTACTCGTCATAACAACCCTGGAGAGGCAAGTTACCTTCTCTACAGTTAAGAAAACAGAGGCTCCGAGAGGTCAGGTTACCTACGCTTTCGGGGATACTACATAAATGGAAGAATTACCATAAGAACCAGTATCTTTAGTTACCAAATCCTATCTTTCTACTAGCTCTATTGTGACACCAAATAGTACTACATTCAGATCAACTGAAATAGTTGTTTCTGAGCTTAAGATACCAAAAGTTTTCAAAAACATACATATTATCTACATTTGATCCACTGAGAGAAACAGCTGGCTTTTACTGCCCCCTTCCTACCTCCAGAGTAAATGCTGACACAGGGGGAACCATACTCCTAGCACCTGACTTAACACCGGGCATTTCCTGAACCACTTTCCTTATCTGGCAAATGGAATTTGAAAATTACCCAAAGGATTGTTGGAAGAATTAAATGAGACAACATGAAAGTGCTTAGCACAAAGTAGGTGCTACATTCTTATTGACTGAATATGCCAATCCATGATAATCAGAAAACTGTATAAAAATTCAGATAGGACTAAAAATATTCAGTGCACAGTAAATGCCTCTCTAAAACCCAGACCCACAATCTCATTTCTCAATGACTGATGCTTCTTATTATTCTTTTCCAGAAAATTTCTAGACTTTGCTTACTTTTAACAAGAGAAAATCGAATACATTTAAAAACACTTCATTCATGTCAAAAAACATCAATCATTCATTCAGGAAGTACCCTGTGCCAAGTATATCTCCTTAGTTGATTCACCTCTCAACTACTGCCTGATCGGCCTCTCTATTTGACGGTCTAATAGTCACCTCAAGACTGACATGCCCAAAACACAACTCCAAGTCGCCCTGCAAACCTGTCAGTCCTTTGCCTGTGATATGAGTTACAAATATTTTTCCTGTTGATTGTCTTTTGACTTTGCTCATGGTTTCTGAATTTTGAGGCCTGAAAAACCATCCTTATTTCAGGGCTCTAAATAAGTTATCTGTGACTTGGCCTACAATTTTGATGGTGTCAGTATTTCATCACACATTTCAAATGTGATCCACTTGGAATTCACCATCGTGTAAGGTGGGCTCCAGCCGTAATTCTCTCTCTTGAGAGAGAGAGAGAGAGAGAGAGAGAGAGAGAGCTCCCTGTTGTCCCAGTCTAGTTTATGAAATCACCTTATCCCCACTTGCTGATTAAATGTGTGCCAAGGGAAAGAGAAACAAAGGACAATAACCCTTAGAATTTGGGCTACTGGGTGGACAGCTGTTCCATTTACAGAACTAAAGCTAAACAAGTACGGGAATTATGCTTGTAGAAATAAATGTACAAACTCTGAAAAGATTACAGCTAACAGAAATCAGGAGGAGGAACTAAGGGACAGAGAAGTGAGTTTCCATGTACGAATCTGCCTATCTTTCATGGCACGAGACTGCCTCTCAGGGATGACTCTACAGGATAGCAAGCGGAAATCCTCCCAGCTGGGAGAGCTGAGAGCAGTATTGACTGGCTGCTTTGTATGGGAACTTGCCTGAGGTAACAAGACCTATGGATAGCTAGCTGGACAGTCAGGAATGGCTTGGCTGGTCGATCATGGGACTGAGAGGAGTAAAATAGGAAAAAATCACAGAGAAGGTCTGTGAAATCATCAAAATTGAAATATATGATTTTTAAAAATGGGTTCTAACCTCAAGGTTTTTGTAATAATCCTTGCCCCCTCAAATTTAGAGAGATCTTTCTAGAACTAACAAAATCTGATGATGAAGAAACATCTATCTAAGGTTCAACAGCACCTTCTGTTACATTTAAGAGCTAAAGCATTAGTTGGAGGGGAAGCAGGGTTTTGGTCCGTTTTGTTTTGATTGAGAGAGACTCGAGCATGTTTCTGCGGCAATCTTCCTCACACTCCCGATCCCCCTGAATGCCACCCCTTCATTCCTTCCACAGCTTCAACAATAATGCTTTACAAATGTCAGCCAAGGAAGTTGTGGCTATTACATTTACTTACCCCCAACCACAAACACACTTTATCGGTAGGAGGAACTGAAGCTTTGCAATACAGGTTATCTGCCAGTAAGAACCTGGTCTCCAGTGAATTGGTGGACTCCTTCAAAAAAAATGACAGTACTGTAAACAGTCCATTTTCACACCAAGGTTATAAGGAAGAGATCACAGAACTGAACCTAAGCCATTTAAAACAGTCCTATCACACAGACTAAGTAGAGTGGTAAAGAAAGGAATGCTGGAGCCAGATGGATGGGCAGGGAGGCTCGTGCATCCTGGCTCAGCTACTTACTATAGCTCTGAAGGCTGTGGCAAGCAGAGTTCTCACACACTCACACCGCCCCCCCCACACACACCCCAGTCTCACACCCCTCCCCGCCCCCACACACACCCCAGTGCCTGGCACAGAGTAAGCACTAGACAAGCGCTATTATTACTTCATCAGTGCTTCGTGCTCAACAACCAATTTTCTGAAGCCTCTTGTTAAGTTCATGACATAAAAAACATACTAGAAACGTAGTTATTCTACCAGTCAAGTAATAAATCATATATACATACACATACTATTTTAAATACAATATACTTATGACATTTAATTTTTACAGCCTGCTTATGTAACAAATATTGGATGAGGACTTGGAAGAGTCTCAAATCCAGTTCTGCCAGGAACTAGCTATGTAACAGTGCTCAAGTGTAGCCTCTTTGCAAATGTTGCCTCAGCTGTGAAATGAGAACCTGAAACGTCATTTCTAAAATTTTTTCCAGCTCTGTAAGTACTGGACTCACTCCTTATTCTTAGAGAGAACAATAACAATAACAACAGAAACTATTAGATGCTGCTCAAAATGACATTTTCTTTTTGTACTTAAAAGAATTTCAAATTGCATTTAAGTTCTGCAGATACTACATATAAGTAAAATACCCCAAGAAGTGTGGGTCCTAGAATTAAACCTGACTTTTGGCGGAAAGCCACATGTCTCACTGTCTGTGATGTCAGTACACATGCTCAGGACTGGTTCAAATACCAGTGACCAAGGAGTCAAGGAACACATGTCTCTGCTGAAGTATCCTGGTTTGCTCCTGTTTACAAAGAAAACTGCACTTACTTTTTTCTTCTGCATGTACTTTAGAATTTCTAAAGTCTGCTTAATTTCAGGAATCTGACCTTTTAGCCTGTGAATAAGAAAAAGGTTAACTTAGTATTTGGCACCAGGACACAGTCTTACTAGCTTTGCATTTTCTACTGATACGTTTTGAGGACAACTTATATATATGAAATATTTAAGATAGTTTATCTGTAAGATATTTAATAAATTTTGTTTATTAAAATATTTAAGATATTTCAGACATAAATATTTATTAAAATATTTAGATATAATAGCAAATATTTACGGAATGACTACTGTGCACAGAGTCCTATTCTATACGTCAAACCCCCCATCATTAGTTAACATTTCTAGAGAAAATCATATTCCACAGAGGTGATTCAGAGGTTCTACATTTAATTAGAATTGCATTTTAAATACTCATTTTTAAAATAACATGCATTCAAATATTATATTCTAAATTGAAAACCACCAACTCCCTCCGTCATAGGCAGCTCAGCACCAGCAAGTGCAGGGACAGCTTCTCAGGGCCTGCGCTTCCCACACTGTAAAAGCACTTGAATGCCTAACACACCACAGTAAGATATAGTACAACTTTGCGATTCTTTTAAGCTTTGGGTAATTTTTCTTTAACTTTTATGTTGAAAAATACTTTCTTTTCAAGTTAGTTAACAACTGTTCTTAAAATTATAAATGGATCACTGTTTGAACACACGAAAAAACTTAAGAAAACGATGGACATGATGAGACTCATCAGACTCAGCAGTAAAGTTATATTACAGCTACTAGAAAAGCAACTAGCCTGGAACAACTGGACATCCACACATAAAAAACATGAATCTAGACACAGACACTACACATTTCACAAAACTTAAGTTCACATGAATCACATACCTAAAGGTACAATGCAAAACTATAAAGCTCCTAGAAGATAACACAGGAGAAAACCTAAATGACCTTGGGTATGGTGATGACTTTTTAGATACAACACCAAAGGCACAATCCATGAAAGAAATAATTGACATGCTGGACTTTATTAAAATTAACAACTTCCACTCTGCACAAGACCCTGTCAAGAGAACAAAAAGACAAGCCACAGACTGTGGGAAAATATTTGCAAAAGACACATTTGATAAAGGACTGGTATCCAAAATACCCAAAGAACTCTCAAAACTCAACAATAAGAAAATGAACAACTGGATTAAAAAAATGGAACAGGGGCTTCCCTGGTGGCGCAGTGGTTGAGAGTCCACCTGCCGATGCAGGGGACACGGGTTCGTGCCCCGGTCTGGGAAGATCCCACATGCGGCGGAGCGGCTGGGGCCGTGAGCCATAGCCGCTGAGCCTGCACGTCCGCAGCCTGTGCTCCGCAATGGGAGAGGCCACAGCGGTGAGAGGCCAGTGTACCGTAAAAAAAAAAAAAAAAAAATGGACCAAAGCCTTTAACAGATACCCTACCAAAGATATACACATAGCAAATAAGCATATGAAAAGATGCTCCACATCATATGTCATCAGAGGATTGCAAATTAAAATAACGAGATACCACTACACACCTATTACAATGGCCAAAATCCAGAATACTGACAAGTCCGGATGTTGGTGAGGAGGTGGAGCAACAGCCCCTTTGGAAGACAGTGTGTCAGGTTCTTACAAAATAAAAGTACTCTTACCATATGATACAGCAATCGTGCTCCTTGGTATTTACCCAAAGGAGCTGAAAACTTAGGTCCACACCAAAACTGCACACAAATGCTTATGGAAGCTTTATTCATAATTGCCCAAACTTGGAAGCAACCAAGATGACCTTGGTAGGCAAATGGAGACATAAACTGTGGTCCATCCAGACAATGGAACAGTATTCACTGCTAACAAGAAATGATCTATCAAGCCACGAAAAGCCATGGGGGAACCTTGAATGCATATGACTAAGTGAAGGACGCCAACCTGAAAAGGCTGCAGACTGTATGATTCCAGCTATAAGACACTCTGGAAAAGACAAAACTATGGAGACAGTAAAAGGATCAGTGGTTGCCAGGGGTTTAGGAGGGGGAGGGAGGGATGAACATGCTGAGCACAGAGCATTCTTAGGGCAGTGAAACTACTCTGTATGATGCTATAATGGTGGATACATCACATGGTGCATGTGTCCAAACCCACAGAATGTACAACACGAGGGTGAACACTAACGCAAACTACGGACTTTAGCTAATAATAACATATCGATCTTGGCTCATCAATTGTAACAAATGTTCCATCCGGTGAAGGGTGTTGATAATGGAGAGGCTATGTGTGTGTGGGGGCAGGGGCTATACAGGAAATCTCTGCATCTTCTGCTCAAGTTTGCTATGAAACTAAAACTGGCCTAAAAAATAAAGCGTATTAAAAATAATTTTTAAAAACTACTAGCAACTAATTCCCAAATGAAATCAATCTCACTGACAAGAAAATAAGAGATAAAAATATGCTGAAAACACTCAAAGTCAAACTTAGAGAAGAAAGAATGAAACATATTTAGCTCTTTTTTTGGATTAAAGCTGCCCAAGGCTTTAAAGTGTTTTGCATGGAAAAATGTGCAAAACAGTTCTGGGAGTCCTGTCAGATCACAATGTAATCTGTAAGAAAACAGACTAAGGATACAAAAACAAAGCTGTGGTTCTTTCAAAATACATTTAACAAAATATTAGAGATCACCATGTAAACAAAATTTAAATATGATAATGAAAATGTACTTCGTGAATTATATAAAGGAAGTCACATCATGTGTGAAGAAGGTTAGCACAGCAAACTTTCTTACAGCGTGTGCTACTGACCCGGCAAATATGTCAGATAAGCCTGCTGCTTAAAAAATAGTATCACTGGGGCTTCCCTGGTGGCGCAGTGGTTGAGAGTCCGCCTGCCGATGCAGGGGACACGGGTTCGTGCCCGGTCCAGGAAGATCCCACATGCCGCGGAGCGGCTGGGCCCGTGAGCCATGGCCGCTGAGCCTGCGCGTCCGGATGTGGTGGTTTCTCTCGTTGCGGAGCACGGGCTCTAGGAGTGCGGGCTCTGTAGCTGGGGCTCGTGGGCTGTAGAGCGCAGGCCACTGTGCAAGTCTGAGCAATACACCCTCCCCACCCTGCTCTGTCCCAAAAGATAGCAGCTCTCCTGAACTGTGTGTTTACAGTCCCTTTTTTACTTTTTCAAATAGTTTCATCACATTTATGTGTATCCCTGAACAATATATTCTTTGCTAGTTTCTTAGCTTAATACAAATGGTCTCATGTTGTATGCATTTTTCTGGGGTTTTGCTTTATAACTCAATTAAGTTCCTAAGATTTGTTCATTCATTTTCACTGCTGTGTAATATCCATTTAAAAATATAACACAACTTGTTTATCCACTTCCTATCAACAGACACTTGGATCAGTTCCAGATCTTTGTTATTCCATGAACAATGGAAATCTCTAGGTTCTGGGAGTGGGTAGGGAAGTGAGAGGGAAGACAGCAGCTTAGAAGGGAAGTGGATCAAGTCTTCAAAGGGGGAATTTAAGGCTAAAGGGTAGGTGTTTTTCCTCCCTCTAAATTGCTGTGGGTGAATCACAGTACCTACCCCATCACTGCTACAGGGCAGAAAAACAGCAGAATTGGCCAAAGGCAGGGAGAAGGTCAGGCTGAGGAGCTGAGAATAGACGTACTGGCCCCCAGCAGTTCCCCTTGCCCACTCCCCCTCCCAGGGGAGATGCCAAAGACAGAGGAATGGAAAGAATGTCCCAGAGGCCCAGAGGCCAAGGCACCTGGTAGGGGAGAAACAGCATTTTTCCAATGGCTGTGCTGCAGAGTGTAAACCCCACCCACCAGGAGGGACCTGAATTACTCCTGTTCCCACACACATTAATGGCCAAAGGAACTGATAACCCTGAGGGAATATGAGCTGATGGGGGAAAAAATGGTAATCTGATAAACTCAGCTACAAAATAAAATAAAGACAATAAATTCGACAACCTGTACCAGATGAAACAAAATCAAATTCTACAAGATTATACAGTAAGTATTTAAAAATACTTCAAAGAGAAAAGACAGAATATTGCTAATATGAAGAAGAAACAAGTAGCTGTAAGAAGGACCAAAAATACTACGTATAAAAAGTGTAATGGTTGAAATAAGGAACTCACAGATATCCATTTAATTGCCAAAAGACAAATTACCAAAATAGCAGAAGACAGGAAATAATAAAGAGACAGGGAAGGCAGAATTAGAAGAGTCAACATCCATATTAACAGGAATCCCAGAAGGAGAGAAGGAAAAAAATTAACAGATGACAGAAAAAAATGAAAAAATGATAATCACAAAATTTCCAGTTAGAGAAAGATAAAGCACATATAATTCATGTGTTAAAGAGTTCACCACAAGACAATGAAATACTAAGTAACTTTTTAATATACCTATCAATAATTACTTTATGTATATATTTTTTAAATAGATCTTTATTGGAGTATAATTGCTTCACAATACCGTGTCAGTTTCTGCTGTACAACAAAGTGAATCAGCCATATGCATACACATGTCCCCATATCCCCTCCCTCTTGAGCCTCACTCCCACCCTCCCTATCCCACCCCTCTAGGTCATGGCCAAGCACCAAGCCAATCTCCCTGTGCTACGCTACTGCTTCCTATACAGCTGAAGGAAAAGGTTAAATGACAGGCTGCAACAAAAGATTTACAACACCTGTAAAGAAAAGGTTAGTATCCAAACTACACAGCCGTCTGCTGCAAAACAACTCAGTCAAGCACAGAAACAGTTTTCGTTGCACAGCTGGTATCACAGAGGTGAGGGAACTTTCAGAAAAAATAAAAGGGGATAAAATTGGAAAAGGCTTTGAGTTGAGCAGTGAGGACTAGAGAAAAGCAGGCATCTCAAGGCAGGTGACAATACCAGCTATAGACCTGAGCCTGGGCCCCCGACACTCGGCTCAACGGGGGAGCTCACATATTAAGTGCAAGAACTTGGAACAGGGCTCAAGCAGTCCAAGGCTGATGAAGACCCACAGCTCCTGCAAAAGCAAAATCGTCTATAGATAAAAGCAATCCACACAGGTATCCATGGTTACAGGAAGCTGACATATAGTCAGTTAAGGAAGAATTTAAGAAAGATATCCTCACAGGGCTTCCCTGGTGGCGCAGTGGTTGAGAATCCGCCTGCTGATGCAGGGGACGTGGGGTCGTGAGCTATGGCCGCTGAGCCTGCGCGTCTGGAGCCTGTGCTCCGCAACGGGAGAGGCCACAACAGTGAGAGGCCTGCGTACCACAAAAAAAAAAAAAAAAAAAAAAAAAGAAAGATATCCTCACAAAGACAAATTATAGTCAGATAAAACAAAAGAGATGACAACCTTGAAAGTATCCAAAAAGAAAAATTAGTTTATCTAAAAAGATTTAAAATAATAACCATATATTGTTTACATGGAACACCCTTAAATATAAATAAGCTGAAAGAAAAGGGATTGGAAAATATACACCAGGAAAATGTTAGCCACCACTCCTGGGTATGTATCTGGAGAAAACTATAATTCGAAAAGATACATGCACCCCACTGTTCATTGTAGCACTATTTACAATAGCCAAGACATGGAAGCAACCTAAATGTCCATCGACAGATGAATCGATAAATAAGACGTGTTACATGTATACAATGGAATATTACTCAGCCATAAAAAAGAACGAAATAATGCCATTTGCAGCAACATGGATGGACCCAGAGATTGTCATATTGAGTGAAGTAACTCAGACGAAAAAGACAAATATCATATGATATTGCTTATATGTGGAAGCTAAAAAAAATGGTACAAATGAACTTATTTAGAAAACAGAAATCGAGTCACAGATGTAGAAAACAAACTTATGGTTACCAAAGGGGGAAGGGGGGAGGGATAAATTGGGAGCTTGGGATTGACATATACATACTATACATAAAATAGATAACTAATAAGAACCTACTGTATAGCACAGGGAACTCTACTCAATACACTGTAATGACCTATATGGGAAAATAATCTAAAAAAGAATGGATATATGTATGTGTATAACTGATTCACTTTACTGTACACCTGAAACCAACACATTGTAAATCAACTGTACTCTAATAAATTTTTTTTTAAATGTTAGCCAAAAGAAAGCCGGAGTAGCTCTAAGTGTCCAACAAAACTGACTAAAACAATAAGCATTATTTTACATAGGGTTAAATTCACCAAGAAGACTTCGTAATTCTCAAATTGCATGCACCTAATAGAATAGACTAAAAAGCTTTAAAAAAAAAAAGGATAGAAAATTGTTTCAGGTTAAGATGGCAGCAGACTAGCACTTGCACCTTTAACTGTTCACGTAGCAGAGAGCTGTTGAGATGATAGGAGCTACAGGGCTATTCCTGCAAGGGAACGAAGTGACAGGTGAGTTGATTTCCTGCAGCCACTTTTTACCAAAGAGTACATGAAGGGACATTTCTCTTTACAGAAATATGCCAGCTTATTAATAAATAAAAAATAAATAACTGAATTAGAACATCATCATTTTGCAACTCATAATTAATGGATCTAGGAATTCAGTATCATTCTAAGAAACAACTAGATACTATCTGCCTCTTAATGGAGAAACAATACACAAACCTATGAAGGAGTGTTGCCAAAAAACAAAAAAAGAAAAAAAAAGAGAAGAAAAACCTGACTATGAACAAGACTGCATATACAACTATCAACTTATAATAAACAGAAAGGGCAAAGAAACATGCTTGAAAATCCCACAACTGCTTTGAAATTTAGCAACATACTTCTGAATAACCCATAGATTATGAATCTAAATGTGAAAGATAAAACAATAAAGCTTTGAGAATAAAACATTAAGAGAATATCTTCATGAACTTGGGATATTTCTTAAATAGGACACAAAAAGTACTAACCACTAAGGAAAAATTCTTAAATCAAACTACATTAAAAATAAAGGGTGATGTATATATGTCCATGCCACAGGTGTGATAGGGAGGGTTGGGTGGGAGGGAGGCAGACACAAGAGGGAAGAGATATGGGAACATATGTATATGTATAACTGATTCACTTTGTTATAAAGCAGAAACTAACACACCATTGTAAAGCAATTATACTCCAATAAGATGTAAAAAAAAAATAAAGGGTGATGACTCAAACAGTATATCCACAGTGCTTCCAATTAAAAAAAGAAATCGGAAGCCTACCATATACCACACATAAAAATAAACTTCTGATGGATTAAGAAGTTAGATATGAAAATGAAAAAAATTAAGACTTTAAGAAGAACACTTAGGAGTATGTCTTTTTGAACATGGAATACAAAATAGGATTTCTTAAACAATACACAAAAAGCACTAACTATTAAGAGAACTTTTGACTTAAAACATTTAAATTAAGAACTACTCATCAAAAGAAATCATAAGGGGGAAAAAAAGAAAAATTACAAAAGCAAGAAAAATTTCTCACATATAACCTAAAAGGACTAGTATCCAATATATAAAGAATTCCTACAAATAAAAAAAGACAACCAACCCATTATTAAATGAATAAAACTCTTCAAAAAAGTTTTCCACATTTGCTGTCTCCATCATTCTCCTTTGAACCACTGGGCCAACACTGTTCCCATCCAGAATACCAATGACTTCCACTTTGCTAAGTCCAAGTCCATTCTCAGTCCTTATCCCACTTGGGTGAGCCATCTGCAGCATTTGACACAGGTGATCATTCCCTCCTCCATGATACATTTTCTTAGCTAGGCTTCCAGAACCCCATGATCTCCCAGTTTTCCTGACCTCACTTAAAGTTTCTTTTCAGCCTTTTTTGCTGGTGTTCCCTCTTCTCCCTAACTTCTTACTGTCGCAATGTCCAGATCTTTGATCTTCTCTTCACTTGCATGCACTCTCTTGGTGATGGACCTCATTCAGTCCCCTGGCTTTAAATGACTCCCAAATTTTTATCTCCAACCCAGATCGCTCCCAAAATTCACATTCATATATTTAACTGTCTACCTAACACCTCCACCTGGATGTCCAAATGATGTCCAAGGCATCTCAAGTGTGTCCAGAATTGAACTCCTCCTGATCTTCCCCCAAACCTGCTCCACCCACAGTCTTCTCAGATGTTGGTAACTCTCCCTTCCAGTTGCTCAGACCTGGGAGCCATCCCACATGCCGCCACAGTACTAGAGTTACCAAGGTAACTATGACACACGGATTCCCTCCGCTTCCCCAAGGCTTGGTCCTGAGGTCCATTTTCTTCTCTATCTGTAACCTCCGTGCAAATGACCTCAAAGCCAATGGCTTTATGCTTCTTTTTCAAATAAAAATAAACTTTTATTATAAAAGCAATAAATGTACATTGCAGAAAATTAAGAATACAGGTAAGCAAAATAAGAAAAATGCTATTTCCCACCACCCAAAGATTACCACTGTCAATATAACATTAGTGTCAATTCTTCCAGGTATTTCTGTGCACATAGTGTTTTCTATCTTTTTTCCTATTAACACCCCTCATCTGTCCATGTTGATGACTTTTCATATCATCTAACACCTAGCCCTATTCAAATTTCCTCAGTTGTCACCAAAATCAAATGAGAAAATATATCTAAAAACAAACTTTTGGTTTGTTTTTTTCTTTTTTTTTTGGTCGTGCCGCATGGCTTGTGGGATCTTAGTTCCCTGACCAGGGATTGAACCCACACCCTCGGCAGTGAAAGCACGGAGTCCTAACCACTGGACCACCAGGGAATTCTCAACTAAAGACAAACTTTCGTATTTTTGCGTAAGTGGTACCCTCACGCCCAGACTACCCTTCCTCACTGGAGCCTGCTTCCAAACTCATAACCAGGCTTCAAAATTCTACATAGCCATCTGCTTCTCTTGGAAGTTTTCCCTGAATCCCTGTATCCCCCTTCAGATCACCCGTTCCCCTATGCTAACTCATTACTGTGCACCATAACTCCTTGACTGCTATACTCTGTACTTATTTAAATATCTATTATGCCCCTAGGCCATAACCCTGTTGAAAGCAGATACTGGACCTTACTTCACCCAAAACAGTATCTGGCACCTATGAGGAATTCCATAAACATTCAACTGACAGAAGAATGCTGTCACATGTGTATAGCAGGTATCCGTAGGTACTTATTACTGTGGATTGATTTTGTAAGCTACTATGAACATACAGGGGAATAAAGGATCGAGAGCAAGAATACTTCTGCCCTATCACTTATGAAGTCCTGGCAAAGTCACAACTTCTGTGGGTTTCTCATCTCATCGGCAAAATGAAAAGAATGAACTAGACATTTAAGATGTTACGATCCTAGAAGCTTTGGAATAAGGACTTCAATATTCATTCTATTACGTTTTCAAAAGCATCTTTAGACTGACAATACCAAAGTGCTGGTGAGTATGAAGAACAACTGGAACTCCCAATACATTGCTGGTGGCAGTGTAATATGCTAAAGCCACCTAGGAGGACTTTTGGCAGTTTCTCATAAAATTAAACATACACTTACCATACAAGTCAGCAATTCTACCCCTTGGATAATTACCCAGGAGAAATGAAAACATGTCCACCCAAAGACTTAAAACCAAATGGGGAAACAAACCAAATGTCCATTGACAAGCAAATAGATAAAAATAGACAAAAACTGTGGTACATCCACATACAATGGAAAATGACTCAGCACTAAAAAGAAACTAATTTACTGATACACACAACACCAGGGATGACTCTCAAAAAGCATTATACTAAGTGTAATAAGCCTGACGTAAAACAGTAGTTACTATATGCTTCCATTTATATGAAGTTCAAGAACAGACAAAACTAATTTATGGTGAAAATAATCAGAACAGTGGCTGTCTCTGGGAGTGTGCAGGGTTGGGCGTAAAGGGGCAGGAGGAAACTTCCTGAGGTAACAGAAATGTTCCATGTATTGATCTGGGCAATGGTTACAGAAGTGGATACATTTATCAAAACTCATCAAACTGAACATTCAACGCATAGACATTTTATCTGTATGCAAATTATGTCTCGATCTTTTAAAAATCTAAGCTATACAATATTAATTTTAAAAACTTAGAAATTTTGCACTTACCTCCTTTTCTTTTGAGCAAGGTTGAGCTCCATAAACTTATACTTCTGGTACTGTTCATCCAGCTTCTTCAGTACTGTATCTGCAGTCTCATTCCCAGGCTGTTTCATGAAGGAATCTACATCTTCCTTTAATATCAAAAAGAATACATTACAAATTTTAGAATTCATACCTCTGATTTTTGACCGCTTTAGCTTTATTTTTAAACATAAAAAGAGCCTGTGTTTCTTTTTCTCCAAAGGCTTGTTTTTAACTAAAAAAGTATTTATAAAAAGTTAGAGACCATTTCAGACAGTGCACATACATTATGTAGCTAATTTATTATTCTTCCACCTTCCTCTTTTTATTTATATATAGGGAAAGAAAGATGACCTTGTCTGCTTTTTTTTTTTAACATCTTTATTGGAGTATAATTGCTTTACAATGGTGTGTTAGTTTCTGCTTTATAACAAAGTGAATCAGCTATACAGATACATATGTCCCCATATCTCTTCCCTCTTGCGTCTCCCTCCCTCCCACCCTCCCTATCCCACCCCTCCAGGCAGTCACAAAGCAGCCAGCTGATCTCCCTGTGCTATGCGGCTGCTTCCCACTAGCTATCTACCTTACCTTTGGTAGTGTATATATGTTCATGCCTCTCTCTCGTTTTGTCACAGCTCACCCTTCCCCCTCCCCATAACCTCAAGTCCATTCTCTAGTAGGTCTGTGTCTTTATTCCTGTCTTACCCCTAGGTTCTTCATGACCATTTTTTTTTAAGATTCCATATGTATGTGTTAGCATACGGTATTTATCTTTCTCTTTCTGACTTACTTCACTCTGTATGACAGACTCTAGGTGTATCCACCTCATTACAAATAGCTCAATTTCGTTTCTTTTTATGGCTGAGTAATATTCCATTGCATATATGTGCCACATCTTCTTTATCCATTCATCTGGTGATGGGCACTTAGGTTGTTTCCATCTCCAGGCTATTGTAAATAGAGCTGCAATGAACTTCAAAGCTTTTGCACAGCAAACGAAACCATAAACAAGACCAAAAGACAACCCTCAGAATGGGAGAAAATATTTGCAAATGAAGCAACTGACAAAGGATTAATTTCCAAAATTTACAGGCAGCTCATGCAGCTCAATAACAAAAAGCAAACAACCCAATCCAAATATGGGCAGAAGATCTAAACAGACATTTCTCCAAAGAAGATATACAGATTGCCAAAAGACACATGAAAGAATGCTCAACATCATTAATCATTAGAGAAATGCAAATCAAAACCACAATGAGATATCATCTCACACCGGTCAGAATGGCCATCATCAAAAAATCTAGAAACAATAAATGCTGGAGAGGGTGTGGAGAAAAGGGAACACTCTTGCACTTCTGGTGGGAATGTGGGTTGGTACAACCACTATGGAGAACAGTATGGAGGTTCCTTAAGAAACTACAAACAGAACTACCATATGACCCAGCAATCCCACTACTGGGCATATACCCTGAGAAAACCATAATTCAAAAAGAGTTATGTGGGCTTCCCTGGTGGCGCAGTGGTTGAGAGTCCGCCTGCCAATGCAGGGGATGCAGGTTCGTGCCCCGGTCTGGGAAGATCTCACATGCCGCGGAGCGGCTGGGCCCGTGAGCCATGGCCGCCGAGCCTGTGCGTCCGGAGCCTGTGCTCCACAACGGGAGAGGCCACAACAGTGAGAGGCCCACGTACAGCGCCAAAAAAAAAAAAAGATTTATGTACCAAAATGTTCATTGCAGACCTTGTCTGCTTTATACATCCGCCATGCAGCACATTGCCTAGTCATGTGCCCTAGCCACAAAACGATTCAACAGGCTGTGTGCCAAAATTATAGATTTTATTACTGAAATTTTTAACTGAACAAGTTCTGCCACAGATATCATGCTAAATATCGCCATTAGGTTCCCAAGACAAGTCACAACTGCTTCCTTGAGTTTCAAGTGGTTGAAATAAAGTAAGCCTAAAAGGCAAACTGAACAATCTTTTGTAACAGGAATAAATAAGCAAAAGAAAAGCAATGAAACTGAACTGCATTTTTTAAAATGTATACTGCACATGCTGGTCCTTTAAGAAAAGCTAGTTAATTAGGTAAGGATCAGGAACTAAGTGAAACTATATGGAAACTTTAAGGAGATTCTGTAACAGCCTTCTAGTAGTTTAAAGAACTTTAGTCCTTCCTTGCAACTAAGTTAAATTCAATTATCTCACAGTTTCTGGGATCTCTACATCATTATTCTTATCCATGCTTACTAGCTATAAGGGAGTATTTTAGCAGAAACGAGGCAAGAAGCAAAAAGAAGAGAAACACAGCAAGGGAGTGAACTATGAAGCCATCAAGCTAGAGACTGTAAAAGAAATTGAAAAGGTGAGGCTGAGGCAATGGCTGAGTTCTGCATGGAGATGAAATGCATGTAGTTAAAATGCAGATAAATGCATTCTGGAGATAAAATGGAGATAGCATCTTCCTAGAAGGCTCACTGTAGGAAGAGAAATGTCAAAGTTTTTAGCACATGTTATTAGCAGCTTAGACTCTAGCAAGGAGAATTAACTACAGCAGCATAGGTTTGTGGTTAAGAGACAGGGGCTGCCTGGTTTGAATGCTGGCTTCATCACATACTAGGTGACCTTGGAAGTTAGTTAACCTTTCTCTTTGGCTCAATTTCCTCATCTGTAAAAAGAAAAAAAGTACCTTTTCCTCACAGGGGATTAAATGAGTTAGCACGTGTAAAATACTTAGAAGAGTACACAACAGCTAGTAAGTGTTCAACATTAGATATGTATAAGTGTACAAAACTACAGGGAGGTCATATCTGAACTAGATGTTGAGAGATGGAGAGGTCAACAAATCGACAAGGGGGGAAAGGGACAATTAAAGCAGAGAAAGAAAACAAATTACTGCATCAACGGCAATGGGGAAAAGGCAAGGTGTGACTTTTAACCACTATCAACACAGAAACTAATATACATTAAGCATTTACTTGCAATACTGAAAGCACAGTCTCTGTTTCTCAGGGCAACTCTAACTACTGTTACTCCTATTTCACTTAAAGAAACGGAGGCTCAGATTGTAAAATAATATGCTCAAGATTAAGCAGCAACTGGGAAGTAGAGGCATGATTCAAACCTTGTTCTATTTAGAAACCATTGTTCTTTCTATAATACCATGTTATTCCAATTAGTTTAGGAACAAATATTTATGTGAATTTGGATTATTTATTATATCATATTGACAGAAATTTTAAGGTCTAGAAAAAATAACTTGTGACATTTTAGGGAAAATGCATTTTAAGATAACAGTTTATAAAGCCCTTTGATAAAGTTTATCCTCCTGAATTAGATTTCTGAAGCCATCTCTTGCTGAGCACCATGGGTGTGGTATTTTAAGGCACTATGGAAATTCAATCAACACTTATTTATGAGCTTATACTGTGTGTCAGGTACTGTGCTAGCGTCAGGAGAAATGACAGGGGGCAAGGTAATGACCTAACCTCCCTCCCAGTGGCAGAGCATGGCGCAGAAGTAGAGCTCTGCAGCCCCACAGATTGCCTAAATTCAAAGCCTGGGTAACTCACTTACACCCTGTGTGACTTGGAGCAAGTTACTCAAGGGCTCTGTGTCTCTGTTCCAACATGTACAAAATGAGAATAACAGTATCTGCCTCTTAGAGTTTTGTAAAAGCATTAGGAAAGTGCCCGGTATTCAACAAATTTTCTCTCTTGTTGACAGTTACCTGGGAGATGAGTGGATAGAAATAAATGGCACGGCTCAGGGAGAAAAAACAAAATAACTGAAGAAAATAGTACAAAACCGAATCATCAAATGCAAATATGCACAGAATGTATATAAACGTGGTGTGAATAAAAGAATAAATAAAAGAAATGGGTCTTTTGAAGGCTGGAAGATACCAAGAACAAAAAGGTAGAGACAAGGCAATATAGGTACAAACCAAAAGGTTGAGAAATTTCCATTAAGATTTTATAGTAGTTCAGGCAAAACTGAGTGGAGAAAGATGGGCGATACCGGCCTGGAAGGCCACTCAGGTTTTCTCTTATTATTCAAATAATATTCAAATACTATTTCGAGAACAGCCTTACGGGGCGGGGACAGGATTGAAAGCACAACTTGTTTCCCTCTGTTTGGCCTTGGGTTGGTCTCCCTGTTCTGTGAAGCCTCCAACAATGCATTCCCTGCTTCCTCTCTCACCTGCACACGATTTATTCTCTAAGTTGTTAAGACCATTTAGCTAAAAGCAAATGTGGTTACACAGGGGCTTCACTTAGACACCTTCTGGTGACTGCCCGTGGCCGGAGGGCTAAAGCCTCAGGGGCCCAGCGGGCCACACAAGGCCTTCAAGGTCTCCCCGGTCCGACGTTCCCCTCCGCCTTCTTCCGAGGCAACTGGCCACCGCAGCCCTTCAACACACTAGGTGCCATTTCCTATGTTCACACCTGAGCTCCTCTGCCTGCTCACTGTACCCCGTCACCATCTACGCATCGGTCTCCCCGGCACCTAGGCTGACTCTCAAGCTTCTCACCGCCTCCGTTTTTCCGGGAAGTAGGGTCGAAATCCCGCGTCGGGGATGGGCTGGGGCGGGGGGGGGGGGGAGGAGGCGGTCCCTCAGAGAGGCCCCGCGCCCCCTCCGGCTCCTGAGTCCTTCGCCCCGCGCCCCCTCCCCCATCTTCTGGGGCCTTCTCAGACCGCGCGCCCCACGGCGGGTCCTGACACAGCTCAGTCGGTCCTGGCGCAGAGCGGGAGAGCGGACGGAGCGCTCTCTCTGCGGTCCTTTAGCTCAATTCCTTCCCCCAACAACCAAGGCCGAGCTGGGGGCCAAGAAGGAAAGGGTAGCCCGCCGCATAGCGTCAAGATACGGAGCACCAGCGTGTCTCTTACCACGAAAACGGCCTCAGGAATCCCCAGATGGAGCCGCCGTCCGTTCCCTCCAGCCACTTCTCCCAAACCACAACCTTCCTTACCGGCCGCCATCTTGGGGAAGCGAGCGCGCGACTAACGGCCTATCGAGCGCCTGTAGCCTGGGGCCTGTGATTGGCTCGCTCACAACGGCAGGCCCGCCCTCCGCTTGTGAGTCTGCACATTCATTGGCTCACAGGAAGTAGCCGCCCCTTACCCGTCGGACGAGTCGCCCAACCTGTGGGTTCTAATTGGTTGCGCGCGGGTGAGTGATAAGCGTGGAAGGACTACTGAGGCGAAGCTGGCTCTGCAGGGAGGACCAATACCTAGTCCTGGGAAAAGGGATTCCGGGGGGTTTGTGGGTGGGCTGGCTGGAAGACCCTGACAATCGGGGACCAAGCCGGAACGGACCCCACTACCACCCCAGAACACGCGGCACTCTCCAGAATAGGCTTCGAAGCGACCCGATCCCTTCTCGGATTCAAGCAAATCCGGGATCTAGACACCACCACAGGGCCTGGGTCTCGGTGTCTTTCTGGGCCCACCATATTCACGAGCTTCCTGGCCCTTGAAGGGGACTTGTTTTGTGCCTACTTCCGGGTGGACCCAGTGGCTTCATCCTAATAAACACTCCGCCCATTTTGTCACAATTTACCGAAAGCCACCTTTGACCAGGCTCTCACCACCCCAGCTCAAACGTTTTCAAAACTTCACAGTGTACATAGAAAATCCTAAGAACTCTTCCGATGCTTCTAGGCCCAACGCATTCCCCAAGATCATCCACCACTACAACCCTTTGAAAGCAAGTAATTATTCTTCGATCTGTTTTCTGACACGTAACCACCGTGTTTGTTCCTGCGTTTGCCTGCACTGTAGTGCTTCACAGTACACCGGTGCTTCATCCACTCACACAAAGCCTACCAACAGACAGGTCCTGTCTGTACAAAGGATAAATGTCAGTTTCCTTACTTAGTGCGGACACATATATAATAATAGTGATTAACATTTAATAAAAACGAACTATGTGCAACTCACTGAGTCATGTTCTTTAAACCCCACAGCTCAGTGTCCCTAATATCACCCCTAGTTTGCAGACAAGTAAAGGGACTTAAAATGAATGATTGGTAAGATAATAGAATCAATATTATAACCGTGACATACGGGGTAGGAAAGAAGCACAGGTGAAGACACTACGTAAGTCATATTTTAAAATGAGAATTACAACGCGTATCAACAAGGCTGTTGTAAAGATTAAATGAGATTATGTATGTAGAATACCTAATAAGTACTTGCCACACAGTAGGGCTAAAGCAATGAGGAAACTAGGCGAGGCTGAAGAAGTGCGAAGAGGGAGCGGATGAAACTGCAAAAGTGGGGGGAGAGGGGTGTGGCAAAAGGGCTGGGGAGCCGGAAGGTCTGGAAAACTTGGGAGATGACAGGGCCTGAGGAATGAGGAGGGAGGTGGGGCCAGAGGTTGGGTAATGAGGAGGGGCTGAAGGAATGAGGGAGGTGGGTGGGACAGAGGACTGAGCTAGAGGACGGGTGCCAGGAGAGGAGAGTACTACAGAAAAGGCTGGAGCTGGAAGAGTAAAACAGTTGGGCGGACCTGTAGAACTGGAGAGATGTGAGGACCCTGGGGACTAGAGAGAAGGTAGGGGGTTGGAGGACTGGGGAGAGGGGCGGGGCAGAGGAATGTGGGCAGGGCTTTGAATTGGACTGAGTGGTGAAGGACTGGCTCCGACAGAGGGTTTAGAGGACTGGAAAGAGGGCTGGACTAGAGGAAGGGGAGGGGTGGGAGCTGTAGAACTGTAGAAGGGGGCAGGGCTAGAGGACTGGGGAGAGGGGAGGGGTTGGAGCGGTGCGGAGATGGCTGGTGCCTGAGGAATGGAGAAATTGGGCAGGGCAGTAGGACCAGAGGGTGCCAGGGCTGAGGCCTTGGAATACGGGCGGTGGATGACAGTGGGAGCCTCTGTATAGTAGTAACAAAAACTTAGAACATGAAATTAAACAATACCATTACGTTAGAATTAAAAAACATGAAATAGTTGGTAGTTATATAATGAAAAGTGCTAGATACTGTTAAAAATCCCAAGTCGATAGAAATTAAAGAATGCCTGAAGAAATTGAGTGTTATACTGTGTTCATGATTTGGAATTACTGATTTTGTTAGGATGTCTTATGTCTATTTTCTCCAAATTTAACTATAGATTCAATGTAGTCCTAATCAGCATAGAAATTGATCAGTTGACTGTCATATTTTATGTAATTCAAAGAAAATGTGAATACCTGAAACAATCTTGAAAAATATGAATAAACATGGAAGACTAATACTACCTGATTTTGAGACCTACAGAAAACTATGATAATCAAGACTGTGTGTTATTGGACTAAGGATAGACCTTTGGATCAACAGAACAAAAAAGAAAAAATAGACCCATAAATACGCTGTCAGTTGGTTTTTGAGAACAGTACCAAGACAGTCCAAGGGAAAAGGAATTTGTCTATCCCAAATGTTGCAAGAACAACTGGATAACTATATAGAAAAAGTAAACCTCTACCCCTACCTGTCACCAAACACAAAAATGTATGGGGGCACGGGTTCAATCCCTGGTGGGACAACTAAGATCCCACATGCCACGTGGCGTGGCCAAAATATATATATATATCAAAACCAAAGAAAAACATCAAAATGGGCAAAATAGTTGGACGCTTCACACACTAAAAGAGATGTTGGAATGGCCAATAAGTGTATGAAAAGTTGCTTAGTCATCAGGGAGAGGTAAATTAAACCACTATGTCATATTACTTACAAACCCACTAGAATGGCCAAAATTTAAAATACGGATTTTGGGCAAGAATTTGGAGCAGCAGAATTCTCATACACTGCTCGTGGAATAAAGTGGTACAGTAATTTTTGGACAACTTTTGGAAGTCTTAATTTTAGATAAACACCTGCTCTGTGACCCAGCCATTCTACTCCTAGGTATCTACCCAAGAGACAGATCCATATTTATCCACAAAAAGATTCAAACAAGAATGTTTATTTGCTGTACAGTAGAAACTAACACAATATTATAAAGCAATTATACTCCAATGAAAATTTAAAAAAATGAAATCAAAGTTAGATTGTAAATCAACTACATTCCAACAAAAATTTTTTAAAAAATAAAAATTGAATTAAAAAAATAAAATAAAATCAAAGTTAGGAGTAATGTAAATAAAATGAATTTTAAAAGTTAAAAAAGAATGTTTATAGAGTTTGTATGTGTATATAAATTTAAATTTTAGTTTAAAAATAATGAGCATGAAGAAATATATCTTCAGATAAAAACTGAGTTTATCGCCAGCATAACTACATTAAATAAACTTCTAAAAGATGTACCTGAAGAAGAGGGGAATGATTCCAATGCAAGAAGAAATGGTGAACAAAGAATTCGTGAACACATTGCTAAGTGTAAGCAAAATCGTTTCTCTCTAACACTTTTAATTTGGGGGGCTAACAAAATGGGACAGGACTAAAATATTGGGTCACTATAGTCCATAAGTTGGGAGGGAATGCCCTTGTAGTTTAAAAGTGTTCTGAGGTCCTTGTGTTATCTGAGAGAGGAGATTAAGATGATATATTTTTTAACATCTTTATTGGAGTATAATTGCTTTACAATGGTGTGTTAGTTTCTGCTTTATAACGAAGTGAATCAGCTATACATATACATATATCCCCATATCCCCTCCCTCTTGTGTCTCCCTCCCACCCTCCCTATCCCACCCCTCTAGGTGGTCACAAAGCACCGAGCTGATCTCCCTGTGCTATGCGGCTGCTTCCCACTAGCTATCTATTTTACGTTTGGTAGTGTATATATGTCCATGCCACTCTCTCACTTCGTCCCAGCTTACCCTTCCCCCTCCCTGTGTCCTCAAGTCCATTCTCTACGTCTGTGTCTTTATTCCCGTCCTGCCCCTAGGTTCTTCAGAACCAATTTTTTTTTTTAGATTCTATATATATGTGTTAGCAAACGGTATTTGTTTTTCTCTTTCTGACTGACTTCACTCTGTATGACAGACTCTAGGTCCATCCACCTCTCTACAAATAACTCAATTTCATTTCTTTTTACGGCTCAGTAATATTCCATTGTGTATATGTGCCACATCTTCTTTATCCCTTCATCTGTCTATGGACACTCAGGTTGCTTCCATGTCCTGGCTATTGTAAATAGTGCTGCAATGAACAATGTGGTACATGTCTCTTTTTGAATTATGGTTTTCTCAGGGTATATGCCCACTAGTGGGATTGCTGGGTCATATGGTAGCTCTATTTTTAGTTTTTTAAGGAACCTCCATACTGTTCTCCATAGTGGCTGTATCAATTTACATTCCCACCAAGAGTGCAGGAGGGTTCCCTTTTCTCCACACCCTCTCCAGCATTTATTGTTTGTAGACTTTTTGATGATGGTCATTCTGACCGGTGTGAGGTGATACTTCATTGTAGTTTTGATTTGCATTTCTCTAATGATTAGTGATGTTGATCAGGAGATTAAGATATTAAGTTTAGTTTTTGATAATTTTGCAGGATAAAGTTTCAAGGCTAACTATTAAAACAAGAGAAAGAGTGCGTCACCTCAAAAACACTAAATGAAGAATCTCAAGAGTACTGAATGTCAAAATGGATGTTTATTTTACTTGGAAGAAGTGGATGATTCAATCAGCATGTAGAGAGATCGTCATTTGTTTTCACCTCTGATTTGGAATCTTTCCGCTTTAGTACTTCATGGATTCTGTCTGTGTGAAAGAAAGACACATGTGTATATCTTTCATTATTTCCACGTATTTTTCCTTGTGGTTATGAAATAAATTACAAATAGTTTTACACAAAACTTTGGTCAGTCTTCTCATTATCTAATACTCGAAGCTTTGTCAGGCCTCCTAAAACAAACATTCAGGAACCAGGGGGCCCCAAGTGCATGGACTGAAGGCAGAAACCTTGTAAAGACTCTTCTAGAAAACAACACTCTGAGGCAATGAACACCTGGATCATGACACTTCCCCATATGCTTCAGCTACACCTCATCCATGTTACCACTGCTTGCTTCCACTTCTGTGCTCAAGCTGTTTCCTCTGCCTCTAATGTCAAACTTCTATCATCTATACACCCACTAGTTGAAATTCTCCTTATCATTTGATACACAATGCCCTGAAACCTTTTATCCCTGAATTAATTGTTCCCTCCTTTGACCTCCCATAGTGCTTTGGCTTTCCTATCTGTTTATATGCTTGTCTGCAATATCGTTTCCCCTCTCCGTTGACTGGCTATCCATTTTTAAATATTAGCATTCAACTTAGGTATCACTTCCTTAGGAAAGCTGTGCCTGCAACCTCCAGACTGAGCTACCCACCTCTCCAGCACTGATCTCAGTTGCGTTTGCTGAATGAATGGATAAAAGGCTTGCTGACTAGGTATCAGAACCCAGCTGATGTTTAACAACACAAGTTTGTAGAGGATTGGCTTTCCACAGTTCTGTGTCTCTTTACAATGCTGAAAATGTTAGAATTCTTTTTTCTTCTATGAGACACCGACAATGCACAAAAGATTATAAAACTCTGTTCTAACATGTGACTGCACATGCCTACCAAGTACCTAAGTAACAACAGGTCAAACATACGTTATTTCTTGTGGATGGAGCAGCAGGCTTGCTGGTCCTTAAGCCTGGTTGGGTATAAATCATGGGTTGAGGTGCCATTAGGGAAGGAGCTCCAATTGGAGTTGGAACCTATGAATTCAAATGCAAAAGAAAACCAAATAAAAACTTAATTAGTATTTTATTGCTCCCCTAAAACAATAGTACCAAGAGGACAAGTAACCACTCTAGAGCAAATATTACATTTAAAGAATGTCAACTGAAAAGATGCCAGCTGAGTAGTGGCAGACCCTGGAGATAAACGTGAATGACAAACTAGAATTTGAAGTATCAATATTTCACTCAGATGCTGCTGGAATATTCTGCATTCAGAGAAAATGAAATATCACTAGTTTACAAACCAACTGCTTTGCAGTTTATGAAGAAGTAACAGCAACTGGCACTGAAGAAGCTGTTGAAAAACCTCCAAAGAAGAGAACAAAAAAGATGACCCAGAGCCATATGAAGTGGAAGGGATATGGTAATATGGGGGTTACTCGTGACTGAGATAAGAACAACGGTGGGCAGGCAGAATCCTTACTGGAAGAGTTTCAAAAGAGAATGAGAGGAAAAAATACAACAAACTAGTAAATATAACAAAAAAGAAGCAAACTCACAGATATAGAGAACAAACTAGTGGTTACCAGTGGGGAGAGGGAAGGGGGAGGGGCAAGAGAGGGGTAGGGGAATAAGAGATACAAACTACTATGTATAAAATAAATTAGCTACAGGGATGTATTGTACAGCACAGGGAATATGCTGTGTATTCACAGCATATTCACAGAATATCCAATATTTTATAATAACTTTAAATAGAGTATAGCTTTTAAAAATTGTGACTCACTATATTGTACACCTGTAACTTGTATAATATTGTACATCAACTGTTCTTCAATTTAAAAATAAACTTCAAAAATCATTCAAAGACAAATATCATATGATATCACTTATATGTGGAATCTTAAAAAAATGATACAAATGAAGTTACCTACAAAACAGAAATAGACTCACAGACATCAAAAACAAACTTATAGTTACCGAAGGGTAAAGGCCAGGAGGAAGGATAAATTGGGAGATTGGGATTGACATATACACACTACTATATATAAAATAGATAACTAATAAGAGCCTACTGTATAGCACAGGGAACTCTACTCAGTACTCCGTAATGGCCTATACAGGAGAAGAATCTAAAAAAGAGCGGTTATATGTATATGTATGACTGATTCACTTTGCTGTACATCTGAAACTAACACAACATTGTAAATCAACTATACTACAGTAAAAAAAATTTTTTTAAACTTCAAAAAAAAAAAAACAGGGAATGAGAGGAAAAGAAGTAGTTACATAGCCTATAGAGAACTATTTTAAGGAATTTTTCAGTAAAGGGATAAAATATACTACTAAATGGTAGTATATTCATATGTGAAATACCACTGAGCCATTATAATTAATGTATTAATTATGTACCAATCTAGACAGATCTCAAAAATATAAAATAATACCAATTATAATCAATTTTTAAAAATCATTTAGAAGAGTACTACATATTTTTCCTTAGTAAAAGTATGAAAATGTTCTAGAAGGCCAGACATAAAATTCACAGTCATTGTCTCTGGAGTGGCAGAGAGTGACTGGGACTAGGGATGACCCAAGGAGACTTTGGTCTTATTTGTAAAATTTCATTAAAAAATGATCTGGAAAAATTATGAAAAAATGTTAACATTTAGTAATTCAGAATGTTGAAGCAAGGACGTTTGTTATCCTCTATACTTTCCCATATTTTAAATGTTTTTCCAAATTGACACCAACAGCAAAAGCATGAGTGAATTGGTGGTGAGGCTAAAGGACTTCAGAGTTTCCATTACTCATATTACATCACGTGAAATTTATACGACGCACTGAGGCTATAAAAACGAGAACTGGTGATTGCAAACAATTTTTAACTAAGTAAAGAAAATTTATAAATCATGAAAACATTGCCAAATAGGCAGAACAGAAATAACAGACTTAACTAAAATGAGTTAGAAAAAGGTTGGATATAAAGCCAGAAAAGTTCCAGAGAGTATTCTACCTGTATTAAAATTTCCTCCCATTGGAAGCCTTGAACAATGAGAACAAATTCAGCCTTATGAAAGTCCACTTCTTTTTTTACATCCTTAAAGCAGAGTGAAAGTGATCCCAAACAGCAGAATGGCAAACAAAACAAAACAAAATGAAACAGCAAAATCCTTGCAGAAAGGGAAGAAAAACAGAAGCAAACAGTAGCTCATTACTCTTGGAATAAACCAATAATGTAAACTAAACTAAATTATAATTGAATCTCTATTATGTGTATATTGATTATTCCTATTTTGGATCATCTATTAATTCTGGAACAGCTTTCCCTTAACTATTCCACTTTCACAATCCCTTCTCCTCCCCATTTCTAGGGTTCCTTTCCCTATTCCTCACAAAGCCTTCGCTATATTATTTCTCAGAGGACTACTGTTTCTTTTTCCAATGCAAGAAAAGGATGTGGGTGGATTACCTTCCATTTAAAATTATCCCTATCACGTTTTATTCTATTAGTGCAAACCATGGGGAGTTTTACGTATATCTCCCACTCTTGAGATCTTAAAACTGTTTTTTTGTTGCCATTCTATACATAGGCACTTGCTGTGAAGTCACTGGATAGGCCACTGGTGTGGAACCTTGAAGAAAAGTGTCAATTACTATATAGCACATTTTCTACTACTATTTAATAAGAAACGTTATAAGATATAGAATACTTTCTGCTATATATTAAATATTGAGAATTAATATAGTGAACCATTTACAGCTGGGACAATGATCTTTCCTTGAACATGACAGATACAGGAGGTTTCAGGACTTCCAACCGAAGAGAAATATGAACTTAGCTAAGCAAGAAAGAGTTATGACTTTGTTTTTATGCTACATAAATAAAATAATAACATTAATAGACAAAATGAAAAAAAGAAAAGTTTCAACCACAATCTCGCTACCTCCAACAAATAAAACTTTAATTTTTCAATTTTCATTTCCAGTCTTTGGTTATGATATTTTTCACGTGTGGGATAATGTGAAAAATGAAGATAATTTGGCTTTCATCGCAATAGATGAACAGAAGAGTAATACATTTAGTGCTATAGGTGTAACATCAAATTATGCCTGGCTCTCAACCTTGATTTAGTCTCTTTGCCTATACAAGTCAGAACTTTAATCCTTGTCTTAGTCTCTTTATTTACTACTAGGTAATATAACATGAGAGACACGTGGCCTTTGACTTTAGACATTTGATGCCAGAGTGTTTAGTGACTGCCCAGAAGGACTTGAAAAAAGAGGCAGAAATACATCTTTAATATCAATGTTTCTGATATTTTCCAAAGTTTTCTTATATCCTAGCTCCCAATTCTGCTATTTAAAAATTCTTCATTCTTTTTTTTTTTTTTTTTTTTGTGGTACGCGGGCCTCTCACTGTTGTGGCCTCTCCCGTTGCAGAGCACAGGCTCCGACGCGCAGGCTCAGCGGCCAAGGCTCACGGGCCCAGCCGCTCCGCGGCATGTGGGCTCTTCCCAGACCGGGGCATGAACCCGTGTCCCCTGCATTGGCAGGCGGACTCTCAACCACTGCGCCACCAAGGAAGCCCCTAAAAATTCTTCATTCTTGTTATATATCATTTGAGCCAAAATTGATAACTATCTCATGAATAATTTCTATTCTTGATGATTGTGCCCTATTACCAGGCACTTACCATTAAGCCTTGATATTCAAAGTCTGATCCTTGGACCGGAATTATCAACATCAGCTGGGAGCTTCCCGGAAATGCAAAATCTCAATCTCCATCCCAGTCCTGTTTCATTTTAACAACACCCCAAGGTGAGACATATGCAGGTTAAAGCTCAAGAATAAGAAAGTGTAGCAAGGGTTTAAAAAGTTCTATCAAGAGAGAAGTATGCCCAGCATGTTCACAATTCCCCCAGCGCATCTTCATTGTTGTTAGGGGGGATGCTTATTCTCCTTGCCTTCCTATTTTCACATCCTTCTCTGAGCACTGAGGGGATTTAATTTAATGGTCTATGTTTCACATACTAGTGGGTGGGAGTACTGTGACACAAAATCACTGGCATCATTATCATCATCACCATCATCATATATCTAACTAATATTTATTGAGTACTTACTGTGACCTAGGCAGTATTCTAAGCAGTTTACCTCATAAATCCATAAGAAAAAGACAAATAACCAAACCAAAAATAGGTGAAAGCTTGAACAGACATTTCACAAAAGAAGAAAACTTAATGGTTAATAAATATATCAAAAGATACTCAACCAGGTTATGAATTAGACAGATACCAAAAGGAAAACATACCATGATACCATTAAACACCAGCAAGAATGGCACATTTTACATTATACTATTTATATTTTAACTTTAGGTAGGTATTCATATTTATATATTAATGGAAAATATACATTACTATTATTTTATATTAATAATAAATAATTTAAATTAATAAAATAATGTCAAGTGTTGATGACATTGATAACACTCTTATTCCACTGGTGGGCATATACACTGTTACAGCCATTTTTGAAAACAGTTTAAAATTACCCAGTAAACCTAAACCCTATGGCCAAGCAGTTACACTCCTAGGCAGATCCCCTGGAGAAGCTCTTGCACATATGTACCAAGAGATAGTCAAAAGAATATACATAGCAACCTTGTTAATAATAGCAAACACCTTGAAACAACATACATGTACATGTCCAACATAAATGTCCATACAATGAAATATTATACAATGGTAAGGATGAATGAATTATACCTGCACACACTAACACAAATGAATCTTACCAACATAATACTGATTGAAATAAGCAGGTCACAAAAGAATATGTACAGTATAATTCCATTTATAAAGTTCAAGATTGGAAAAACCAACAACACAAAAGAGGACTGAGGTGACTATATAAAAGTGAATAGAAATAAGCAAAAAGAGAAATCTCAGTGAACGGAAGAGAACATTAAATATCTAATTATTAGTCTCAGAGTGATATAAAACCATACTATATTTATGAAAATGGACAGAAAGTTACAAAAAAAGCAGATAATGAGAATGTATTCTTAGAAATTAAAAGCATAACTCATTAAATAAAATGTTTAACCGAAGGGTTGAATAATAGGAGTAGTTGCTTGATATGTTCAGTTGGATATGTTCACTTCATGAAAATTCAATAAAATTTACCAAAGCAGAAACAAGCAAACAAACAAACAAAAACACCACACACTCTCAATGGATGGGATATCCCTCTGTTAATGGCAAATTAAACAGAGATGGAGAGAATCTGTAAATTAGAATACAAATTTGGAGAAAGTACCCAGAATGAAGCACATGGAGATAAGGAGATGGGAAACGTGAGAGAGGTGTTAAGAGACAGACCTAGAAACATCAAGGTAAAAGTAGTTAGCAAAAGACAAAATTTTAAATGCAATAAAACAATTCAGATTAATTGCTCTTTTAGTTTTCTACTGAGGTGTCAGCAGGGCTGCATTCCTTCTGGAGGCTCCAGGAGAAAATCAGTTTAATTGCACTTTCCTTGACTTCTGACCCCCTCACTCTATCTTTAAGGCAGCAACATGGCATTGCTCTGACCTTGCTTCCATCATCACATCTTTCCCTGACTCTTTTGCCTCCATTTTCTACTTTTATGAACACCTGTGATTATATTGGGTCCACTTGGATAATTCACACTAATCTCCCACTTTTAAGGTAATCTGATTAACAACATTAATTCCATCTACAAACTTACTTCCCCTTTGCCATGTAACCAAACATAATCACAGGTTCTGTGGATTAGGATATGGAAATCTTTGCGGGGGACATTATTCTGTCTACCATACCTATAAAGGTACAGTAAAATAATTAGACTGAAAGCTGACTTCTCAGTGGTGGTGGTAGAAGCCTGAAGAAAGTAGAGTGATATCTTTAGAATACTAAAAGAAAATAACTGTCAAACTAGAAGGGGATACCCAGACAAACAAAACTGAGTTGGCCACCAATTCAGTCTTATTAAAGGAGATGTTAAAGATGTACTTCAGGTGGTCGCCTACAGAAGGTCTAACATGTAATAAGAAATTATGAGAAAGAAAGTGGCAAATAATGTAGCTAAATCTAAACAAACACTGACTCTGTAAAACAGTGATACTTCTGATTATTTTGTGGTAATTAAAAAAACAAGATACTGACTCATGAAGAAATAGAAAATCTGAATAATAAATCTATAACTAGTAAGGAGATTGAATCACTAATCAAAAACCTCCCAATAAAGAAAAGCCTCAGACCAGATGCCTTCACTGCTGAATTCTACTGAACATTAAAAGAAGAATTAACACCAATTCTTCTCAAACTCTTCCAAAATTTGAAAAGGAGGGAACATTACCTAACTCATTCTATGAGGCCAGCATTACCCTGATACCAAAGCCAAAGACAATACAAAAAATAAAACTATAGACCAATATCCCTTATGAATACTGAGGCAAAAGTCCTCAACAAAATACTAGCAAAACAAATTCAGCAGCACATGAAAAGGATTATATACCATGAACAAGTGGGATTTATTCCTGGAATGCTAGGATAGTTCAACATATGAAAATCAGTGTATCAATAATATGCACCATAAATAGAATGGAGGGAAAAAATAAGATAATATCAATTGATGCAGAAAAGCATTTAATAAAACTCAACACCGTTCCATGATAAAAGCACTCAATAAACTAGGAATAGAAGGGAACTTCCTCAACATAATAAAGATTATATATGAAAAGACCACAGCTAACATCATGCTCAAGGGTGAAAGCCTGAAAGCTTTCCCCCTAAGATCAGGAACATAACAAGAATGCCCACTTCCACCAATTCTATTCAAAGTATAGCTAGAGCTAAAAAAGAAATCAAAGGCATCAAATTGGAAAGGAATAAATAAAATTATCTATTTTTGCAGATGACATGATCTTATATTTAGAAACCCTAAAGATTCCACAAAAAAACTGTTAGCACTCATGAATGAATTCAGCAAAGTTACAGGATACAATATCAACACACAAAAAATCAATCACATTTCTATACACCAGCAATGAACAATCCAAAGAGAAATTAAGAAAACAACTCCACTTACAATAGCAACAAAAGAAGTAAAATACTTGGAATAAATTTAGCCAAGGAGGCAAAAGACTTATACACTGACAACTACAACATATTGCTGAAAATAAATTAAAGAAGAAGACCTAAGCAAGTGGAGAGATAGCCCATGTCCATGGATTGGAAGACTTAGTATTGTTAATTTGACCATACCACCCAAAGTGATCTACAAATTCAATCATATCAAAATCCCAATGAATTTTTTTTTAGAAATAGAAAAACCCAGCCTAAAATTCATACAGAATCTCAAAGGGCCCTAACTAGCCAAAATAATCTTGAAAAATAAGAACAAAGTTGGAAGACTCATACTTCCTGAATTCAAAAGTTATTACAAAGCTACAGTAATCAAAACAGTGTGGTACTGGCATAAGGACAGACATATAGATCAATGAAATAGAAGAGAGAGCCCAGAAAAAAACCCTTCACATATATAGTCAATTGATTTTTTACAAGGGTGCCAAGATCATTCAATGGGGAAAGAATAGTCTTTTCAACAAATGATGCTGGATATTTTTTTTTTTTTTTTTTTGCGGTACGCAGGCCTCTCACTGTCGTGGCCTCTCCCGTTGCGGAGCACAGACTCCAGACGCGCAGGCCCAGCGGCCATGGCCCACGGGCCCAGCCGCTCCGCGGCATGTGGGATCCTCCCGGACCGGGGCACGAACCCGTGTCCCCTGCATCGGCAGGCGGACTCTCAACCACTGCGCCACCAGGGAAGCCCGATGCTGGATATTAATGATGCTGGGACAACTGGATATCCACATGCAAAAGTATGAAGTTGAACCCTTACCTCACAATATATACAAAAATTCAGTCAAAATTGATCAAAGACCTAAACTCAAGAGCTAAAACTGTAAAAATGGAAGAAAACATAGGGGAAAATCTTCATGACATTGCATTTGGTAATGAATTCTTGGATATGATACCCAAAGTATGGACAACAAAAGAAAAAATAGATATATTGGACTTCAGCGAAATTTTAAAAATTTTGTGCATCAAAGGACACTGTCAATGGAGTAAAAAGACAACTCAGAGAATGGGAGAAAATATTTGCTAAGCATGTATCTGATAAGGGATTAATATCCAAAACATATAAAGAGCTTGTACAACTCAACAACAAAACAAACAACCCTATTCAAAAATGGCCAAAGGTTTTGAATAGACATTTCTCCAAAGATGATATACAAATGCAAATAAGCACATGAAAAGATGCTCAACATCACTAATCATTAGAATAAGACTCTACTTCATACCCATCAGGATGACTATTGTAAGTAAAAAAGAAATCCAGAAAATAATAAGTGTTGGTGAGGTTGTTGGGAAGTTGGAACCCTCATGCATTTCTGGTGGGAATATAAAATGGTTTAGCCACTGTGGTAAACAGTATTGTGATTCCTCAAAGAAATAAATATAGAATTACCATATGATGCAGCGATTCTACCTCTGGGTATATGCCCAAAGAATTGAAAGCAGAGGAGACTCAAACAGATATTTGTACTCCGATGTTCATAGAAGCATTATTCACAACAGCCAAAAGTTGGAAACAATCCAAATGTCCATCAATGGATGAATGGATAAACAAAACATGGTAAATATGTATGATGGAATATCATTCAGCCTTAAAAAGTAATGAAATTCTGGGGGCTTCCCTGGTGGTGCAGCGGTTGAGAATCTGCCTGCTAATGCAGGGGACACGGGTTCGAGCCCTGGCCTGGGAGGATCCCACATGCCGCGGAGCAACTAGGCCCCTGAGTCACAACTACTGAGCCTGCACAGACGTCTGGAGCCTGTGCTCCGCAACAAGAGAGGCCTGCGCACCGCGATGAAGAGTGGCCCCCGCTTGCCACAACTAGAGAAAGCCCTCGCACAGAAACGAAGACCCAACACAGCAAAAATAAATTAATTAATTAATAAACAACTTTGAAAAAAAAAGTAAAGAAATTCTGATAAATGCTACAACACGGATGAAGACACTATGCTAAGTGAAATAAGCTAGACACAAAAGGAGACAGAAAATAGAAAAGTGGTAACCAGGGTGGGATGAATGGAAAGTTATTTTTTAATGGGTAGAGTTTCTGTTTGAGATGATGAAAAAGCTCTGAACCTACAAAATGATGATGGATACACAACATTTTGAATGTATTTAATGCCACTGAATTGTACACTTCAAGTAGGATGATAACTTTTCTGTTATGAATATTTTACCACAATAGCATATGAACTCAGCAGGGAGTATGATCAGGGTTAAAGTCTTCTGAAGTCCTTTTGTTGTTTCAGAGGAAAATATTGATTAACTTTAGACCTTGGTAATTTAACTATGTATGTTGTAGTCTCTAGAGTATAACTTCAAAGGGAAAAGGGAAAAAATGAAAGGAGAAAAAAAAGAATTTAATCATGACAAAAGAAAGCAAAAAATAAGAGAGAAAAAAGAAAAATAAGAGAAAAAACAGCTTATATTAGAAACATCCAAATATATCCATAATCACATAAAAACACATTAACTAAACTCAGGTTAAAAGACAAGGATTGGATTCTACTTCCAGTTAAAACTGAGTAAGAACAGAAAATCTTCCTCTCTCACTGAACACCTAACTCTAAAACCTGGATAGGATGCACGGTCGGCTATCCGAAAACTCTGAAAAGTAAGTGTCAGCAGGTAGATCAGGAAAGAACACCAGAATTCAAAGTACCAGTGAATCTGTAATTCTTCCCTTCCAGCATCATGCACACTGGACTCAAATCAGCCTGAAACCTGGAAGAGATCACTGTTGCGCAGATGAGAAAAAACTCCAGAAGTTCTCTAGCTCTGGCTTGAGTAGCTATAAAGAGAACTCCTAAAGCTCAGACAAAGTCAGAAAAAGCCCGCAGTGGTTTTTCTTTTTCTCCTTTTCCTGCAGCAGTGGCTATGGTGGCAGCAAGGGAAAACTGCAAGAGCCAAATATATGAGGGAGAGGAACTTTCTTCTCCATTAGGTGGAGCTGTGGCTTCATGAAGGGAGGGACAAAAAATGTGTTTTAATTCTCTCTGTCCTACCACTACTTGGAAGCTTGACTTGTTTCAATCACAGAAATGTATGGCGTTTTGGGCCAGATGAAAGAGAATGGGAGCCCCAAGAAACTGGAAAATACTGGAGAGACAGCAGAGATAGAGAGGCTCGGGGAAGCTGGCTGTGGACCTCTGGGTTCATCCGCCCCCTCCCCCCACCTGTACACGGGTAGATGGGATCTTAATGAGCATATACCAAAGACTTTGATTACTAAGCCCCTGGAGAGACCACAGCCCAGGTCCCATGATGACCACTAAGAGCAGAGCAAAGACTGTAGAAACTGAGCTGATACTGGGACCACGGGCCAGAGAAGCAGGCTTGAAGTTGTAGCTTAAACTTAACCAGGTCAAGTGTCTGCTACAGCACAGATATCAACATGCTCCATAATTTAACAAGACCTGGCGTCTTTTAAATTAATGGTCAAAATGTCCAAATGGCACATGAAGAACCGTGAAAATCTCAACTTCCATGGAAAAAAGCCATCAACAGACACCAATGATGAGATGACACAGATGTTGGAATTATCTGACAAAGACTTTAAAGTGGTTATTAGACAGATGCCTGAATGAGTCATCACGAACACTCTTGAAACAAGAGTTAAAATAGAAAGCTTCAGCCAAGAAATAGAAGATACAGACTCCATGTCAGAAGGGAGATGACAAAGGAAAGATTCAGTGAACCTTAAGATAGACTAATACATCCCTCCAAACCCTTTCTAGGTTCTTAGTCAGCTATGTCCTCAAATCTACTGCAGCAGCATAGCCGCACGTTTCCTCAGTACATTTCAAAATTATTTCTTCCCAAATCCTATCAGAATTCTCATTCCTAAATGCACCTCTGCTGCATATCAGGAAAGCAAAGTCACTATGTACTCAAGAGTTAATGTGCAGTTTGTTATATCATTGGACCAATGAAGTTTCAAAGCAAAATCATGCAAAAAATTGCAGAGGTGCACATCGTTTAAGTCCTTGGGGCCAGATGTGCTTTGGAATTCAGAATGATTTGTATTTTAGAAAGCTAATTTAGAATTTACACATAGAAGATACTAGTAACACCCCAGGGGGACTGAAATAGCACCCTGTAATGAAACACACTAATATTTCTGCAGCAAAATGCAAATGCAACATTCGTGTATGAACAGTTACACTTAGTAGGATAAATAATGACTATAGCCTCATTATGGTTCAAGTAAAGTTCTGCAGCCAAAAGAGTTTGTTGCAAACTTAACAAAAGAACTTGCTTTCCAGAGCTTTTTGAATTTTATGTTTGCAGATAATTTATCGGGGACACATATTTCAACTTTCAACCTGTCAGCAACTCTCATCAACTCTATCTGCAGATCTATCTCTCGAAACTCTTGCTTTAGATCTACTGCCAACATTCTAGCATTCTAGACCAGAGCAGTCTAGATCTCTTGCCTGGATGACTTGAAGAGACTTCTAATTGACTTCCCCAATTTGTGTCTTATTTCCTTACTAACCATCTTCCACACTCCTCCTGGACTAATCTTTCAAAAATGTAAAAGTGATCGTGTTATAGGTTTGGCTCCCCGCTGCTTATAAGACAAAGCCAAAACTCCTATACAAGTTCCTACAAGATCTGACCTCTCTTTAAGCTCGAGATTTATCTCTTGCTGCACCCATCATACATTACACGATAGCCATGTTAAACTACTTCGAGTTCCCTGAATAACCCACCAAGTTTCCATCTGCCAACCAGTTCTTGTCAATTCACCTCATCTCCTTTTTTACCTCATGTTCAGCTTCTTTATAAAAGTAACCAACACACCCTCTAAAGTATTCATTCCACTTGGAATGTTCAGTTCCTCTATTTGATGACATGTCTGTCTACTGTTGATCTGTCAGCCCAGTGCCTAAATACCTAATAGGTGTTCAATAAATGTGGAGCAAAATGGTGGAACTCTATAGTTCTCTCTCCACCACAGGATCGACCCTTCCACAAATAGAGGAACAGTTAGTTAGCTTAACATGTCTACAACAAATGTTAGCACAATATATTAAAAGTGATTAAAAAGAGAACATTTCTTGGTCTACCTACTTCTCTAATACAAATGTATATGTTATATGTATATATCAAAAAGGAAAACACGTAATAATACATCACAAACGTTACCATGTGGGAAACCGGAGGAATAGAAATTGGGCTCCAGGTGGTTGATACGCAGGTACAGCTATTCAACTGCCAGTTCATTCCACCAGTCATTTCCATCTCTGAGGATTGACACCCCTTCACGTCCGATCTAAAATGAGATGTATAAACCAGCCCATTTGGGGAAATGGCAAATCTACCATTTAAACATCTCGTCAGGATATAGCCTTTGAGACAATGTTTATGGCTATCAATAGGTAAAATATAATAGGAAGGAATCACAAGAAAAGCTTTTAAAAAGACCACTGGCTATTTTCTATATTAAGTTATCATTACAAAACTAAATATTTCAGCTTACTTTTTATAGATAATGCCAAATTTAAATTTCCCACTAACAAAGTTTGAAAGTTCATAGAAGGAATTCAATAGTAGCAGTTGCCCATTTAAAAAAGTGACTTGAACAAATACATTTAACTCTAAACTATTTTAATAGTTTATATAGAAAGGAAGAAAACCTAGTATTCCCCATGGTGGTGGGTCAAAGGGCACTAGAGTAAGAAACAGAAGTATTGCATTCTGAGGTTCACCAGCCTATTAGCTAGCTGTGTAACCTTGACTAAATAACTTAACCTCTTTCCTTATTTGTAAAATTGGGATAAACTATGCTTCACAGAATTAGAGTTATTAAGAGAATAAGTAATACAAGATGCATAATATTTTGTATAAATAAGAAAATAACTAGAAACAAAAGGAAACAAACTCTCATTGAGCATTTATTCTTACTAGGCTCTGTGTTAGGTGTTTTCACAATCTTAAATATCATTTAACTTTCATAGCAACTATGTGAAGTAGGTATTATAAATTCTCATTTTATGGATGAGGAAACAGACTGAGAGAAGGGAAATATCTTGCTCAAGGTCTTACAGTTAATTAATGGCAGGACTAGGAGTCTATATTCTATGCCAGTGGTTAAGATTATTATCCCTGTTTTCTACATCTATTTCAACTCCTCTACCAAATTATGTAATAATCTATTCCACATACACTTTAGTTTTAATTCTAAGAAATGGTTCTTGTATCTAAAAGCTCATATTTATTCTGTATTCATCATTTGACTTATTGAAATTTAGTTTTTATCCACGTGATGCAGAGTTTAAAAAGTCAACCAGTGCTAAAAGATCTAAAACCAAAAATACCAGTCGCCGCTTCTCCTTCGCAAAAGTAGCCACACTTTTCCTTATGGTATTTAATTCCATAATCCCAAAGAATCTCTGTATCTCAATTTTCACATATGTGAAATGTGGATTCATTGCATTCATTCAACAAACATCCATTCAATATCTACTAGATGCCAGGCACCATCCTTGGTGCTTGGAATATATAAAACAGATGAAACTATTTGCTTTCATGGAGCTTGTGATCTAGTGGAAACAATAACTTTCTCAAGTAGAAAGACTGAGTTATTATGTGTAAAATACTTAGAATGAACAGTATGTCTCAGAGTAAACAATAAATGTTAGCACCAGATAACATGTCATTTTGATTTTTTCCAGGAGACATCTCCCCTGGAGCTCTACATCCTTCGGTTCCATTCTAAACTGGCTGCTGTACAAGTAAATGTAACTTCCATTGTTTTTATATTGCAAATTCCCTCCACCTCTCACTTAAGTAGAGTACTGTCTCCCTGAATCCCATGTGCTCCTCTTTCTTAGTTTACTTCTCTGTTTTGTTGGAGCACACCTTGTAGGATCTTCCTAAGCAAAGGTGCATGGCAGGTAATTTTTTTTAAGATTTTGGGTGTCTGGAAACTCTATCCCTTGTATTTCCTCGAGAGCTTGTCTCAGTACAGAATTCCATCCATGCAGTAGCTCAGGCCAAAAACCTAAGCACCATCCCTTGGTCCCGCTTTTCTCCTCACCTCTGACAGCAACTGCTATCAACTCTACCCCAGAACATGTGCCAGGTGCATCCACTTTCCATTATCCTTAACCTCTACTACTACCATGCCAGCCAGACAGGGTGTTTCATATGGCACACTCAAAAAGAAAAGGAACACTCTGTACAGGTAGTGGAATTTTTTAATATATTCCTGGATTTTATTTGTGAATATTTTATTTAGAATTCTGACATCTATAGTGAATATATGAGCTTAGTCAGCACTTTCTTCTATCTTTACTGGGCTTTCATATTAAGGTCATATCACTTCATACACTGAATTGGAGATCTTCCCTTTTTTCTACATAGCCTGGAATTGAAATTTCCTATTCTTTAAGGATAGATAAAGCTCTACTCTACGTGGCAATTGGTCTATGCCTGTTTCTGCTTCTTCTTGGATGAATTTTGTCATTGTATTTTGCTTGGAAATCATCAATTTCCTTTAGATTTTCAAATACGTTGTTACTAAACAGCTGCACAAAGTATTCACTTATAGTTACTTTAATCTCTCCTACGTCTGTGGTTACGTCAGCCTCTCTTATTCCTCATGTTGTATACTTTTACATTCTCTTTTCAGTTGAATCAGAGGACCTCATTTTATTGGACTTTAAAGAAATAAGTTCCAGATTTATTTTTCTTTGCAATTTTATTAATTTAAGCTTTTATCTTTATAAATTTTATCTTCCTAATATATTTTTATTAACTTATATCTATCTTCTTAAGACAAAACTAAATTCTTGTTAATTTATCTTTTTTAACAATGATGAAATCTTTTTCTGTTCAGCTTTCACAGTGCCCCATTAGCTTTGGTATGAAGTTCTCTTTTTCATTACCTTTAGATAGTTAGCTTTCCTTTTGATTTCCTCTTTGGCAAAAGGATGATATTTTTGAATTTATAAGTAGTTAAGATTTTCATGGTGAACTTTTCATTAAGTAGTTATAATTTTGTTGGATTATGAGAGAATGTAGCCCATAAAATTGTTTAGGAGTTTTTAAAGGTTTTCTTTGTGATTGCTTTGAAGAAAATGAACATTCTGTGTGTGTGTGTACACTTAGGTTTATTATTTATTTATTATGTATTATTTAAATTCCTCTGTGTCCTTTCTTGTTTTGTCTACTAAATTTGTCCAACGATGAAAGAGGTGGTTTGAAACTGCCCATTTTAACTGTACTTTTCTCAAGTTCTCCATGCATTTCTAATAGTTTTCACTTTATGTATTCACCTTTGTGCATAAACTGTTAAGACTGTTGTATCTCCCCCTAAATAGTGTCTTATTCTGTTCACTGCTTTTAACCTTACATTCTACATTATTTGTTGTTAATATCGCTTCGGCCTTCCTTTGGTTTCCATTTGCCTGGGTTTTTTTGGTTTGTTTTGGGGGTTTTTTTGGCTGAAAATGTAGGGAAGCACTCAATGAAGTAACATTGATTACCTTACGATGCTGAGGCACTCCAACTGGTAGTTTCATTGTCTTTGTTTAATAAAATAAAAAATTATTACTCATTTAATAGTCTATATCATAAAGTAAGAAAAGAACCAAGAATACAAAGAACTATGAGGAATGCCAACATTTAAGATGTGCTTAGAAAAACATCCTTCAGATGAACCATGAAGGGTTAAACCTACGTTAAAAATAACTCTTTTCAGGTATGAGTCTCATCCGTCCCTTCCTCTAACATGTATTTATTGGCTGTCTTTTTTAAATAATAAAAAACTTACCTGTTGACTGGGCTTTCTCCAAAGTTAAGATCTGTTTTGTAAAACAAACACAAATTTTACATTATTTTTGTATAAATACTTTTTCTTAAAATGCATTTAAAAATATGTATCTCAAATATTAAATTAAAAATAGATGCTTACTTCTTACAGGGCTAACCAGTGAGCCATCCAGGTTGTTTGCTATAACACTTCCACTTTGCTGTCTGGCTGCAATACACTTGGGGACTTGTGAAGGCAATGTCAGTTGTAACATATCACATAGAGGAAACAATCTGAAAATAAGAGACAGAATCAGATGAAAACCTAAACCAAATTTCTATCAATACAGTAATTATATATATATATATATATATATATATATATATATATATATATATGTACCTTCCCATTACAAAGCAACAGGACTTCAATTTATTAGGTTAACTAGTATAAATAAGGTCGTTTAAAATGATTAATTAAATAAATTTTAATTGAGCACTTGTGTGCTAGACACTGTACTAGGTGCTAAAGATACAGTTGTGAATAAAGAAGATAAAAATCTCTGCCTTCATTTAGCTTATGTTCTATTGGAGACAGAAGATAAGCAAGACAAATAAAGTACATAATATGTTAGATCGTGATAAGTGCTAAGGAAAAAATATCAGGGAAAGGATTATGATATGCTGGTGGGAGAGTGGGCACTTAAATGCTAGACAGCAAAGGCTCACTGAGAAGGGAAGTTTTAAGTAAAGAGCTGAAGCATGTAAAAGAGTGAACTGTGTGGATCCAGCAGAAGGAACAGCATGCACAAAGGTCCTGAGGAAAGAGTGTGCTTGGTGTGTTTGAAGAACAGGGAGGAGGCCATGGAGGGTTCGTAAGGAATTGTAAAGACTTTGGTTCGTCCAACTGTTTTACTCTCCCAGCTCCAGCCTTTTCTCTAGTACTCTCCTCTCCTGGCACCCGTCCTCTAGCTCAGTCCTCTGTCCCACCCACCGTCCTCATTCCTTCACATTGGTCCTAGTCACATTCTTCCTAGAAGAAATGAGTTGCTATTTGCCATTAGCTGAGGTGGGGAAAACCATGGATAAAGCAGGTCTGGGGTCAAGTATCAAAAGCTTAGTTTTGGACACACTGAGTTTTGGAACCCTACTAGACATTCAAGTGCTACCACGGAATAGACACTTGGATATACAACCCTTGAGTTCAGGAGGTATGGCTGGAGCTGGAGATAATAATTTGGCAGTTCTTATCATGTAAATGGTATTTAAGGCCATGAGCTTGGATGAGGTCATCTAGGAAATGCGTGCATATAGATAAAGAAGAGAAATGAGGACGAATCAGTGGAAAACAGTCTAAAAAGTAGCCAAGAGTTAGATAAGAAGAAAACCAAGATGCAAACTGAAGAAAGCATATCAAAGAAGAGGGAGTGATGAACCATGTCCAGTAAGATGAAGACTGATGAAATTATCATCGGATTTGCAACCTAGAGGTCACTGGTGACTTTGACTAAAGCAAACGGGCAATGTTAGCACACCTTTCTTAGGAACTGTAAGAACAAGCAGAGAAAATAATCAATGAAGATCTAGAGGATTTGAGCAACAGAATTGAAAACCTCAACAGGATACAGTTTTCAATGGCACATGAAAGTTCTACCAAAAAAAAAAGGTTATATGCTAGGCCATGAAGCAAGTATCAACAAATTCCAAAGGACTGAAATACAGAGAAGGTTCTCTGCCACAGCGCAAGTAAGCACTATGTCAACAACAAAATTCAATAACAAAAGAAAAAGATAATTAGAAGGCCCCCATATACATGAAATTTCAAAAATACACTTCTAAGCAATACATGGGTCAGGTCCTGTTCTAAGCACTCTACATTTCTATTGACTCATTTATCCTGACAGCAACCTTCTGAGGATAAGCAAGCGGAGGCACAGAGAGGTTAAGTGATCTACCCAAAGTCACACAGTCCATGAATGGTAGAGTGAAAATTAACGTCAAGTATTCTGGTTCCATGGCCAGTATTTTTAAATCACAGTGATTGAAGATAAAAAGTGGTTTCAGCTGCCCACAGGATTTTCAACACAACTGGCTCAAGCAATGACTGTTAGGCAACCTAGGCTAAGTCCTCAGGACAGCATGCGCAGACATCACCAGAAGCCAGTTTTGGGCTGTTGGGAACCAGGCCCAGAGGCCTTTATAACACCATAATAGTACTTCCCCTCCTCCCCCTCTACCCTACTTGGGATTCACATTCACATCAGACTGAATCCACAGCATGTCAACCACTACATTTAACCTTATAATGATTCCCAAACCATAGGGCCTCAGAAAAACAGTCCTTCTTTTGGAAATGAAGCAAATGTACAGTTTTTGCTATACATACTGTTTTACTCAAAGGACTTATGTTCATCATAGTTTTGGTCAAACTCACCCGTCGAAAATGCAGAAAGTGTGTCCATTGAGAAAATATGCACAAAAGAAAAAACCTTTTTTTTTTTTTTTTTGCGGTACGCGGACCTCTCACTGTTGTGGCCTCTCCTGTTGCGGAGCACAGGCTCCGGACGCGCAGGCTCAGCGGCCATGGTTCATGGGCCTAGCCGCTCCGCGGCATGTGGGATCTTCCTGGACCGGGGCACGAACTCGCGTCCCCTGCATCGGCAGGCGGACTCTCAACCACTGCGCCACCAGGGAAGCCCCAGAAAAAAACATTTAAAATAGATACAGTTTAAGTCTTCAAGTTAAATTAAGAGCAAACAAATTCTAAGACATATAAACCCTGTGATAGTATAGCTCATTATTATAGGGATTTTCGTCTAGCATAGAGGGTCAAGTAACATCATCACTGAATCAAAATCAACCATTAAAAAACAGAATATGGCTGATTTTGAGCAGTTGCACGCCAGGAAATGTGTAACAGCCAGCTCCCCAGGAAAAGGCCTGTTTTATACTGTTTGTCCATTTTTGTGGTATACATACTTCCATCATAGCCAATTTCAAGTTGCCAATGTGTCATCAACCAGCTTTCAAATTTCCTGACTAAGAGGCAAACTAACCTTAGGAGCTTACCAAGGACTTCCCTGGTAAGCACGACAAGGTCTGTACACAGACATCACTCCGGATTTATGTATGTCTTATTTCTTTTTTGTAAAATTTATCTTTTAAGTAGTAATTATTTGCACATTTTATTCATTTCTCAGATATCCTTCCAGAAGTATTCTTTAAGAAATGAAATAAACATATATATTCTTTCTTTTTGTTTTGAAAAAGAAAAAGTGGTAGCATACTATGCGCTGTTTCCCACCTTGCTCATTTTCTATCTAACAATACACGTTGGAGACCGTTCCATTCTGGTACATTAAAACAAGACTCTTACGAAGAATCATTTTGTTGTTACAATGTTGTAATGTTCAATATGTCATTTCACAACTATGAATATACATACGGGATAAATTCCTAGAAGTGAAGTTGCTGGGTCAAAGACTGCTTTAGGAAGAGGCAGCAGACATAGTAGGTGGTTAGGAAATGTAAGAATTAAAGGTTCTAATCCTGCCCTCAATTATCACATACAGTAGTGTTATATTAGCTTCAAGCCGAGCTCTGCTTGCTGAAGCTTTCACAACTGGACAATTTGGGATGGAGGGAATCAATGCATGCTGCACACTGAAGAGATCACAAGAAATGAACAGAGTCACATATATCCTACCCAGCTGAGCCTGCATTTCTTTCATTCACTCATCTATCCATCCATCTCTCAATCTATCCATCCAACTATATACTAACTACACATCCAGCTACGATAAAGAGATAATTAAGAAATAGTCAACAGGGCTTCCCTGGCGGCACAGTGGTTAAGAATCCGCCTGCCAATGCAGGGGACACGGGTTCGAGCCCTGGTCCGGGAAGATCCCACGTGCCGCGGAGCAACTAAGCCCGTGCGCCACAGCTACTGAGCCTGCGCTCTGGAGCCCGTGTGCCACAACTACTGAACCCAAGTGCCACAACTACTGAGCCTGCGTGCCACAACTACTGAAGCCCACGCGCCTAGAGCCCATACAGCCCAACAAGAGAAGCCACCACCATGAGAAGCCCGTGCACCGCAACAAAGGCCCAATGCAGCCAAAAATAAATAAAATAAATAAATTTATTTTAAAAAAGAGATAGTTAACAGACTTGGCTGGTAGAGATTGATAATATAAATCAATCACAATCAACATAACCGTAAAAAGTGGAGTGAACGAATAATACATGACCCTTATAGAAATTTTCACAATACTGAAAAGTACAAACAGAAAACTGAAATCAACCATAATTTTTCCACTCAGAAATAGCTAATGTGAACATTTTTGAAGTGATATACCTCAAAGTTTATATTATTCAACTTGTGTATGTGTGCACATATAGAGGAGTATGTGTATGTGGGTATGTGTATATGTATGCATACACACACATTCATCTTGAATGTTACTATGCACAACAGTTATTCTCACTAGGGGAGTCCCTAAGGGAAGAAATCAAATTCTTCAAAGAGGGGTTATTCAAGTGCCAACTTCTGACTTTGAGAATCACTCAGTATAACAAAGGATGTTCCTTTGGGAAGCAGACCATGCTGTGAAGTGTATGGAATCCCACAAAAGACTGAAATACTCTATCCCATATTATCATTTAAAATGGCTGTATAGGCTTCCCTGGTGGCGCAGTGGTTGAGAGTCCGCCTGCCGATGCAGGGGACATGGGTTCATGCCCCGGTCCGGGAAGATCCCACATGCCGTGGAGCGGCTGGGCCCGTGGGCCATGGCCGCTGAGCCTGCGCGTCCGGAGCCTGTGCTCCACGGTGGGAGAGGCCACAGCAGTGACAGGCCTGCGTACCGCAAAAAAAAAAAAAAGAAAAAATGGTTGTACAGCACTCCACCATATTCAAAGCCTGTAATTTATTCAGTCACTGTGATGTTGCTAAAATGAGAGAAATTATTTAGATGAAAACAGAATTAACCTATATTAAGACATTTATCAACTTACCTATAAGGGGGTGAAATGTCAATTTTCTCTTCCAAAGAAGCTAAATGCTGTTTTAGTGCTTCAAGTAAACTGCAGGGTACCTAAAAATAAAGTTATTAGGAAAAAAGTTGTTTTTTGATGATAGATAGTTCTTAGCAAATTCATACTCTCCTATATCATAAAAAGATTTTGAAAAATATTAAGACACCTGTATAGCAAATGATTAAAGCTAAATAATTGCTAGAAGTAAATTCATTATTAAAAGTAGCATCTTGGTATCAAATCACATTTTCAAACTATACTTTTACATACATTTTAAAAAAAACAATAAAAGAGCACCTTAAAATGATCAATGGGCTGCTAAAATATGTATTTCCTTTGGAGAAGACATTGGGCTTGAAATCATTCATTACTTATGGTTCCTTCATGAGTCACCAGATTACTGAATAAATTTAAGTAAAACATTAAGTCTACTGGGGAAGAGGGAGAGAGAATCTCACTCACGGTCTCTGGTCTCTCCTGAAATGCCACCTCCTCAACTGGGATTTCCTTGGCTATCCTAGATAAAATAGTACCTACCAACAGTCTCTTTACCCTCACTAAGTTTTCTTTTTCTTCATGGCAATTATCTTCCCTGAGATTATAGGTTTCTTTCCGTGTATGTTTATTATCCGTCTCCTTGCAAGAAAATATAAAACTCCACGAAGACAGAGATTTTGTCTGTATTGTTTACTGTAGACTGGAGCTTCCCAGGTCATGAAGCCTGCAACTAGGTTGGTTGTTTTTGCTTGTGGCTCCAGTCTACAGGTCTGGCAGAGGAGAGGTATCAAATAATCAAACAAATAAATGTAAAATGAAAGTTGTGAAAAGTACTGTGAAAGAGAGGTGCATGATAGGTAGTGTTTAAGTAAGTGAATGTGACCAAGTCAGGGATGTCAGAGAAGCAAGCACTCCTGAACAAAGTAACACCTGAGCTGAGAGCTGAAGGATATCCAGGAGAAAAGTAGGATACTACAAGAGGAATGAGCATGGCAGGAGGGCACATGGCACAGGCCACGAGTAAAGGTGAACCATGCTGCCAAGGGGAGCGTGGAGGAGATGAAGCTGGGAGGGATTTGACGATGCAAGACCTTAAAATCCACGCAATGTTGTGGAGTTTGGACTTTAACTTGAGAATACCGGATGACTCTGAAGTGAGGAGTGATCTGTATTTTGGCAGTTCTCAGATCAGCATTCTGGTTGCATTGCATAAAAGAAACAGCAGGGGGCAGATATATGGGGAAGTGAAAGGATCCGAGTTGAAGCCAGGATGATGGTGTGGTGGCAAAGACAGACACAGATGCTGCTGAACTAGCAGCTGGAGAAGGGTTTAATGAAGGAACTGTTCACAGAGGTGTGGACAGGGCTGAGGGACCATTCTGGGAGGAAAAGGGAGTGCTATGAATGACAACAATGGCACAAGAGGTACACATTCAGAGGAGCCTGGACACCACGCAGTGAGGACGCCTGCCGCGCTGAGGCATCCAAGCAGAAATCTGCTCGGAGGGATTTCCTGCTGGACCACATATGAGGACCAGGAGAAGATCTCCCTAGGGACGCCTCTTGACCATGTGGGCACCCTGAACACAGAGGAATTGGAGAATCTGTTCCTTGCCAGAGCTCACAGGCCCCTCAGCAGCAGGGAGACCAGGAAGTCTGGAGTCCAGAGTGAGCTTCAAAGGTTCAAACATACTAGAGGGAAAGAGGGGTGGAGGGACCCCAAGATGACCAGGGGACTCCCAGCATCACCAGGGCAAACACACAGAGCATTTTTCGTTCATTCATTCAGTCACTCAATAAATATATAACAAAATAATAAATAAATACAAGTTGTCACTACTTGCACAATGTTGGTTGGCAACATTCTTTTTCATCCCATTTGCTTTCAGATAATTCACCGACAGCCATAAATTTGTGGCAATGCTGTCACCCGTGATTAGCAGAACCCCGCTCAGAACGACCGAAACTTAAAAGGCCCCCAAACGGTGCTTCCCAGCGAAAGGGTAGGCGTGAGGCTGTCAGAGCTCTTTCGTGACGCACACAGTGGCCCTCCGCCCACCAAAACCGCAGCTATGCTAAGGCGAAGCTGGTACCCAGCAGGGTGGAACCATCTGGTAGGTCCCCGAGTTTGTGCCCCTGGAGCTCTGATGAGGGGTGTGGCCCAGAGACGTAGGTCTGAACGGCTCTGGTGAAAAATAAAAGTGCATCGAATGGCTGACGGAGCAGACTCTGCTACGCGAGCTTCTGGGAGTCGCACTCAACACGAACGGCAGGCGACGGTGGAAAGAAGAGGCATAGACACAGGCAGACACACCAGACAGCCACTTGCAGAAGGAAGCCCTGTGAGCCCTAGACAGTGTTGAAACCAAGGAGGAAGGACCAGCCAAGGAAAGGAGGGAGACGCCCCTTCAGAAGACACAAGGGTTTGGCAGAGCCTGAAAATGGTGAGCCTGCACCTAACAGTTTAGCAGCTCTTGCTTCACGTAACGATTGTTGCAAGCACGAGAGAAACTGGCCAAGCGACAGTCAGATGTCCCCTAGAGCTCCGGCCACAGGTGCTGAGCACTGAAGGAGGCCAAGGCCAAGATGCCAAGCCCAGGTCAACTGATGCTCCTCTGGGCCCCCATGACAGCCAAGCTGTGGTTCTCAGCACAGGAACCCTTCCCAGCTTCACCACCTCAAGGAAGTGAGGTCTCTTTTGCTGGAACTCAGGGGCTAGGAGTGTACCTCATCCATTATAGCTCCTTCTTCCTGGTAGGGGTCAGGCCTGTGTCTGTGAATGAATGTTGATTGAAATCCACCAATGCCAGTGCCTTTGAGCAATGAAATTCCATCTTCTCCCCTATTAATCCAGATAGTCTCATTTTCTCTCGGCCTGGTTATCTGAATTCTCATTCAGGAAGCTGTGCGTTATTTCATCCAATAATGGTTCCTGTTGTGGACCACTCTGTGGGGTTCAATGTCTGTGCACAAAATAGGTCCCTTTCATAACTATCTGTACGTGAAGGAATGCTTGTGAGGACACATTTCTTTCCTTGAAATATATTTTTTAACATCTTTATTGGAATATAATTGCTTTACAATGGTGTGTTAGTTTCTGCTGTATAACAAAGTGAATCAGCTATACATATATATATATATATTTCCATATCCCCTCCCTCTTGTGTCTCCCTCCCACCCTCCCTATCCCACCCCTCTAGGTGGTCACAAAGCACCGAGCTGATGTCCCTGTGCTATGCGGCTGCTTCCCACTAGCTATCTACCTTACGTTTGGTAATGTATATATGTCCATGCCTCTCTCTCGCTTTATCACAGCTTACCCTTCCCCCTCCCCATATCCTCAAGTCCGTTCTCCAGTAGGTCTGTGTCTTTATTCCTGTCTTACCCCTAGGTTCTTCATGACATTTTTTCCTTAAATTCCATATATATGTGTTAGCATATGGTATTTGTCTTTCTCTTTCTGACTTACTTCACTCTGTATGACAGACTCTAGGTCCATCCACCTCATTACAAATAGCTCAATTTCGTTTCTTTTTATGGCTGAGTAATTCCTCCCAAGTTTGATTGGTCTCAGCACTACCACCACTAGCCATCTACAGCCATTAGTAGGTCTGAAATTTACAAGTGGCTCATGCAGCTCAACATTAAAAAAACAAACACCCCAATCCAAAAATGGGCAGAAGACCTAAATAGACATTTCTCCAAAGAAGATATACAGATTGCCAACAGACACATGAAAGGATGCTCAACATCACTAATCATTAGAGAAATGCAAATCAAAACTACAATGCAGTATCATCTCACACTGGTCAGAATGGCCATCATCAAAAAATATACAAACAACAAATGCTGGAGAGGGTGTGGAGAAAAGGGAACCCTCTTGCACTGTTGGTGGGAATGTAAATTGATACAGCCACTATGGAGAACAGTATGGATGTTCCTTAAAAAACTAAAAATAGAACTACCATACAACGCAGCAATCCCACTACTGGGCATATACCCTGAGAAAACCATAATTCAGAAAGAGTCATGTATCAAAATGTTCATTGCAGCTCTATTTACAATAGCTGGGACACAGAAGCAACCGAAGTGTCCATCAACAGATGAATGGATAAAGAAGATGTGGAAAAAAAAAAAAAAAGAAGATGTGGCACATATATACAATGGAATATTACTCAGCCATAAAAAGGAACAAAACTGAGTTATTTGTCATGAGGTGGATGGACCTCGAGACTGTCATACAGAGTGAAGTAAGTCAGAAAGAGAAAAACAAATACCGTATGCTAACACATATATATGGAATCTTAAAAAAAATGGTCACGAAGAACCTAGGGGCAAGATGGGAATAAAGATGTAGTCCTTGAAAGATTTTTGACAAGACATCAGACAGAAACTCTCTCCTTCTCTGCCCCAAACCCAAGATTTATTTGCAGCTGCAACTACCTTCTCCTCCCAACCTCCTCTACCCTCTCATGTGAGGCCACTGCTGGATGCACCGTGTTCTGGATCCCAAATCCTCTCAATTTCCTCCCCCCACAGCATCACCCTCTCTCTCTTTACAGACTTCTCCCCACACCCACCTGACTACTCCCCATTCCTCCAGTCCCAACCAAGGCAGGTCTGCCACACCACAGTCAGGCACTGGGAAAGAGTAAAAGCCCTGACTCATGGGATGGGGAGATCCAGGGGGATGGCTGTGAATGTCCTGAGTCTCCCCTGTTGGAGATGATATGGAGACCTCTACTCCACCCACCTTCCTACCATCCAGTCAAAACAGTAAAAATAAACAAGATCACCTCCTAGGAAGATGGCAGCAATCAGTGCCAATCTTAAAGATAAAAAGGATGCAGGGGTGATGGTCCCCACCCTATCTCCATATAATTCACCAGTATGGCCCCCAAACCAGTCAGGCCCTGGAGAGTGACATACTACAGCATAATCAATCAAGTAGTAACCCAACTGCAGCCACTATAGTTTCTTTGGTAGAGGTGGGTTAATGTAGTCTCAGGAACATGGTATGTGGCTAACAGTTTGGTGAATGTTCTGCTTTCCATTGCCATCTAAAGTGTGGATCAGTAAGAGTTTGTAGGCACGTGGAATGGGCAATGCTATACATTTATACTCTGACCCAGGCTGTGTTAACTCTCTCAACCCATATGTCAGAATATGGTCAGAAGAAGCCTAGACCATCTGGTCACCCCTCATAAATCGCATTGATCCACTTCTGTTCATGATCTTCATGCTAAATGGATCAGATGGACAGGGAGGTGCCAGTACAGTGGAGACCTTGGAAAGTTATATGCACTCCAGAGGATAGGAGGTAAACCCTACAAACATTCAGGAGCCTTCTGTAACAGTAAAATTTTTAGGGTTTCAGTGGCCAGGGATCTACCAGAAAATCCCACTGAAAACAGAAGACAAACGGTTGCACCTTGCACATCTCATCCCAAAAAAGGAAACACGACTATTGGTAGGTCTCTTTGGGTTCTGGATACCAAGGAAGACTGCTTTGGCCCATATTCCAGGTGATCTAAAGTGGCCTGCCATATTAGTTTGGGCCCAGAGCAGGTCCAGGCTGGGCCAGCAACCCCTGCTGCTCAAGCCCTATGATACACCTGGGATGGAGTGCAGGCTGCCAGACCCTCGCTTCATCCTCACCTGCTGCATGGCCACCTCTGCCTCACATCACACCCACTGGGAAAAGAAAAAGCCTAAGTTCATTTGATTCTCACAACTCTGCCTTGAGGTAGACAATATTATCACACTCACTCTGCATTTGCATAGACGAGGGATGGAGAATGGAAATGAGTTGCTTGAGATTACACACCTGAAAGGTAGGCAAGGTGGCCTCAAGCCTAAATTCATTATTCCCAATAGTCTGCGGTTTCCACCAATCCGTTCTGTCCATTTAAAAGGCATGCTGGCATATCATCACCTTACCTTTGATAAAGGAGGCAAGAAGATACAATGGAGAAAAGACAGCCTCTTCAATAAGTGGTGCTGGGAAAACTGGACAGCTACATGTAAAAGAATGAAATTAGAGCACTCCCTAACACCATACACAAAAATAAACTCAAAATGGATTAAAGACCTAAATGTAAGGCCAGAGACTATCAAATTCTTAGAGGAAAACATAGGCAGAACACTCTGTGACGTAAATCACAGCAAGATCCTTTTTGACCGACCTTCTAGAGAAATGGAAATAAAAACAAAAATAAACAAATGGGACCTAATGAAACTTAAAAGCTTTTGCACAGAAAAGGAAACAATAAACATGATGAAAAGACAACCCTCAGAATGGGAGAAAATATTTGCAAATGAAGCAACTGACAAAGGATTAATCTCCAAAGTTTACAAGTAGCTCATGCAGCTCAATATCAAAAGAAACAAACAACCCAATCCAAAAATGGGCGGAAGACCTAAATAGACATTTCTCCAAAGAAGACATACAGACTGCCAACAAACACATGAAAGAATGCTCAACATCATTAATCATTAGAGAAATGCAAATCAAAACTACAATGCAATATCATCTCACACCAGTCAGAAGGGCCATCATCAAAAAATCTAGAAACAATGCTGGAGAGGGTGTGGAGAAAAGGGAACCCTCATACACTGTTGGTGGGAATGTGAATTGATACAGCCACTATGGAGAACAGTATGGACGTTCCTTAAAAAACTAAAAATAGAACTACCATACAACCCAGCAATCCCACTACTGGGCATATACCCTGAGAAAACCATAATTCAAAAAGAGTCATGTACCACAATGTTCATTGCAGCTGTATTCACAGTAGCCAGGACATGGAAGCAACCTAAGTGTCCATCAACAGATGAATGGATAAAGAAGATGTGGCACATATATACAATGGAATATTACTCAGCCATAAAAAGAAATGAAATTGAGTTATTTGTAGTGAGGTGGATGGACCCAGAGTGAAGTAAGTCAGAAAGAGAAAAACAAATACCGTATGCTAACACATATATTTAGAATCTAAAAAAAAATAAAAGAAAGGTCATGAAGAACCGAGGGGCAAGACGGGAATACGATACAGACCTACTAGAGAATGGACTTGAGGACACGGGGAGTGGGAAGGGTAAGCTGGGACAAAGTGAGAGAGTGGCATGGACATATATACACTACCAAATGTAAAATAGATAGCTAGTGGGAAGCAGTCGCATAGCATAGGGAGATCAGCTCGGTGCTTTGTGACCAGCTAGAAGGGTGGGATAGGGAGGGTGGGAGGGAGGGAGACGCGAGAGGGAAGAGATATGGGGATATATGTATATGTATAACTGATTCACTTTGTTATAAAGCAGAAACTAACACACCATTGTAAAGCAATTATACTCCAATAAAAATATTTTTTGAAAAATAAAAGATAAAAATATAAAGCATGTTGGAGTTGTTAGACTATGAGTCGCCACTTAGCTCTCAGAGGGGAATGCCCTCTTTTATGAGACCTACAGCTCACAGACCTGTTCAGAAGACACAAGCCTATGTATATATAAGTATAAATATAAATGTTACTCGGGAAAATGAAAATACACATGTAAGTATATGGAAAATGATTGAGTCTCGGATGATGATTAATATAATAAACACAACATAAAAACAGAAAGTCACTTAGGGACTTCCCTGGTGGCGCAGTGGTTAAGAATCTGCCTGCCAATGCAGCGGACACAGGTTCGAGCTCTGGTCCAGGAAGATCCCACGTGCCACGGAGCAACTAAGCCCGTGCACCACAACTACTGAACCTGTGCTCTAGAGCCCGTGAGCCACAACTATTGAGCCCACGCACCATAACTACTGAAGCCCACGCGTTAGAGCCTGTGCTCCACAACAAGAGAAGCCACCGTGGTGAGAAGCCCACACACCGCAACGTCGAGTAGCCCCTGCTCGCCGCAACTAGAGAAAGCCCGTGTGCAGCGACGGAGACCCAACGCAGCCAAAAATAAATTAATTAATTAAATTAAAAAGTCACTTAAACACAGATGAGAGATATACTGACCTGATTAATATACGGAATGTCATTCTGGTCAATTCCAACTTGCTGAAATCACAAAAAAGGGGAAAAAAGAAAACATTACAGCCAGGAGCGTTAACAAAGAAAAGTAAGTGTGAGACCAATTTGTACACTAAAGAGAAAATACTCCAAGAGCATGAATGCCTTGCTGGGCTGGTACACACCCTGATCAAGAAAAACATCAGGCTAACGTATACCTTGCACACTTAAGCATAAACTTATATTTGTTCTTAGGATAAAATTAAAAAAGAAAGGACTCACCAGATGTTGAACCTTTGCTGTTTTGGGAAGAGCTAATCTGCATTTTGGATATCATACAAATGTGTTCTAATTTTTCAAGTAGTCAGAATCAGCTATTGGGGCAAACATGCAGCTCGCCTCATATATTTCCTTCTCTCACTGATCACAGACCTGTTCTACCTATTATCCGGTGCCTTAAAAGACTCATGTCATATATCTTTTGGCCTGGTTTTAGAGTTGTTTCTGGTGGGAGGGTAAGCTTGGTATCAGTTATCCTCATGGCCACAAACAGAAATCCTTGTAAGATTGTTTTTGACCACAAGCGCATTGGAAGGTACATCTGAAGTACCTAATTCTAGCTTCTAGCTGTACTGTTTACAAAATAGTTTAAACTACCAATTTCTGTGTGTTTGTGTGGCATGGTGGTGGGTAGATGTATAGTTATACAGGATACTAAACTAATACAGAAAACAGCACAAAAGCCTCGTATACAAATAGATTTCTGTACCTCTGCAACTTTCAGGAACTGTACAAATTTGGTCATTCTTCCAAGGAAGCTGATGTAAATATCCAAACTTTCCTTGCATTGGTTCTTCCTCATGTAAAAATACTTGCCTAAAAATAGAAAAATAAATTACAACAAAGGAGCTAATATCGTAGCAATTCCAAGTTTCACTCCATTCTGATGATTCTGTGTTAAGTTGATTATGGATATGATTGTAACTTGTTGAAAACAATTACAGTTTTAATCCAGTTATTTTCTGCTTTAAGAAGCAACAACACTGCTCATTTAAGTATAATCAACAGATTTTCATAGAGGAACTACTGCATGCTGAACAGTGGTGTTGGTAATATGTATGGCATTTAACAGTGTACACGTGTAATTTAGATAGTTTAATTTCTACAACTTCTAGTCTGGAATCTTTTTGATTAACATCAAGCTCTGATGGTCTCTGACGGAAGGGGCTGTGTTTTCTACCCTTTATAGCTCTACAAATGTATCAGGCACTTCTTCAGTATAAGAAATATCTCAAATTCTCATCAACAAAGTTTGGAGAACCCTTCCTCTGAAATGAATCACTCATTAGGGCTAAATGATGACTGAAATTTCCTGAAAAGCCTAAGAAACATACGCTTGTATATGATCAAAGCAATTACTTATATTATAGGCTATATCTTAGGAAAGTCAGAACTGTATTATCTGACCTTGGTAGAGTGGGACTTAGTGTGTAACGTATAAATATGGCAACCCATGTTGATTTCCTGATAAGTTTCCCAGAAATATCAGTTAGCACTTATATACAAACTGAAAACTTCTGTGGCTGATTAGCCAATTATTTTTAAGAAAAAAAGGAATACGATGTCTCATTATTTAAAAATATGTATGACCCTGCAAGGATCTTCTATTTTGAATCTAAAACACATATGAGTCTAAATGTAGAGATAAAAGATTTTTACAAATAAATTATTTTTACCAGTTTATTTTTTAAAAGTAATGCCTATTCTTTTTTTTTTTTTTTTTTTTTTTTAGTAATGCCTATTCTTTAGCTTACCTAGGAGATTAAGGATCCCCTCATTATAGGCCACAAAGAGGCGAAGAGCATCCTTAAAGAGGAGCATGAAAGCAGCATATATTATACCATTAGTTATTTCATCAGGATTTGCCTGGAAATTAAATAGAAGAGTAATCAATTACCACCACAATTTTAAAAACTTCCCTCTCCCACCTACAGGTAAACAATGCTGTTTACCAGTATTTTTCAAAGGGATTTATAAAGCTCTTACATTAACATTAAGCAGAGCAGTGAACTGAGTTTGAATAACTAGAAGAGCGTTCAGCAGCTCTCTACTGTTCATAGTTCTCATCACACCATTCGTCCTGTGAAACATAAAAGAATCTCATAGCAGCAGTATAACAATTGAGTTTGAGAAGCACTGTGACATTGGCATCTTGAAATAAAGCTGTGTTTTTGACAAACTACATATCAGAGCACGTATGTATTTCAGTACTTCTTGCTTACAAACCAATGATATTTACCTACCCTCTCTTGGCTTTGCTGATGTCACATGCCATCAGTCTGTATGCGAGTGACTTTTCATTCAAGTACCTGCTATATCGTCTGATGAAGGGTGACATAGTATAGCCTAAAAATGAAATATTTTTATTATTTCCAGTTTCACCAATGTTAACCATTTACCATATATGTGAATAAATGCAAAGAGTTACCATTTTACATTCACCCATATAACTCAACAATATCTTTGAAGCACAAAGACTAGAATGGCTTATTAATCATCTGGTACAACATTCCTCAAACTTTCTGTTAAAGATTATTTTTTATTTCCTCAAAGTCTTGATATCACCTCATGATGTAGTATTGATGGGGACATTATTGAACAGGGGAAATAACTGAACTTTATTAGTTCCTTTCACATTTCCAAGGAAACTACTGTAAATTCTTAGCATTTTCCTGACACTCCCTATCCCATTGGTACCATCCCTCCCCCACCCTCCTTCCACTCAACAAATGACCTTGACCCTACTTAATAGACAAAATGGAGAGAGACAGGCCATGATAGAAACTCAGCTCCTCACTAGTCAACCTCCAAACATGCCTTGATTCATTTATTCAATTTATTTTTTCATTCAACAATTGTTCAGTGCTTCCTATGATCTGGGCACTGTCCTAGATGCTGGAGGTTCAGTACTGAACAAAACAGACAAAACTCCATGCCTTCATAGATCTTACACTCTCAATGGTGATTGATAGACAAACAAAAGGAAAGAAAAACACAGAGATGGTTAGGTGCTGAGAAGTGGAAAGAATAAAACTCAGGCAGAGAAAGGAGACTGACCCAGGAAAGCCTCACTAGGTAAAGGCTTGCATATTGTGTTATCCTCAGTAGCTACTCAAGTATGTGTTGGATAAATGAATTTAGAAATTATTTGCCATCATGAAATGTACACCACATCACATCATCCACAATTCAGAGCAACTTTTCTTTAACCACGGATGGTTTTCAGAACACTTCCCTCCTTGCCACAGAGAAATATTTCCATCAAAGAATCATCTTACCTTCTGTGACACTTTTATCCAGGAAGTTGTATAAAATGAACAAAGAGCTTCTAGATGCAAGATGTTGGATAAATCGCTACGAAACAAATGTGCCAAATTCTAAAATTAGTTTCTGTCCACAAAGAGAGTTCACTCATGATTTTGTCATTGTGAATGCATACTTAACGTAATTCTATCATACAGCTTCCATCTATTTCAGGAGCATTGATTAAGGCGAGCACCATCACAGCCGGGCTAGCCAACTTAAGGATAGGCAATGCTGCCTAGTCTGTTTATATACCCGCTAAATAAATGAGGGGTTAAACATGAAAGCTAATGTGAATACACACTTTTCACCCATGACTTTCTATCTAGTTATTTCTCCCTTTTTGAATTTTGAGGAATTTGAAATACAGTTGACCCTTGAACAACTCGGGGGTTAGGGGCGCCAACCCACCATGCAGTCGAAAATCCACATATAATTTATAGTCAGCTCTCTGTAGATGCTGTACCTCTGTAACCATGATTCCACGTCCATGATTCAACCAACCACAGATACTGTAGTGCTATAGTATTTACTATGGAAAAAAGCCACATACAAGTGACCCATGCAGTTCAAACCCATGATGTTCAAGGGTCAACTGTAATTATAGAATTATTTTAATAATTGATGTTAAATTATTTAATAATTAATAGAAAAATAAAAACAACAATCTGGTACATCTGTGTACCCCACTACCCATAAATGACAACTGCTAACTTTTGGACGTATCTACTTCAAGTCTATTTTTAAAATAAGAGGAATAAAGTCTTACAGGTAAAGTTAAAAGTGCCCTTTGCCCCATCCCCAAGTTCAATTTCCTTCTCCTACCTGGAATTAACCATTATCATAATTTTAATGTATTACCTTTACAGCCTATTTTCTTTATAGCTTCATATATATTTGTTCTGTGGACAAATATTAACTGTGAATTTTAAAAATCTATGTAAATGATATTGGACTCTACTAGCATTGTTTTTGAGATCTAGCCTTGTTGGTATACATCCTATTAGTATTTCATTGTATAAACACACTTCATTTTAGTTATCTGTTGCCCACTGATGGAAATTCAGGTGATTTCCAACTTTTAATTATTATAAACATGCTATGAGAAGTGTATTTGCTGGGTCACTGGGCATTTTCAATTTTATTAAACATGTCTCAAGGCACTCCTCTCCAACCCTTCACTCAGCATCAGATACAGAAGTCCACAGAGTTGTTCATAGTATTCCTTTATCATCCTCTTAATACCTGTGGAATCTGTTGTGATGTTACTTCTCTCATTCCTGATATGGAAATGTATGGATGGCATCCACAGGGTATGTGAGTTCCCATTTCCTCAGGGTCCCAGCTCTTGATACTGTCACGCATTTTATTTATTTTATAAACTTATTTATTTTATTTTATTTTGGCTGTGTTGGGTCTCCGTTGCTGTGCGCAGGCTTTCTCTAGTTGTGGCGAGCAGGGGGTACTCTTTGTTGCAGCGCGCGGGCTTCTCATTGCAGTGGCTTCTCTTGTTGTGGAGCACGGGCTCTAGGCACGCGAGCTTCAGCAGTTGTGGTGCATGGGCTCAGTAGTTGTGGCGCACAGACTCTGGAGTGTGTGGCGCACGGGCATAGTTGCTCCGCGGCATGTGGGATCTTCCCAGACCAGGGCTCGAGCCCGTGTCCCCTGCATCGGCAGGCGGATTCTTAACCACTGTGCCACCAGGGAAGCCCTGTCACACATTTTAAATTGTGCTTATCTGAGTATGTTTTCAGATGGTTATCAGCCACTCTGGTTTCCTTTTCTATGTACTGTCTGTTCATTTCTTTTGCTCATTATTCCAGTGTACTGCTTTTTTCTTACTGATAATGTAGTCCGAATATCAATCTTTTGTCTGTAGTATATGTGCTGCAAACATCTTATTGCAACTTTATGGTGTCTTCCCTACTCAAATGTCATAAGCAGGGCTTCTCTGGTGGCGCAGTGGTTGAGAATCTGCCTGCTAATGCAGGGGACACGGGTTCGAGCCCTGGTCTGGGAGGATCCCACATGCTGCAGAGCAACTAGACCCATGAGCCACAACTACTGAGCCTGCGCGTCTGGAGCCCGTGCTCCGCAACGAGAGGCCGCGATAGTGAGAGGCCCGCGCACTGCGATGAAGAGTGGTCCCTGCTTGCCACAACTAGAGAAAGCCCTCGCAGAGAAACGAAGACCCAACACAGCAAAAATAAATAATAAAATTAATTAATAAACTCCTACTCCCAACATCTTCTTTAAAAAATAAAATGTCATAAGCATATTCTCCTACATTTTCTTCAATTTTAAAATTTAGATTTTTGCATTTATAGATATTTCATTCATGTGGAATTTATTTTTTATATGGAGTAATATAAAGATCTCATTCTATTTTTTCCATAGGGATGTTATTTGTACCAAAAGGTTTTATTTTAAATTGCATACTTTCCCCCACGTTTTTAGTGCCAGCAAGCTCCCATATAAGTACAGTTCTACTTCTGATCTATTACATTCCCTTTATATATATATGTTTATTTTTACCAATACCGTACTGTGTAATTACTGTTGCTTCTTAATAAGTTTCAAACCGCAATCAATTTCTAAATCTTATTTTTTTAATGCAAAGGTTACTGAGACAAAAGTTAATTTAAAGTAGAAAATAATAAGTAATTTAATGTTGTAGAACATTTCAGTTGTTCTGTAAAACACAAAAAGTGTGTGTGGGGAGAGCTCTTGAGGTGATGCTGTAATAACTCTGCTTTACTTTACCTGGTAAAGTAAAGCAGTTATGCAGCAATACATTTTTGAGGGTTTTCTCTTTTTTTGGTCTAAATCATCTAAAGAATTGAGAGAAATAGCCACTCTATTATCCACTTTATTATCCAGTGGTTAAAATAATATACTTTAAATACTGATTGCAAAGATATATTCATACGTAAAAATGGAAAAATTTGTTTTTTAATATCTACCGCTACGTACTTCCCCCACTTGTCACTAATGAAAGCAAAAGAGGTAGGATAAAAACCGATAACCATCTTTAAAATAAAAGAGAGCATCAGTTTTCTCCATTTAAAACAAATGTAGTAAGCCCTTGACAAACTAATCATATTCAGCAACTGTGTACTTAAAGTCCTTTGTCATAAAAGTAAGGAAATGACTAGCCTTTGAATAGATGCCATGCTCACCTCATTTCCATGCACCATAAGGTGATGCACAGTAATCAGGGCTTTGAACACCACCACCCAGCTGCTGCTCCCAGTTTTCTCATAAAGAATATCAGCCAGACGTTCCACACTCCTATTTGTTCCATTTATGTACTGGATTAGAGCTAAATTAGAGACAGTGACGAGCATTAAAATACAGACTGAGAAATAACTTTCAAAACCAAAATTGGTAACTTTAACGTAAATACAGATGCAATCAAATCTCAGAGAAGTGACAAAGGGAATAATCCAAAACATTTTCTTCATTACGAGTACTACAATTTGTACTGACATGTTACATGATATTTAATGCCGTCCTAAGGTACATGAGGAACTGGTAGAGTTAGATGCTTGGAGTTAAAGAGGCCAGTGGTTGTGTTCCAGACTCAATCAAAGGCCCCCCGCCACCCCCCCACCCCCCCCCCCGAAGTGCACTGCGGGGGTCGTGGTGGGGGAGGGGCGTGGTGGAGGGGCTGGGAGGCCGCAAGCCGCAGCTGTTAGAGGCGCGGAGACGGTGCCGTAGCGGGGCCTACTCACCTGCTAGGTGTTTCGGCCCGGGCTCGGATGGCTCGTCGGTGGTCGCGCTGAGGGCAGCCTTGGATGCGGACGACCCCATGCGTGCGTCGCCAGCCGCCGGCTACGAGGGTAATGGCCACGAAGGCTGGCCCCTCCTCTTCTGGACCGCGGACTGATCCGGGACCAGCACCGCGGATGATGAAATGGGCGCGTGAGGTAACGGAAGAAAGGCCTGGCCCCGCAGCTGGTGTTAGCCAGGCAACTCTGTCCTCGTGCCGCCTGACGCACGCCTGCATAATTATGAGGTGAGACGTGACGTCACGAGGCGCCAGGGCGGGAGAAGCGGGTTCAGGGGGCAGGATCTCACGTGGGACGGAGCATCTGGGGGGTGGGGCGCTAACGCAGACCCTTGGCATGGTAGACGCTCAGTAAGAAAATAACCACTATTGAATGAATATCATGAGAAAGAGGGACATGTTGGGGACTCCAGGTGAAAGATCTCGAGATCTTCAGGTCTTGGGAAGTCAAGCGGTCCTGTGATAGTGCTTTGGAAATCCTTGACGTGGCCTCGTTAGGGAGGCTTCCGTCACGTGTGATGGGAACTGTATCCTGCCCGAGTCCATGTCCTGCAACCCTTCACCCAGCATCACATACCGAAGTCCATAGACTTGTTCATACTATTCCTTTTATCCCTGGAATCTGCAGTGACGTTATTTCTCTCTTTCCTGGTACTGTTAATGTATGTCTTCTCTCTCTCTCTTTTTTTCTTGGTGTATCTGGCTAGACAGTTATCGATTTTATTGATCCTCTCAAAGAACCACCTTTTGCTTTCACTGATTTTCTCTATATTCTCTTTTCTATGTCACTGATTTCTGCTCGTATCTATCTATATTATTCCATTGCTTCTACTTGCTTGCAGTTTATTTTGCTCTTCACTTTCTGGTTTCTTAAGGACATTGGCTTAACTTATTTAAGATTCTTCTTTTATAATATAGGACTTTAGGGTTAAGTACTGCTTTTGTTGTTATCAAAGAACATGTTTCTTATTATTTAAATCTTTTAAATTTTGTTGAGATTTATTTTATAGAACAGAATATATGCTCTAAAAGGTAAATCTTCTGTGTACCCTTGAAAACCACGTATTTTTCTACTGTTCGATGCAGTGTTCCATTACATGTGTATTACTGTTATTGATATTGTATCACCAGTGACTGAGACTCTGTTCATTTGCATTTTTTTTCCTTTTCTTTTTTTTTTTTTGCGGTACACGGGCCTCTCACTGTTGTGGCCTCTTCCGTTGAGGAGCACAGGCTCCGGACGTGCGGGCTCAGCGGCCATGGCTCACGGGCCCAGCCGCTCCACGGCATGTGGGATCTTCCTGGACTGGGGCACGAACCTGTGTCCCCTGCATTGGCAGGCGGACTCTCAACCACTGCGCCACCAGGGAAGCCCCATTTGCATTTTTAACAGCCTTTCCCCCCCCTGCACTTTACGTTGCAGACTTTCTTTTGCTGTCATCAAGTTCACTGATCTTTTCTTTTGCAGAGTATCTTCTCTTAATCCCATTTAGGACAGTTTGCATTTTCAGTAAGGTATTTTTCATCTCTAGAATTTCTATTTGACTCTTTTTATCTTTCAATGCTCTCCTCATTATGTTCACATTTTCCTTTAAACCCTTGAGGATATCATAATAACTATCAAGAATATATGCTTATCAACCAATTCCTTCTGGCTCTGTTTCTATTGACTTATTTTTCTCTTTGGTATCAGTAACATTTTTCTGCTTCTTCCTGTGTAATTTTGTATAGATGTCAAATATTCTTAATTCACTGAGTGCTGTATGTTTATGTATTACTTTAAAGAACGTTGAAGTTGGTTTAGAAAGGCACATACATTACTTTGATATCACTTCTGTCCTTTCAGAGCATGTTTTCTCAAGTAGCTTTGTTGGTATTTAATTCACATATCATTCCATTCACCCATTTAGTCTACAAGTTGGTAGTTTTTAGCATATTCAGAGTTGTATGACCAGCACCAAGATCAATTTACAACATTTTCACTACCTTAAAAAGAAACCCCACACTCATTAGCCATCACTCTTCATTTCCACCTAAACCTCCCATCCCTAGTCAATCACTATTCTACTTTATGTCTCTGAAGATTTTCCTATTCTGAACATTTCATATAAAAGGACTCAGTCAATATGTGGACTTTGGGGACTGGGCTCCTTCACTTAGCATAATATATGACAGCTTCATTCATGTTGTAGCATGAATCAGTACTTCATTTCTTTTTATGGCCAAATAATATTCCATTGTGTGGATATACTACAGTTCATTTGTTCATTCATGAACACGTGGGCTGTTTCCCTTTTTGAACTATTGTGAATACTGCTTCACATGCAAGTATTTCTTTCAATACCTGTTTTCACTTCTTTTAGGTACATACCTAAGCGTGGAATTGCATGTTCATATGGAAATTCTGTGTTGAACTTTGTAAGGAACTACTAAACTATTTTCCATAGTGGCTGAACCATTTTACAACCCCACCAGCAGTGTATGAGGGTACCAATTTCTACACATCCTTGCCAATATTTGTTTTCCATTTGTTTGATTATAGCCATCTGAGTGGGTTGGAAGTGGTATCTCTTTGTGGTTTTCATTTACATTTCCCTGATGACTAATGACTTAGAAGAATTTTTTTTTTTTTTTTTTTTTCAGTACGCGGGCCTCTCACTGTTGTGGCCTCTCCCGTTGCGGAGCACAGGCTCCGGACGCGCAGGCTCAGCGGCCATGGCTCACAGGCCCAGCCGCTCCGCGGCATGTGGGATCTTCCCGGACCGGGGCACGAACCCGTGTCCCCTGCATCGGCAGGCGGACTCTCAACCACTGCGCCACCAGGGAAGCCCTTAGAAGAATTTTTTCATGTGCTTATTGGCAGTTTGTGTATCTCCTTTGGAGAAATGTCTATTCTGATCCTTTGCTAATTTTTTAATTGAGTTTATCTTTTTCTTCAGCTTTACTGAGATATGATTAACAAATAAAAATTGTATATATTTAGGTTGTACAACATGATGTTTTTTTTAAAGACACATTTTTATTTATTATTATTATTTTAAAATTTTATTTATTTTTGGCTGCGTTGGGTCTTCATTGCTGCACGTGGGCTTTCTCTAGTTGTGGCGAGTGGGGGCTACTCTTCATTGCGGTGTGCTGGCTTCTCATTGCAGTGGTTTCTCTTGTTGCGGAGCACAGGCTCTAGGCACGTGGGCTTCAGTAGTTGCAGTATGCGGACTCAGTAGTTGCAGCAAGTGGGCTCTAGGGCACTCAGGCTTCAGTAGTTGTGGCACACGGGCTTAGTTGCTCCATGGCATGTGGGATCTTCCCGGACCAGGGCTCAAGCCCGTGTCCCCTGCATTAGCAGGTGCGTTCTTAACCACTGTGCCACCAGAGAAGTCCCAACATGATGTTTTCTTTTAAGGTGTACAAGATGAGGATTTAATATATGTATACATTGTGAAATGATCACCACAGTCAACACATCCATCACCTCCATACTTAAAATATTTTCTGTGGTTAGAATACTTGAGATCTATTATTTTAGCAAATTTCAAGTATACAGTATTATTAATTGTGGTCACCATGCTGTATATTAGATCACTAGAACTCATTCATCTTTTTTAAAAATGAATTCATCTTATAACTGAAAATTTGTACCCTTTGACCAACTTCTCCCCATTTCCCCCACCCCCCAGCCCCCAGCAAACATCATTCTACTTTCTGGTTAAATAAGTTCAACATTTTCAGATTTCACATATAAGTGAGATCATACATTATTTGTCCTTCTGTGCTTGGCTTATTTCACTTAGTTAGCATAATATCCTTGAGGTATATCCATGTTGTCACAAATGGCAGAATTTCCTTCTTTTTAATGGCTGCATTTTATATATATATAAAATATATGTTATATATATATATACACACATTTTCTTTATTCATCTGTCAATGGAATTTAGATTGTTTCCATATCTTGACTGTTGTGAATATTGCTGCAATAAACATGGGAATGCATATATCTTTGAGATCCTGACTTCATTTATATGGGTATATACCCAAAAGTTGGATTGTTGGATCATATGGTAGTTCTATTTTTAATTTTTTTGAAGAAACTTCATACTTTTTTACATAATGGCTGTACCAGCTTATATTCCCATCAACACTGCACGAGGGTGCCCTTTTGTCCACATCCTTGCTGACACTTGTTATTTGTTGTCTTTTTGATAATAGCCATCCTGACAGGTGTGAGGTGATAATCTTATTGTGGTTTTGATTTGCATTTCCTTGATGATTTGCAATGTTGAGCATCTCTTTATGTGCCTGTAGGTCATATGTATATCTTCTTTGGAAAAATGTTTATTCAGGTCTCAGACCAATTTTTAAATTAGGTTGTTTGTGGGTTTTTTTGCTATTGTTGTATAAGTTCCTTATATATTTGGGGTACTAAACTCTTAGCAGATATATGGTATAAAAATACCTTCTCACATTCTGTGGGTTGACTTTTCATTTTGGTGATGATTTCCATTGCAGTATAGCTTTTTAGTTTGACGTAGTCCCACTTGTTTATTTTTGCTATTGTTGCTTTTGCTTTTGGTGTCAAATCTAAAAAGTCATTGCCCAGATGGATGTCAAGGAGCATCCACCTAGGTTTAATTCTAGGAGTTTTATGCTTTCAGGTTTTACATTTAAGTATTTAATTCATTTGAGTTAATTTTTGTGTATGGTGTAAGACAGTGGTCCAGTATCATTCATTTGCATGTAGATATCTAGTTTTCTTAGCACCACCTGTGGAAAAGACTATCCTTTCCCCATTGTGCATTCTTGGCTCCCTTGTCAAATATTAGTTGACTGTGTATGTGTGGGTTTATTCCTGTACTCTATTCTACTCCATTGGTCTGTGTGTCTGTTTTCATGCCAGCGCCATAGTGTTTTGATTACTGTGGAATTGTAATATCATTTGAAATCAGGAAGCCCCCAGCTTTGTTCTTGCTCAGGATTACTTTGGCCATTTGGGGTCTTTTGTGGTTCCACATGATTTTTAGGATTGTTTTCTTCTATTTCTGTGGGAAATGCCATTGGAATTTTGATGGGGATTGAATTAAATCTGTACATCACTTTAGGTATTATGATCATTTTAACAACATTCATTCTTCCAATCCATGAACACAGGGTATGATATAATTCTTTTTTTTTTGGCCGCACAACTTGGCTTGCAGGATCTTAGTTCCACCATCAGGGATTGAACCCGGGCCCTTGGCAGTGAAAGTGCAGAGTCCTGTCCACAGGACCGCCAGGGAATTCCTCATGAATACAGGATATGTTTCAAATTATTTGTGTCTTCTTAAAATTCTTTCATCAATATCTTATAGTTTTCAGTGTACAAGATCTTTCATCTCCTTGGCTAAATTTACTCCTCAGTATTTTTTTGATGCTATAGTATATGTGAATGTTTTCTTGATTTCTTTTTCAGATAGTCCATTAGTATATAGAAATACAGCTGAGAGAGGTTCAAGATGGCAGAGTAGAAGGACATGTTCTAACTCCCTCTTTTTTTTTTAGGGTGATTTATATGTTTGTTGTTTTTTAACATCTTTATTGGAATATAATTGCGTTACAATGGTGTGTTAGTTTCTGCTTTATAACAAAATGACTCAGTTATACATATACATATGTTCCCATATCTCTTCCCTCTTGCATCTCCCTCCCTCCCACCCTCCCTATCCCACCCCTCTAGGTGGTCATAAAACACCGAGCTGTTCTCCCTGTGCTATACGGCTGCTTCCCACTAGCTAGCTGTTTTATGTTTGGTAGTGTATACATGTCCATGCCACTCTCTCACTTTGTCACAGCTTACCCTTCCCCCCCCCATATTCTCAAGTCCATTCACTACTAGATCTATGTCTTTATTCTCGTCTTACCCCTAGGTTCTTCATGACCTTTTTTTTCCCCCTTAGATTCCATATATATGTGTTAGCATATGGTATTTGTTTTTCTCTTTCTGACTTACTTCACTCTGTATGACAGACTCTAGGTACATCCGCCTCACTACAAATAACTCAATTTTGTTTCTTTTTATGGCTGAGTACTATTCCATTGTATATATGTGCCACATCTTCTTTATCCGTTCATCTGATGATGGACACTTAGGTTGCTTCCATGTCCTAGCTATTGTAAATAGAGCTGCAATGAACATTGTGGTACACGACTCTTTTTGAATTATGGTTTTCTCAGGGTATATGCCCAGTAGTGGTATTGCTGGGTCATATGGTAGTTCTATTTTTAGTTTTATAAGGAACCTCCATACTGTTCTCCATAGTGGCTGTATCAATTTACATTCCCACCAACAGTGCAAGAGTGTTCCCTTTTCTCCACACCCTCTCCAGCATTTATTGTTTCTAGATTTTTTGATGATGGCCACTCTGACCAGTGTGAGATGATATCGCATTGTAGTTTTGATTTGCATTTCTCTAATGATTAATGATGTTGAGCATTCTTTCATGTGTTTGTTGGCAATCTGTATATCTTCTTTGGAGAAATATCTATTTAGGTCTTCTGCCCATTTTTGGATTGGGTTGTTTGTTTTTTTGTTATTAAGCTGCATGAGCTGCTTGTAAATTTTGGAGATTAATCCTTTGTCAGTTGCTTCATTTGCAAATATTTTCTCCCATTCTGAGGGTTGTCTTTTGGTCTTGTTCATGGTTTCCTTTGCTGTGCAAAAGCTTTTAAGTTTCATTAGGTCCCATTTGTTTATTTTTGTTTTTATTTCCATTTCTCTAGGAGGTGGGTCAAAAAGGATCTTGCTGTGATTTATGTCATAGAGTGTTCTGCCTAGGTTTTCCTCTAAGAGTTTGATAGTCTCTGGCCTTACATTTAGGTCTTTAATCCATTTTGAGTTTACCTTTGTGTATGGTGTTAGGGAGTGTTCTAATTTCATTCCTTTACATGTAGCTGTCCAGTTTTCCCAGCACCACTTATTGAAGAGGCTGTCTTTTCTCCACTGTATATTCTTGCCTCCTTTATCAAAGATAAGGTGACCATATGTGCATGGGTTTATCTCTGGGCTTTCTATCCTGTTCTATTGATCTATATTTCTGTTTTCGTGCCAGTACCATACTGTCTTGATTACTGTAGCTTTGTAGTATAGTGTGAAGTTAGGGAGCCTGATTCCACCAGCTCCATTTTTCATTCTCAAGATTGCTTTGGCTATTCGGGGTCTTTTGTGTTTCCATACAAATTGTAAAATTTTTTGTTCTAGTTCTGTGAAAAATGCCGGTGGTAGTTTGATAGGGATTGCACTGAATCTGTAGATTGCTTTGAGTAGTAGAATCATTTTCACAATGTTGATTCTTCCAATCGAAGAACATGGTATTTCTCTCCATCTATTTGTATCATCTTTAATTTCTTTCATCAGTGTCTTATAATTTTCTGCATACAGGTCTTTTGTCTCCTTAGGTAGGCTTCTTCCTAGATATTTTTTTGTTGTTGTTGCAATGGTAAATGGGAGTGTTATCTTAATTTCACTTCCAGATTTTTCATCATTAGTGTATAGGAATGCCAGAGATTTCTGTGCATTAATTTTGTATCCTGCTACTTTACCACATTCATTGATTCACTCTAGTAGTTTTCTGGTAGCATCTTTAGGATTCTCTATGTATAGTATCATGTCATCTGCAAACAGTGACAGCTTTACTTCTTTTTCTCTGATTTGGATTCCTTTTATTTCTTTTTCTTCTCTGATTGCTGTGGCTAAGACTTCCAAAGCTATGTTGAATAATAGTGGTGAGAGTGGGCAACCTTGTCTTGTTCCTGATCTTAGTGGAAATGGTTTAAGTTTTTCACCATTGAGGATAATGTTGGCTGTGGGTTTGTCATATATGGTCTTTATTGTGTTGAGGAAAGTTCCCTCCATGCCTACTTTCTGCAGGGTTTTTATCATAAATGGGTGTTGAATTTTGTCAAAAGCTTTCTCTGCATCTACTGAGATGATCATACGGTTTTTCTCCTTCAATTTGTTAATATGGTGTATCACGTTGATTGATTTGCATATATTGAAGAATCCTTGCGTTCCTGGAATAAACCCCACTTGATCATGGTGTATGATCCTTTTAATGTGCTGTTGGATTCTGTTTGCTAGTATTTTGTTGAGGATTTCTGCATCTATGTTCACCAGTAATATAGGCCTGTAGTTTTCTTTCTTTGTCTCAGTCCCTCTTTTGAGAACACCAGAATCACAACTAACTGCTGAACTGTCATCAACAGGAAGACACCAAGCTCACCCAGAAAGATACTCCACATGCAAAGATAAAGGAGAAGCCACAATGAGACGGTAGGAGGGGCGCTATCATAATAAAATCAAATCACATAACTGCTGAGTGGGTGACTCACAAACTGGAGAACACTTACACCACAGATGTCCACCCACTGGAGTGAAGGTTCTGAGCCTCACGTCAGGCATCCTAAACTGGGGGTCTGGCAATGGGAGGAGGAATTCCTAGATAATCAGACATTGAAGGCTAGCGGGATTTGATTGCAGGACTTTGGCAGTACTGGAGGAAACAGAGATCCACTCCTGGAGGGCACACACAAAGTAGTGTGTGCATTGGGACCCAGGGGAAGGAGCAGGGATCCCATAGGAGACTGACCAGACCTACCTGCTAGTGTTGGAGGGTCTCCTGCAGAGGCGGGGGGCAGCTGTGGCTCACCAAGGGATAAGGACACTGGCAGCAGAAGTTCTGGGAGGTACTCCTTGGCATGAGCCCTCCCAGCGTCCGCCATTAGCCCCACCAAAGAGCCCAGGTAGGCTCCAGTCTTGGGTCACCTCAGGCCAAACAACCAACAGGGAGGGAACACAGCCCCACCCATCAGCAGAGAAGCAGATGAAAGTTTTATTGAGCTCTGCCCACCAGAGCAACAGCCGACCCTACCCACCACAAGTCCCTCCCATCAGGAAACTTCCACAAGCCTCTTAGATAGCCCCATCCACCACAGGGCACACAGCAGAAGCAAGAAGAACTATAATCCTGCAGCCTGGGGAACAAAAACCACATTCACAGAAAAAGAGACAAGATGAAAAGGCAGAGGACTATGTACCAGATGAAGGAACAAGATAAAACCACAGAAAAACAACTGAATGAAATGGAGATAAGCAATCTTCCAGTAAAAGAATTCAGAATAATGATAGTGAAGATGATCCAGGACCTCGGAAAGAGAATGGAGGCAAACATCAAGAAGATGAAAGAAATGTTTAACAAAGATCTAGAAGAATTAAAGAACAAACAAACAGAGATGAGCAATACAATAACTGAAAGGAAAACTACACTAGAAGGAATCAGTAGCAGAATAACTGAGGCAGAAGAATGGATAAGTGACCTGAGGACAGAATGGTGGAATTCACTGCTGTGGAACAGAATAAAGAAAAAAGAATGAAAAGAAATGAAGACAGCCTAAGAGACCTCTGGGACATTAAACGCAACAACATTCACATTATAGGGGTCCCAGGAGGAGAATAGAGAGAGAAAGAACCCGAGAAAATATTTGAAGAGATTATAGTTGAAAACTTCCCTAACATGGGAAAGGAAATACCCACACAAGTCCAGGAAGTGCAGAGAGTCCATACAGGATAAGCCCAAGGAGAAACACGCCAAGACACATAGTAATCAAATTGGCAAAAATTAAAGACAAAGAAAAATTATTGAAAGCAGCAAGGGAAAAGTGACAACTAACATACAAGGGAACTCCCATAAGGTTAACAGCTGATTTCTCAGCAGAAACTCTACAAGCCAGAAGGAAGTGGCATGATATACTTAAAGTGATGAAAGGGAAGAACCTACAACCAAGATTACTCTACACAGCAAGGATCTCATTCAGATTTGATGGAGAAATCAAAAGCTTTACAAACAAGCAAAAGCTAAGAGAATTCAGCACCACCAAACCAGCTCTACAACAAATGCTAAAGGAACTTCTCTAAGTGGGAAACAAAAGAGAAGAAAAGGACCTACAAAAACAAACCCATAACATTAAGAAAATGGTAATAGGAACTTACATATCGATAATTACCTTAAACATGAATGGATTAAAAGCTCCAACCAAAAGATACAGGCTTGCTGAATGGATATAAAAACAAGGCCCATATATATGCTGTCTACAAGAGACCCACTTCAGACCTAGGGACAAATACAGACTGAAAGTGAGGGGATGGAAAAAGATATTCCATGCAAATGGAAATCAAAAGAAAGCTGGAGTAGCTATACACATATCAGATAAAATAGACTTTAAAATAAAGAATGTTACAAGAGACAAGGAAGGACACTACGTAATAATCAAGGGATCAATCCAAGAGGAAGCTATAACAATTATAAATATATACGCACCCAACATAGGAGCACCTCAGTACATAAGGCAACTGCTAACAGCTCTAAAAGAGGAAATCAACAGCAACACAACAATAGTGGGGGACTTTAACACCTCACTTACACCAATAGACAGAGCATCCAAACAGAAAATTAATAAGGAAACAGAAGCTTTAAATAACATGATAGACCAGATAGATTTAATTGATATTTATAGGACATTCCATCCCAAAACAGCAGATTACACTTTCTTCTCAAGTGCTCATGGACCATTCTCCAGGATAGATCACATCTTGGGTCACAAATCAAGCCTCAGTAAATTTAAGAAAGTTGAAATCATATCAAGCATCTTTTCTGACCACAATGCTATGAGATTAGAAATCAATTAAAGGGGAAAAATGTAAAAAACCCAAGCACATAGAGGCTAAACAATACGTTACTAAACAACCAAGAGACTACTGAAGAAATCAAAGAAGAAATCAAAAAATACCTAGAGACAAATGACAATGAAAACACAATGATCCAAAACCTATGGGATGCAGCAAAAGCAGTTCTAAGAGGGAAGTTTATAGCTCTACAAGCCTACCTCAAGAAACAAGAAAAATCTCCAATAAACAATCTAATGTTACACCTAAAAGAACTAAAGAAAGAAGAACAAACAAAACCCAAAGTTAGCAGAAGGAAAGAAATCATGAAGATCAGAGCAGAAATAAATGAAATAGAAACAAAGAAAACAGTAGCAAAGATCAATAAAACTAAAAGCTGGTTCTTTGAGGAGATAAGCAAAATTGATAAACCATTAGCCAGACTCATCAAGAAAAAGAGGGAGAGGACTCAAATCAATAAAATTAGAAATGAAAAAAGGACAAGTTACAACGGACACAGCAGAAATACAGAGCATCCTAAGAGACTACTACAAGCAATTCTATGCCAATAAAATGGACAACCTGGAAGAAATGGACAAATTCTTAAAAGGGTAAAACCTTCCAAGACTGAACCAGGAAGAAATAGAAAATATGAACAGACCAATCACAAGTAATGGAAATTGAAACTGTGATTAAAAATCTTCCAACAAACAAAAGTCCAGGACCAGATGGCTTCACAGGTGAATTCTATCAAACATTTAGAGAAAAGCTAATACCCATCCTTCTCAAACTCTTCCAAAAATTGCAGAGGAAGGAAAACTCCCAAACTCATTCTATGAGGCCACCATCACCCTGATACCAAAACCAGACAAAGATACTACAAAAAAAAGAAAATTACGGTCCAATAAAACTGGTGAATGTAGATGCAAAAATCCTCAACAAATACAAGCAAACAGAATCCAACAACACATCAAAAGGATCATACACCATGATCAAGTGGGATTTTTCCCAGGGATACAAGGATTCTTCAATATAGGCAAATGAATCAATGTGATACACCATATTAACAAATTTTAGAATAAAAACCATATGATCATCTCAATAGATGCAGAAAAATCTTTTGACAAAATTCAACACCCATTTATGATAAAAACTCTCCAGAAAGTGGGCACAGAGGGAACCTACTTCAACATAATAAAGGCCATATACGACAAACCCACAGCAAACATCATTCTCAATGGTGAAAAACTGAAAGCATTTCCTCCAAGATCAGGAACAAGACAAGGATGTCCACTCTCACCACTATTATTGAACATAGTTTTGGAAGTCCTAGCCATGGCAATCAGGGAAGGAAAAGAAAGGAATACAAATCGGAAAAGAAGAAGTAAAAGTATCAGTGTTTGAAGCTGACATGATACTATACGTAGCGAATCCTAAAGATGCCACCAGAAAACTACTAGAGCTAATCAATGAATTTGGTAAAGTAGCAGGATACAAAATCAATGCAAAGAAATCTCTTGCATTCCTATATACTAATGATGAAAAATCTGAAAGAGAAATTAAGGAAACACTCCCATTTACCATTACAACAAAAAGAATAAAATACCTAGGAATAAACACACCTAGGGAGATAAAAGACCTGTATGCAGAAAACTATAAGACACTGATGAAAGAAATTAAAGATGATACCAACAGATGGAGAGATATACCATGTTCTTGGATTGGAAGAATCAGTATTGTGAAAGTGACTGTACTACTCAAAGCAATCTACAGATTCATGCAATCCCTATCAAATTACCAATGTCATTTTTTACAGAGCTAGAACAAAAAATCTTAAAATATGTATGGAAGCACAAAAGACCCCGAATTTCCAAAGCAGTCTTAAGGGAAGAAAAACAGAGCTGGAGGAATCGGACTCCCTGACTTCAGACTATACTACAAAGCTACAGTAATTGAGACAATATGGTACTGGCACAAACACAGAAATATAGATCATTGGAAGAGGATAGAAAGCCCAGAGATAAACCCATGCACATATGGTCCACTAATCTATGATAAAGGAGGCAAGGATATACAATGGAGAAAAGACAGTCTTTTCAATAAGTGGTGCTGGGAAAACTGGACAGCTACATGTAAAGAAATGAAATTAGAACACTCCCTAACACCATAGACAAAAATAAACTCAAAATGGATTAGAGACCTAAATGTAAGACCAGGCACTATAAATCAATTAGAGGAAAACATAGGAAGAACACTGACATAAATCACAGCAAGATTTTTTTTTTTTTTTTTTTTTTTTTGCAGTACGCAGGCCTCTCACTGTTGTGGCCTCTCCTGTTGAGGAGCACAGGCTCCGGACGCACAGGCTCAGCAGCCATGGCTCACGGGCCCAGCCGCTCTGCGGCATGCAGGATCTTCCCGGACCGGGACACGAACCTGTATCCCCTGCATCGGCAGGCAGACTCTCAACCACTGCGCCATCAGGGAAGCCCAGCAAGATATTTTTTGATCCACCTTCTAGAGTAATGGAAATAAAAACAAAAACAAACAAATTGGACCTAATGAAATTTAAAAGCTTTGCAGAGCAAAGGAAACCATAAACAAGACGAAAAGACAACCCTCAGAATGGGAGAAAATATTTGTAAATGAAGCAACTGACAAAGGATTAATCTCCAAAATATATAAACAGCTCATGCAGCTCAATATTAAAAAAACAAACAACCCAATCCAAAAATGGGCAGACGACCTAAATAGACATTTCTCCAAAGAAGACATACAGATGGCCAGGAAGCACATGAAAAGCTGCTCAGCATCACTAATTATTAGAGAAATGCAAATCAAAACTACAATGAGGCATCACCTCACACCGGCTAGAATGGCCATCATCAGAAAATCTACAAACAACAAATGCTGGAGTGGGTGTGGACAAAAGGGAACCCTCTTGCACAGTTGGTGGGAATGTAAATTGATATAGCCACTATGGAGAACAGTATGGAGCTTCCTTAAAAAACTAAAAATAGAACTACCATATGACCCACCAATCCCACTACTGGGCATATACCCAGAGAAAACCATAATTCAAAAAGACACATGCACCCCAGTGTTCATTGCAGCACTGTTTACAATAGCCAGCACATGAAAACAACCTAAATGTCCATCGACAGATGAATGCATAAAGAAGATGTGGCACATATATACAATGGAGTATTACTCGGCCATAAAAAGGAACGAAAATGGGTCATTTGTAGAGACGTGGATGGATCTAGAGACTGTCATACAGAGTGAAGGAAGTCAGAAAGAGAAAAACAAATATTGTATATTAACGCATATATGTGGAACCTAGAAAAATGGTACAGATGAACTGGTTTGCAGGGCAGAAATCCAGACACAGATGTAGAGAACAAACGTATGGACACCAAGGGGGTAAAGCTGCGGGGGGCTGGGGATGGTGGTGTGATGAATTAGGCGATTGGGATTGACATGTATACACTGATGTGTATAAAATTGATGACTAATAAGAACCTGCTGTATAAAAAAATAAAATTCAAAAAAAAATTTCTTAAACTTCAAAAAGTAGCTTCCCTGGTGGCGCAGTGGTTGAGTCCACCTGCTGATGCAGGGGACACGGGTTCATGCCCCGGTCCAGGAAGATCCCACATGCCACGGAGCGGCTGGGCCCATGAGCCATGGCCACTGAGCCTGCGCGTCCGGAGACTGTGCTCTGCAATGGGAGAGGCCACAACAGTGAGAGGCCCATGTACCACCAAAAAAGAAAATAAAAATAAAAAATAAATAAAAATTCAAAAAGTAATAGAAAGAAAAAAAAGAAGACAGCAACCAAACCAAAAAATAAATTACCAATGATAACAAGCACTAAACACTATACTTAAAAAACAAAACAAAACAAATGGACAGGCAGAAACCTAGGACAAATGGTAAAAGCTAAGCTAAAAGCAAAGCTATACAGACAAAAATCACACACAGAAGCATACACATACACACTCACAAAAAGTGAAAAAGGGGAAAAAATTGTATCATTGTTCCCAAAGTCCACCACCTCAATTTTGGGATGATTCATTGTCTATTCGGGTATTCCACAGATGCAGGGTACGTCAAGTTGATTGTGGGGATTTAATCTGCTGCTCCTGAGGCTGCTGGGAGAGATTTCCCTTTCTCTTCCTTGTTCGCACAGCTCTGGGGATTTAGCTTTGGATTTGGCCCCGCCTCTGCATGTAGGTCGCATGAGGGCATCTGTTCTTTGCTCAGACAGGACGGGGTTAAAGGAGCAGCTGCTTCGGGGGCTCTGGCTCACTCAGGCCAGGGGGAGGGGGAGTACAGATGCGGGGCGGACCTGCGGCGGCAGAGGCCGGCGTGATGTTGCACCAGGCTGAGGCGCACCGTGCGTTCTCTCGGGGAAGTTGTCCCTGGATCCCGGGACCCTGGCAGTGGCGGGCTGCACATGCTCCCAGGACGGGAGGTGTGGAGAGCGACCTGTGCTCATACACAGGCTTCTTGGTGGCGGCAGCAGCAGCCTTAGCGTCTCGTGCTCGTCTCTGGGGTCTGTGCTGATCGCCGTGGCTCACGCCCATCTTGGGCTCATTTAGGCGGTGTTCTGAATCCCCTCTCCTCCCGCACCCCAAAACAATGGCCTCTTTGGCAGTTCCAGACTTTTTCCCGGACTGCCTCCCGGCCGGCTGTGGCACACGATCCCCTTCAGGTTGTGTTCACGCAGCCAACCCCAGTCCTCTCCCTGGGATCCGACCTCCAAAGCCCGAGCCTCAGCTCCCAGCCCCGCCCCCACCCCGGCAGGTGAGCAGACAAGCCTCTCAGGCTGGTGAGTGCTGGTCGGCCCTGATCCTCTGTGCGGGAATCTCTCCACTTTGCCCTCCGCACCCCTGTTGCTGTGCTCTCCTCCGTGGCTCCGAAGTTCCTCCCCCTCCGCCACCCACAGTCTCTGCCCACGAAGGCGCTTCCTAGTGTGTGGAAACCTATCCTCCTTCATGGCTCCCTCCCACTGGTGCAGGTCCCGTCCCTATTCTTTTGTCTCTGTTTTTCCTTTTCTCTTTTGCCCTACCCAGGTACGTGGGGAGATTCTTGCCTTTTGGGAGGTCTGAGTTCTTCTGCCAGCATTTAGTACATGTTCTGTAGGGGTTGTTCCACATTTAGCTGTATTTCTTATGTATTTGTGGGGAGGAAGGTGATCTCCACGTCTTACTCTTCTGCCATCTTGAAGCTCCTCCCCTTTTCATGTTTATAGGTAATTTCTCTGACACTGACAAACCTAGCTTCCACTTTCCTCAATACATTTACTTATTTGCTCCATCAGTTGACTTACTTGTTTAATGTACCTGATTGCTGGCTGCACAACAGTTTCCACTAGATATCCCCCACCAAGGCACTCATGCAGTAATCCCAGCCCTGCTTCCTCAGCCACCAGGTACTTTGACACTTCCATGTACCTGCCTCCTCTCCCCACATCCTATTTTACAGATTACAACTCGAATTATCAGGTTAGAAAAAGAATTTCAAATTGCCATAACTCTGTCAATGTAAATAGCTTAGAAGGGACATGTGCAGAAGGTTTGTCTGTAAAAATATTCAAATCATTTTATTCCCCCTCAGATTTTATCACTCTTTTCTTATTTCACAAAATACGTACCATACCTCCTAGTTCCTTATTTAATACTTACAACTTTTTATTTTGCAATAATTATAGATTAACAGGAAGTTGCAAAAATAGTACAGGGAGTCCCATGTGCCCTTCACCCAGTTTCCTCCAGTGGTAAGATCTTACACATAACTATTGTACATCTTCAAAACCAACATATTGACAATGGTAGAATACAGCTAACTAGACTATAGACCTTATTTGGTTTCACCAAATTTTACATGCATTCATTTGTGGGTGTGTGTAGGCCCATGTAGTTTTAGCACAGATATCGATTCATGTAATAAACACCACAATCAAGATACAGAACTGTTCCATCAGCACAAAGGAATTCATTGTGTTACCCCTTTATAGTCACCCATATCCCATACCCCCTCCAGTCCCTATCCCTGTCAACCATTAATCTGTTCTTCACTTCTATAATTTTGTCATTTCAAGAATTCATACAAACGCAGTCATACAGTATGTGAGCTTTTAAGACTGGCTGTTTTTCATTCATCATTATACTCTTGAGGTCCATCCAAGTCGTGTGTATCAACAGTCTGTTCCTTTTCATTGCAGCGTAGTATTGCATGGTGTGGTTTAACCACACACTCAACTGCAGGTCATCTGGGTTGTTTTCAGTTTGGGGCTATTACAAATGAAACTGCCAAGAATGTCTGTATAGAAGTTTCTGTGCCAAAATAGGTTTCATTTCTTTGGGATAAATGTCCAGGACAACAATTGCTGGGTAATAAAGTATATGTATGTTTAACTTTATTAGAAATTTTTAAACTCTTTTTTTCAGAGTGGCTTACCATTTTACATTCTGTTCAGCAGTGTATGAGAGATCCAGTTTGTATGCTCAACAGCATCTGGTATTTTCGCTGTTTTTTCTTTAGCCATTCTGATAAGTATGTAGTTATAATTCACTGTGGTTTTAATTTGCATTCCCTGATGACTAATGAAGTTCAACATCTTTTCCTGTGCTTGCTTGCCTTCAGTACACCCTCTTTAGTGCTATGTCTATTCATGTCTTCTGCTCATTTTCTAATTGGATTGTTTGTTTTTTACTCTTGACTTTATTCTAGATAAATGGTTTGCAAGTAATTTCTCTCAATAATTTCCTCCTCTTAAATTTTTGACAGAGCAAAAGGTTTTCATTTTGATGAAGTCCAATATACAGTATCAACTTTTTCCTTTCATGATTGTGCTTCTGGGATGAAGGCCAAGAAGAACCTGTTGCCTAGCCCACGATCCTAAAGATCTTTCTATGATTTTTTTTCCTGAAAGTTTTACATCTTACATCTAAGTTCATGATACATTTTCGATTAATTTTTGTATAATGTATGCAGTTTAGGTCAAAGTTCATTTTCTTTGCCACTGCACCAGCATCATTTGTTGAAAAGACTATCCTTCCTCCACTGAATTGCTTTTGTACCTTTGTCAAAATCAGTTGCGCATATACCACACTGTCTTCATTACTGTAGGTTTATAGTAAGTCTTGAAGTCAGGTAATGTGAGTCTTCCAAATTTTTCTTCTTCAAAATTGATTTGGCTTAATTAATTTTACACCTGGATATTTTCATCCTTCCTACAGGGAAAGAAAAGAATAGAGAAGAACTGTGGCTGTGGGAAATTAGGGAAAATACAACATTTACACTACATATGCCCTAGGGGAGTTCATGAACATTTCTGGGTTCCACTCCCAGAGTTGAAGTTTGGCCTCCAAATGATTATGGTGCATGTAGTTCTGGACTGTACTTTGAAATTTGAAAAACAATAATTTAGGGAGAAACAAGAAGAAAAAACAAAAACAAAACCAACCCTTTGTCACTGTTGTTGGGATTGGGGCTTTCTTTGTTTTCTTTCTTTCTAACTCCTCCAATTCCCACTTTAATTTCTGGTCTGCAGTAGGCTTAGCTCTTTTCTAAAGACACACTTAGAATTTGTGGTTACACATGGTAAGAAACTTGCAACAGAGCTTTTTAAAGCATGATTTTTGTTACATCCTAAGTCCTGAATGTTTCTGGAAAAACACATTTATATTATACTGGAAATTCTTAGGGAAATAGGATCTGCTCAGTAGGAATTATATGCTAGAACTCATGTTTTTGGTTACAAAGAGCATCCACATAGATTCAACCTTTGCTAGGTATCTCAGAATACCTATTTTAGAGATCAAGGAGAAGACATAAGACATATGCCTCTCAATGGGGGTAAAGAATAGAGGTGGGGTGCTGATGAGTCACCTTCACTTCATCCCACTAACCCTTGTGTACTCATTTATTTGTCCAACATCAGCATCATAACTACAAAACTGAACATGAAATACTCTTATTCCTTTAGCTTATTCTAGAGAAAAAATAAACACTTGAAATATGCTCCCCAGACATTTTATTACAGGATATCCTTGCCAATGTAACTTGCATAGCCTTTAAAAAAAACCTTTCATATTCTACTTAAATCACCCTGCATATCCTCTTTGTAGGTCGGTTCCAGGTAGGAGGGTTCATTAGGCCCTAATGAAACTTTTAGGAAGACATCTTATGTTTGTTTATCGTATGCATAAAACGCACCCATGGGGATATAAAAAGATCTGCTCCATCGTCTGCCTACACATCTCCTGTATATGAATTTTCAGACCATGTTTAACACACAAATTGGAAAACAAAAGTTTTTTACCCCATTTTGTCTCCTGCTTTATTCTAAAGAAGAAAGTTCTTGCATAAGCTCTTCCTTTTCTTGTTGCAACTCCTGCAAATGCTGTTGGTTTTGCTCCAGTCTGTCCTCCAGCCACTGCAGTAGAGGCCCGCTGACTGCCGACATCTGACTGCACAGGTTCTTGGTAAACACTTCAATAGGAAAAACACAGAGATAACAATCCACCACCAGTAGCGCCCAACAATGAGTACAGAAAGAGGGGGAAGGAGGAGAACACAGAAAAAGTGCAGAAGTAGAACTGGCAGACAACTTTGTATGGGCAGCCAGGGGAAAGGCAGGAGAGCTGAGCAAAGAGGATACCTATTCGGAGGCCATCCTGAACATCCCTGGATCCGTAAGCCAGACGGAAGCCTTGCTATGCAGAGAGCAGAAAGATATCCAGCTTTTTACTTCCATAGCAAAAGGGTAAGAGCTACAGAAGAGTCTCTTTCCCCAGCTCTCAGACCTTCTCACTGTGAATGAACATAGCTTCCCAGTGAGCTAGAACTCTGTCTTCTGCAACTTAATTTTTCACGAGTTCAGAAAGAAAATTGCTTACCAAGTGTTACATACATTGAAGAATACATTAATGCAACTCACCTGAAAGCTTCTCTTTTAAAATGAGGAAAAAGCAGAGAGATGAAAGGAGTGATCACCTTTCACGTCTTCCTAGGAATGTTCAGCTTCACGGTAAGACAGAGATTCTGTGGCCCTCGTTTTAAAACAAATTCTGCCTAATGGAAATATCTTTTTCTCTCTTATGATACATGACTTATTAAAATGACCACTGTAAAATTGTGGAGTATACCTTCCAAGATACATGTATATGTGTGTGAACCTGTGTGCATATGTATATATACTTTTGAATAAAAATGGTTCTGATGAAACTAGGGGCAGGACAGGAATAAAGACACAGGTGTAGAGAGTGGACTTGAGGACACGGGCAGGGGGAAGGTTAAGCTGGGACGAAGAGAGAGAGTGGCATGGACATACATACACTCCCAAATGTAAAACAGATAGCTAGTGGGAAGCAGCCACATAGCACAGGGAGATCAGCTCGGTGCTTTGTGACCACCTAGAGGGGTGGGATAAGGGAGGGCGGGAGGGAGAAGCAAGAGGGAAGAGATATGGGGATATATGTATATATATAGCTGATTCACTTTGTTATACAGCAGAAACTAACACAACATTTGTAAAGCAGTTATACTCCAATAAAGATGTTAAAAATTTTTTTTTTAAAAACAGATTTTGGGGCTCCACTTTCACATCACTGAATTACAAACTCTCTTAAGGCAGGCCTTGGAATCTGTGGTGGGTTTTTTTTTTTTGTTATTATCGACCTCAGAGTGCTACATATATATATAATTTTTTAATAAATTTATATATTTATTTTTGGCTGTGTTGGGTCTTCGTTTCTGTGTGAGGGCGTTCTCTAGTTGCGGCGAGCGGGGGCCGCTCTTCATCGCGGTGCGCGGGCCTCTCACTATCGTGGCCTCTCTTGTTGCGGAGCACGGGCTCCAGATGCGCAGGCTCAGTAGCTCTGGCTCACGGGCCTAGTTGCTAGCGGCATGTGGGACCTTCCCAGACCAGGGGTCGAACCCGTGTCCGCTACACTGGCAGGCAGATTCTCAACCACTGCGCCACCAGGGAAGCCCAATTTTTTTAAAATAAAGTTAAAAAAACTGTATGATTTTGGACGTTACTTTTACCTCACATAACAATAAGCCATAGACACCTTCCTGTGTTGATAAAGATCTATCTTTCCTTCTTAACGGCTGTACAGTATTCATCAGAATGGATGTACCAATTTAATAAGTCTTCTATTGATGGACCTTTCAGTGGCATCCAATTTTTTGCTATTATAAAGACTGCGATTAATATCCCTTTATTTTTGCACACTTTTCCTACAAATTTTTGAAGGATACATTTTTCGAAGTGGAATTGCTAGATTCAAGTTCACATATATTTAAAAATTATACCTCCAGGAACAGTATATGGGAGTGTTCACTTCCCTCACATCCTCATCTAATTCTCTGTCAAATTAATATTTGTTGAAAGAAAAGGAGAAAACCTGATGACTTTATCTTAATCCATACTTCTTTTATGTATTATTATGAACAATTTGATTTTTCTGGAGGGCTCTATAAAAGTCTTTAATTCTTATTTAGTCAGTCTTTTGTGACTTCCTTATATTTTCCTCCTGTATTTTTTTTAACTTTTTTTTTTTTTTTTTTTTTTTTGAAGTACGCGGGCCTCTCACTGTTGTGGCCTCTCCCATTGCGGAGCACAGGCTCTGGACGCGCAGGCTCAACGGCCATGGCTCACGGGCCCAGCCACTCTGCGACATGTGGGATCTTCCCGGACCGGGGCACGAACCCGTGTCCTCTGCATCAGCAGGCAGACTCTCAACCACTGCGCCACCAGGGAAGCCCTTTTTTTTTAACTTTTAATGAGCTTTATTGGGGTATAATTTACAGACAATAAATGACCCCACTTTAAGGGTACAGTTCAGTGAGTTTTGACAAATGCATACCCCTTTTAACCACCCTCCAGTCAAGATACAGGCCATTTCCATCAGCCCAGAGGCCCCTCTGGGTTCCCTCTGCAGCCGGTGCCCCTTCACCTTGGGCCACAGCAGCTACTGACCCATTTGCTGTCACCATAGGTTAGTTTAGCCTATTCTTAAATTTCATATAAATGGAACTATAGAGTATGTAGCACTTTTGTGTGATGCTTCTTTCAGTTGGCATAATGAGATTCATCCAGGTTGTTCATGTATCAGTAGTGTGTTCTTTCCATTGCTGAGCAATACCTTGTTATATGGATGGATCACACTTTGTTTATCCATTCACCCACTGACAGACAATTGGGTGTTCCCACTTTTTGGCTATTGTGAATAATGCTGCTACAAACATTCCTATACAAGTTTTTGTTTGAACACCTGTTTTCAACTCTTTGGGGTATATGCCTAGGAGAGGAACTGGTGGGACATTTGGTAGTTGTAATTGCCAATCTCTTTCCAAAGTGGTTGTACTATATTTAATAGTAGAAGTTTAAATATATCTGGAATTTATTTTTTGTGTAGGGCATTAAGTAGGAATTTATCTTCTTCCCATATGGAAATAGAAGTATAAACTAAGAAACAAATGAACTGTCCCCACACTATTTCGTGAACAATCCATCCTTTTCAAAATTGATTTGAAGTAACATCTTTCTTAGATATAAATTCTTAAATATGTATACATGGGCTGTATTCAGTTCTACTGATTTATCTGTCCATGTTTGAATTATCAATATATATTTTTTAATTGCTGTGGCTTTAGAGTATGGCTACATATCATATATTACCTTATATTATTAACTCTTTGCCATGTTTTACCTCCAGATAAAAATGATGGGACAGATAAACCAAGCCATCTCTGTCTTTTTCTCTCAAAGTACTTGCCTATAATACTTGGAAGCCTCCTTTTCTTCCTTCCTAGTGACTTTGCCAGAATGGCCTGGGAGTCAGGGTTAGTCAGAAGGTGTGGGTGGGTAGGTGTATATGTTGGGAAAAGTGATTTAGTGTGTATATTGTATTGAGCAGAAATCCTTGGCCTTGTATAGGAATTCCTTATATATTTATTTACATGAAAAGATCTCCCTCATGCGCTCCCTTTTATGTCTGTCTGTCTGTCTAGCCATCTCTTTCAACTCCCACTACAATAGGCTGGTACTGATATGCTGGAAACCGGCTCACAAGAGCCAACTGTTGAAATTTCAGGAAGTTTGCAAACTGGTTACGGCCATGTTAGTTGTTTGAAATCAGCCACAGTAGGCGTGTTACACTATGGAAACTTGCAAACAAATCGGGGCCCTCCCTGTCTCCCTGAGAACTGGTGTGAAACGTGTCCAGTCATGTATAGTATTCAGTGGTCCACAGGATTCAATAGAAAAGCTGGGAGCAGGATTAGTGAATGGCAAAGCTCTTGGGAAAGAAAACTCATGGGTAATTTGTACTCATCACTTCAGTCACTCCAACTAAATCTGCTTCTGTCATGTGAGTATTTCACTGCCTGTACTCGAGAAAAAAAATCTTACCTGAGCCATTATGGATCTTGGTTACTGAGTCCAGATGTGTAAGGCTAAAGGGATAAAATAGTTTAGGTTAGTAGCAAAGCAGCAGTTCATCTAATCCGTTTGGCAGTGGTCTGCTACAGACCTCTGCCAACCAGATTAGATAAATATGTATCATTGAACTTCCCATTATTGTTCCATTTTTCATGATTTGGGGGGATATAATTTTATTCAGAACGTTGAGATAATTCAAAGAAATAATTTTGAAATTATTGTCTCTCGCTGAAGCCTTCCTATAGTACACAGTACTTGGCAACAGGGCTACTAAGATGTTATTTTTAACAACTAAAAAAAGTGTCTTTGCCCCAGAAGGATCCAAAGTGCACCAGGAGAGAAACAAGTGTTAAAGAGATTGTTATCATACAGGGTGAGACATGTGATGACTTTCTCACAGAGAGCGGAAAGGAAAGGGGGCTCACAGCTTGAGCTACTAAAGATGAAAGGACAGGAGAGGAGAACAGGGACCAGGCCCGAGAATTGGGAAGAGGAGCAGTGAGGCTCTCTACCTGTGGATCCTCCTATATGCATCCTGCTCCTCTTGGCACAGGATCTTGGGCAGCTCAACTGCTGACTCAAGGCACACTTTCCCAATGGTTACATGAGGTACAATATGAATTGGAATTTCAATTCTCTCATACCTGTAAGACAGTCAGTTCAGGTCAGTTTTTGTTTGTTTGTTTCCAGCTTTACTGAGGTATAATTGACAAATAGGAATTATACGTATATATTTAAGGTGCACAAATTGATATTACGATATATATACACATTCAGAAATGATCACCACACTCAAGCTAATTAACATATCCATCACCTCACATAATTACCATTTTTTGTGGCGATTTAACATTTAAGATCTACCTTTTTAACAAATTTCAAGTACAAAATCACCAAGTTGTACATCAAATCGCCAGAACTCATTTATCCTAAAACTTTGTACCCTTAGACCAGGGGTCCCCAACCCCCGGGCCGTGGACCAGTACCGATCTGTGGAGGAGGAGGTGAGTGGTGGACGAGTGAAGGAAGCTTCATCTGCCACTCCCCGTTGCTCCCCAATGCTCACATTCCTGCCTGAACCATCCCCCCTCCGTCCACACCTGTGGAAAAATTGTCTTCCATGAAACCGGTTCCTGATGCCAAAAAGCTTGGGGGGCATTGCCTTAGACCAATACTTCCTCATTCTCCCCTCTACCCCCTGTGCCACAGCACCACCATTCTACTCTCTGGGTCTATTAGTTTGACTCTTAGATTCCACATATAAGTGAGAGCACACATTGCATTATTTGTCTTTCTTGGGCTTATTTCACTCAGCATAATGTCCAGGTTGATCCATGTTTTTGCAAATGGTATGTATATATACATACGTATACACATACCACATTTTCTTTATCCATTCATCCACGGACAGACATTTAGGTTTTCATTCCTTGTGAATAACAAGGAATGTGATGAACATGGGAGCACAGATATCATTTTGAGACACTGATTTCATTTCCTTTGGATATATACCAAGAAGTTGGTAAGTTTTGAATACTGACTTGTCATAATCAGAAGTTTTCTATAGTTTTAATAGAAATTTTGGGACACAGTATGCTTCAAAGATTAAATATTCCTGTTACTTATTTAGTAACTCAACTCCAAAGGGGGCAGAGTTCAAACTGAGCTCATGTGGGGAGCAAATTGGAAGTACATACATTTGCAGAGCCAATATTCTCATAGAAAATCTGAGGCCACTTTGTAAACTTAACAGAAGCCTTGGGGGTGCAAGGTCCTTATGCTCATTCCCCAGAAAAGGGAAATAGCTAATTAATACTGTTTTCAGTCAAAAAGTTGCCAGTGAGGTTGAACACATTAATCACAAAGCCTGGGGAAGAGGAAATGTAGACTCTTCAGTGACTCCATCAGATTCATTATGTGGAAGGGATTACTCATATAAATACTCACTTGTTCTAACTCAGTGTTCACCAGTGGCCCTCACTTCCCATTTTCTCCCCTGGAGGGAAATAGGTAAGTAATTTACAAATACTTCCATTTTCATGCTAGAGTGAGGTCAACCAATCTACCTCTAAATACTTCTCACCCCAAATCCACCTAACAGTGGGTTCAGTGGAGCAACCAGGTTGAGGGTCCCTGGCACTGTGTGACCTCATTGGCACATGGTGGTATATCAGCATAAGATCTAGCTCCCTCCTCTCTCTTTCCCACCCAGCAGAATGTGTCTGGCCCCCTCACCACTTCTATTCAAAATAATATTAGAAGTCCTAGCCAAAGAAATTAGGCAAGTAAAACAAAGGTATCTAAATTGGAAAGGATGAAGTAAAATTATCTGTTTGCAGATGACTTAATCTTATAGATAGAAAACCCAAAATACTCCTCCAACCCCCCCAAAACCGATTAGAACTAATAAATTCAGCAAGGTTGCAGGTGTCATCAGGGCCCCACATCTGAAAGCTCTACAGGGGAAATCGTGCCTTGCCACTTGCAGATTCTCGTGGCTTGTGGAGATTCTTTGCTTGTGGCAGCATAACTCCTATCTCTGTCTCCATCTGTGCATTTGCGAGGTGATCAGGTAATGAGGTTGGAGCCCTCATGAATGGGATCTTTATAAAAGTGTCTTTATAAAAGAGGGTATATTTCTGTAATCTCTCTTCTGTTCTATTGAACTCTGATCCTTTCACCAGTACCACCTGTCTTGATCATTATAGCTTAATAGCAACTCAGTATCTGGTAATGTGATTCCTCCCAATTTATTCTTGTTTCCCCAGATCTTTTTTTTTTTTTTTTTTTTTGCGGTACGCGGGCCTCTCACTGTTGTGGCCTCTCCCATTGTGGAGCACAGGCTCCGGACGCGCAGGCTCAGCAGCCACGGCTCACGGGCCCAGCCGCTCCACGGCATGTGGGATCCTCCCGGACCGGGGCACGAACCCATGTCCCCTGCATCAGCAGGCGGACTCTCAACCACTGCACCACCAGGGAAGCCCTCCCCAGATCTTTTTGGCTATTAAGGTTCTTTTGCCATTTCATAAAATTTTAGAATCTAGTCCCTCAAAAAATTCTGCTGGGAATTTGATTGCTATTAAATCTATAGATTTGGGGAGAGTTGACATATTTGCTACTCTGACCTAATCCATGAACATGACATGTCTCTCCATTTATTTACTTATTTTTTATTTCTTATTTATTTTATTTTACATTTTTGGGTGCACCGGCCCTTCATTGCTGCACGTGGCCTTTCTCTAGTTGCGACAAGCAGGGGCTATGCTTTGCTGCCGTGCGCGGGCTTCTCGTTGCAGTGGCTTCTCTTGTTGCGGAGCACGGGCTCTAGGCGTGCGGGCTTCAGTAGTTGTGGCTCACGGGCTCTAGAGTGCAGGCTCAGTAGTTGTGGCGCACGGGTTTAGTTGCTCTGTGGCATGAGGGATCTTCCTGGACCAGGGCTCAAACCCGTGTCCCCTGCATTGGCAGGCGGATTCTTAACCACTGCGCCACCAGGGAAGCCCCTCTCCATTTATTTAGATCTTTGATTTTATTCATGAGTTCTGAATTATTCAACATACAAATCCTGTATGTGTTCCTTCTATTTGCACACAACATGATTGTCTATATGAGGTTAGCAAGGTCATAAAGTACAAGATTAACACAGACACACAAATCAGTTCTGTTTCTATATTCCAGCAATGAACACTTGTAAATGAAAGCTTTTTAAAAATGCCACTCAAAATAGCTCCCCCCAAAATGAAGTACATTTAGGTTGTTTCCACATCTTGGCTATTGTGAATAATGCTGTAATAAACATGGGTGTGCAAATCTCTTTGAGATCCTGTTCTCAATTCTGTTGGATATACATAGAGATTGCTGGATCATATGGTAATTTTAGTTTTAATTTTCTGAGGAACCTCCGTATTGTTTTCCATACAGACTACACCATTTTACATTCCCAGGGCACAAGGGTTCCAACTTCTTCACATGCTTACCAAACATTTGTTCTTTTCTGTGTTTTTGATAATGGCCATCCTAGTGGGTGTGAATTGATATCTCACTGTGGTTTTGATTTGCATATTTTTAATGATTAGTGATGTTGAGCATCTTCTCATGTTTGCTGGCCATTTGTGTATCTTCTTTGGAGAAATGTCTGCTAAAGTCCTTTGCCCATTTTTAAATTGGGTTATTTTGTTGTTGAGTTGTAGGAATTCTCTTTATATTCTGGCTATTAACTCCTTATCAGATGTATAATGGGCAGATATTTTCTCCCATGATGTAGGCTGCCTTTTCACTCTGTTAATTATTTCCTTTGATGATCAAAAAGTTTTTAAGTTTAATGTAGTGCATTTGTCTATTTTTGCTTTTGTTGCCTGTGCTTTTGGTGTAATATCCGAGAAGTCATTGCCAAATTCGATCTCATGAGCTTTTCCATTTTCTTCTGTGACTTTTATAGTTTTAGGTCTTACATTTAGGTTTTTATTCCACTTTGAGTTAGTTTTTGCATATTGTGTAAGGTAAGGGCCCAACTTTATTCTTTTGCATGTGACCATCCAGTTTTCCTAGCATCATTTATTGAAGAGAATGTCCTTTTCCCATCAATTGTTTTGGAACCTTGGTCAAAGATCATTTGACTACATATGTCAGAGTTTAATTTGGGACTCATTCTGCTCCACCGGTTTTAATGTCCGTTTTTATGCTAGTACCACACTGTTTTGATTACTGTGGCTTTTTAGTAAGCTTTGAAATGAGGAAGTGTGAGACTTCCAATTTTGTTCTTCTTTTTCAAAATTGTTTTGGCTATTCAGGGTCCCTTGAGATTCCACATGAATTTTAGGATAGATTTTTCTATTTCTGTAGACAAACAAAACACAACGCTGTTGGGATTTTGATATGGACTGCATTAATTATGTAAATCGCTTTGAGTAGTATTGACATCTTAACAATATTAAGTTATTCAGTCCATGTACATGGGATGTCTATTTATTTGTGTCTTCTTTTATTTCTTTCAGCAGCACTTTGCAGTTTTCACTGTACAAGTCTTTCACTTTTTGGCTAGGTTTATTCCTAAGTATTTTATTCATTTTGATGCTATTGTAAATGGATTGTCCTCTTAATTTCCTTTTTGGATTGTTCATTGTTAGTGTGTACAAACACAACTGATTTTTTGGCACTGATTTAGTATCCTGGAACTTTGCTGAATTCATTCGTTCCAGTAGTTTTTTTTAGTGGAGTCTTTGGGGCTTTCTATGTATAAGATTATGTCATCTGTAAACAGAGATAATTTTACTTCCTCCTTTCCAATTTGGATGCTTTTTATTTCTTTTTCTTGCCTAATTGCTTCCAGTTCCATGTTGAATGCCCATTTTTAAATTGAGTTGCTTGTCTTTTTATTGTTTAGCGTAAGAGTTCTTTACATAGTCTGGATGCTATACCATAATCAATTGGGAGAAGCCACAATGGGGGCTTCTGGAAGGATAGTAAGTTTCATTTCTTGATATGTGCTGCAGTTTCATAGACACATTTCACTTTGTGAAAATTCATGGAGGTGGTGATCTGTGTTGAGGTTGTGTGGGTATGTTTATGAAAGCTGATTGAGCTGGACACATAATTAGTGTGCTCTTCTGTATGTGTGTTATACTTCAACTGAAAAGCTAAAATCAACAAACCAAACTAAGGTAATGAAGAAGCTCTAGAGTTTGCTAGAACTCACAGGTCAGAATACTAGTTTTGAAGTCTATAGCTGAAGGAATATTCAACAATTATTTATTGAGCACCAGGGATACAGTGATAAAAGGGAAGCATTTGTTTCAAGAATCTTACAATGTTAATAGAGAGACAAAATATTAAAATATACTGTTACAAGTATTATGACAAAGGAAATATAGGATTCTATTTAGTTCTCAGAAGGAGTACTAACTGGGTTGGTATTGGAGGTTGAGGGGTATCAGAGAAGAATTCCTAAAGTTGAGCTTAGTCTTCAAAAACGAGTATTAGCCAGGCAATGGCTGGAGAAACAGGCCAACTATGAAGGGCTTCAGGTTTGTTTTCTGTTTCTTTTCTGAGGATGTTATGGAGCAGGACCATTTCGGAAAAGCTACAGCATAGATACCAGATAGAAGGGAAGGAAGACAGGAACACAATGGGTGGGTGAAATGGAAACCAAAATTAAACGACTTTTTAAAAAATATTGAAAGTGAAAAGACTGCTACTATCCTAGCATCTATGAAATATAAAGCAGAGATCAGCAGAAATTCATAGCCTTAAGCACTTATATCAATAAAAATAAAAGACAAAAAATATATTAAATGAATTCCAAACTCCAAATGCTAAGATAAAGCACAAGAAAATAACCAAAATAAAACATAAGGAAGGAAATAATGAAAGATAAAATAAAAATTAATGAGGGTGGGAGTAGGAAAAAACAATCAAATTAATAAAAATAATTGTCTTTGGGGAAATTAACAAAATACACTACTAGCTAACATAATCAAGGCGGGAAAGGGACAAAGCACAAATATACAAAATACGAAATGACTAGGGGGAGATAACTGTGGAAATAGAAGAGATTTAAAATACCATAAGAGACTCTCTGGCAGATAGATCTCTATGCAAATAAATTTGAAAATGAGACAAAATGGATAATTTCTTAAGAAAATGCAGTTTACCAAAATTGACCTCATTAGGAAAAAAAAGCATAAATAGATCAATTACCATAAAAGAAACAGAAGAATACATCAAGGAACTATCCCCTGCCCCCCAAATAAAAGGCCCTATTGCTTTCATAGAGGAATTGTCAAAGAATACATTGTCCCCAATGTTACATACATTGTACCAGAGCCTAGAAAATGAAAGAAAACTTCAAACAACTCTTATGAATCAAGTATAATATGGAAACCTAAACCTGATAAAAACAATACAAAAAAATTCCAAAAAGTTATCACTTATGACTGTTGATGCCAAAGTACTAAATATTAGCAAAAATAGCCCAATATCATATTAAGAAAACCCAGTAGGATGTTTTTCCAGGAAGGCAAGCTTGGTTCAATAGTTGGAAATCTATTAATATAATACATCATATTAATAGATCTAAAGAAAAAATTATGTTCATAGGTCCTGAAAAATTAACAAAATTCAACAGTCATTCCTGATTAAACACAGAACAAAAGAGGTAATTATGGATTTATGGATATTTTCTTAATAGGAAAAAGTATGTATACCTTAGTCCTGAATACAACCTTACTTAATAGTGAAATGCTACAGGAATTTCACAAGGATCAGAAACAAAGTTAAGACTGCCTACTATTTTCCACTGTTATTTAAATATAAAGGAGATACTAGGCAATGCACTTACACATAAGAAATCAATTAGAGGCACAGGAACTGGAGAAGTAAAACTATTTCTATTTATGGATAAGACATAATATTTATCTGGAAAGTGCTAGAGAATCAAAGGTAAAATTAATGCAAGGAATAAAATCATTCTGGAAGGTAAAAACGTTAATACAGGTATAATAGCCTTCAAATATACAAACAATAAAAAGAGTCACAATGGAAAAAAAAAACCATTCAAAATGCAAACAAAGAATCCCATGTGCAGCAAAGTTTGAGAACCACTGTGTTAGAACACACAACCTCCTCCCCTGTCAGGCCTTCCAACATGCTGTTTCCTCTGCCTGGGGTTTCTCCCTATTTTTACTTGACTAATTTCTACTCACCCCTCAGAAGCCAGCTTAAGAATGCTTTCTTCAGCAAAGACTTCCCTGATTACCTTACAGCACTTATCACAGCTGCAACGAATTAGTTGTGTAACTAACTTTTAAATTTATTTTCCCCTATTCTTTTTTCCAGCTTTTTTGAGATATAATTGACATATAAATTGTGTAAGTTTAAGGTGTACAACGTGTTGATTTGATACTTACATATAGCAAAATGATTGCTACCATAGTAATAGCTAAGCCTCCATCAGGTCACATAATTTCCACTTCTTTTTTTGTGGTGAGAACATTAAAGATCTCTCTTTTGTAAGTCCTGACACTCAGGCCTCAACCTTTACCCCATTATAAAAATCACCATCTCTGGAGGAGGGACCCACACAGAATAATTTCACTGCCCTAAAAATTCTCTAAGCTCTGCCTATTCATCCCTCCCTCCTGTCAAACCCCTGGGAACCACTGATCCTTTTACTGTCTTTCCTTTTACAGCATGTCATTTTGTTGGAATCATACACTAGATAGCCTTTTCAGATTGGCTAGGTATAGTTTTTAAACTGCTTAAGTGATTCCAATATTCAGCCAAGTTTGAGAATGAATGGTCTAACTCACGTTTCTTCCTCCACATCTTCCAATATACTCAGGTCAAACCTTCCCTAACTTTTGGTGACAAAATATTCCCTAGAGTTGCAGAAGTAAAGCTTATTAGCCATTCTTTGGAAAGAAAAAATAAGGTCAGGTACATGAGTTTTCTAACAGTAAATGAAAGCTTCTGATTAGCAAAGTGCTTTCTGGCTACATGTGAAACACCAAAGAGACTTGTAGTTCCATTACTCCCTAAGTCACAGACTTTCAGGGGGAGAAGGTGAGAACTCTGCTAGCTCTAACAAGCTAGTTTGTTTACTTTCCTGTGACACTCATTTATATGGCTTATTCTTTCAAAATTGTGAGATAGGTTTTAGAGAAATTATGTCATAAAAAGATGGCTATTGTAAACATTCAGTTGATTTAAACATTGTATTAGTTATATAAATGATTTGATAATGAGCTTGCTCTGCTTTCTGCAAGATAATTTTTATTCAAATTTATACAATTCTCTCATTGTGAATATGATGGTAAAGGACCAATCACATTATTCTCTTCCCATTTGTACAGAATTTTAAGAAATGAAGTGATTTTGAATTTTAAAAAAGGAAGGTAAAATAGGAATAAACCTAAACAAAACATGCACAAAATCTATATGAGAAAAACTTAACACTTTCTTGAAAGACACAAAAGTAGACTACAGCAAATGGAAAGACATCCAGTGTTCTTAAAAGGGATGATGCAAACATCATAAAGATTCATTATAAATTAATTTATAAATTTAACACAATCACAATAACAATACCAAAATTTTTTGCTGGAGCTAGCCAAGTTGACAGTAAAGTTCACATGGAAAACTAAACATGTAAGAATAGGGAAACACAGAGAAAGAAAACTTAATGAGGACTGGCTGTAGCAGACAGTAAAACATACAATAATTATGTGCCGATACACAAATAGACAGCCAGACAGAACAGAAAGTCTAGAAATTGATCTAAACAAATAGGGAATTATTGAATGTGATAAAAGGAAGCATCTAAAATAACTGGGGTAAAGAATAGCTTTTTAGTAAGCGGTTTTGGGACAAGTGGATAGCCATTTAGAAAGACATAAAATCAGATCCACATCTCATGATACACAAAATAAACTCTAAACTATATAGTTCTGACTTTTGACTTTTAGAACCATGTTGATATTTCACATACCCCAAAGGGAAAAAAATGTATGGGTTTAAAAAATTCTAAAATGGAAAATAACCAGGAAAAAGCCCTCTCTTTCAAAAGAATAATAATAACCACAGGGAAGCGGTGGAGGGCAAAAAGACAAAACTCAAGTAACTTTTGAACACATCTGAGTATGTACTCTCAGCAAGAAGACATAAAGAACTTCAAACAAATTTCAATCTTCAGTTAGTAGGTTAGTACTTGGTTCAGGTTGCTACAACAAAAATACCAGAGACTGGGTGGCTTCAACAACAGGATCTTATTTCTCATAGTCCTGGAGGCTAGGAAGTGCAAGATCAAGGTGCCAGCTGATTTGGTTTTTGGTAAAGGCACTCTTTCTGGTTTTTAGATACCTTCTTGCTGTGTCCACACATGGTGGAGAGAGTGATCATCTCTTGTGTCTCTTCTTAAAAGGGCAGTAATCCCATTCATGAGGGCTCCACCCTCATGACCTAATTATCTTCCAAATGCTCCACCTCCAAATACCATCACATTAGGGATTAGGGCTTCTATACAACATATGAATTTGGGGGTAGGTGGGGGGCCACAGACATTGAGTCCACAGCAGTTTGTATAGGTTAGCAATTCTGAAACTACTTTCCGTATATTCTAGGATTGAGCAATAAGTTAACATATTATGGATAGCAGGAACAAAGTTTCTCTAGGTCAGAGAAGAGAGTTGTAAGTATAGAAAGGGAGAATACTAGAATGAACCCTAAGATGTGGGAAAGGATTGGAGTTATTGGTTTGAACTCATGGGGTGTGTGTGTGTGTGTGTACATGAATATGCACACATACATACTTCTTCCTAGCTCTATCTACTGAGAGATTCTAGAAGCAATGACACTAAGAGTAATGAGTATACCTAGCACCCAGACCTTGGTTTCTAAATAGCATTGTTAACTTAAAAGAACCACAGTACAGGCTAAGATGGAGGGATGGGGACCAGACTTACCCCCTTCTTGAAACAACTAAAAAAGTGTAAAAAGAAGAATAAAAAAGTGAAACAATGACTCACAAGACCTTGGAAAACAGGCAGTGAAGGACAGTGAAACCTGGGAGATGAGAAGCAAGATGAGTCTCAGCTTACTACATGAAGAAAGTTTCCAGGCTGCAGCAAAGGAAAGGGAACCCCATCTAGAGCTTGAAGGTCTCCTTGAGTTGAGAAGAGAGAGCTGAGGCTCTGGGAGAGCCAAGGAGGCTTGATTTTGCAGGGCAAAGGACTGTGGAGGAGAAAGCAGCAAAGAGAATTCCAGAGATCTTTAGAGGGTCACCTTCAAGTGTTCAGTTGAGTAGTGATCAGAGCACATATGTGAGGAAACTACATAAGGCCAGGGGAACAATAACCCAGAAGGATTAAAGGGAACTATCCTCAAAGTATATCCAGGGCCAGAAATACTGCCTGTCCCCAAAAGCCTTAATGGGAAATCTCATAATTCAGAAGACAACAGAGTACTAAAAAGGGTCTAGCCTCAGGACTAGAGAAAATGAACCTTACATTAAAGACTGCATTGTTTTTGCCTAATAAAGCTTAAAAGCAAGACCCAAAAGGATCAAACTATTTCTATTAACAGTATCTCAAAGCAAAGCTCAAGAATATTTTTAGGAATATAAATATATCTAACACCCAATAAGGTAAAATTCAAAATGTCTGCATTCAATCAAAAGTTGCCAGGCACGCAAAGCAGCAGAAAAATCCAACCCATAATGAGGAGAGAAAATCAAATGAAATTGACCCAGAAATGATGCATATCTAGCAACAGTAATTAGCAAACACATACATTAAAACAGATATTATAACTATTCTATATTTTCAAGAAGCTAGAGCAAAGATTAACATGTTAAGTAGAGACAGAAAGAAATAAAGACCCAAGTCAGACTTCTGGAAATGAAAATTACAACACATGAGATAAAAAGTACACTGGATAGGGTTAACAGAAAATTAAACATTACAGAAAAAAGATCAGTGAACTTGAAGACACAGCAGTTGAGACTCTACAAAATAAATCACAGATTTATTTTCTATCAAAAAAATGATTAAAAGCAACGAATCATGAGACAATATCAAGTAGCCAAATGTATGTGTAATTGGACTATCCAAAGAAGAGAAGTAGAACAGAAAACATTTTGTAGAAATAATGGCTTAGATTTTTCTAAATTTCTGATGAAATTTTCCTAAATTTGATGAAAAATGTAAATCCACAGGTCTAAGAAGCTCAATGAAACCCAAGCACAGGACACATGAAAACAATTACACCATGGTACACTATAATCAAATAGTTTTAAACCAGTGATAAAGAGAATCTTAAAAGAAATCAGGAATTATTAAAGAAATGCAAATCAAAACTACAATGAGGTATCACCTCACACCAGTTAGAATGGGCATCATCAAAAAATCTACAAACAATAAATGCTGGAGAGGGTGTGGAGAAAAGGGAACCCTCCTACACTGTTGGTGGGAATGTAAATTGATACAGCCACTATGGAGAACAGTATGCAGGTTCCTTAAAAAACTAAAAATAGAACTACCCTACAACCCAGCAATCCCACTACGGGGTATATACCCAGAGAAAACCATAATTCAAAAAGACACATGCACCCCAGTGTTCATTGCAGCACTGTTTACAATAGCCAGGTCATGGAAGCAACCTAAATGTCCATCCACAGACGAATGGATAAAGAAGATGTGGTGGTACATATATACAATGGAATATTACTCAGCCATAAAAAGGAAAGAAATTGGGTCACTTGTAGGGACGTGGATGGACCTGGAGACTGTCATACAGAGTGAAATCAGAGAGAACAAATGTTGTATATTAATGAATATTTGTGGAATCTAGAAAAATAGTACTGATGAACCAGTTTCCAAGGCAGAAACAGAGACACAGATATAGAGAACAAAAGTATGGACACCAAAGGGGGAAAGGGGGGTCTGGGATGAATTGGGAGATTGGGATTAACATATATACACTAATATGTATAAAATAGATGATCATCTGCTGTATAGCACAGGGAACTCCATTGTACAGTAGAAACTAACACAACATTGTAAAACAACTATACCCCAATTAAAAAAAAGAAATCAGGAAAAGAAGACAAATTAAGTAGACAGGAAAAAGGTAAAGATGATAGTCACTTTCTTGTTGGACAGTGGAGAAATATCTTTATAGTTCTGAAAGAAAAAAAAGTCAACCTACAGTTCTTTACCCATCAAAAACATGTTTTAAAACTGGAGTTGAAGTAAAGACGTTTTTCAGACATATAAAAGTTGAAAGAATATATTGCCAGAAGACTTGCATTATCAGAAATATTAAATGACATTCTTCAAGAAGAAAGAAAATGATGCCAGATGGAAACAAAGAAATGAAGAGCACTGGAAACTGGGTAAATACAGACATTTTTTTCTTAATTTAAGTTGCTTGGAAAGATAATCAACTATTTAAAGTAAAACTAATAACAACATACTATGGGTTTATAGCATACACACAAGTAAAATGTATGACAGTATTAGCACAAAAACCAGGAGGAGAGAAATGGAAGTACCGTGGTGCAAGGTTCTTAATACTGCATGTGAACTAGTATAATATTACTTCAAGGCAAACTGTGATAAGTAAAAAAACACATACATACATATATATATATATATATATATATACACACACACACACACCAGTGCTTTTCAACCAGGTGTGATTACACCCTTCAGGGAACATTTGGCACTGTCTGGAGACATTTTTGACTGTCACAACTAAGGAAGCGCTACTGGCATCTAGTGGGTGGAGGCCACAGATGCTGCTTAATATCCTACAATGCACAGGACTTCTCCTTGCTACTACAGTTGTCTGGCCTATGATGTCAATAGTGACAATGTTGAGAAAGCCTACTAAAGTAATATAACAAAAGATTATCGCTAATAAACCTACAAAGGAGGTAAAATTAAATCATAAAAATCACTCAATCCAAAAGAAGGCATAAGAAAGAGAAAAAAGTGAACAGAAATTAGATGAGACAAATATAGAAAACGAAGACAATAGAAGCAAGATGGTAGATTTTAAACCTAACCTCATTAATAATCACATTAAATGTAAAGGATCCAAATATGTCAATTAAATGGCAGAGATTGTCAGATTGGATAATTCCTAGACCCAACTATATGCTAACTACAAAAATCACACTTTAAATTTAAAGACACAAATAAGTTAAAAGATACAACATGCTAACAAAACTCAAAAGAGAGTAAGTGTGGTTATACTAATATCAAAGTTAATTTCAGAGAGAAGAATATTAACAGAGATGAAGATAATTTCCTAATGATAAAAAGGTTAATTCATAAAAAATACATAGGGCTTCCCTGGTGGCACAGTGGTTGAGAGTCCGCCTGCCGATGCAGGGGACACCAGGGTTCGTGCCCCAGTCTGGGAAGATCTCACATGTCATGGAGCGGCTGGGCCCATGAGCCATGGCCGCTGAGCCTGCGCGTCCGGAGCCTGTGCTCCGCAACGGGAGAGGCCACAACAGTGAGAGGCCCGCGTACCTCAAAAAAAAAAAACAAAAAAAACCCATAAAAAATACATAACAGGGGCTTCCCTGGTGGCGCAGTGGTTGAGAGTCCGCCTGCCGATGCAGGGGACGCGGGTTCGTGCCCCAGTCCGGGAAGATCCCACATGCCGCGGAGCGGCTGGGCCCGTGAGCCATGGCCGCTGAGCCTGCGCGTGCGGAGCCTGTGCTCTGCAACTGGAGAGGCCACAACAGGGAGAGGCCCGCGTACCGCAAAAAAAAAAAAAAAAAAAAAAAAAAAAAAAAACATAACAGTCCTAAACATGTAGACACACAATAACAGAGCTTCAGAAGCTATAAATAAAAAACTGATAGAATCATGAGAAAAATAGACAAATCTACAATTATAGAGATGTCAATACCCTTCCTTCAAAAATTGATAGAACAGTGCACACAAATGCCAGTAAAAGTAAAGACTTGAACTACATTATAAAACATCTTGATTTATATGAGTCTCCTTATTCCTAGTCATTGATTTTTTTCAAGGTTCAGGCCAGTCATCTTGTAGAATGTGCCACATTTTGGATTTGAATATTTTATTATTACACCCAGGTTTGGCAAGAATACTACATAGGTATTGTTGTACCTAGGTTTGTTGTATACATGAAGTTTTAAAAACTCATTCTTATAGAAAAATTATTAGTAAAAACAAAAATATAAAGCATGAGATTAAAAAAAGAAACATTCTAGCTTGGTTTAAAATAAAATTTCCACTCTTTTCTTTTTCCTTGTGCCTAAGAAATGAGCACAATGTTCACATTTGCACCTGTATATTTGCTGGCATTCTGTCACCTGTGTATGTGTTGTATTTTAACAACAACAACAAAAAATGTCTTAAGGGCAAAGCTTTTCTCTTCCTTTATTTTTCACAAAATGTGTATTCCAGTCTGCTAAGTCTTCTTATTACCACAGAGTAAACTATATTTAAGGAATGAGCTGGGGAGGGAAAAATCTGTACTGGAAATATTTAAGGGATGAATTGGAAGGGAAAAAAATCAGTATTGAAGAGAAAAGGGCAATTACTATCTTAGGCAGCCTTCTGAGTAATTAGTGCTATACAATCTCAGACTGCATACCAGCTGTTAAGTTGAGTAAATGTCTTTATTTTTATTGGTTTTGCCCTTTATATCTCTAAATGAGAAACAATAAAGAGATTTTGATTAACTTAAAAAAAACTTAACCTAATTGATATTTCTAAGCATACTCTACCCAACAGCAAAATACATATCCTTTTCAGGTGTACACAGAAAAGTTACCTATATAGACCACATTCTGGGTCATAAAACATTCTCAATGTATGGCATGGGGAACACAATCAATAATATTATAATAACTTTGTATAGTGACAGATGGTAACTTGACTTATCGTGGTGATTGTTTTGTAAGGTATAGAATTATTGAATCACTGTGTTGTGCACCTGGAACTAACATAGTATTGTAGGTCAATTATACTTCAATTTTAAAAATTAGGACTTCCCTGGTGGCACAGTGGTTAAGAACCCACCTGCCAATGCAGGGGACATGGGTTCGAGCCCTGGTCCGGGAAGACCCCACATGCTGCAGAGCAACTAAGCCCAGGTGCCACAACTACTGAGCCTGTGCTCTAGAGCCCATGAGCTGCAACTACTGAGCCCACGTGCCACAACTACTGAAGCCCGCATGCCTAGAGCCCATGCTCTGCAACAACAGAGGCCACCACAATGAGAAGCCCACGCACCGCAACAAAGAGTAGCCCCCACTCACTGCAACTAGAGAAAGCCTGTGTGCAGCAAGGAAGACCCAGTGTGGCCAAAAATAAGTAAAGAAATTTATATAAAAATTAAATAAACAAAATATAATTAAACAAAACGTTTAAAATAATTTTAATAGGATTCAAGCCACAAAAAGTATTTTTTCTGACCACAATGGAATTAAATTAAACATCAATAACAGAAAGATATCATGAAAACCCCAAGTATTTAGAAACTAAATAACATACTTTTAAATACTTGTGGATCAATGAGGAAGTCAAAAGAAAAATTAGAAAGTATTTTGAACTTAATAAAAATGAAAGCATACCAAAATTTGTGGGATACAACTAAAACAGTACGTAGAGAAGGAAATTTATAGCGCTCAACATTTATATGAAAAGATAGGCCTCAAATAATGGATCTCAGCTTCCATCCACCTTTTAAAAAACTAGAAAAAGAAGACTGAAGGAAGTTCAAAGTAAGCAAAAGGAAGGAAATAACACAGATCAGAGTTGACATAAATGGAAAAAGAGAGAAAATGAGTGAAACCAAAGATGATTCTTTGAGATATTCAGTAAAACTGTTACACCTCTAGCCAGACTTATCAGAAGAGACACAAATTACCAATATAGAAATGAGAAAGAAGATGCAAATTACCAACATAGGAGTCAGAGATGACATTACTATAGATTTTACATATAATAAAGGATAAAATATTATGAACAACTTTATGCCAGTATATTCAACTACTTAGATAAAATGAGTAAGTACCTTAAAAGACACAAATTACCAAAGCTCACTCAAGAAGAAATAGATAACATGAATAGCCCTATATCTATTAAATAAATAAAAAGGTTCCCACAAAGAAGCCTCCAGGCCCAGAAAGCTTGAATGGTGAATTCTACCAAATACTTAAGGAAGAAAGAATATCAATTCTACCCAAACTCTCCCATTAAATTGAAAAGAAGGCTATACTATCTAACTCATTTTCTGAAGCCTGCATTTCTCTGACACCAAAGCCATAGAAAGACTTTCCAAAATTGAAAACCACAAACTAATATCCCTTGTGTATACAGATGCAAAAATTCTTAATAAATTTTTAGCAAATCAAATCCAGCAATACATAAAATGGATAATTCATCATTATTCATGGGGTTTATTCCAGGAATGCAAGGTTGGTTTAGCAATCAAAAAATCAGTGTAATTCATCAATATTAACAGACTGAAAAAGAAAAAAAACTATATGATCATCTAAATAGATTTTTATAGAATAAGCATTTGATAAAATACAACATCTATGATTGATGAAATAGAAAACACTCAGCAAACTAGGAATAGAAGGAAACTTCCTCAAACTGATGAGAGAATCTATGAAAAACCTTCAGGTAACATCATACTTAATGGTGAAAAATTGAATGATATCTCCAAAGATCAAGAACAAGCCTACCGTGACTGCTCTCACTGTCATTAAACTGTATTCAACAGCTTATTAGAGGTTTCAATGAATGTGGTAAGGTGACAAAAATAAACATAAGCATCCAGATTGGAAAGAAAGAAGTAAAACTGCCTCTATTTACAGATGATGACCTATGTAGGTAATCCAATGGACTCTTCAAAAAAACTACTAAAATTAACAAGTGAATCTATCAAAGTTGTAGGATACAAACTCAATATATAAAAATCAAATGTATTTTTATATAGCAGCAATGAACAGTAGGAAAATGAAATTAAAACAATAGAACAGTAGGCTAAACATATGAAATGTGTGGGGATAAGTCTGACAAAAGATATGCAAGACCCGTATACCGAAAACTACAAAAACTTGTTGAGAGAATTAAAGACCTAAATAAATGGAGAGATATACCATGTTCATGGACTGGAAGACTCAATATTTTTAAGATGTCAATTCTCCCCAAAATGATCAATAGAGTCAATATAATCCCAATAAAAAATCCCAGCAGGCTGTTTTGGAAAACAGCCCCTGGTAATTTCTTAAAAAGTTAAATATACACCTACCATATGATTCAGCCAGTCTGCTCCTAGGTATTTCTCCAAGGGAAGAGAGAGCATATATCCAATACAAAGACTTGTACACAAATGTTCAAAGCAGCTTTATTTGTAGTAGACAAAAACTGCAAGTAACTCAAATGTCTATCAACAGGTGAATGGATAAAAAAATTGTGGTAATAATTATATCATTTAATACTACTCTGTAATAAAAATAATGATACATGCTATAACTTGGATGAATCTCAAAATAATTCTGTTGTTTGAAAGGTAACAAAGAGTACATATTCTATATATATATATATATATGTATATATATACATATATATTTCTAGAAAATGCAGAGTAATCTATATTGACAGGAGGTCAGGGTTTCCTGGGGTTAAGGAAGGGATATGAAGTGGCAAGGGGGAGGAATTACAAAGGGGCACAAAGAAAACTTGAGGGGTGAAGGATATGTTCATTATCTTGATTGTGGTGATGGTGTATATAGGTGTGTATTTGTCAAAACTTATCAAATTGTATACTTTAAACATGTAGTTTATTGTATGTCAATTATACCTCAATAGAACTGTTAAAAAAAGTAAGGGAACCAGGGATCCTTGAAGAAATGCTGAACCCAGGGCTGAATGCAGGAAAGGAGGAGATGAAACTGAAACATCTTCCTGTGCCAGAAAATCAGGTAGTACTCAAAAAATGATGGGAACATGTCAATAGAACATGGGAGGGGCTTCCACTGTGTGTGCCTACTATGTGTCTCAAAGTAGCTAATGACAATAATGGGTTAGAACATATGGGCAAAATAAGAATCCAGGTGTCCACACTAATATAAATAAATGAATGAAAAAATAAACAAATGGGAAGAAGGAAAAGCCCTTCCCTGGAGTAGAATGCTAACTAGTAAATGTAGACGGAATGATGGAATTAGACCATTGCCTTTGATAACCATCTTAATAATAAATAATTAGGAAAGGATCATTGATGAATGCTAAAACTCCCCACAAGATACTTACTAATTTCAAAGGGAAAAATTTATAGTGGAAAACCTCACAGACACTTCCTTAAGGGCATGGTCAAAGTTGCAATCACATATGAAGGGACAAATTGATATCATGTGCCTCCTAAAACAAATCACTGAGAAGAACACAACATCACTTTTGTGGTGTTATTGCCAAAGTATATAATCTCCATATAATTATGATAAAACATAAACAAATCCAAAACGAGGGACATTTTTCCAAAATAACTGGCCTGTAGTCTTCAAAAATACTAAGGTCACAAAAGACACAGGAACTGTTTCCAATCAAAGGAGACTAAAACGTCATGACAATTATGTGCAATGTGTGAACCTGGTCTGCATCCTGGACCAGGATAAAGGGTTTTTTGTTTTGTTTTTCGTACGGTAAGGGATGTTATTAGGAAAACTGATGAAATTAGAATACCATCTATGGATCAGATACAGTATTATATGAATTTTAATTTCCTGATATTATTTTATTATTGTCATGTAAGAGAATGTCCTTGTTCTTTAGGAAATATCCACTGAAGGGACATCATTTGTGTAACTTATCCTCAAATGGTTCAGGAAAAATTATCCAGAAATATGATAAAATTCTGACATTTGGGGGATCTGGGTGAAGGGTACACAGGAATCCTATGTACTATTCTTGCAACTTTTCTGTAAATCTGAAATTATTTCAAAACAATGTTGTGAAACATTAAGAGTATTATCTAAAAGAATCAAGACAGTAAGGACAATGTCTAAAATTGAAAAAACAGGTAATGGAAAACTCAATCAGAGTAACAAATGGAAGGAGAGGTAAAAAGAATTAAACAGAAAGTATGACACAAAGAAAGCAGAAAAAAAATAATGGCAGGAATACTGCCACATATACCAGCAATGATAATAAAATGAATGCATTACACTCACCTATTAATAGACAGATGTTCTGATTGTTTAAAACCAAGTAACTCAAGATCTTGCTATATTCTATTTAAAAGAGACATACCTGAAACAAAATAACTGAGGAAGGTTGAGAATAAAGGGATGGAGAAAGTTATAACAGGAAAATGATATTAACAAGAACTACAACATGCAACAAACAGGGAGTGGCAGAAGTTGCTAGCTGTCCTAATCCAAATGTCCTTGGTAACAATGCCAATTTTTAGCAGACAGAGCTATCTGATAGGCCTCCCTGGAAGCTTAGGTGTGGCCACTTGACTAAATTCTGCCAATGAGATAAAAATTGAATTGTTTTCTGGGGCTTTCTGGGAAGGTCACTTATTAGAAATTGGCAGAGCTGGGACCAGCCCATTTTTGTCCTCCTACCTTTCCTCTTCCTTCTGGCCCTCAATGGAGATGTGCTGGCTGGAGCTCCAGAAGTCTCGTGGACCATGAGGGGACCTTAGGATGGAAACCATACACCGAGATGGTGAAGCAGAAGATAGGAGCCTGGGTCCCTGATAGTATCGCAGAGCCCTTGAATACCTATCTCCAGACTTCTTCTACCCAAGAAAAAATCTTTCTTCTTTAAACTAATTTTATTTATTATTTTTTCCTAATATATGTAGTTGAACCTAATCCAAACAGGAATAGTAACATGCTTTACAAAGAAAGAATTCAAGGCATGTATAAATATATGCATAAATAAATGGGACAAAGAGGGCTACTTCATATTTTATGAAGGAAAAATATACCAGGACAATATAAAAGTTATGGACCTTTATACATTCTTTATGCACTAACAATACAGCTTCAAAATATATAAGGCTAACCCTGACTAAAATATAGGAAATAGACAAATTTAGTTATGACGGGAGGTTTATACATATCTCTCTCAATGAGGAAGGATATAAGGATCAGTATAACACAACTTAACAAGCTTATTCTAACAAGGCTATAAGGGACTTTTACTCAAGAGACAATATACGTATTTTTCAATTCATATGAAAAAGTTACAAAAATTGACCATGTTTGAAGTCAGGGGTCAGCAACCTTTTTAATGGAAAGGCCAAACAGTATATGTTTTAAGCTGTATGGGCCACAGAGTCTCTATTACAGCCACTCAGCTTTGCAGTTGTAGCTGGAAAGCAGTCATAGGTAGTATGTAAACAAATGGGTGTGGCTGTGTTCCAATAAAACTTGATTTCCAAAATAGGCACCAGGCCCATGTAGCCTACAAGCTGTAGTTTGTGGATCCCCGTTCTAGGTAACAGAGGAAGTATCAAAAAATTTCCATAAAGCTGATATCACACAGGCCACAATTACCATAATGTAGTGTTAAAAATGAACATAATAGCAAAAAATATCCCCCCCAACCTGGCCCAGATCTACACACATGGACATTTTAAATGCATTTCTAAATAACTCTTGAGTTGAAGAGAAAATAAAAACAGAAAACACAAATGAGTTAGAACTTAAAAAAAAAACACTGGAACTACTATACAACAAAACCTATGTAATGGAGCCAAAGTGAAGAAGAAAATATATGGCCTTAAATGTATTTGTTAGAAAGCAAGGAAGACAGAAAGTAAATTAGTTTTCATCTCAAGAATTTAGAATAAGGATAACAATAAGAAGAACAATGCAGCAATAATAAAACATACAGAAAATACAATGAAGAAATTAATAAAGGGAAAAGCAGACTATTTTTAAAAAAGAAAACAAAGAAATTGAGTTGATCAAGAGAACCTAAAGTGGGTCCTTTGAAAAGACCAACAAAATAGATAAGCCTCTGGAAAGAGAATCAAGAAAAAAGAGAAAAAACAAGTAAACAGCATTAGCAATGGAAAAGGGGACATACTTAAAGAGAGATCACACAATCATCCACTCAAGAAATATTTACTGAATGGCTACTATGTGGCAGGCCATGACACAGTCCCCACAGTCATAGAGACAACAATATAGTGGAGAGACCATAAATGAATGAAAAATTAAATTACATTAGTGATAAATGCTACAAAGAAAATAAAACATTTAAAAAATAAAACTACATATTTCCTCAAGTCAAAAAAAAATGGAAAACTTAGATGAAACCGACAATTTTCTAGGAAATATAAATTACCATAATTGACTCAAGGAGAAGTAGAAAACCTGAAAAAAAACAGAAACCAAAGAAGAGATTTAAATAGTGAGGAAAGATCTGCACCCTCAGAAGGCATGAGGCCAAGATGGTTAAGGAAGAGAAATTCCAGTCTGATATAGCCTGTCCCAGAGCATACAACTAGTACAATAATAAAATAAAACATAGCTAAAATATAGCTAAGAGAGGAATTTTCTTAAACAGATAAAGAATATCTGTCAAAAATCTACAATAAACATCACTTATTGGTGAATTATTAAAAACTGTCTCTCTGAACTTGGGAATAAAAAAGGATGCCTAATATCATCCCTGAAAGTCCTAGCAAATTTAGTAAGGCAATAAAAGAAAAGGCATGCAGATTAAAAAGGAAGAAATAAAATTGTGATTATTCAAAAATGACCTGACTGTGTTTGTAGAAGATTATAAAAACCCACACACTATTAGAATTAATAAGTAAATTAGCAAGGTCACTGGGCATAAGACCAACATAAACAAATCCATTTAATTCATATATACTAGCAAAAAATAGGAAATGAACTTTAAAAAAATAGTCCATTTATAATAGCTTTACAGTATTTTTAAAATAAAGATGAAATAGCTAGGAAAAAATCCAACAAGAGGTACAAGGCCTCTATACTGAAAATTATAACATATCACTGAGAGAAATTAAAGACCCACACAAAAGGAGGGATATAACATGCTCATGGAGTGGAAGACCTCACTTAAAAAAATGTCATTTTTCCCTGAATTGAGCTATAGACTTAAAGCAATCCAAATCAAAACCCCAGCAGGTCTTTTTCCTGTGGATACTGAGAAGACAAATTCTGCAATTTATGTAGAAATGCAAAGGGCTAAGAATAGCTAAGGCAACATTTGAGAATTACACAGCTGGAGGACTCATGTATTGGGTTGGCCAAAAAGTTCCTTCCATTTTTAAAGTTAAAAATAAAAGACACATTTTTCATTTTCACCAAGAACTTTATTGAACAACATAGTCACCGTTTTGTTCCACTACCTTCTGCCATTTTTCAGGCAACTTCATAACTCCATCTTCCCAAAACTTTTTATCTTTTTGAGCGAAGAACTGTTCCAGGTGCCTTTTACAGTCTTCCAGAGAACTGAAATTTTTTCCATTAAGAGAATTTTTGTAAAGACTGAAACAAATGGAAATCCAAAGGTGCAATGTCTGGTGAATACGGCAGATGAATCAGAACTTCCCAGCCAAGCTGTAATAGTTTTTGCCTGGTCATCAAAGAAACACGTGGTCTTGCATTACCCTGATGGAAGATTATGCATTTTCTGTTTAATAATTCTGGACACTTTTCCTCGAGTGCTGCTTTCAGTGGTCTAATTGGGAGCAGTACTTGTTGGAATTAATTGTTTGGTTTTCCAGAAGGAGCTCATAATAGAGGACTCCCTTCCAATCCCACCATATACACAACATCACCTTCTTTGGATGAAGACCGGCCTTTGGTGTGGTTGATGGTGGTTCATTTCACTTGCCCCACGATCTTTTCCATTCCACATTATTGTACAGTATCCACTTTTCATCACCCATCACAATTTGTTTTAAAAACGGAACGTTTTCATTACGTTTCAGTAGAGAATCGCATGTGGAAATATGGTCAAGGTTTTTTCTGCTTAACTTATGTGGAACCCAAACATCAAAGCGATTCACATGACCAAACTGGTGCAAATGATTTTCAACACTTGATTTGGACATTTTGAGTACGTTGGCTATCTACTGCATGGGTGTAACGTTGACTGTTCTCAATTAATGTCTCGATTTGATGGCTATCAACTTCAACTGGTCTACCTGACTGTGGAGCATCATCCAGTGAGAAACCTCCAGCACGAAACTTCGCAAACCACTTTTGACACGTTTGATCAGTCACAGCACCTTCTCCATACACTGCACAAATCTTTTTTTGCATTTCCATTGCATTTTTACCTTTCTTGAAATAGTAAAGCATAATATGCTGAAAATATTGCTTCTTTCTTCCATCTTCAATATTAAAGTGGCTACACAAAAATTCACCAATTTTGATAAAATTTTTTTAATGCATGCTGATATGACAGCTGTCACAATGCAATCTAACAAAATTGTATCGAATGAAGTTAAAGACAACTAAACGCTACTAGAGCCATCTTATGGAAAAAAAACCGAATGAACATTTTGGCCAACCCAATATTACCACATGTCAAGACCTGTTGTAAAGCTACAATATCAAGACAGTGTAGTACTGGTACAAGGATAGACAACAAACCAAGGATAGACCAAGTAAAGAATCCAGAAACATCAACACATAAACAAATGCCTGATTGATGACAAAAAAATGGTCTTTTCTATTAACGATTCTGACTCAATGGACATCCATGTGAAAAAGAAAATGAATCTTGACCCCCTGCTTCAGACCATACACAAAAAGCAAATCCAGGTGTATTATAGATATAAATGTGAAAGGTAAAATAATGAAACTTTTAGGTAAAAAGTAGAACATCTGAATGAGCTTCGGGTAGGAAACATTTTCTTAAACAGAACACAAAGAGCTCCAAAATGGGAAAAAATTATACATATTAAAATTAAGAACTGGTATCAAATATTTGCAAACCATATATCTAATAGAGTTAATATCCAAAATACATAAGGAACTCCTAAACAGAAATAGAGTCACAGATGTAGGAAACAAACTTATGGTTACCAGGGGGGAAAGGGGGGAGGGATAAATTGGGAGATTGGGATTGACATATACACATGATGCTTACTTATATGATGAAACTAAAATAGTCAAACTCAAAGAAGCAGACCATATGATAGTGGTTGCCAGTGGATGTGGGTAGGGGAAAGAGGAGTAGTTATTCAATGGGCATACAGTATTGTGCATTTCAAAATTTGCTGAGGGTAGATCTCACATTGTCTTCTTACCACAAAAACAAAATTATATGAAACAAAACAAAGACAACACAAGGAAACTTTGGAGGTGTTGGATATGTCTATTACCTTGATTGTGGTGATGTCAGCCCTATGCCTGATTTATATGTAGGTTCTAGATCCTATGTAACCCAATAAAGGCAGAAACAAAAAATTAAAAGCAGAGTGCAGATAAAGCAAGGATAAGGCTCAGGAATTCAAACAGTGCTTCTAGTGAGGACTTTGGTAATCTTGTCCATGACTTCTTAAGTTAAATAGATTCGGGATTTGACATTCTTAAAAGGGGACACAGAATGAGCACTGGCCTTGCTCTTGCCCAGCCACGTGGTCTTGGATGAGCCCCTTTATTTCTACAGACTCAAGTTTCTAAAGGACACTCAATGACCTTTTAAAGTACTTTAGGCTGTAATGACTGAGAATTCAATTATTCTCTTTTCTTGCATTCTGATAGCATTTTTCTTTTACAAGATCAGCACCATTTATTGAGAATGCAATGAGAAACACAGTCTAAAACTTGTAGAACACGGAGAATAAGTTTCCAGCTAAAAATAGATTTTTTCAGGTCTCTAATCTTCACCATGTTACAAAAATAAATTTGTTCTTCATACTTAAAATGTTTCCCTTACAGCATTCTGGAGTTCAGAGAAAAGCAGTGCTCTGTACTTCAATTAACAGTAATCACCAATCATCCATAAAGAATAATATCATCAACAAGAACAGATAGTTACCTAGAGGAATTAATAAGCAGTTGTAGACACTTTCAAAAACGAGAACACGAGATGCAGTATCCCACTTTTGCAGTTCCCGTATTTGCTTTTCATCTAGTGAAACAGCTACTGTTTTTTTCTCTTCCTGGAAGAATGGAGACTGAAAAAACAAAGAGGCTTTCACATCCTAATTCTGCTTCTGTTACCTTTTATTTATGTTTGAGCTCTCATCTTGCATGTAATTTTTTTTCAGATTTACTGAGGTATAATTGACAAATGAAAATTGTATATAATTAAGGTATACTACTTAATGTTTTGATATATATTGTGAAATAATCACCACAATCAAACTAATATATCCATCCCCTCACATAGTTACCATTTTTGGTGGGGAGGGGCACGGTGGTGAGAACACTTAAGATTTACCCTCTTAGCAAATTTCAAGTACACAATACAGTATTGTTAACTACAGTCACACTGCTGTATATTAGATGTCTAGAACTTACTCATCCTGAATAACTGAAACTTTTACCATCATCTCCCCATTTCTCCCTCCCCTCAGCCCCTGGCAACCACCATTCTACTTTCTGGTTCTATGTGTTTGACTATTTTAGATTCCTCATATACGTGGAATCATGCAGTATTTATCCTTCTGTGACTGGCTTATTTCACTCCAGGTTAACCCATGTTGTCACAAATGGTAGGATTTCCTTCTTTTGGGGGCTGAATATTCCACTGTGTGTTTGTTTGTGTGTGTTTGCACACATCCCTGATGACTGATGATGTTGAGTACCTTTTCATATACCTGTTGGCCATTTGTATGGCTGGGTTTTTTTTTTGAGAAACGTCTATTCAGGTCCTTTGCCCACTTCTTAATAGAGTTATTTGGGTTTTTTGTTACTGAGTTCCTTGTATATTTTAGATATTCACTCCTTATCAGATACACGGTTTGCAAATATTTTCTCCCATTCCATAGGCTGCCTGTTTACTCTGTTGATGTTTCCTTCGCTGTGCAGAAGCTTTTTATTTATTTTTGGCTGTGTTGGGTCTTCCTTGCTGTGCACGGGCTTTCTCTAGTTGCAGTGAGCAGGGGCTACTCTTCGTTGCGGTGCATGGGCTTCTCATTGCGGTGGCTTCTCTTGTTGCAGAGCACAGGCTCTAGGTGCATGGGATTCAGTAGTTGTGGCACACGGGCTCCAGAGCACAGGCTCAGTAGTTGTGGTGCATGGGCCTAGTTGCTCCGCGGCATGTGGGATCTTCCCAGACCAGGGCTTGAACCCGTGTCCCCTGCATTGGCAGGCGGATTCTTAACCACTGTGCCATGAGGGAAGTCCCAGAGCTTTTTAGTTTGATGCAATCCTACTTGTCTATGTTTGCTTTTGTTGCCATATCAAATAAAAATTCATTGCCAAAACCAGTGCCAAAAAGCTTTTTCCCTATGTTGTCTTCTAGGAGTTTTATGGGTTTAGATCTTACATTTAAGTCTTTAATCCATTTTGAGTTGACTTTTTGTATATGGTGTGAGTAAAAGGTCCAATTTCATTTTTCTTGAAGTGGATACAAAGTCCCCCCAAAATCATTTCTTGGTTTTATTGTGTATTCTTGGCACTCTTGTCAAAGATCAGTTGACCATGGGTGTATGGGTTCATTTCTGGGTTCTCTATTCTGTTCCATTGATCTATGTGTCTGTTTCTTGTGCCAATACCATGATATTTTGAATACTGTAGCTTTGTAATATCATTTGAAATCAGGAAATGTGATGCCTCCATCTTCATTCTTCTTCCTCAGGATTGCTTTGGCTATTCGGGATCTTTTGTGATCCCATATGAATTTTAGGAGTTATTCTTATTTCTGTAAAAAAATAATGCCATTGACATTTTGATAGGGAATGCATTGACTCTTCAGATCACTTTAGGTAGAATGGGCATTTTAACAATATTATTTCTTTTAATCCATGAACACAAGATGTCTTTCCATTTATCTGTGTCCTCTTTAATTTCATTCATGAATGTTTTTATAATTTTCAGTGGGTATATATGTCTTTGACTTTACTCATAAGCATTTTATTATTTTTGTTGCTATTGTGAACAGGATTGCTTTCTTAATTTCCTTTTTGGATAGTTCATTGTGTATAGAAACAAGACTAATTTTTGTACGTTGATTTTGTATTCTTCAACTTTACCAAATTTATTAGTTCTAACAGCTTTTTTGTTGAGTCTTTAGGGTTATCTGCACATATTATCATGTCATCTGCAAGCAGAGATAAATTTTACTTCTGATTTGGATGCCTTTTATTTATTTTCCTTGACTAACTGCTCTGGCTAAGATTTCCAGTATTATGTTGAATAGAAGTGGAAAGAGTGGGTATCTTTGCCTTGTACTGGATCTTGGAGGGAAAGCTTTCATTTTTCCCCCCACTGATTATGATGTTAGCTGTGGACTTTTCATATATGGTCTTTATTGCATTGAGGTAAGTTCCTCCTATACCTGTTTTGTTGAGAGTTTTTACAGTGCTTTCTCTGCATCAATTGAGATGATCATGTGGTTTTTATCTTTCATTCTATTAATGTGGTGTATCATATTGATTGATTTGCATATGTTGAAACATCCTTATATCCCAGGGATAAATCCCAGTTGTTCATGGTGTATAATCCTTTCAATGTGCTGTTGAATTCAGTTTGCTAGTATTTTATTAAAGATTTTTGCATTTCTGTTCATTAGGGATATTGGCCTGTAGTACTCTTTTCTTGTGGTATCCTTGTCAGGCTTTCATATCAGAGTGATGCTGGCCTCATAAAATGAGTTTGGAAGTGCTCCCTCTTCTGTGTTTTGGAAGCGCCTAAGAAAGATTGGTATTAATTTTTCTCTGAGTGGTAGAATTCATCCATGCAGCCATCTGGTCCTGGACTTTTCCTCCTCGTCCATCTTGCATATGTCGCCCTTCATATAATTTATAGTTTATGCCAGTAGTTACTTCCCTCCTGGATATATCACAAAGATGAATAGGTGTTGTTTTTAAAGTCATTTTTCATTATTATCTTTCTGCATGGTGGGAGGTTGGCCTTATCTGTAAATACACAATACCTATAAGCTTTGGAAATGTTGTTGCATTTAGGGAAGGGGGGATTTTGCGCAATTGGAATATTTTTTAATTATCTAATGCCTCGCAACATCCGTAAGATACTGGAAACATTCTACTTTTATCCCTTTTGAAAAAGACAGGAGTACAAACTTCAAAAAGAATGTTTATTAATACAAGGTGTAAAATTGATTATATATATGTTATTGCACTAATCCCCCAAAGTATAACCCGTCATTATAAGCAATTAAATGTTAAAGTATCTCCCTCACAGTACTGTGTGATTTTCAGTTGTTCTCAACTGAAAAATAAATTAGCCAAATGCTCATTTACTCTTTCAATTACCTATTCATTCATTCAATTAATGTCTATTCTGTGCCTATGTTATATTTTCTGTTTCTGTCCAGGTTGCCCCTTTCATGAGTTCCTAGGTCCCTTAAATTTCCTATCACAATGTTTATTCTTTGTACTTTCTGGTTGAATCTTACATTAGAGTCTTTACTACTCAATACATTTGAAATTCTCTTATGAATAGGGACTGCGGCTTTTACTTCTTTGAGTTCTCTCTACCACTTCCTGTATGAAAGATGCTGCTCTCAATATCCTTTAAGTATCTTTCTTAGTAAACAGAAGCTAACTTTTAGCTGGTAGGTTGCCTGTAAGCTAAAATATTTCTTAGTAGCTCTTGCAGCTAGTTGTTACCATATAATTGCTAGCCAATAAGACATTTATGAAAAGGTTATATGTACAACCAGGGAGATTCCTTAAAAGGAAGGTTTTGGGTTTTTTTAACTTCCTTCCATTTGCTGTTTAGAATATCATTGTATGCCTGAAATTTTAACATCCATCTTGGACTATTTGGAGACCCTGTAAATGGAGCAATAAGATATAAGATACCTATTTCCCTAATAACAGCCATTTACTGTCTACCCATTTACTATTTTTCCATGATGGAGAATCAAACTTTAACTTTGCTGAAGGCATTATTTTTAGAGTTTTTGCTTGGCTCTCAACCAAGTGTAATTTTAACTAATACAACCTAATAAATTGTTATGCACATGTTATGGACCTAAATAAAAACATCCTGATTATTTGACTTTAATTTTGGGGCTATGAACATAGGGTTTAATCCACGGACTATATCCATGTATAATACGGATACTATTCGTATAATAATAACATGCTAGAACTAAAAAAAATATGAAAAGGTTTTCAACTTTATTAGTGGTCAACAAAATGGAAATTAAAGTCACAATGCAATACCACTACACACTTACCAGAATGGCAAAAATGAACAAGGCAGACATTATTAAGTATTGGCAAGGATGTGGAGTGAGAGGCAGTAAAGACACTTTAGGAAAATTGTTGGCATTATCTATTAAAGCTGAACATATATACATACGTATTCCACCCCCAGGTATGTATCCAACAAATGTACATATGTTCACAACAACAAGAATATTCATAGCAGCACAATTTGTAAAAGCCTTTTAAAAACTGAAATTATCTCTTAATAGTAGAATGAATAAACAAACTGTGGTATATTCAGACAATGGAATACTATACAGCAATGAGAATTTCTAAACTATTGCTTCATGTAACCACACGGATGAACCTCACAAACATAATACTGATTGAAAGAAACTAGACCCAAAAGAGTACATACTATATGGCTCCATTTATATATGGTTCAAAAATAGGTGAAAGTAACTGATAGTGCTAGACATCAGGATAGTGGCAAATCAGGATTCCAACCAAAGCATCTGGCTACAGAGCCATGTTCTTAATTATTATGCTATATTGTCTTTCCAAAAAAAGAGAAAAAAATCCAACTCATTTTATAACTTAATAAAATAATCCTGATACCAAAATTAGACAAGAGGAGCCCAAGACAAGAAGAACACTTTAGACTAATCTCACTTATGAACATAGATGTAACAATCTTAGGCCAAATTTTAGCAACTAGAATCTACTTTGTATTAAAAGAACAATAATACATCATGGCAAAGTAGGGTTTATCTGAGGAATGAAACATCAGTTCACTGTTTTAAAAGCTTTCAATGTTGGAAACTTTTAAAACAATGAAACAACCACATTATCATCTCAGAAAATGACAAACAGGCATTTGATAAAACATGAGACACTCATGATTAAAAACTCTCAGTAAACTAGAATTAGAAAGAAACTTCCTTAACTTAATAAAGGAATAGAGGGTATCTACCACAAAATCATAACAAACTCATACTTAATGATGGACAGAAGTATTCCCATTAGAGTCAGAAAGAATGGTATTTGCCACCCAACTCTGCTATTCAACTTTTATAAGTCCATACCAATGAAATAAGAATGCTCCTGAAAAAAAGGATACACACACACACACACACACACACACACACAAATATTGGAAAGAGTCAAACCTGTCATTTGCAGATGATATGATCATCTACCTAGAAAAAACCAACATAACCCACTGACTCTACTATTACTATTTAGAATGTTCAGCACTATGAACAGAAGAACAAAAACTATGAATCTAATGAGAAATACTATAGTAAATATCTGTTGGTTTTGCTGCTATGTATTCTGTCCTCCTTCTGGAAATAGTACCTCTGAAAGTAGGATTACCAAAACCCTTTCTCCCTCGAGGTGAGGCACTGACCTTGGATTCACTTTCTAGTTTGGTTGCCCTGGAAACCTGATGAAGGTGGATGGTCACCTGTGGGATGGGCGGGCCTGCTTCCGGCACAATGTCCCAGGAGGTACCCTGAGCCTGGTCTGGGAGGGCTGGGACTGCACATCAACACCTGCTGGGAGTCACAGCTCAGGGTCCCTGAGTGCAGTGGGCCTATCGTTCCTGGGCCCTGACCCTGGCTGGGACCGAGGCTACACACAGGGAACAAAGACAGAGTGGTCCCTAATTTGGGACATGGGGCTTCTAAGCCATAGTGGCTCCTGTTCTCCCCCATCCCCCCCCATATGCTCTCATTTCTTCACACCTGAGCTGTTAATGGGGGCAGAGACAAGCCCTAGACAGCTGAGAATGCTTGCTGATGCCAGTCTTCTGGCAGGCTGGGTTTCTTGTTCTGCGGTCTGCAAAGTTGAATACTTATGGGTGCCAGGATGGCCTATTTGGGTTTTGTGAGTGTGAACCATCTAGCTGAACCTGCTGATTGAGCAGAGTGGATGTGGCAATATGCCAGTTTTTACTGTGAAGAAAATGTCAATATATTTCTGAAAAAGATAAAATGACATGAATGTAGGGAGGGACATACACCAAGTTCATGGATGGAAAGACCCAATGCTGTACAGGTGTATGTTCCTCCCTAAATTAGTCTATAAATTCAAAGCAATCCTAATATATAATTGCTGACTACGAGATACTTTTGAGGAAGTAGAATGGCCTGTGTGGGGAGTAAGTGCCCTACCAAGTCCAAATTCCGGAATAGGTTGCATTTACTGAGTCTTCCCCTTTGCCATACATTATCCTAAGTGCTTTATTTCCATTAATTCATCTTATCCTCACAATAACTCTAAGAGATGAGCAGTGAATTAATATCTCCATTTTACATATAAGGAAACTAACGTAAAGAGAGCTTGAGTTATTTGCCCAAAGTCACATACCTAGTTAAAGGTAGTCTCAGGACTCAAACCAGGCTACCTGGCTCAAAGCCCCATGCTCTCAGGCTCTGTATACACTGCCTTTCTGTTTCTATGCTAAAACCCCCTAGTAACTAAAGTACGGTATTAGCAAAGGAACAAACAGATCAAGGGAATGAAGGAGAAAACAGAAATGGGCTCATGTATATATAAAGAAACTTAATATATGATCAAAGTGGCCTTTCAAACCAATGGGTGTGCAGGCAACTGCTCAAAAAGTGGTGCAGGGACAACTAGTGATCCAGTTGGGATAAAATGAAGTTAAACTCCAACTGCAAGGAGTTAACACCATAAGTTCCAGATGACCTAAGTTTCTAAATGCAAAAACCAAAATTATAAAAGAAGAAAGTACATAAAACTATTATTTATGGTCTTGAGGAAATGAAAGGTCTTTGAAAGAAGAAAGGCAAAGGCATAAAATGAAAGATAACATTGATATATTGTTTTAAAGCTTTTGTCTGGCATGACACAATAAACTAAGTCAGCCTGGGACTAAATATTTGCAACATACCAGACAAAAGATGAAATTTCCAGAACATACAAAGAAATTATGCAAATCAGCAGGAAAAAAAGACAAATAACTCTATAGAAAATAAAGCAAAGAATATGAATGGGCAATTCAGGACTGACAGACATGAGGAGATGGGCACCCTCACTAAAACCACTTTACTGGCTGGCATACTGTTGTTCATCTGTCAGATTGATAAAAATTAATGTTTGACATTGAAAATGGCCCTCTACACCAACTCTGTGACTTTGAGCAAGCCTCTTAACCTCTGAGCTCCAGTTTCCACATTAGTAAAAGGGTTGTTAGGAAAATTAAATGAGAGGATGCACATCAAGTACCTGACAGTTTCCACTAGCATGACTTTTATCAGATGTCTTCCCAGGTTCTTCTCCTTCAACTGGTTGATGTAAAGAATTATATTACATTCTGAATTACATTTAACCTTCCTGAAGCTGAATGAACTTTATATTTCTGGATTAAACTGAATTTGTTCCTTGTATATTATCCCCTAATACAGTTATATTTGATTTGTTGATATTTCAAATTTTTGTATCTATAGCTGAGATTGGTCAATAGTTTTCTTATTCTTTGCTATCTCTATGCAGGTTTTGGTGTTAAAATTATTTTAGCTATTTAAAAAATTGAGGAGCTTTTAACCTTTTTGTATAGTCTGGAAAAATGTATAAATTGAATTAGAGCCACCCATCCTTCAAAGGTTAGAATTCAGCTGCAAAACCACGTAAACTCACTATCTTTTAAAATCATAGATCCTTAATCACCATTTTCAGTCTCTGCTTTGATAACCGCACTGAATAAGTTTTCTATTCTTAATTTTGACATATCTTCCTAAGAAATCAACCATTTCCTTTAGATTCTCAAATTATTTGTTACAGAGGTCATGTACTAATGACTTATAACTTAATTTTTTTTTACTTTTGTCATACAAACTGACTTATGGAGTACAGTTCAATGAATTTTACATGTACAGATTCCTGTAACTACTTTAATGAGGATACATATTTTCCATCACCCACCCTAAAAAACTCCCTCATGCTGTCCCTTTATACTCACACCCTTCCCCTAATCCATAAGCCCTAGCAACCACTGACCTGATCTCTATTCCTATAATTTTGTCTTTCTGAGACTATCATATAAAAGCAGTCATACAGCATATAGCCTTTTGAGACTGACTTCTTTCACTCAGACTCTGAAATCAAAAGTTCATTCCTTTTTATTGCTGAGTAGTTCTCCAATGTATGGCTGTCTTAGAGTTTGATAATCAATTCACTTATTGAAGGAATCTGGGTTGTTTCCACTTTGTGGCAATTCTGTGTGTGTGTGTGTGTGTGTGTGTGTATAAACATATACAAACAGGGTTAGTGTGAAATTAGTGTTCAATTCTCTTTGGAGTAAGACTGCTGGATCACATATTAAGTGTATGTTTAACTTTATACAAAACTGTCAAATAGTTTTCTAAAGTGACTGTACCATTGTGCATTTCCACCAGCATCATGAGAGTTCCAGTCTTCATCCCTGCCAGCATTTGGTACTGTTAGTATGCTTTATTTTAGTGACTCTAATAGGTATGTAGGGGTATCTCACTGCAGTTTCAATTTTCACTATTAGCTAGTGATATTCAGCATCTTTTTATGTGCTTATTTTCCATTCTTTTTTTTAAATAAGTAAATAAATATTTATTTTTAAAAAATAGGTGCAAGGAAGTAGTCTGATAAAGAAGAGCTAGAGACCTTAAATCCTACAGACGTAAATTTTGCCAAGCAGATAATACTTACAGAAAATGCAGAAAATCAATGATAATAGTAATTGCTGTCTATTAGTTCCAGCCTTCTGTTTAATTCCACTCACCATTTCGCCCTTACTCCATAAAGGTAAAAAATATGTAGTACCAATGACATAATACAGGTTCTTAACTAACTTGGAATTACAATCTTTGCCTTAATGCATATTTCATTTTAAAAATTTTAAGATATTTATTTTCTTTGTTACCTCATATACAATTATTTTTATTATATTAAGTAGATATAGATTCTCCTGAATTCATGAGCATTGAAAAATTAACAAATACTACAGTGAAGTGAAAATCCCCCATAATCTCATCTCACTTATTTTTCCAGATTTTTATATGCCAATATAAGCTCTCTTTTCTTTACACAAATATTTATTTATTTTAATGTTATTCTATAATCTGCTTTCTAAAAACTTAACAATAGATCAGGAGCACTTATCAATGTAAAAATACTGACTACTTAATATTCCATTATATGGATATTCCATAATTTAGGTAGCCACTACAAATTTAGCTTGTTTCCAATTTAAGCTATTGTATCAATTTAACTATTAGTACACCATTATACACAATTTTGTGAATTTGTCTAAGTAAATTCTTTTTTTAAAAAAATCTTTATTGGAGTATAATTGCTTTACAATGGTGTGTTAGTTTCTGCTTTATAACAAAGTGAATCAGTTATACATATACATATGTTCCCATATCTCTTCCCTCTTGCATCTTCCTCCCTCCCGCCCTCCCTATCCCACCCCGCTAGGTATTCACAAAGCACTGAGCTGATCTCCCTGTGCTATGCGGCTGCTTCCCACTAGCTATCTATTCTACGTTTGGTAGTGTATATATGTCCATGCCACTCTCTCACTATGTAACAGCCTACACTTCCCCCTCCCCACATCCTCAAGTCCATTCTCTAGAACATCTGCATCTCCATTCCCGTCTTACTCCTAGGTTCTTCATGACATTTTTTTTCTTAGATTCCACATATATGTGTTAGCATACAGTATTTGTCTTCCTCTTTCTGACTTACTTCACTCTGTATGACAGACTCTAGGTCCATCCACCTCACTACAAATAACTCAATTTCGTTTCTTTTTATGGCTGAGTAATATTCCATTGTATATATGTGCCACATCTTCTTTATCCATTCATCCAATGATGGACACTTAGGTTGCTTTCATCTCCTGGCTATTGTAAACAGAGCTGCAATGAACATTTTGGTACATGACTCTTTTTCAATTATGGTTTTCTCAGGGTATATGCCCAGTAGTGGGATTGCTGGGTCATACGGTAGTTCTATTTTTAGTTTTTTAAGGAACCTCCATACTGTTCTCCATATTGGATGTATCAATTTACATTCAAACCAACAGTGCAAGAGTGTTCCCTTTTCTCCACACCCTCTCCAGCATTTATTGTTTCTAGAGTTTTTGATGATGGCCATTCTAACTGATGTGAGATGACATCTCATTGTAGTTTTGATTTGCAATTCTCTAATGATTAATGATGTTGAGAATTCTTTCATGTTTGTTGGCAATCTGTATAACTTCTTTGGAGAAATGTCTATTTAGGTCTTCTGCCCATTTTTTGGATTGGGTTGTTTGTTGTTTTGATATTGAGCTGCATGAGCTGCTTGTAAATTTTGGAGATTAACCCTTTGTCAGTTGCTTCACTTGCAAATATTTTCTCCCATTCTGAGGGTTGTCTTTGGTCTTGTTTATAGTTTCCTTTGCTGTGCAAAAACTTTGAAGTTTCATTAGGTCCTATTTGTTTATTTTTGTTTTTATTTCCATTTCTCTAGGAGGTGGGTCAAAAAGGATCTTGCTGTGATTTATGTCATAGAGTGCTCTGCCTAGGTTTTCCTCTAAGAGTTTGATAGTTTCTGGCCTTACATTTACGTCTTTAATCCATTTTGAGCTTATTTTTGTGTATGGTGTTAGGGAGTGTTCTAATCTCATACTTTTACATGTACCTGGGCAGTTTCTCCAGCACCACTTACTGAAGCAGCAGTCTTTCCTCCACTATATATTCTTGCCTCTGTTATCAAAGATAAGGTGACCATATGTGCGTGGGTTTATCTCTGGGCTTCCTATCCTGTTCCATTGATCTATCTTTCTGTTTTTGTGCCAGTACCATACTGTCTTGATTACTGTAGCTTTGTAGTATAGTCTGAAGTCAGGGAGCCTGATTCTTCCAGCTCTGTTTTTCGTTCTCAAGATTGCTTTGGCTATTTGGGGTCTTCTGTGTTTCCATACAAATTGTGAAATTTTTTGTTCTAGTTCTGTGAAAAATGCCAGTGGTAGTTTGATAGGGATTGCATTGAATCTGTAGATTGCTTTAGGTAGTAGAGTCATTTTCGCAATGTTGATTCTTCCAATCCAAGAACAGGGTATATCTCTGCATCTATTTGTATCATCTTTAATTTTTTTCATCAGTGTCTTATAATGTTCTGCATACAGGTGTTTTGTCTCCTTAGGTAGGTTTATTCCTAGATATTTTATTCTTTTTGTTGCAATGGTAAATGGGAGTGTTTTCTTAATTTCACTTCCAGATTTTTCATCATTAGTGTATAGGAATGCCAGAGATTTCTGTGCAATAATTTTGTATCCTGCTACTTTACCAAATCCATTGATTAGCTCTAGTAGTTTTCTGGTAGCATCTTTAGGATTCTCTATGTATAGTATCATGTCATCTGCAAACAGTGACAGCTTTACTTCTTCTTTTCTGACTTGGATTCCTTTTATTTCCTTTTCTTCTCTGATTGCTGTGGCTAAAACTTCCAAAACTATGTTGAATAAGAGTGGTGAGAGTGGGAAACCTTGTCTTGTTCCTGATCTTAGTGGAAATGCTTTCAGTTTTTCACCCTTGAGGACGATGTTGGCTGTGGGTTTGTCATATACCGCCTTTATTATGTTGAGGAAAGTTCCCTCTATGCCTACTTTCTGCAGGGTTTTTATCATAAATGGGTGTTGAATTTTGTCAGAGGCTTTCTCTGCATCTATTGAGATGATCATATGGTTTTTCTCCTTCAGTTTGTTAATATGGTCTATCACGTTGATTGATTTGCATATATTGAAGAATCCTTGCATTCCTGGAATAAACACCACTTGATCCTGGTGTATGCTCCTTTTAATGTGCTGTTGGATTCTGTTTGCTAGTATTTTGTTGAGGATTTTTGCATCTATGTTCATCAGAATCTGAAATTTTCTTTCTTTGTGACATCTTTGTCTGGTTTTGGTATCAGGGTGATGGCGGCCTCGTAGAATGAGTTTGGGAGTGTTCCTCCCCCTGCTATATTTTGGAAGAGTTTGAGAAGGACAGGTGTTAGCTCTTCTCTAAATGTTTGATAGAATTCGCCTGTGAAGCCATCTGGTCCTGGGCTTTTGTTTGTTGGAAGATTTTTAATCACAGTTTCAATTTCAGTGCTTGTGACTGGTCTTCATATTTTCTATTTCTTCCTGATTCAGTCTTGGCAGGTTGTGCATTTCTAAGAATTTGTCCATTTCTTCCAGGTTGTCCATTTTATTGGCATAGAGTTGCTTGTAGTAATCTCTCATGACCTTTTGTATTTCTGCAGTGTCAGCTGTTACCTCTCCTTTTTCATTTCTAATTCTATTGATTTTTCTCCCCTTTTTTCTTGATGAGTCTGGCTAATGGTTTATTAATTTTGTTTATCTTCTCAAAGAACCAGCTTTGGGCTTCCCTGGGGGCGCAGTGGTTGAGAGTCCACCTGCTGACGCAGGGAACATGGGTTCGTGCTCCGGTCCAGGAAGATCCCGCATGCTGCGGAGCGGCTGGGCCCGTGAGCCATGGTTGCTGAGCCTGAGCGTCCGGAGCCTGTGCTCCGCAGCGGGAGAGGACACAACAGTGAGAGGCCCGCATACCGAACAACAACAAAAAAAGAACCAGCTTTTAGTTTTCTTGATCTTTGGTATCGTTTCCTTCATTTCTTTTTCATTTATTTCTGATCTGATCGTTATGATTTCTTTCCTTCTGCTAACTTTGGGGTTTTTCTTATTCTTCTTTCTCTAATTTCTTTAGGTGCAAGGTTAGGTTGTTTATTTGAGATGTTTCCTGTTTCTTAAGATAGGATTGTATTGCTATAAACTTCCCTCTTAGAACTGCTTTTGCTGCATCCCATAGGTTTTGGGTCGTCGTGTCTCCATTGTCATTTGTTTCTAGGTATTTTTTGATTCCTCTTTGATTTCTTCAGTGATCACTTCGTTATTAAGTAGTGTATTGTTTAGCCTCCATGTGTTTGTATTGTTTACAGATCTTTTCCTGTAATTGATATCTAGTCTCATAGCATTGTGGTCGGAAAAGATACCTGATACAATTTCAATTTTCTTAAATTTACCGAGGCTTGATTTGTGACCCAAGATATGATCTATCCTGGAGAATGTTCCATGAGCACTTGAGAAAAATGTGTATTCTGTTGTTTTTGGATGAATGTCCTATAAATATCAATTAAGTCTATCTTGTTTAATGTATCATTTAAAGCTTGTGTTTCCTTATTTATTTTCATTTTGGATAATCTCTCCATTGGTGAAAGTGGGGTGTTAAAATCCCCTACTATGAATGTGTTACTGTCGATCGATCTCCCCTTTTATAGCTGTTAGTATTTGCCTTATGTACTGAGGTGCTCCTATGTTGGGTGCATAAATATTTACAACTGTTATATCTTCTGCTTGGATCGATCCCTTGATCATTATGTAGTGTCCTTCTTTGTCTCTTGTAATAGTCTTTTTTTAAAGTCTATTTTGTCTGATATGAGAATTGCTACTCCAGCTTTCTTTTGATTTCCATTTGCATGGAATATCTTTTTCCATCCCCTCACTTTCAGTCTGTATGTGTCCCTAGGTCTGAAGTGGGTCTCTTGTAGACAGCATATATATGGGTCTTGATTTTGTATCCATTCAGCCAGTCTGTGTCTTTTGGTGGGAGCATTTAATCCATTTACATTTAAGGTAATTATCGATATGTATGTTCTTATTCCCATTTTCTTAATTGTTTTGGGTTTGTTATTGTAGGTTTTTTCCTTCTCTTGTGTTTCTTGCCTAGAGAAGTTCCTTTAGCATTTGTTGTAAAGCTGGTTTGGTGGTGCTGAACTCTCTCAGCTTTTGCTTGTCTGTAAAGGTTTTAATTTCTCCATCAAATCTGAATGAGATCCTTGCTGGGTAGAGTAATCTTGGTTGTAAGATTTTCTCTTTCATCACGTTAAATATGCCCTGCCACTCCCTTCTGGCTTGCAGAGTTTCTGCTCAAAGATCAGCTGTTAACCTTATGGGGGTTCCCTTGTGTGGTATTTGTTGTTTTTTCCTTGCTGCTTTTAATATCTTTTCTTTGTATTTAATTTCTGACAGTTTGATTAATATGTGTCTTGGCGTGTTTCTCCTTGGATTTATCCTCTATGGGATCTATCCTCTGTGCTTCCTGGACTTGATTAACTATTTCCTTTCCCATATTAGGGAAGTTTTTAACTATAATCTCTTCAAATATTTTCTCAGTCCCTTTCTTTTTCTCTTCTTCTTCTTCTGCGACCCCTATAATTCGAATGTTGGTGTGTTTAATGTTGTCCCAGAGGTCTCTGAGACTGTCCTCAGTTTTTTTCATTCTTTTTTCTGTATTCTGCTCTGCAGTAGCTATTTACACTATTTTATCTTCCAGGTCACTTATCTGTTCTTCTGCCTCAGTTATTCTGCTATTGATCCCTTCTAGAGTATTTTTAATTTCATTTATTGTGTTGTTCATTGTTGCTTGTTTCCTCTTTAGTTCTTCTAGGTCCTTGTTAAATGTTTCTTGCACTTTCCCTGTTCTACTTCCAAGATTTTGGATCATCTTTACTATCATTATTCTGAATTCTTTTCCAGGTAGACTGCCTATTTCCTCTTCATTTGTTAGGTCTGATGGGTTTTTACCTTGCTCCTTCATCTGCTGTGTGTTTTTCTGTCTTCTCATTTTGCTTATCTTACTGTGCTTGGGGTCTCCTTTTTGCAGGCTGCAGGTTCATAGTTCCTGTTGGTTTTGGTGTCTGTTTCCAGTGGCTACGGTTGGTTTAGTGGGTTGTGTAGGCTTGCTGGTGGAGGGGACTAGTAACTGTGTTCTGGTGGATGAGGCTGGATCCTGTCTTTCTGGTGGGCAGGTCCACGTCTGGTGGTTTTGGGGTGTCTGTGGACTTATGATTTTAGGCAGCCTCTGTGCTAATGGGTGAGGTTGTGTTCCTGTCTTGCTAGTTTTTTGGCATAGGGTGTCCAGCACTGTAGCTTGCTGGTCGTTGAGTGAAGCTGGGTCTTGGCGTTGAGATGGAGATCTCTGGGAGATTTTCGCCATTTGATATTACGTGGAGCTGGGTGGTCTCTTGTGGACCAGTGTCCTGAAGTTGGCTCTCCCACCTCAGAGGCACAGCACTGACTCCTGGCTGGATCACCAAGAGCCTTTCATCCACACGGCTTTTGGGAGGTCTGAGGTCTTCTTCCAGCGATCAATGGGTGTTCTATAGGAGCAGTTCCACGTGTAGATGTATTTCTGATGTATCTGTGGGGAGGAAGGTGATGTCCGCGTCTTACTCTTCTGCCATCTTCCCCTAATTAAAAATCTATTTGCCATTCTTACATACTTGTTGGTGAAGCATCTGCTCATGTCTTTTGCCCATTTTTAATTGGCTTGTGTACTTTTATTATTGTTGAGTTTTGAGAGTTGTTTGTATGTTATAGATACAAGTCTATTTTCAGACATTTGATTTGAAATATTTTCACTCCCACTGTAGCTAGTCTTTTCATTTTCTTAAGTTTCTTTCACTCAGTAAAGTTTTTAATTTTGATGAAGTCTTGTTATCAAATGTCTTTTATGGAAAATGCTTTTTAAAATTTGTATTGGAGTATAGCTGATTTACAGTGTTGTATTAGTTTCTGCTGTACAATAAAGTGAGTCAGTTATACACATATATATATCCATTCTGTTTTAGATTCTTTTCCCATATAGGTCATTACAGACTATTGAGTAGAGGTCCCTGTGCTATACAGTAGGTCCTTATTAGTTATCTATTTTTTCATATATATATATATAGTAGTCTGTATATGTCAATCCCAATCTCCCAATTTATCCCTCCCATCCCCCTTTCCCCACCGGTAACCATAAGTTTGTTTTCTATGTCTGTGACTCTATTTCTGTCTTGTAAATAAGTTACTGGAAAAATGCTTTTGGTTCCAAGAATAAGAACTTGTTGGCAAGCCCAATATCATACAGATTTTCTACCTTTTCCTCTAAGACTTCTCACACTCTTATTTCTATTTGGACCTATGATCCCTTTTAATGTTTTTTTTTGGTATGAGGTTTTGAATGACGTTTATTTTGTATATGGTAGTCTTACTGTTAGACTATTCCTCCAAATTTTATTCTTCCTTTTCAAAATTGTTTAAGGTATTCAAGTTCCTTGCCTTTTCATATAAATTTTAGAATCAGTTTGTCTGTATCTACAAAAAAAGTCTTGCTGAAATTTTGACTGCTATTGCTCTAAACCCATAGATTAATTTGAGGAGAACTGAAATTTTTACTATGTTGAGTCTTCCAATCCATAAACATGGTATGTCTTTCCATTTAATTAGGTTTTCTTTGATTTCTTTCATCAATGTTCTGTGGTTTTCAGCATATAGATTTGATAGATTTTGATAAATCTACACCTGTTTCATTTTTTGTAGTACTGCGTTAAAATTTTGTTTCCAATTTTCTATTGCTGGCATTTAGAAATATTGCTTTTTTAAAAACATCTTTATTGGAGTATAATTGCTTTACAATGTTGTGTTAGTTTCTGCTGTATAACAAAGTGAATCAGCTTTATTTATACATATATCCCCATATCCCCTCCCTCTTGCGTTTCCCTCCCACCCTCCCTACCCCACCCCTCTACGTGGTCACAAAGGACCGAGCTGATCTCCCTGTGCTATGCGGCTGCTTCCCACTAGCTATCTATTTTACATTTAGCAGTGTACATATGTCCATGCTACTCTCTCCCTTCGTCCCAGCTTGCCCTTCCCCCTCACCATGTCCTCAAGTCCATTCTCTACATCTGCATCTTTATTCCTGTCCTGCCCCTAGGTTCTTCAGAACCTTTTTTTTTAGATTCCATATATATGTGTTAGCATACGGTATTTGTTTTTCTCTTTCTGACTTACTTCACTCTGTGTGACAGACTCTAGGTCCATCCACTTCACTACAAATAACTCAGTTTGGTTTCTTTTTATGGCTGAGTAATATTGCATTGCATATATGTGCCACATCTTTATCCATTCATCTGTAGATGGACACTTAGGTTGCTTCCATGTCCTGGCTATTGTAAATAGTCCTACAATGAACATTGTGGTACATGACTCTTTTTGAATTATGGTTTTCTCGGGGTATATGCCCACTAGTAGGATTGCTGGGTCGTATGGTAGTTCTCTTTTTAGTTTTTTAAGGAACCTCCATACTGTTCTCCAACAAGACAGTATGGTACTGGCACAAAAACAGAAATATAGATCAGTGGAACAGGATAGAAAGCCCAGAGATAAACCCACGCACATATGGTCACCTTATCTTTGATAAAGGAGGCAAGAATATACAATGGAGAAAAGACAGCCTCTTCCATAAGTGGTGCTGGGAAAACTGGACAGCTACATGTAAAAGAATGAAATTAGAACACTCCCTAACACCATACACAAAAATAAACTCAAAATGGATTAAAGACCTAAATGTAAGGCCAGACACTATAAAACTCTTAGAGGAAAAAACATAGGCAGAACACTCTATGACGTAAATCACAGCAAGATCCTTTTTGACCCACCTCCTAGAGAAATGGAAATAAAAACAAAAATAAACAAATGGGACCTAATGAAACTTAAAAGCTTTTGCACAGCAAAGGAAACCATAAACAAGACCAAAGGACAACGCTTAGAATGGGAGAAAATATTTGCAAGCGAAGCAACTGACAAAGGATTAATCTCCAAAATTTACAAGCAGCTCATGCAGCTCAATATCAAAAAAACAAACAACCCAATCCAAAAATGAGCAGAAGACCTAAATAGACATTTCTCCAAAGAAGATATACAGATTGCCAACAAACACATGAAAGGACGCTCAACATCACTCTCATTAGAGAAATGCAAGACAAAACTACAATCAGGTATCATCTCACACGGGTCAGAATGGCCATCATCAAAAAATCTACAAGCAAGAAATATTGCTTTTTCGTGTTGACATTGCATCCTGTGACATCACTTAGCTCACTTATTAGTTCTAGGAATTTCTTTATAGATTCCTTGGGATCGTCTGTGCAGATAACCATGTCTTATGCAAATGGGGATTAGTTTTTTTCCAGTCTATATGCCTTTTTTTTCTTGTTTTATTGAACTAAGACTTCCAGCACAAAGTTAGAAGTGGGGAGAGGGGACTTTTCAGCACCAAGCTCTACTTCTAAGGACTTCTTTTTGAGGTAAAATTCAGAGAACGTAAAATTCACCACTTTAACCATTTTAAAGTGTGTGATTCAGGGACTTGTACATTCACAATATTGTGCAACCATTACTGTTACCTAATACTGTAATATTTTCATCACCCCAAAAAGAAAGCCCATACCTATTAAGCAGTCGCTTCCTGTTATGGTCTGAATTGTGTCCCCACCCCCCAAATTCGTATGTTGAAACCCTAAGCCCCAGTACCTCAGAATGTGACTGCATTTGGAGACAGGGCCTTTGAAGAGGTGATTAAAGTAAAATGAGGCTGTTAAGGTTGGACGCAAGTCCAATCTGACTGATGCCCTTATAAGAAGGAGAAATTTGGACATGCAAAATGACCCCAGGAATGCACATGTAGAGAGGAAAGTCCACGTGAGGACACAGTGAGAAGGCAGCCATCTGCAAGCCAGGAAGAGGTCTCAGAAAAAACCAAATCTGCTGGCACCTTGATCTTGGACTTACTGCATCCAGAACTGTGAGAAGATAAATTTCTGTTGTTTAAGCCACTTGGTGATATTTTTTATGGCAGCCCTAGCAAACTAATATACTCCCAGTTTACCTCTCTCCTCTAATTTTTGTCTCTACAGACTTGTCTGTCCTGGACATTTCATACCACATGTGGCCTTTTGCATCAGGCTTCTTTCACTTAGCATGTATTCAGGATTATAGCGGTTATCAGTACTTCATTTCCCTTTATGACAGAAAATTCCATTGTATGGCTACATACACTACATCTTGTTTATTCACTTATCAGCTGATGGTCATTTGGGTTAGTTCTGCTCTTTGTCTATTTATGGACAATGCTGGTATGAATATTCAAGTACACGTTTTTGTTTGAACACCTGTTTTCAACTGTCTCTGCTACATACCTAGGAGTGGAATTGCTAGGTCATATGGTAATTCAATGTATACATTTCTGAGGAATCACCAAACATTTTCACAGCATCTGAACCATTCTAGATTCCCCCCTACAATGGGTCAAGGTTCCTTTTCTCCACATCCTCAGCAACACATTATTTTCCTTTAAAAAAAAATTACAGCCATCCTAGTTGGTGAGAAACAGTATCTCATTACGTTTTTATTTGCATTTCCCTAAAGACTACTGATGTTGGGCAGCTGTTTTTGTGTTTATTGGCCATTTGTATATCTTCCTTGGAGAAATGTCTACTCAAGTCTTTTGCCCATTTTAAAAAATTGAGGTGAAATTCACATAAAATAAAATTAACCATTTTAACTAGGGAACAATTCAGTAGAATTTAGTACATTTACAATGTTGTAGGACCACAACCCCTATCTAGTTCTAAAACATTTTCATCACCCCAAAGTAAAACCCCATATCAATTAAAGCAGCTGCTCCCCATCCTGCTCCCCATTTCTGGCCAAACCATGCCAACCTCCAATCTGCTTTCTGTCTCTATTCTGGATACTTCATATAAATGAAATCATACAATATGTGACCTGTTGTTTTGTTTGGCTTCTTTTACTTAGTATAATGTTTTCAAGATTCCTCCACATCATAGTATGTTTCAGTACCTCATTCGTTTTTTATGAATGATAGTCCAATTCAATGGATATACTAAACTTTGTTTATCCATTCATCAGTTGATGGACATTTGGGTTGTTTCCAACTCTTGGCTACCGTGAACAGTGCTGCTATGAATATTCATGTACAAGTGTTTGAGTACCTGTTTTCAATTCTTTTTGGTATATACCTAGGAATAGAGTTGCTAGGTCATATGAATTCTCATATGAAAAACCTCCCCCCAAAAAACTGTTTTCCACAGCAGTCTCACCATTTTACATTCCCCACCAACAATGTCTGTAGGTTCCAATTTCTCCACATCTTTGTAAACACTTGTTATTCTCCATTTTTAAAATTATGGTCAGCTCAGTGAATATAAGGTGGTATCTTGTTACAGTTTTGATTTGCATTTTCCAAATGACGAATGATGTTGAGCATCTTTTCGTGTGCTTGTTGGCCTTTTGTACATCTTCTTTGGAGAAATGTCTATTCAAGTACTGTGCCCATTTTTAAATTGAGTTGTCATTTAGTTGCTGAGCTGCAAGAGATCCTTATATATTCTGGATACTAGACCCATTCAGATATTAAGATTTGCATATATTTTCTCCTATTCTGTAGGTTGTCCTTGCACTTTCTTGGTAATGTCTTTTGATGCAGAAAAGATTTTAGTGTCTGGTTTTTTAAAAAATACATTTACTTATTTATTTTTGGCTGTGTTGGGTCTTTGTTGCTGCGCACGGGCTTTCTCTAGTTGCAGCAAGTGGGGGCTACTCTTCCTTGTGGTGCCAGGCTTCTCACTGCGGTGGTTTCTCTTGTTGTGGAGCATGGGCTCTAGGCGCATGGGCTTCAGGAGCTGTGGTTCGCGGGCTCTAGAGCACAGGCTCCGTGGTTGTGGCTCATGGGCTTAGTTGCCCCGCAGCATGTGGGATCTTCCCGGACCAGTGCTTGAACCTGTGTCGCCACATTGGCAGGCGGATTCTTAACCACTGAGCCCCCAGGGAAGCCCAAAAGATTTTAGTTTTCATGAAATCCAATTTATCTGCTTTCTTTTGTTATTCATGCTTTTGGTGTCATATCTAAGATTCCATTACCAAATCCAACATCATGAAGATTTACCCCTATGTTTTCTTATAAGCATTTTATAGTTTTAGCTCTTCTATTTAGGTCATTGATCTATTTTGAGTTAATTTTTATGTATAGTGTATGTGGATAACCAGTTGTCCCAGCACCAGTTGTTGAACAGACTCTTCTTTCCTCATTGAATGACCTCAGCACCCTTGTTGAAAATCAGTTGGCCACAGATATGCAGGTTTATTTGTGGACTCTCAATTTTATTCCATTGGTCTCTGTGTCTCTGCTTATGCCAGGTCCACAAAGTTTTGGTTAGTGAAGATTTGTAGTAAGTTCTGAAATCTGGAAGCATGATTCCTCCAACTTTATTCTTCTTTCTCGATATTATTTTCACTATTCAGGGCACCTTGCAATTCCTTATGAATTTTAGGATCATCTTTTCCATTTTTGTAAAAAGGGCCATTGGAATTTTAATACAGATTTTATTGAATCTTTGGGGAGTACTGTCATCTTAACAATATTGGGTCTTCCAATCCATGAGCAAGGGATATCTTTTGATTTATTTAGGTGTTTTTTCTTTCACCAATGTATTCTAGTTTTAACTTTACAAGTCTTTCCCATTCTTGGTTAAATTTTTTCCTAGGTATTTTATTATTTTGTATGCTGTCGTAATTGGATTTTTTAGTTTTATTTTTTACGTTGTTCATTGCTGGTGTGTAGAAATACACACCGATTTTGTGCACTAATTTTGAACACTGCAACCTTGCTGAGCTCATTTATCAACTCTAGTAGCTTTGGGGGCTTTCTTTCAGATTGTCTATATATAGGAACACATGATCTGCAAATACAGTTTTACTTCTTACTTTCCAATTTGGATGCCTTTTATTTCTTTTTTTGCCTAATTGTTTTGGCTAGAACCACCAGTAACATATTGAATAACAGTGGTAAAAGTGGGCATCCTTGTCTTGTTCCTCATCTTATGGGAGAAAGCTTTTCACCATTGAGTAAAATGTTAGCTGTGGGTTTTCATAAAAGCCCAAAAATGTTCAGGAATGTTCCCTAGATTCCTGGTTTTCTGAGTATTTTTATTATGGAAGGATGTTGAAATTTTGCTTTTTGTGCATCAGTTGTGGGTTTTTTCCTTCATTCTGTTAATGTGGAATATTAATCAATTGATTTTCTTATGTTGAACCTCACTTCTATGCCAGGGATAAATCCCACTTGATCATAGTGTATAATCCTTTTAATGTGCTATTGGATTCAGTATGGTAGGATTTTGTTGAGGATTTTTGCATCTGTATTCATAGTGAATATCACTTTGTAATATTTTTTTTGGTGATATCTTTGTCTGGCTTTGGTATCAGGGTAATACTGGCCTCAAAGATGAGTTAGAAGTGCTCCATTCTCTTCTATTTTTGGAGAGTTTTGAGAAGGATTAGTGTTAATCCTTCTGTAAATGTGTGGCAGAATTAACCAGTGTGGTCATCTGGTCTTGGAGTTTTCTTTGTTGAGATGTTTTTGCATACTGATTCAATCTATTTAATTTTTATAGGTCTGTTCAGGTTTTCTATTTCTTTTTGAGCCAGTTTCGGCAATTTGTGTATTTCTAGGAATTTGTCCACTTCATTTAGGTTATCTAACAATTGTTTGGTTTTACCTTATAATCATTTCTTATTTCTGTAAAGTTGGTAGTAATGTCCCTACTTTTAATTCAGGTTTTAGTTATTTGGTTCTTCTCTCATCTTTTTGTCAGTCTAGCTAGATATGTCAATTTTGTTGATCTTTTTAAAGAACTAACTTTTGGTTTCTTTGATTCTATTGTTTCTGTATTCCCTATTTTGTTTGTCTTCACTCTATTATTTCCTTCCTTCTAACGGCTTTGAATTTAGTTTGCATTTCTTTTTCTAGTTCCTTCAAGCATAGAGTTAGAAATACCTTAAAGACTGATTTGAGGTATTTCTTTTTTAAAGTAGGCATGTATAGCTATAAATTCCCCTCTGAGCACTGCTTTTGCTGCATCCCATAAATCTTGGTATGTTGTGTTTTCATTGTCATTAGTCTCAAAGTATTTTCTAATTTATCTTGTAATTTCTTCTTTCTCTTAAACACTGGCTATTTAAGAGCATGTTTTTAAATTTCCACATATTTGTGAATTTTCCAGATTTCTTTCTGTAACTGATTTCAGATTCCATTCCATCTTTGTAGAAGATGCTTTGTATGATCCCAGTCTTCAAAAATTGAGACCTGTTTTGTGAACTAACATGTGGTTTATCCTGGAGAATGTTTTATGTGCACTTGGGAAGGAAGTGTATTCAGCTATTGTTGGGTGGAGAATTTTGTATGTGTCTATTAGGTATAGTTTGTTTATAGTGTTGTTCAAGTCTTCTGTTTCATTACTTTTTTTCTAATTGTTCTATCCTTTAAGGAAAGTGGGGTGTTGAAGTCTCCCACTAGTACTGTTGAACTGTCTACCTCTCCCTTCAGTTCTGTCAATTTTTGTGTGATATATTTTGGGGTCCTTTTGTTAGGTGCATATATGTTTATAATTGTTATGTCTTATATCATTTTTTGTTCCTCAATTCTTCCTTACCGCCTTTTGTATTAGAAAGACATTTTCTAGTACACTGTTTTGCTTCCTTCCTTTCTCTCTCTCTACTATATATCTCTATTTTCTTAACGGTTTCCCTGGAATTACAATTAACACTTTAGTTCAAATTAGCTCCTCAGACTGGGTGAATTGACATTACCCAGTCTGAGGAGCAGAAAGAAAGAAAGAATGAAGAAAAATAAAGACATCTTAAAACACTGTGGGACATCTTAAAACACTCTAAGTGTACTCATAATAGGAGTCCCAGTAGAGGATGAGATAGAGAAAGGGGCAGAAAATGTATACAAATCACCTTTCTTGAAGTTTGGCGATTCTTTCTTTCGTCTTCTCAAACCTGCTGTTGAACCTATCTAGTGAATTTTTCACTTCCCTTATTGTACTTCTCAGTTCTAGAATTCCTATTTGGTTCCTTTTTATAATTTCTCTCTTTATTGATATTTTCTATTAGGTATTCTCTATCATCCTCATGGTTTTCTTTAGTTCTTTGTATATCATTTCCTTTAGCTTTTTGAGAATATTTTAAATAGTTGATTGAAAGTCTTTGTCTAGTAAGCCCAACCTCTTGGCTTCCTCCAGGAATGTTTTTATTAATTTATTTTTCATGCTTTCAGCCCATAATTTGTTTCTATGAATGCCCTTTTTGTTGTTGTTGAAAACTGGACATTTCGAATATTATAACTATGGAAATCGTATTCTACCCCCTCCCCAGGGTTTATTGGTGCCGCTTGTTTTAGCTGATTTTGTTTGTGTGCTTAGTGACTTTCCTGAACTAATTTTTTATAGTCTATATTCTTTGTTATATGTGGCCACTGAGGTCCTTGTCCTGTTAGCTTAGTAGCCATCTAGTGACTTGACAGAGATTTACTTAAATGCTGAGATTCTGGTGTTTTTTTTTCTGGATTTAGTATTTGCCAGGTTGCTATAAAATACTGATTAGTTTCTAGAGTTCCAATAAAGTTGATTCTGACAGTTTGTGCCAGATTATTCACTGCTTTTGTGGAGGACTTTTTTTTTTTTTTTTTTAACGGTACGCGGGCCTCTCACTGTTGTGGCCTCTCCTGTTGCGGAGCACAGGCTCCGGACACGCAGGCTCAGTGGCCATGGCTCACGGGCCCAGCCGCTCCGCGGCATGTGGGATCTTCCTGGACCGGGGCACAAACCCGTGTCCCCTGCATCGGCAGGTGGACTCTCAACCACTGCGCCACCAGGGAAGCCCTGTGGAGGACTTTTGAAGTTTCCTACTCTGCCATTTTTGTTGATGTCACTCTCTCTTTTGTCACTTTCTCTCTTGATGTCACTTTTTCAATTTTAATGTTCTGAGGGGGAAAATGTCAATTTAGAATTCTTTATCCATTAGGGTTATTAATGAAGAATAAAAACATTTTCAGGCAAGCACAGATGCAGAAGCTTTAGCTCAAATGCACACCTTTCTTAGGAAGTTACTAGAGGGCCTTTAACAGCAAAATGACAGAGTGAACCAAGAAAAATGACATGAAATCCAGACAACAATGGATCCAACCCAGGAGAATAATGAAGGAAAGCCCCAAGACATCAGCTGAGACCTGATTAGCATAGGAAGATGGAAGGCTTTAGGGAGCGATCCTAGGAATCTGGAACTCAGGGAGGTGATAAAGTCAGAGAAATAAGGGAGAAAAAAGCCATTCAAAACCCCATGAAAAAGCAAAAAGCTATACAGGAAAGGAAATGGAATCATAGTGTACTACTTTATAGTGCTTGGTTGTACATGGAATAATATTAATATAATCATAACAATATAAACATTTTGTTTTCTATTCTTAGAATCAACTAGTACACAAAGCACAGAAAACACAATTGTGATTACAACATAGAACACAGGTTTTTGCAACTGTGAAAATATAATGGTTTATGGTAAAACTGCAAGTAACACTAGGGAGCCAAGAGATGTTGTCTATTGTCTGTTGTTGATAGAATAAATAAAGGGGCAAACTTTAAGATTAGAAAAGTAACAACAGAAGAACAAAAAGTAGTAATATAACTACATTGGGCAGAATGGAGATGGGGCGGTGTGAACTAAATCCTCATTTGTGAGACCAAGATAACATAATAAGAAGAATAATTAATATCTAAAATTAGTAAATCAAGAAAGAGTATCAAAAGTATATTATTTAGAGATATCAAAGTAAACAACAGAAGAACTAAAAACAAAATTGGGAGAAAGAAGTGGTTCCCCCTGAGGAGTGACAGTATTTCTCATAAATTCTGTGCCACCTGATATTTTTATGCACGTGCATCTATTACTTTGATGAAAAATTTAAAAATTAACACTTGTGTATGGTTCAACATTCCAAAGCTATGTAAAGGTACAATTAAGTCTCCACACCTCCTTCCTACTTCCTCTCTGCTGAGGTGACTGATGTTTCCTTCCAGATATGCTGTGTATTTCCAAGCAAGTACACTGGTATGTCATGAGTAGATTTCTCTTCCATATCCTTATATGAATGGTAGCATTCTATACAGACTGTTCTTGTACCTTGCCTTTTTTACTTAACAGTGTATCTTGGAGATATTTATGTATCACTACTGAGCATCCTTATTTTTTTTGGTCACGCCATGCGGCATGTGGGATCTTAGTTCCCCGACCAGGGATTGAACCTGGCCCCGTTGCAGTGGAAGCACAGAGTCTTAACCACTGGACCGCCAGAGAATTCCCCTCATATTTTTAATAGCTGAATATTATTCCATCATTTAGATGCATCATAATTTATTTAATCAGTTCTGTACTGACAGACATCTGTCATTTTCCCCAATTCTTTGCTGTTTCAAACAATGCTATCATAATAAATTGACAAATATTATAAGAAAAAAATTTAAGGCATTCTTTGTTTCTGTCACCCAATTAGATAATGAACTTGGCTTTCTCTCTGCCTCCTTGGTGCCTACCATGGAGTAGTTACTGTATTTGCTAATTTAGGTTGAAGTGAAATTAAATGAGGAAACTAAGCTATGCAAACATTTAAATGAGATACTGTAATTCTAAAATCAAGTTTATGGCACAACAAAGACAAGAGCTTATACAAATCTATAAGACTCTGCACACTCAGCCTTTGTTTTACAATTCATCAGAGACAGGGAAAGTAACAGTGCAACTCAGTTTAGAATAATGCAGGAAAGGAAATGTGGGACAGGGCTGTGGTGATGTAACTGCAATGAACAGACTCCTTGCTTGTATGATCCTAGCTTTCTAGATCCCTGATATCCAAGATGCTAAAGAGATTCTAATTCCTCACAGAGATGTTCACATGTATAAGCAAGACTATAGAATTCTTAGTGTCTTACTAATGAGAAAAATAAAATGAAATAAAACAATCAATTCCCTGGAATGGAGATTAACCCACCAATACATACATATATCTCTGTCATACTTACTCTGAGCTCTTTTGGGCCTGTATGGACTGAAAGCAAGTGTAGAGTACCCGTCCAGTCTAAAAAAAGAAAGGAAAAAGAAAAAAAGAAAGGTCACACAGAGGGTTAATATTGAAAGAGGTATAGCAATTTAGTGGACTCTAACCTAAAACTCAAAGGCCCCTCTGGGAGTGGAAGGTTAGAAGAGACTCCAAAGATAGACTATGCATAAATCAGTTTCTGTAAGGAGGATCAAATACTCAGTCAAGGGCTTCCCTGGTGGCGCAGTGGTTGAGAGTCTGCCTGCCGATGCAGGGGACACGGGTTCATGACCCGGTCCGGGAAGATCCCACATGCCACAGAGCGGCTGGGCCCGTGAGCCATGGCCGCTGAGCCTGCGCGTCCAGAGCCTGTGCTCCGCAACAGGAGAGGCCACAACAGTGAGAGGCCCGCATACCGCAAAAAAAAAAAAAAAAAAAAAAAAAAACTCAGTCAACATGAGATGGCCACAATCAAACATCCACTCATGTGACAGCAGAGAATTGCTCACAAACATGAGAACCAAGAAACTAAGAATGAGACCATTCAAACTCCTTTTTTGGAAGCTGACAAACTCATGCAACAACTATTTATCATGACAATAAATTTATGATGACAAAGCCAGAAGCATTTCAAATGAAGTATGAAGTTCAAGAGAGTAAACTTTAATGTTTTCAGAAAAGAGTGATTTTATGAAGAATATTCATTATTAACACGGATTCTGAGAATATAACTAATGTACTAAACAATAGGAGGACACACTTGGTAAATCGGCAAAATTCATACTTGCAGTGTTAAATTTTCTTTTTGTTTGAAGTGACACATAGTGAAACCTCTTGATCTGAACGTAAAATTCAAACAGAAGCACTCTAAATATAGAATAGCAAGACTAGCCATTGATTGAGCTGCTTAGCTTCTCTGAGTTTCGGTTTGCTTATCCATAAAAATTGATAATAATAATCCTCACAGGTTGTTGTCAGGGTTCGAGTATATTTATGTAAAACACCTAAAGAGTAAGTGCCATACAATACGTGATAAATGGCAGCACTTGTTACTGTTATTAGCCTCCACTCCTACCACCGTGGTCAAACATCCATCATCTCTTTCCTAGATTACTACAGTTGCTTCCTAACTGGTTTCACGGATGCCATGGACGCTGCACCCCCTCCCTCCCTGTCCCCCCAGCCCCACCCCCAGTTATCTTCCAGACCTCACTGTAGGATGACCACATGATTTACCATGCAAAGAGTTACCATGGTACCATGGTACCATGGTACCGTGTCCTGGTTACCATGTTACCAGGACACTTCCAAGAAGGAAAGGTGCTAACTGAATAGGAGACTGGGACAATGGGTGGAACTGGGACTGACAGAGGCAAGCTGGGACATGTAGTCATGTTCTGCCTCACTCTGCTGCAGCCACACTGACTTCCTCGATGTCCCCTAAACATGCCACACTCACCTCAGGGTCTTTTCACTGGCTATTTCCTCTGCCTGGAACGCTCTTCCCCCAAGAAATCCACAAGACTTGCTCCCTCACTTTCTTCAGGTCCTGACTCAATGACCCTCCTGATTGAAACCTTCCCTGGCCACCCTATTAAAATTGCAAAAAGATTTTTCTCTATTCTCTGTGTCTGTGTGTTTATACACACACGCATGCGCATGTGCACACACACACACATGGACACACACATACACACACAATACCTTTGTATTTTTATCTTCTATGAAACAGGAAAATATAAGTCCTACAAAGCCTTGATCCATCATCTGGTACATGGCTTGTGTACGAACATCTGCAAATAAACAAAAATAAAAATCTACTGTTAAACTGTATCTCCCAGACGTGAAAATATAAAGATAACAGCAGCATACAATCCTCGCGGGATTCAGATTCTAAAGGCAGAACAGGGGTACATCCTAATGACAATATTATTGTCAAAGTATAAACATTTTACTAGGTTAGTGAAATACTACAGGAGTCGGCAATTAAATAATAAAATTTGTTACTAATTCTAGGCTGCCTAGCCCACAACTAGCCCTGCTATGAAATGTAGCATAGAAAGAAAAAAATGGAAAGCCTATTATCCCAAAAACATCTGATAATTTCTTCCAGGAGGACTCCAAAAGAAAGGAAGGCATTTGAAGGAGACAGCAAGATTTCTTAGAATAAGCCTTTTGATGGACAGCTTCTAGGGAAGTGAATATATTAGACTTGATACTAAAGAATGGCAGTGTAGAACTATTACAGAGGAAACTATTGTATACAAGTGACTACAATAGAATTAAATACTACATTCCAGGGAACAGAAACAAAATCTCACTAAATGGTTACACAGTTTTTGAAAAGGAAATCATAGACAAGCACCAAGTAACATTTGAAAGGATTAGTTAAAAGATTACCAAAAACTGAACAGAGGCAAAGTTTAAAGATATGAAGTACTCAGACCATTATTTATGGATACAAAAGATCTGGTATTACAACAAAACAGTGCACAGCATGGTTTGGTCTGGTGACTTATGCCTAGTTAGCTTGTTCTATATGTTCTTAAATATACTTCGCATTGATCTGGATTGGGACTTCTACCCAATATATTCCTAAGTAAAGAGTAAGGCCCAACAGTACCCAGCAAAGAGTATGAGAAAAATACTGGCTGAAACAGTTGGTGAAAATGAACAGCACTGTTTGAATGATCTCTGTACCTGCTATATGACCTTGGTAAAATTTTTAATACCTCTAAGCCTATTTCCTCATCAGTTAAGTAAGGATAAACATCATCCGTACTTTTTCAGGGTTTTGTATTTTAAAAGTTGCCAGATGTTTTTTTTTTTTTTTTTTTTTTTTGCGGTATGCAGGCCTCTCACTGTTGTGGTCTCTCCCATCACGGAGCACAGGCTCCGGACGCGCAGGCTCAGCGGCCATGGCTCACGGGCCCAGCCGCTCCGCGGCATGTGGGATCCTCCCAGACCGGGGCACAAACCCGCGTCCCCTGCATCGGCAGGCAGACCCTCAACCACTGCGCCACCAGGGAAGCCCTGCCAGATGTTTTTAGCACAATGCCTAGCACATCAGAGGTACTTCATAATAATTCATTACATTTCGTTCCATCCACAACCATTGTTGATGAACTGCTGAATCTGAAATGGATTAGTATCCATACTGTGCCACCCAAAGTGCTTCTGTCAAGATCACCAATGATGCATTTTTGGTTCTCAATTTACCCGATTGCTCCCTCTTTGAAACACTATCTTCACTTGGCCTCACATTCCCACTCTTCTCATCTCTGTCCTCTTAACTTCCTGGCTGTTCTTTTCCAGTCTCTGGCTGGATCCTTCCCATCTTTCCATCCTCGAAATATTGGCATGCCCAGGGCTCTGTCTTCAGCCACCTTCTCTTCTCCATCTACACTTACTCCCTGGGGGAGTTCATTTAGTTCCACGGCTTCAAATCTCATCTCTATACTGGCCACTCCCAACTCCTACTCAATAAACTCTAGTTCCGGTCTTCTACCCAAACTGCCGAATCATATATCCAATTGTGTACCTGACACTGAGACTTGGTTGTCTTAATACTGTGCTCCTCAGGGTAGTAGGTCCATGAACTATTTGTTACCCGTTCACAAGGAGACAAGAGCTTGAGCTGGAATGGAAATTAATGCTCTGCTTCCTTCATTGACAAAGTCTTAAGAAAAATGTAAGCTGAACTAAACAATATGCTAAGTTGACATAGATGATTTTTTTTTGTTTTTGGCCATGCCAAGCTGCTTGCAGGATCTCAGTTCCCTGACTAGGGACTGAACCCGGGCCACAGCAGTGAAGGCCCAGAATCCTAACCACTAGGCCACCAGGGGACTCCCGACATAGAGGATTTCTGTTTGGTGTAGGCTCCTTATCGAACTGGTCACAGACCAAAGCCAGGCTAGGTGAGCATCACTTGCTTACCAGACATTTGAAACTCAACATGTCCAAAAGCACACACTTGATTTCCTCCACAAAATCTGCTACTCCCAAAGCCACACTGGCTCTCCTGCTTTTCCTCAAATATTCCAGGCATGCTCCTCCTCAGGGCCTTTGCACTGCCTTTTCCTCTCTGCCTGGGATGCTCTTCCGCAAGATATTTGCACGGCCAACTCTCACTTCCTTCAGGTTTTTGCTCAACTGTTACCTTCTCCATGAGGCCTAATCACGTTACTTAAAATACAAACCCTATGCCCCTTACCCTGATTTACATTTTTCCCTGAGGTAACTTAATTACTTCCAAATTACCTCCTAAATGCCAAATCCAAAAGATACACTTTAGTCTAAATGAGGACCATCCAAGAGACCTTCTCGCAACTGTGCCAATTTTTCTTTCAGCATCAGACAGTCTGAAGGGACAAAAGAATCACACCTCCCGTTTCCTGGTGTAAAAGTAGAACAGTCTGAGCACCATATTCTTTCATTTACTCTTGACTCAAAATTTTCCTGAAACAGAAACCACAGACCCCAGTTCATAATAAAGGATTTTAAAAGAATGAGAGACTATATATACAAGTGTTTTTAGAATATGAGCCCTGAGATAGTCATCACATTACAATAAAATTTTGGTTCAGCCTTCACTTATTCTATCCCTGGTCCTAACAGAGCTTCCATCTATGTCAGTTTGCTAAAGAAGGGCATAGAAATGTATTGTAATATCAAAAAAATTTTGTTTGTAATGATTCTAAGGAGTATTGACATGTAACTTCTAGAAGAGAATGTTTGGGGAAATGTACTTTTTAAAAATGACTGGTTATAGAAAACTGCTTAATTAAAACTACAGCCTATATTTGTCATGGGAGGTTGATCTGACCCACCAACTTTGGTAATAAATTAACACACCATGACACCACCATAGCAGTGCTTCCCTTCTTATAAAAGGATCAAGCAGATCTTATAATTAGGAACATAACTACAGGCGCATGTCTCCTTTTACTATGCACTTACAAAGACAGGAAAGTTAATGTAAGAGTAACTGAAAAACAGTGCCAAGTCACATGCGATTTACAAAATAGGCTGTGCTTTTTAAATTGCTTCCCTTTTTCTTTTGCAAGCCATGTCCTATAGGTAAAATTTGGGTAAGTTCGTTGCATGGGTATGACATAACTCAACTATGTATCTTTTTCCCCACCACCAAACCTATGCTTCCTCCTCCATTTCCTGTTTTCATAAATAGCATTCCCACTTAACCAGACAAAGCAGACGCTGGAGAATGCCAAGGCCCCTGATTCACAGAAACCTCCACTGAGATACTGACTCTGCCACTTATTAGCTGACTGGTTTTGCACAAAGTATTTCAGCTGGAACCTCAGCTTAGTTTCTTAGGAGCCACACACTCCTCATGATTATTTGGGAAGTGTTTCAAGAAGTAGAGAGTGGTTGCAGTATCAAATGCTACAGACGTGGGAGACAGATATGGTTCAGACCTCAGCACTGCCACTTACTCAACACATGGGAGCCTGTTTCCTCCTCACTGCCATGAGGCGGAAGGTCTCTAAGTCACGGGTTAGACGAGGAAACATTCATTTCCGCAAGTAAAGTTATTCTAATTCTTTCAAAAGAGTCAGATAGAGACAAAAAGTGACCATGATTAGAGAAAAAGGGTAAAGATAAAGAGAAAGAAAACAGGGCTTCCCTGGTGGCGCAATTGTTAGGAATCTGCCTGCCACTGCAGGGGACACGGGTTCCAGCCTTTGTCTGGGAAGATCCCACATGCCGTGGAGCAACTAAGCCTGTGCACAACTACTGAGCCTGTGCTCTAGAGCCCATAAGCCACAAGTACTGAGCCCACGAGCCTCAACTACTGAAGCCCACGCACCTAGAGCCCGTGCTCCACAACGAGAGAAGCCACCACAATGAAAAGCCTGCGCACTGCAATGAAGAGCAGCCCCCACTCGCCGCAACTAGAGAAAGCCCGCACGCAGCAATGAAGACCCAACGCAGCCAAAAAAAAAAAAAAGAGAGAGAGAAAACAATCTTGTTACATTATACTGATTAGAGGGCCGAGGAGGTAGGTTGACAGCCCCAAGAGCTAGGATGATCCATGTGTCAAACAGAGATTGTAAACATCAGTTTTATAAATTTCACCCTTCACACCTTTGATTCTTCCAAATGGTAGTGTACTAGACAGTGATAGTCACAATCGGCAATTTTCAGTTATAGTTTATTTATTATTATTATCATTATTTTGGATACCAGCCAATTGTCAGGGTTTAGTCTTGATTTCCTGAATACTGTCAAAATGGAGTGCCAAAATTTTATCTCTATTAAAAATAATCAATATGACATAAATCAGTACTTTTAAAACAGCGAAATAAAAATAAGGACGTTTGCTTAAGTAAGGATACTTAAATTTTGATTTAAAATAACCACAGCCCATGTAATGGAGAAGGAAAAATGATATTCATTTCTAAGAACAAAAAACATTGCAATCCCATAATACTTACCGACATGTGAAGGCCAAACAGTTATATGGGGATGGGAATGATACCAGCCCACAACTCTCATGGGGCGACCAGTTAGTTCAGCCAACCTGTGTGTCTGTCAAGGTATTTTCAACTTGTGGGAACACAATTTGTGATGCTAATAAAGGCTCAGAAAGCAACCTGAAGTTTAAAATAAACCTATCACAATTTAATGTCAACAAAAGAATGAAAAAAGGTCAATGCCCAGAATTTCCCAGACTTCCCTTCTAAAGCCAAAAGTATTTCTTTTTTTTAAATAGAATCCATTTGGTTTCCATTATTGTATATAGTTATATGCTCTTAATCCAATTTAGCTAATACTTGATCACTCAAATACTCATCACTGTGCTATCTGAAAAGAAGCTTCTAAATCTTTGGATGTCACATTATTAACTTGAGTAATCTTCTGTCCTCTAGCCCAACCTACCCTCATTCCTGAAAAAGTACAAAATTTAAAAAATTCATTTCATTTCTCTCTGGCAGGCTGCCAGTGTCAACAATAGCAAGTAGGGTGGTTTCAGAGACCAAATGAACAAAGACCCCCAGTTTAGTCTCCCCATTTGTCTAGAAATATCCCCCAAAAGAACATTTTCTCCTTTGTTCTGGAAATAAAAATTTACCGTAACTGTCTGAGACTCTGACTTGAGATAAGAACTCGGTTGGAGATAAGAAGCTGTCCCCTTCTGTTGCTACTCACTGTAAAGTGCTGGTTCATTTTCCTGTGAATTACTTGCATTGAAACCCAATAGTCCTATCTGTATAGCTAAGTGTAAGAATACTTTTTAGGGACTTCCCTGGCGGTTCAGTGGTTAGGACTCCACACTTCCACGGCAGGAGGCACAGGTTCCATCCCTGGTTGGGGAACTAAGACCCTATATGCTGCGTGGCACAGCCAACAACAACAACAAAAACTTTTTAAATATATATTTTTTTAATTTCAAATGCCAAGAGAAGTTACTTAACTTCCCTAAGCCCATTTCTTCAGCTAAGGCGAGGGAAAGGACCACCCGAAAGGATGGAAGGTAACTCTGCCCAGCACTCAAGCAGGACAGGGACTGGGGGCTGGCCACTGGCCAGAATGCAAATCTAATAATTTCAGGCGGCCTTGGGCAGGAGGCTCAGAAGGCACTCGCCTCAGCAGTGTGGGGAAAAAATGACTCCTACACTGAAAGCTCCTCCGGTCCCACGCAGCAAACCTTCAAACAAGTATCAATAGGATCTAACTGTCCCTGGTAACCTAACAGCATCCCAGAACAAAGCTAAAAAAATATGTCTAGGAATACAAAGATATCCAGCCCCCAGGGGAAAATCATAATGCTGGCATCCAATCTAAAATTACCAGGTGTGCAGAGAATTGGGAAAATCCAACCTATAGTGAGGAGACAGAGAACAGATTCATGGCTCCCATGGTTTGAGGTGTGCAGGGTGAGGGTGACTATCCAGGGGAAGCTTGAGGCAGACCTTTACGGTAATGGAACAGTTCTGCACCTTGACTGCTGTGGTGTTTTTTTATATATATATCTCTACACATATGACAAAATGGCATAGAACTACACACATTAATGTCAATTTCCTGGTTTCCATATTGAACCGTAAGTTATGTAACATGTAACCTTTGGGGGAAACTGTGTAAAGGTACAGGGACCTTCCCATACTATTTTTGCAACTTTCAATGAATCTATAATTATTTCAAACTAAAGAGTTTAAAAAAAGATGCAAAAGGTACACATCATAAGAGGAGACTGATATATATGATTATATAAAAGTGCAACAAGAACAATTTGATTGGGGAAAAACACACACATACCGTGAAAAAGCTGACAAAAATCACTATCCTTATCACAAAAGGCTAGCTTTCTTAACATAAACTATAAATTATTAAGAAAAATATTTCCAAATCAATAGAAAAACGGGCAAAGGAAATAACCATATAATTCAGAGAAAAATACAAATGACTCCTAAAAATTAAAAGCTGATCAAATTTACTCACAAGAAAAATGCTAATTAAAATTGCAAGAAAGAAGATACAATTTTTTTGCCAATCAGGTTGGCAACAACCAAAAACTTTGATTTACCAGGGCCTCGCAGCACAAAAGCAAAACTTTGATAACATACAACGTTTAGAAGGGTGTGGGGAAACAGATACTCTTGCACATGGCTAGAGGGTAAACTGGTCAAACTGCTACAGGCGCAAGTCCATATAACCTTTGCCCCGGCAATTTCACATCTAGGAATTGATTCTACAGATACACGCACACATTTGTGAAATGCAACGTCCAAGGTTATTTGCTGCAGCACTGTCAGTAAAAGACTGCAAATAACCTAAACATCTGCATGAGGACAGCACAGCCATCCAGGGCTGTATTATGTAGTCATAAGAATGAGACATCTCTATATAGTAATGTGGACAAATCTCTAGATACACTGTTAGGTAATGTCATAGCTACCATATGTATTAAATACTTTTTAAAAAAGAAAATATTCTTATATGTTTCCATATGCACAGAATTCATCCATAAGGACACATGAAAACCTGATACCCCTGGTTATGTCCAGGGAGGGATGGTGGGGGAATTGGGGCACAGAGGCTAGAGAGAAATACTTACTTTGTATACTTTTTTGTACCTTTTAAAGTTTGTACCATGCATGTTTTCTACTTTTAAAAGTTACTTTTTAATTGACTACAAGATTAACTTAATCTGAAAGGATGATAAATTACTAAAACCGCTGATGCAAGTTTAATTTGTTACAGTTGAGGTATGGAGTCCAGATCATAGGAAGCAAATGTCCCAACTGATCGCTCTTTGGTTATATTTAACATGGAATATTACATTCAGTTCTCAGCACTGCATTTTTTTGAGAGGCAGCCTCAAAAGAGAATCTCCAAAGGAGAGAGACCAAGATAGTGAAAGGCCTAGAAGCTAAATGATATTACAAAAACTGTGGGGGCGGGGGGATGGGATAGACGGGGCAGAGGGGAGTGGAGAGGAAGGAGACAGGGACTCCCCAGAGAGTTCACTGTCATAGTATTGGACCCTGGGATCTTTTGGCATTTAAGAGCAGAAATGTTAGAAATGTCCAGTTCTTCCAATAAAAGCCACTCAAAAAGAGAAATGGAGAGAAATGCTGATTAACCAAGCAACTGGATCTAAGGGGTAAATACGAAAACTGGGAAAGAGTCACTAGGAAGAAAAGCTGTGAAATCTGCTTAAGCAGCAAACGGAGGAACCTGGAAGCCTCAAAGCACATAAAAGCTTCTCATCGACCAGTAAGGATATCTCTGCCTCTGTCGAGGCTGCAGACAGCTGCTCTGGAGAAATTTCCACTCGATCCTTCCTCTTATCAGAACGCCGCAAGATGATGACAGAATGAATGTGAACAATTCTGACGGTGTCAACCTAAAGGAAAATCCACAGAAACGTTTACTTCTGTCTCTCTCGAATAACATCTCTCCCTGCAATTACGGGACTGCATCGTATTACATTATCAGGTTAAAGTTTCCATCTTAGAAAACAGGCATTTTTTCTCATGAATAACAGAACGTTTCAAATAAAAGACATCCGACCTCAGTATATACATTTCAAAACAAAAATATAAAGGCTAATGTTTAGATCAAGGGAGGACTTTTGCAATGATCAACTAACAATCATTTGATTTCCAACTATGTGCAGGAATACAAGTCAGAGTGCTGACAATCCAAGTGCTCAAAATGCTAACGTGTGGTTGCACAGCAAGAATCATACACGAAACTACACTAAAATAACGCAGTAAATAAATGCTGCAGGAGCCCAGAGGAAAGGAGTCTCTTAGATTGGAAAAAAATCTTTACAGAAAAGGCAGACGAGTGTTATCTATTTCCTGATCGTCGTGTGTGTGTGTGTGTGTGTGTGTGTGTGTGTGTGTGTGTGTACGCACACACGCACACATAGATAGAATTTCTGTAGATGCCAAATAGATGCGAATGACGTGTTTGGGAGACAAATTGGCCAACTCATTTAGGTAGTACAGAACTTGAGGTGGAATGGCAGGCAGTAAGGCTAAGAAAGAAGGTTAGAGTGAAAACATGCAAGGTCTCAAATGCCAAGCCACGATCTGCAGGATGACCTAGAAGGAAGGACATTATTTCAGAGAGCTTGACCATGAAGCGCTGGACTAAGTGTATGTCAGAGATGGAAGAAACAGACTTGAGATTCATTAAGAAGCAAGGATCCACGAGATTTGGTAGCTTACAGACCATGGGTGATACAGGACAGGAAACTGTCAAGGATGACTCTGAAGTTTCAGGGTTGAAACTAGGTAGAACAGAGGAGGCAGATCCAAGTTTAGAAAGGATCAAGAAGGAGGAAAGATGAGGGTGTTTTCAGATGAGCTGAACTGAGATGAGAGGATGTAAATAAAGGCAAGGAATAGTGTGGGGAGGGGGAGCAGAGGTCCAGGGTGAATCCAGGGGGATACCCATGGTATAGGATGGGGTACAGTAAGAGGAGCCAGGAAGGAAGACAGCAGTCAAAACCAGAATAATGAAGTTGTTCAAGAGTTTCAGGAGAAAAGGTGGGTATGGCATTGCCAGACGTTACCCGGACAAGGGTGAGATCTGAGACGAGATTTTGAAGTAACCTATAGACCTACGCTGTGCAACACAGCAGCCATGAGGCACATGTGGCTGCTGAGCTTCAAATGTGCTTCCCTTTCATGCCTTTTTCACCTCATGAACTCTTTCATAGACTTTGAATTCCTTGCTCATCCTGTAAAGAATGAATCATTCTACCCTCACATACAGCTTTTCTTATAATACACACACGTGTCTGGCAGGCACAGAGTATACAATAAGGAAAATCAAAAGCAGACAGAAAGACACTTGACCTTCCAAGGAGCAACAAGACAAAGAGCTGACTTTTGAACAGAAACAATCAAAGCATAAAGAGAATGGGTGACGTGTCAGAGTGCAAAAAGAAAAGATCTGCCAACCAAGAATTCTATGAAGAGTTCTTTGAATGAGAACACATCCCTCAAAAATGAAAGTAAAATAAAGACGTTTTCACATGCAAAAAATTGAGAGATCATTATCAGCACAGAAAATACTAAAAAGAGAAAGGAAAATCCCAGATATGAAAGAAGGAATGAAGAACACTGTAAAGGGTAAAATATGTGAGTAAATACAAATGTAATGCTAACTGTACAAAACAGTAATAACAATGTCATGTGGGGGGACTTCCCTAGTGGTCCAGTGGTTAAGAATCTGCCTTCCGGTGCAGGGGAAGCAGGTTCCATCTCTGGTTGGGAAACTAAGATCCCACGTGCCGCAGGGCAACTAAGCCCGCACACCACAACTACTGACCCCGTGTGCCACAACTAGACAGCCAGCATGCCGAAATGAAGAACTCACGTGCCGCAACTAAGGCCCGATGCAGCCAAAAATAAATAAATAAAAAGTCACTCTGCCCTTTAAGAAAGAAAACAAAAACAAAAAAACCCCCAAAAAACAATGTCATGTGGGGCTTAAAATATCCAAATAATTAAAATGCATGAAAACAATAATCCAAAAGGTGGGAGGATGCAAATGAAATTTAAATGTTCTAAAGTTCTAGTACTATCAGTGAAATGGTAAAAATAGTAATTTGTATTAGACTAACAAATTAAGAATGCATATTGTAATATGTAGGATAACGACTAAAAGGAGAGTAAAAAATGTTATAACTGATTAATGGAGGATCAAAGGAGAATAATAAAATATACTGATGAGTCCAAAAGAAGTCAAGAAAGGAGAAAAAGACAAAACAGAGAAGTGGGTCAAATAGAAAGCAAAAATATGACAGCTATAACATATATATGTATATGTGTGGGGGATATATACATATATAATTACATTAAATGTAATTGGACTAAATAGTCCAATTAAAAAGGTTATCAGATTGGATTTTTTAAACTATATGCTGCTAATAAGAGACACCCTTGAAAATATTAGTACACAGAAAGGCTAAAAATAAAAGGATGGAAAAAGATATGGCATGCCAACATTAATTAGAAGATAAGGCTGCTGAACTCATGAAGTTTAATATCTAATTTGCAGGTACAAATTGACATAGAATTCAAGATGAGGACATGGACTCTTGAAAAATAAAATTACATCATTAAGACTGGGAATGTACTTTAGTAGGAGTTGATGCCCAGCATGAATTTTCTCTTTCTCAGAGAAAGTTTCAGTGCCTAAGAGGAATGCGTAAAAGAAGTTCAGGATAGGGTGGTGAGACGAGCCCAGGAACAGATCATAAACAAAATGAAACAAGCATAAATAAAAGTCACAAAGGACTGATGGATGTCCCTGAAAGTCACAGGTAGCTGAAGGGTTTGAGGAACAGACTGGTATGGTCATAGTCAAACTAGAAGTTAGATATTACAGCTGAGCTAGATTGGTCCCTACGCTTTTCCAGTCTTGGAATTAAGGTACTAAAGCCCAGTTCCTTTGGCTCTTCTGCCTTGGTGCAGATCAAAGGTCAGCAAACTATGGCCTGCTTGGCCTCCCTCAGGTCAAATCTGGCCACGTTCATTCATTTATGTTCCAGTAGCTGCTGTTGCACTACACTGGCAGAGCTGAGGAACTGCAGTAGAAACTGTATGGCCCGCGAAGCTAAACATTTACCATCTTGCCCTTTACAGAAAGTCTGTGCCCCCTGGCATGGCCCTCCATGGATCACAGGCAGGTAACACTCATTTCCTCCTGTAGGGGATGTATGTTAATCATACAACATGTATTTATCAAGTATGTACTATATGTGAGGCACTACATGAGGGCCTGAGTATACAAAGATAAACAGGATACAGTAGTCACATCCAGGAAGACAGACAGGTAAACAACTCTAAGACAACATATATGCACTGCAATAGATATGCTCAAGGAGCTAGCCTACAGGTCAGGACAGGTTCCTTCAAGGAGGCAGGTGGCACCTGGGCTGAACTGCAAGGAATAAGGAGTTAGCCAAGCAGACTTATGTTCTCAAAAGGTCACATCCTAAGTAGTCAGAAGAAAAGACTAGAGGTGAGACAGACTCACGGCAAGGAGACCAGTGGAGAGGCTGATGCAGTATTCCATAAAGGAAGTGATAAGGACCTCAACTAGGGTAGCAATTGTTGGGATGGTGCATTGGAAACAAACGGGAAAGCAATCTACATTAATGGTTCTGAATGGCAGGCAGTGGTTCCCAAACCTGGCTGCACATTAGAATCACCTGGGGAGCTTTGTAAACTCCTGCCACACAGGTCTCACCAAATACCAACTGAGTCAGTATCAGGATTTTGTAAAGATTACTGGGTGATTCCAAGGTGCAGCCAGGTATGGGAACTACTATGGCAGGAAAAATGCTGGAGGAGAGGGTTTGAGGAAGAGGAAAGGTTCAGTTTTGAACACGTTAGTTTAAGATACCCGTGTCTGGATAAACGTGGATGTCCAGAAGGCAGTGGAGTATGAAGTTCTGGAGCTTTGGGATAACTCATACTAACCATCACCTACTGGCCATTAACAACAAGTCAGAATGGCCAATGTCATGCGTCAGGCACTTGGAAAGTGCTTTTCGTGTATTAATTTAATTAACTCTCCCCATGACCCAGTGAGGTTGGTACTACTGTTATGCCCATTCTACAGATGAGTGTTTTACACACATTACCCAGATCCAACTCTCCCAACAATTCTATGAAACTGGTGGCTGTCATTATCCCTGTTTTGCAGATAAAGAAAGCAAAGCTCACAGATGTTAAGTAACATGTCCTAAGTCACACAAGTATCAGAGAAAGTATTTGAAGACAGACCTGTCTAACCTCAATGTCTGCTGCAGGTAAAGCCATAGGGGAGGTAAGGCTGGCCAGGAAGACATTCTGGGAAGAGGAGGAGGTGAAGGCAGAAACTTGGAGAATCCCAATATTTGATGCATAGGCAGAGGAGGAAGATTCCATAAAGGATGAGAGAGAGGGGGGAGGAATGCTAGACACAGCAAAAACAAAACAAATAAAACACCCTGTGAGAGTTCAGAGTTCTGAGGACAAAGATTAAGTAAGATAAGCACCAAGGAATAATCCACTGATGGAGCAATGAGGAGGTGGCTGGAGAGGTAGAACTGCAAACTACAGGGTGGTTGCTTTCACTGGAGAAGGTAAGTAAGGAATGATTGCAGCCTATTCTTTTAAGAGGTCTGACTATTAAAGGAAGGATACAAGAGCAGTTCACTACAGGAAGGTACAGGATTGAGAAGTTATTTTTCTTTCCTTTCTGAAAGTGAGAGTAATTTAAGCACAGTTGTATCTTAAGGGAAAAAAGCCAGATGACAGGAATAGGTTGAAGACTCAGAAGAGAGACAAGGTATTTGATAAGCAAGGTCTTTGAAGAAGCTGCAGCTCTGGATGGGAAGTAGACTTCTTTCCTTGATTTGGGAAGACTGTACATGGGGGTAATAATTAGATGGAGTTGTTGCCTGATAGCTTTTATCACCTCCATTGTCTGCTCGGTAGGAGAAGAGGACATAATTTATTTTTATTGTATTTTACAAAACCATTGGTCTGCAACAGGTTGGGAAAAAATTAACTGGTCCTACACCACAATTAGGTTGAGAAGCATTATACTCGACCATAAAAGCTCGAGCATGCCAGAAAAGGCAGGGCAGGGGGACTTCCCTGGTGGTCCAGTGGTTAAGACTCTGCACTCCCAATGCAGGGGGCCCGGGTTCGATCCCTGGTCAGGGAACTAGGTCCCACATGCCGCAACTAAAGATCCCACACGCAGCAACGAAGATCATGCGTGCCACAACTAAGACCCGTGCAGCCAAATAAATAAATACATATTAAAGAAATAAAAAGGAAAGAAAAGGCAGGGCGGGAGTGCAGACAGGTTGCCTATAAGCAGAGAGGGGTTGCCTGAGTAGATACTGGGACTTGGGATAAAAAGATAACAATGATGTGAACCAGATCTCAAGGATGTGAACCAGCAAGGTCTCAAGGAAGATGAGAGAAGGGCCAGAAACCCCGCAGAGGACAGCAAGGAGGAGAGCTGACAGTGGTTACTCATCCTGACCAAGTAGTAATAATTTGCTAGAAAGAATAGAAAATTAGGTCCCATTCCTGCTGAGTAGATTCTTCATCTGCTTTTCCTAGAGAGAACACCCCACCCAGCCAAACGTGGGTCTGCATGAACTGGGTTAACCCTGGCTGAGATCATCAAACAGAATACAGAAATCCCTCCCCAAGTGCAAGTTTTCATCATGCAAAATTATAGCTATAGCACACGTACCTTTTCAGCAACTGTGCGCATATCAGTTCCAGTATATGTAAATTTGGGGTCACTCCTTTTGGGGATAAATTAGAAAAAAAGGGAACTGAGGTTTGGAATATAAAAAGGTATTAAAGCAAAGTAACAGGAATAGCAGTTTTTGCAATGAAACAGCAGAGACAAAGGAAGAGGAGGGAAAGTAAACTGAGGCTAGAGCTGTGCTCATATGTCTGTTAGAAGGACTCTGAGACATATGTGGCGAGTGCATAGTTTTCATGGACAAAGCTAAAGTCCTATAATCCTGGGTATTAAGGAGGTGAGTTTGACAAGGAGAAACTGCTGTGCTCTGACGTTTAAATAAAGGTAGACCAAAGCTTTCACCGCCTCAAGCATTCAAGCCGCTGTGGATCTCTGAGATCACTGTAGGGTCCACCAGGGGGAGGCAGAAAGCCATTGACAATTTAGATAGAGAAATGGATTAATAGGGGGAAATGTCTCCTCATATGCACATCATCTGCCACAGAGAGCTTTCACAGGTTCACTTATGATCTTGGCTCCCCCAAACATATTTTTCACATAGGATCATACATATCTCAACTGAAAATCCTCCTACTAGAAAGCAAGGTGGAAAGCAACTTTCAGGGTTGGGGTGGAATTGAAACTGTGTTCTTGAGGGAGCTCCACAGTCATAATGGTAACTTAAAATACCACCTGTACAAAACATTGCGAAAGTTGTGATAATTTTGAGTTAACAATGACAAAGAGATCAAAAGATAGGAGTAAAGAAATATAGTCTTACCTTGGGTCATCATTCAACTAGAGTGGGAAAGAGCAGAAAACATTATTGATCACATTAAGTGTATTAGATGTACATGGATGCAGATAATATGAAAATTAGGTTATGTGTTCCTGTACACCGGCATGAAAGACTGGAGAATTCTTACTTCGGATTGCCAACAAGTAAGCTCTATTTCCTCATCCTCTTTCACCCCTCTGCAATATTTAACGCAGTGGAAACTTGGGATTCTTGGAAACCCTCACCTGTCTTGGGTTATTTGGAACCTAACCCTCAAAATGATTCCTAGAGGGAAGAGCGGAGGCGAGGCTAGGGGCCCTAATCGTGGTCAGCTGCTTCCTGATACACTGATGTCCTCATTATAAAAGATCGTCTTTCTGATCTGACTTGCAGTTTTGGTCAATGGGTTTATAACTCCAGATCTAAAGAAAAGCCACAGACTACAAGAAAAAGTGAGCCTTCCATCCCTCCCCCCCACTCCCCGAGGCTTAGGAGGATCGCTGGTGGCTTGCGGAAGGGTAAAGAAGCCTTAAGTGACGCGAGGAAACGGGGGCCAGGCGACAGGACCATCCAAAGGATACGTCCAAGGATCTGAGTCAGGAGTGCCTGTGGCCTCCGCAGCCCTGGGCGCTGGCAACACCCAACCAGGGGACACGGTGGGACTGCTCAGCAGGGTTCCGGCCGGGCTTACTGGATGACTTACCTCCCCTATGCACAGCCCCATCACCTCCTCCTTCTCTGTGCTCAGAGCGTGGTTGAGACAAACTAGGAAAGCATCCGACTCCAGATGAACCGCCTGCACCGCCTGCACCACCTGCACCGCCATCTTGATCTGGCCCTGCTCACGTCCGCCTCGGGCCCACTCGGGCCTGGCCAACCGGCTGCTCCGGCGCTTGGGTTTCCGTGGGGGCGGGGCCTGGGGCGCGGGGCGGGGCGGGCGGGCGCGCGGGGGCGGAGCTTGGGACGCGGGGGCGGGGCCGGCCCGGCGGCACCTGGGAAACGCCCGCGCCGGTTGGGGCAGGCGTGGCCGTCGGGGCAGAGGGCGGTGGCCGGTCGCGGTCTGGACGTCGGGCCGGGCGCGGGGGGCGGCAGGGAGGCGGCGCTCTCGGGCCGCGGGCGGACGTGGTCTGTGAGGAGCGCCCGGACGGCCGGGCCGGCGCCTCCTGAGCGCCGGCGCCCATTTTGCCCGCCCGCCGAGAAGAGCCGTGCGCGGCCTACACGCTCCGGGGACCTCCCTCAGGCGGCATCGCCGCGCGCGCCGGCCTTTCGAGCCCAAGGGACGCTCTTTTGAAATTCGGTCCTGAGTTAAGGTTTTCTTTTATTTTGTTTTGTTTCCAAGTTAGGGGCCCTGAATTTGGGACCACTCTCTTTCCCTGGACCACTTCCGGTGGCCGGCCCGCGCCCCGTAACTTCGGTTCGGTGACCTCGGCCCGGAATGCCCCTCGGCTCGCCCCGGGCTCACGTCCCGATCCCGGCTTGAGTGGCCCGGGGTGGGTGACCTGAAGTTGTAGCCTCGCTGCTCTCGAGGCGGATAATTAGCCCAAGAAACACTATATTCATGTGAGTAACCTCTTGGCAGAAACAGTGTTATACTGTGTCTGAAAAAGTATCACTCCTAAGCTTGGCGGCTGCTACTTTCTCCAAAGGCTTTTAGGTATTTATTTGTTCGATACAGGGAAGGGGAAAGGGGAACTGAAGTTTCTGTTCGAGGTCGGATGTATCGCAGATCGCAGCAGATATGCACAAGTTTCCTCAGCTCGCCTTGTCTCGGTGATATCAGACCTGGTGAAATTATATGTAAAAGTAATTTTCTTTTGAGGTGTGATAAACGTGCAATAGGGGACAGTACACATCTCCCACTCCCGAGGCTAGGAATTACACGCGGATTCTGGGAACGATTCAAAACCAAAGAAAAATCTATGCCGTGCTGCCGCCACGGCCAGTCAGTGCCTCTGTGGGTTTGATCTGCTTCTCTGTTCCATGTGTAGTTGGGAGACAGGCGGACAGGGCAGTACTGGAAAGGGAACATGCCCAGGGTGCTGCTGGAGGAGGTGTTGATGCTTTGCTCTTTTCTCCCAAGTCAGTTCCAACCCCGATCTCCCCACAAATAGGGCCCACGTCCAGTGGAACTATCTGGAACATCCATGCCAGCAACCTCCATTTTTACCTAATGTTTAAGAATCATATTGCACATCCTTCCATGATTAATTTTGATAATGATGAAGCTGGGGCGAAATTTCATGTGTGCAATTACACTGGACCCATCTAATTTTTCTCTTAAGCTTCAATTTTACAGCATATATTGTTTTCAATGGCTATTCGCGGCTAGTATGCCCTGCGCTGATGGTGCAAGTATGGCTGTTGTTATTTTTATGTTTTGTGATGGGACATCTTGCGTTTATAAGCACTTTTAGGCAGCTTCGAGAAGAAAAACACCTTTTGTCTATGGTTGGTGTTAGTCAATCTCATATCCCACAATGATATTCTCTACCTTTTATAATGCTCATGGCTGCATTTTACAGCTCTAAAGTTTAATTGGAGTAGAAAAAAAACTATTAACATTTATGGCAAGCTTATCATGTGCTAGACACTCTACTAAGCATTTGTATACCTTGTGTGTGTAAACTGCCCCAATTGGAATCAGCCTCTGCAACTTCCTAGCTGTGTTACCTCATGCAAGTTAGCTAACTTCTCTGTGCCTTACTTCCCTCATCTTTAAGTGGGGGTAATAATAGTATCCATCTAATGGGTGACTGTGAAGATTAAAAGAGTCAATATATAAACATGTAGGAAGTGCTAGGTAAGTGCTGACAGTTATAATTAATTTGTTCTTTAATTCTCATTTGACATCTTAGAAAACTGGAGTGTAGAGAGTGTAACTTATCCGAGGTCACAGAGCTAGTAAGTGGCAAAATCAGCATTCATACACAGGCCGGGCTGACTCCAGGGCTTGGTAACTTCACCCATTGTAAGTAGATGAGTTTATTAATCGACTTCAAATAAAGTAAGTGTATTCAACTGATTCATGTTTAAAAACTGTTCAAACACCTGGAAATTAAACCAAATTATACTTCTTTTAAAAGACAAAAATGATTCATTCTGTAAATGAAAAATAATGGTTTTACTTGCATTACCTACCTAAGCAAGCCCTTCTGTGTGGTCTATCCTACTTAAGACATAGTTCACAAACTGCCTTATTAAGAAATATTCTGTCTAGGCCAGTGTGGTCCCTGGCCGTGGCATCAAGGTAACCCCCACGGGGACAATCTTTTTTAGTGCATTCATGGGTAATAAAGGTATATAAATACTTCTTTTTTTTTGGCCGCGCCGTGCGGCGTGCAGGATCTAGTTCCCCGACCAGGGATCGAACCTGTGCCCCCTGCATTGGGACCACGGAGTCCTAACCACTGGACCACCAGGGAATTCCCTATAAACACTTTTTTGAATCCATTTGAATTTGCAGCTGGCAGTATTCCTTCAGTTGAGTGGAACAGGTTTATGTTCTGTGTTTTGTATTGCACATTGTACCTAAGTTTATCTCGAGGTTTTCAGAGATTCATCATGGTTCAAGGGGTCCTGAATTTTGTGCACAACTGTCATATGGAGGAGAATGTTCTCTAGTCAAATAAATTTGGGGAATGTTAAAATAAAGTTTCTTTACTGCATAACTTGCCAGAGGTTTTACTGTACTTATGTTCTTTACGATTCTACAAGATTCCCAAACTTATTTGACCAAGGAAAAAGTAGGGGCAAGTGTTCCAAGGATCACTTTTAGGGAAACTGTATTCCATTCATACAACCTGCGATTTTGTGGCTTTGATCTTAATCCCTCTCACTGAGCCTTGGCTTTTCTCTGCTGAGGCTCTTGATTCGTGCTCACAGGGCAGCTTCTCAGTCCCTTGATCACTGCAGTTGCCTTTCGCTGGGCCTTCATGCTGTCTCTGGTAGCGCATGCAAGTCCAGGGTTGTGTGCTGGCGTTTGTCCCAGGTTCATCCTGCTGATGCCCAGCATGTTGTCCTTCAGGTCACAGCAGCACACCACGCTGCCTTTCTTCTGAGAATATTTTGTAGTGACTCATAGGCCTCTTTGTAGTGATTCTTACTAACTCAGAGCATCCAATTTGTTTGCCCTCTATGCCAGTGGAATTATTTCCTTTTAATGTCGATGTAACCAGTAAAATTTTGCTTTTCATTCAAAACAGATTTAAATGTCAATGTGTCAACGTATTAGTTGTTGCTAGGACCTATCTGTGAAGTTGAGATGGTCCTAAAACCTTTAACATTTGGTTTCTACTTTGAGGGGGGGCACGTGTTTCTTTTGTACTCAAAATTCAGACTTTAATATATTTTATTTTGACATTAGTATTTATTGGGTTTTATTTTTATCTCTCCTTTCCAAAATCTTGGGGAGAAAGAGAGGCAGAACAGTTGTATCTGCTAAATGGAAAAAAATGGCTTTGAACAAAATAATGTATAGCTATATAACAGACCCAGAGGGTCACTCCCTACCCACGCTCGTGTGGCCTTTGCCTCCCCTCTCTACTCAGCATACGTATCCATCCACTCACAGGAACACTGTTTGACTAGTATTTGAGGCTTAGGGTGTCCAGTGCTGTATTATTCCTTCTGTTGAGGTGCTTATAACACTGTACTGGGGTGGGGGGGGCGCAGAGCAGAATGCGAAGCAATTTATAATTAGCGGTCAAATCTGAGTTTTAGTTTAGACATAAATGCTACAGTATTCATAAGAGGCAGGAAGTTTTCATCAAGAAGGCAGGCACCTGCCCTCTGTGGTAATAGTACTGAGATAGGCAGAGAGGCCCGGGGAGGAGCATTAGGCGAGCGGAAAGCGAGAGCAAGGGTACGGCGCTAGACATGATGAACCTGGTATCGGGGGAAAGTTGGTCTCAAGTACAGTGGTAGTGGTGCTTGCTGGAAATGGTGACAGGTGGGACGCACCAACTGAAGAAGAGGAAGAAGTCCACGATAACTCACAAGTTTTGAGTCCGCGGGATCAGGAGAGGCTGTGTTGCCACTGCGAGAAATCAGGATTTGGTTTAGGAGAAGGTGTTCTGCTTTAGGTGAGTTTGAAATGAGAGAGCCCTGTAAGACAAAAGCTACGATGGGCTCAGAGTCAGGTCCGCTCAGGGTGCAATGGGCGAGGCAAGTGTGATGCTCATAAATTATTCGCTACAATCAGACCATTTCCTAAGTCTATAGAAGATATTTTCCACTTACCTTTTAGGGAAGGTAAACCAGCAATGTTAAAGAAAAATAACAACAAATCAGACTCAGATTGTTGTTCTTGAAAAGAAGGCTTGGTTCAGCTCAATTAGTTCTTTCTGGCATCATCCTGTGTTCTGGCATCTCGTTTCCTCTTGACAATCTCATTTGAGGGTTTAACAACCTCCCAAGTTGTGCTGCAGTCCCTCTCTTACCTAAAGGCCGCCTAACGGGAATAGGAGGCCTCTGTTTTTTGGAGCAGATCCCCCAATGCCGTGTCTGCACTCTGCCCAACATAGACACCCAGTGAAAGCACGCTGCGACGCTGTAAGCTGGCTCCAAAAGGTTCATTCCTGTAAAATGCAGCTCAAGTTGTTGTGAGGCCCTGAATGAGACCCAGACCTGGGCAGAGGATCCTTATGGGGTCGGAGCTGAGTCTGCGTTATGGAAAGAGTTTGCCCAGAGGTGTGCTTCCTTTACACCTCCCAAAGGGCAGATGGGCTTTTCTGACCTTCTGACTTGGGAAAACAGAATTTAAACCCACGCGTCTATGGAAAAATGGGCTCCTGTGACATCCTGAAGCATTATTAAAGTGAAACAAGGACCCAGATGGGTGACTATCACTTGCTGTCTCTCAGCTCTGAATCATCATGATCCCCAGGGTCTGTTGCAACGATGCGACCATAAGTATTTTCCCTAAAATGAAAACTCCCTTCTGGAAACGCCTAGCCATTATAAGTAGCCTTTCTAAGCAAACTGATAAATAGGTCGTTTGCCCTTAAAACAAACTTCTAATTTCAATTTAGAAAGCCATGCACATTACATGATTTGACCTTCACAGTCTTACCTTTTAAAATGGAAACTGCTTGGAAGGGGCTTTTACCTGGAGAATATGGCATGCATGTGTCTGTTATACTGCTTTCCTGCCCAAATAAGTGTGCCCTTATGCGCACTCCTGTGCATATTCCGTTGCTCACTGCATTTTGTCAGATGCTGCTTGCTGAATGCAAAGACTGTGAGACCACTGCCCGGCTTCCTGTAGCGCTAGGCCCACATTTCCACGGAACCCCTCACCTAGCAGAATTCTTGAGTGCTTCGCAGTCAGCAGCATCACCCAGGGTTCTGCCTGAGTGTCACTTCAGTGTCTGCCAGGGAGCTTCAGACATCCTCAGTTCTGTTTAGGCTGTGCAGATAGACATAGGTGAGGTTTGCTTCTAGTTGGTGGTTGCTAGTACCAGGTCACCTTGCTCATTGGTGAGTTCATTCCAACCCAAAAAGTCACACCTGTGTCCTGTGCGCGGGTGCTGCAGGCTTAGGTGGAGAAAAGCAGGGCTAGAATTGGAATCCAAAGCCCAGGATGGCAGGAGAGGATGTGGGGGCTCCACCCGATCACCTCTGGGTTCACCAAGAGGGTATCTACCGCGACGAACACCAGCGCACGTGGGTGGCCGTCCTGGAAGAGGTAACTGTTTACATTTTGTTTATTTCTTTCTTGATTTTTGCTTTCAAGCAACTTGGTTTCTAACCAGTCTCAATATCCTGAAGTCTTTGGTTTTATTTTTGATCGTTTCTTTCCATTAGGAGACGAGTTTCCTAAGGGCACGAGTTCAGCAAGTTCAGGTTCCTTTAGGTGACGCAGCCAGGCCAAGTCACCTTCTCACCTCCCAGCTACCTCTCATGTGGCAACTCTACCCCGAGGAGCGCTACATGGATAACAACTCTCGCTTGTGGCAGATCCAGCATCATTTAATGGTACACATGTTGCTTAATAATTTTTCATTGTACTGGGACTCTTATAACAGAGTACTCTATAAACTTTTCTTTTTCTGACAGGTCAGGGGAGTACAGGAGCTGTTGCTTAAGCTTTTGCCTGATGATTAATCTGGTATGTATTTCTTTTTCTCCCCTGTCCCCACCCACCTTCTTCTTTTTCACCCTATTCGATTGTGGTGATTTTAATGATCTTTTTTTTCCAGGTGCTGGGATTCTAGGAAGATATGCCCCTCTGTTCTGTTCAGTATATGGCAATCACGTCATCCACCACTGCAGTGCACCCACCTGTGGGCCTGTGGGGAGGGAGTGGGTTGAAAAACTGCTCAAGAACACAGAAGTTTAGGAAGGGTCATGAAGAACACCGAAAGTGGAACTGCAGAGAAAGGGTTATGCAGGCAGAAAGCAAGTCAACAAAAGCACTTAGTTAGGATACGTAACTTGAAATTGACTCCTTTGGAAATTGCCATAGAACCGTTAATGGACATCATCAGCTGGAACTGGGATCTGATGAATCCCACAAAAGTCAGCACCTGCTACAGAACAGATGCCCTGATCACCAAGGACTTGGTACTGATTTAGAGAGAAGAGAGCAGCTCCTAGCAGCATCAACATCTATTTGTCGCTTATTTGCCCTGCAGCAATTCACCTGCCTTTCCTTCTCCCATCCTGTAAATATCCTAGGTTTTGCTCCAGTGTTTCCCATCCCAGTACTGACCTAACTTGGATCTACTAAGAACTTAGGGGGCTCTGAGGAAAAAAAAAAAAAAAAAAGGGGGAGATCATTTGCATTAATGAAATTAGCTACAAAGGCTCCTGGGCCTTTTTCCTTTCTGAAATTGTGTCTTCAAATTTTTAGAAGTTGCTGATCAGAATCGTGGGCACTTAAATTTATCCTCTGGTTACAAATATTTTAAATAAGTTGGTTTCTGTAAGAACTCCAAAAAACGTTTTAGCTGCTTACCTAGCACCTTTCTCAGGAAGTAATAATAGCACCAAATATTGCTGATTCACTACCTGATAAAGATTATTTCCTGAGTTAAAATACTCATAGCAGTTTGTATACATTAAAAGAAGGGTTTTACTTTTTTAAAAATCTTGGGAATAATAGCTATCACGTGTTGAGTCCTTACTGCCTTCCAGGCACTGTTCTATGCACTTTATATACTGTATCACGTTTAATCCTTCCATCAATGCTTTCAGGTAGGTATGATCTCTATTTTACACACAAGTAATAAGGAAAAAGGCTCAAGGAGTTAAATCATTTATCGAGCGTGGTTCTCTGAGTGACAGAGCCGGGCAGTGGGCCGACTTGTCAGGCTGCAGCGCCGGCTCCTCTAGCCCAACGTTGGTTTACAATAGTCAAGATGAGTTGAAGTCAAGGGATTTTTTTCCCTATGTAAAGCTATTTATATCTTCCAAGCCAAATGGAATATTATAAAAATACAGTTAATTCATCCTATGAGCAGGAAGAATATTTTTTAGTGTAATTGTTTTCCAGCAATTGTAAGAGCATACTGCTTGTCTCAGAAGAAAATTCCATCGAGGGGCTTTAAAGTCTTTATGTATAAAAGACAAAATAAAAATCATTTTTCTTATTTTAGTTTTCTGGATATGCCGCAGAAGGATCCGTGCCAGAAACAAGCCTGTGAAATACAGAAATGTTTACAAGGTAGTATGTTAAATGCTTTTCTATATTTTTCAACTTTATCTGTGAACTAACCAGAGAACAATTTTTCTTTTTATCAGCAGACTATATTAACTCCTCTCAGAATGTAATATTTCTATAATTATCCTAAAGATTTTCCTCACTGTGTCATCAAGGATGGCAGAAAATAAAAAGTGGTATGACCTAAGCTTGGGGTTTACAATCCTGGTTGTACATTCAGAATCACCTGGAGGGCTTCGAACACTTGCCTAGCACAGTTAAATCAGACTCTGGGGGTGGGGTCTGGGCAGGAATCAGTCTAAAAAGCTAACCAGGTGATTTTGATGTGCAGCCAGAGTTGAGAATTACTAAGCTGAGCAAAGTCCTTTTTAAAAAAGACTAGTTTTAAGTGGGTTGGTTAGACTGCACTGTGGCTGACAACTCACTTTTTAAAAGCAGTCAGGTTAGAAGGGGTGGGGGTGAAAATACACTTGGGATTCAGGCAACTAACTCTTGAAGGCAAAAGTAAATCAGCTAAAGCGTATCGGATGTAAGTGATTTGTCCATTTTGTTTTAAATAAGCCGATAAATTTGACCATATGCTAGAGGATTTTACATTTTTTTTTTTTTTTTTTTTTTTTTTTTTTGCGGTACGCGGGCCTCTCACTGTTGTGGCCTCTCCCGTTGCGGAGCACAGGCTCCGGACGCGCAGGCTCAGCGGCCATGGCTCACGAGCCTAGCCGCTCCGCGGCACGTGGGACCTTCCCAGACCGGGGCACGAACCCGCGTCCCCTGCATCGGCAGGCGGACTCTCAACCACTGTGCCACCACGGAAGCCCGGATTTTACTTTTTTAAATCAGCAAATGATTACTAGCAGAACAAACAGAAAAGGCTACAGGGCTATCTGAATTTGAAAGCTGACTTTTTGGATAATTTTTTCCCATTACTAAAGTAATAGATAGAGATGGATGCCCATGAAAATATAGAAAGGGAGGATGGAAAAATGTTCAGAGTTCACCCAAAGACTCACCACCAAAGAAAACCCTTGTTTGTATATTTCCTTTGACTTTTAACTTTCATTCTTGGACTTTTCATTTTATGGTGTAAGCAATCTTTTTAAAATCTTTTAATCTGAAATGTTAATGTATAATAATAATGCCATTTTATTCATCCTTTTCTTCCCTTCCTCCAAATTTAAGAAAAAGGAAGGGGAATTCCCTGGAGGTCCAGGGGTTAGGACTCAGCACTTTCACTGCCGTGGGCCCGGGTTCAAGCCCTGGTCAGGGAACTAAGATCCCGCAAGCCTCGAAGCGTGGCACCCCCGCCAAAAAGAAAAGAATGTTCTTCCCAATTTCTTCTCCCAAATAAATTCTTACCTGATTCTATCTGATTCTTACCTGATTTGAATTAGCAACATACAGCTAAAGGAGAACACAAATCAAGTTAGAACTGGATACACCCCCCTCACTACAATGTGGGTGGATTGAGAGCTAGAAGGGCTAAGAGTGAGCGTTAAGTACTCCCTGGATGACAAGCTCAGTTGTAAGGGCTTTAAATAATATTAAGCTTTAATCCTTTCACCCATGAGGTAGATACTACTGTGACCCATTTTTATAGATAGGGAAATCAACACAGAAGTTATGTAACTTGTCTAGGGTCACAGAACTATTAAGGGGCACAGTGATGGTTTGAACCCATTTGGTCTGGGTCCAAACCTGGACTTAGCCACCCAACCATACTCTCTTTCTAATCAGAATTGTCTTTCCTATCCCAGGCTAACTCCCATGCACCCCATTTTAGTACTGGGGGACTCATCACCTGCAGTTGACCTAGGACCTTTAGGTCAAGTCCTCGTTGACTTAGGGTCTATGTATAGCAGGGATCTGCAAATGTTTTATGTAAAGGACCAAACAGGAAATATTTTAGGATTTGGAAGTCAGGAGGTCTTTGGTGTGTGTGTGTGTGTGTTTCCAACCTTTTGCAAAACCCATTCTTAGCTCAGCTGTAAAAAAGAGTGGAATTCAACCCTGAGGCTGCAGTTTGCCAACCCCTAATGCGCAGACTTGGTAGGGAAGGTCCAGCAACCACCTTAAACTGAGGGCAAAATAATGTGCACGGTTCCTGCATTTCTCTAATTCACCAAATTAACAAAAGGGGTTAGTGCCAAACACACACACACACACACACACACACACAAAAGGTTAAAAACCACTGCCCTGGAAAAAGGCATGTAAGGAATCAGCGTTAAAGAAAAGGAAATTATATGTAAAAATACCTTTCGACCACTTTGTACATCATACTTCCTTATTAACCTGTTGATGGGTCTCTAAATCAGAAAGAATTCAGTGGACTTGGGTGCATCCTCTTTCCTCCAGGTCTGTAGATACAATAAAGTGAAAAGGACTGGGAAGCTCAGATCTAAACCTCCCTGTGCCCTAGTCCTATGAGATCATGACTAGGGTCTGTCTGTCTGTCTTTCAGCCAACAACTACATGGAATCTAAGTGTCAGGCTGTCATCCAAGAACTGCGTAAGTGTTGTGCTCGATATCCCAAGGGAAGATCTCTCGTCTGTTCAGGATTTGAGAAAGAAGAGGAAGAGAAGCTGACGCTGAAGCCCACATGACAGTAAAGTTCTGCTGAGAAGCAAACTGCTGCCCCACATTGCCACCACGCGGGTTTTATCTATCCTCCTGACTCTTTCTTCAGGCCAGGTAGCAGCAAATATCAAATGAAAAAGTCAACTATAAAAGTTAATATGCCATCTATGCAGAACAAATATAAATATATTAAATAAATAAGTAGAATGTGATAAAACTGAGCTGCTAAAATAAACCTTTTAAGTGAAACTTTTTGGTTTGGTATATGTGATATGTTGACTTATTGTTACCGAAGTCAGATTTGGCTGCTTGCCACTCAAAAGCCAATAATGGAGAGGCAAGTGTCAGTGGAAAAGGTGCTTTAATCAGAAAACCTGGCAATCTGGGGAGAAGGTGGGTTTGTGTCCAGAGACCAACCCCAAAGATTCTGCTCAGCCATGACAGTTTTTTATGTTTTATTAAAAAATTTATTTATTTTTGGCTGCATTGCGGCGAGCGGGGGCTACTCCTCGTTGCGGTGCGCGGGCTTCTCATTGCAGTGGCTTCTCTTGTTGCGGAACACGGGCTCTAGGCACGGGGGCTCAGGAGTTGCGGCATGTGGGCTCAGTAGTTGTGGCTTGCGGGCTCTATAGCACAGGCTCAGCAGTTGTGGCACATGGGCTTAGTTGCTCCGTGGCATGTGGCATCTTCCCCGACCAGGGCTCAAACCTGTGTCCCCTGCATTGGCAGGCAGATTCTTAACCACTGCCCCACCAGGGAAACCCCACCATGACAGTTTTTAAAGGGAAAAAGGGGGTAAGAATCTCAGTGAATCATCAAGGAAGGAGGTTGGATTCTGCATTGTTCTCCTTTGCATGCAGACTGGCTGACTTTCTTCAGATGTTTTCTTGCCCATGTGATCTGTGTGCAGGATTGCTTAGGGGGGCTATTGGGGGTAGAGAGCTAACTACTTCTATCTAGGAAAAGAATCAACAGGTTAGACAAGGCATGGTGTGCATTCAGGAGAGTATAAGTCAGGAGTTAGGTTAAACTGCCTGCTGATCTCATTCCTATAACTAGGTTCTTTTAAGGTTACAGGGGAACAGAAATGGGCAAACAGGAAAGGGGTAAAAGAGCTGCTTTCATTATAACAAAATATATATTTGGTTTTTGTCTCCATTCCTGGCACTGTGGTCCTAAAACCCTTGGAATTTCCTAAGTGATAAGTGCAATAAAGGTGGCTTCTGTTATGTTAATGAGACTTTTGAAAGTCCCTAGGTAACCTTAGGATGGGGGCTGGTTGTCAGGGGAACGGCCTTGCAGGGTTAGAGGGTTAGAACTTTCAGTTCCCACCCCCACCATGACCCCCGGGGAGGGGAGAGGGGCGAGAGGCTGGAGAATATTGGAGTTCAGTCACCAACGGCCAGTGATTTAATCAATTGTGACTTGTCAAACGATCACAGAAAAATAACAGAAAGCCAATGAATCATCAAAGTAGTAATTAGTGAAACTCTATTGTGCGCACACCAAAAGGACAGTTTGTGAACACAGAGCACACAGACCGACACGTGGAATGAGGCCGGGGGGGGTGGGGGGGGTGGGGGGTGGGGGGACTGTTATAAAGCAGCTTACACAGCATGAGGGCAGTGACTGCTTATTCTTCACAGTGATTGGTTATAATATTCGAATTTTATTAAATGGTCGGGAATTGGTCAGTGGTTAACCTCATATCAGCCTTAGGAAACAGTTTAGCTTATGCTTTCCAGAAGCATAAGCGAGAAATGACCCAGGTCAGGTTAGTCTCCTAAAATAAGCTAAATTAAGCCTTGCTTGCGTGACTAAACTGGTTTTGTCTGTTCATGGGGTTTTCAAGGCTGGTCTCAGTTTTTTATTTTTTTAAATTTTATTGGAGTATAGTTCATTTACAATGTTAATTACTGCTGTACAGCAAAGTGATTCAGTTATACATGTATATATTCTTTTTCATATTCTTTTCATTATGGTTTATCACAGGATATTGAATATAGTTCCCTGTGCTATACAGTAGGTAGGGCCTTCTTGTTTATCCATTCTATATATAATAGTTTGCATCTACTAATCCCAAACTCCCAATCCTTCCTTCCCCCACTTCTCCCCCTTGGCAACCACAAGTCTGTTCTCTGTCTGTGAGTCTGTTTCTGTTTCGTAGATATGTTCATTTGTGTCATATTTTAGATTCCACATATAAGTGATATCATGTGGTATTTGTCTTTCTCTTTCTGACTTACTTGACTTAGTATGATAATCTCTAGGTCCATCCATGTTGCTGCAAATGACAAAATTTCCTTCTTTTATATGGCTGAGTAGTATTCTGTTACATATATGTACCACATCTTCTTTATCCATTCATCTGTCAATGGACATTTAGGTTGCATCCATGTCTTGGCTATTGTAAACAGTGCTGCTGGGAACATAGGGGTGCATGTATCTTTTTGAATTAGAGTTTTCTCCGGATATATGCCCAGGAGTGGGATTGCTGGATCATATGGTAGCTCTACTTTTAGTTTTTTTGAGGAACCTCCATACTGGCTGCACCAATTTACATTCCCACCAACAGTGTAGGAGGGTTCCCTTTTCTCCACACCGCCTCCAGCATTTGTTATTTGTAGCCTTTTTTTTTTTTTTTTTTTTGGCTGCACTTTGCGGCTTGCAGGGTGTTAGTTCCCCAACCAGGGATCAAACCTATGCCCTCGGCAGTGAAAGCTTGGAGTCCTAACCACTGGACTGCCGGGGATTTCCCTGTTATTTGTAGACTTTTTAATGATGGTCATTCTGACCAGTGTGAGCTGGTACCTCATTGTAGTTTTGATTTGCATTTTTCTAATAATTAACGGTGTTGAGCATCTTTTCATGTGCCTATTGGCCATTTATATCTTCTTTGGAGAAATGTCTATTTAGATCTTCTGTCCATTTTTCAATTAGGTTCGTTTTTTTTGTTATTGGGTTGCATGAGCTGTTTGTATATTTTGGAAATTAAGCCCTTGTCAGTCGCATCATTTGCAAATATTTTTCTCAGTCCAAAGGTTGTATTTCATTTTGTTTATGGTTTCCTTTGCTGTACAAAAGCTTATAAGTTTGATTAGGTCCCATTTGTTTATTTTTGCTTTTATTTCTATTGCCTTGGGAGACTAACCTAAGAAAACATTGGTACAATTTATGTCAGAATGTTTTGCCTATGATCTCTTCTAGGGGTTTTATGGTATCATGTCTTATGTTTAAGCCATTTTGAGTTTATTTTTGTGTATGGTGTGAAGGTGTGTTCTAACTTCATTCATTTACATGCAGCTGTCCAGCTTTCCCAAAACCACTTGCTGAAGAGACTGTCTTTTTCCCATTGTATATTCTTGCCTCCTTTGTCAAAGATTAATTGACTGTAGGTATGTTTGTTCATTTATGGGGTCTCTGTTCTGTTCCATTGATCCATATGTCTGTTTTGTGCCAATACCACACTGTTTTGATTACTGTAGCTTTGTAGTATTGTCTGAAGTCTGGAGGCTTATGCCTCCTGCTTTGTTCTTTTTCCTCAGGATTGCTTTGACAATTCTGGGTCTTTTGTGCTTCCGTATAAATTTTAGGATTATTTGTTCTAGTTCTGTGAAAAATGTAATGGGCAATTTGATAGGGATCACGTTAAATCTATAGATTGCTTCAGGTAGTATGGCCACTTTAACAATATTAATTCTTCCCATCCAAGAGTATGGGATATCTTTCCATTTCTTTGAATCATCTTCAATTTCCTTTATTAATGTTTTGTAGTTCTCAGCATATGTCTTTCACCTCCTTGGTCAGGTTTATTCCTAAGTATTGTTTTTTGATGTAATTTTAAAATGGATTGATTGTTTACATTCCCTTTCTGATATTTCATTGTTAGTGTTAAGAAATGCAATTTCTTTTTTTTTTCCTGCTCCCTCCTCCACCCCTCTGCCCCTGCAACCAACTTCTGTATGTTAATCTTGTATCCTGCTACCTTGCTGAATTCATTGATTAGTTCTAGTAGTTTTTGTGTGGAGTCTTTAGGGTTTTCTATATATGGTATCACATCATCTGCATATAATGACAGTTTTACCTCTTCCCTACCAATTTGAATAACTTCTATTTATTTTTTTCTTGTCTGGTTGCTGTGGCTAGGACTTCCAATACTATGTTGAAGAGAAGTAAGAGTGGGCTTCCTTGTCTTGTTCCAGATTTTAATGGGAAGGCTTTCAGCTTTTCACCGTTGAGTATTGGATTGGCTGTGTGTGGGTTTGTCATAAATAGCTTTTCTTATGTTGAGATATGTTCCCTCTATACCCACTTTGGTAGGAGTTTTAATCATGAATGGATGTAGAATTTTATTGCATGTTTTTTTCTGCATCTATTGAGATGATTATGGGTTTTTTTTCTTTTGTTGATGTGGTGTATCACATTGATTGATTTGCACATATCAGACCATCCTTGTGACTGTGGGATGAATCCAACTCGGTCGTGGTGTATGCTCTTTTCTATGTGTTGTTGGATTCAGTTTGCTAATATTCTGTTGAGAATTTTTGCATCTATATTCATCAAAGATATTGGCCTGTAATTTTCTTTTTTGGTAGTGTCTTTGTCTAGTTTCAGTATCAGGGTAATGGTGGCTTCATAGAATGTCTTTGGGAGTGTTCCTTCCTCTTCAGTCTTTTGGAAGAATTTGAAAAGGATCAGTATAAGTTCTTCTTTGTATGTTTTGTAGAATTTTCCTGTGAAGCCATCTGGCCCTGGACTTCTGTTTGTAGGGAGTTGGGATTTTTGTTTGTTTGTTTTATTACAGATTCTATTTCACTTCTAGTGATTGGTCTGTTCAACTTATCTGTTTCTTCTTGATTCCGTTTTTTTGGGCTGTATGTTTCTAGAAAATTGTCCATTTCTTCTGGGTTGTCAAATTTGTTGGCATATAATTGTTCATAGTATACTCATGGTTTTTTGTATTTCTGAGTTATGAGTTGTGATTTCTCCTCTTTCATTTCTTATTTTGTTTGAGTCTTCTGTCTTTTCTTCTTGGTGAGCCTGGCCAGAGGTTTGTCAATTTTCTTTACCTTTTCAAAGAACCAGCTCTTGGTTTTATTGATTTTTTTCTATTGTTTTTTAAATCTCTGTTTTATTTATTTCCTCTCTGATCTTTAGTAAATCCTTCCTTCTGCTGACTTTAGGTTTTGTTTGTTCTTTTTCTGATTTTTTTAGGTTGTGGGTTAGGTTATTTGAGATTTTTCTTGTTTCTTAAAGGCCTGTATTGCTGTGAACTTCCCCCTAAGAACTGCTTTTGCTGCATCCCATAGATTTTGTATGGTTGTGTTTTCATAGTCATTTGCCTTAAGGTATTTTTTAATTTCTTCTTTGATTTCATTGTTGACCCATTGGTTTTTTAGTAGCATGTTGTTTAGTCTCCATGTAATTGTTTTTTTCTCGTTTCTTTTTCTGTGGTTGATTTCTAGTTTCATGCTGTTGTGGTCAGAAAAGATACTTGAAATATTTTCTACATTCTTAAATTTGTTGAGGCTTGTTTTGTGCCCTAGTATGTAGTCAATCCTAGAGAATGTTCCATGTGCACTTGAAAAGAATGTGTAGTCTGCTTTTTTTGGACATAATGTCCTGAAAATATTAAGTCTGTTCTGTTGTATCATTTAGGATCTCTCTTGCCTTATTGATTTTTCTGTCTCAAAGATCTGTCACAGATGTGAGTGGGGTGTTAAAGTCTCCTACTATTATTGTATACCCATCAATTTCTCCCTTTATGTCTGCTAGTATTTGCTTTATGTATCTGGGTGTTCCTATATTGGGTGCATATATGTTAACAAGTATAATATCCTGTTCTTCTGTTGATCCTTTTATAATTATATAGTGTCTTTCCTTATCTTTCATCGTGGGCTTTTGGGTGATCCTATATTGGGTGCATACATGAGTTTTTATTTTAACACTGTGTAATGAAGCCTCCATAAAAACCCAAAAGGATGGGGTTCAGAGAGCTTCCAGGTTGGTGAACCAGAATGCATCCACATGTCAGGAGTGGATACACTCCAGCTCCATGGGGACAGAAGCTCCTGTGTGTCAGGCCCTGCTGGACCTCACCCTGTGCATTCTTCATCTGGCTGTTCTCCATCTATATCATCCTTTATAATACCCTATATAATAAACTGGTAAACATTTAAGTGAATGTTCCTCTGAGTTCTATGAGCTGCACTAGTAAATCAGTTGAACCCGAGGAGGTGTCGTTGGGAAACTCAGATTTAAAGCCAGTTGGTCAGAAGCACAGATTAACAACCTGGACTTGGAACAGGTGTCTGAACAAGTGGGTGCAGTCTTTTTTTTTTTTTTTTTTTTTGTAAAATTCAACCTTTCCTCAAATTGCCACTTTTGGATGATTTCTGTATTGACCAACTTTACCCACACAACAAATAACCTCACATCTCAGTGACTTACAGAAACAAACAGTAATTTATTTTTAAAAAAATATTTATTTATTTGGCTGCATCGGGTCTTAGTTGCAGCATGAGGGATCTTCGTTGCAGCACGCAGGCTCTAGAGCGCACAAAGTCATTAGTTGAGGCCTGCGGGCTCCCTAGATGTGGTGCACGAGCTCTGGAGCATGCAGGCTCAGTAGTTGCAGCACACAGTCTTAGTTCCCCCAGGGATCGAATCTGCATCCCTTGCATTGGAAGGCGGGTTCTTAACCACTGGACCACCAGGGAAGTCCCAAGTGGGTGCAGTCTTGTGGGACTGAGCCCTTCACCTGTGTGACCCAGTCAGTGTCCAATAATTTGGAGCAAAGTGTCCTTCCAGATGCCAGTAAGAATATTTCTTTCCACTTTTGCATCCCCCACCATAGTGCGTAGCTCAGAAGCCACTTAATATTTGTTCAGTGAGTGGCAGGAAAGGCATGGAAATGATTCTTGGAATGTTTAATGACTCTTAATTTATCATCAGGAGAGAACTGGGGAAAAAAATTCTTTGGAAGTTAGGCAGCAAGAGAACTAGAATTCTTAAGTGGTTTATCTACACTTTATAGCCTCATAATCAAAACCTATTCCAGTGGATCCTGATGGTGCTAACACAAGGCTGCTGAAGCTGTGTGACTTCACATAGTGGTTGAGGGGGGGACAGTATTGAAGGGGCCATTTGTTTTCCTCAAATAGGTGCCAGAACCACCATCCCTCTACCCTCCCCCACAAATAAAGAAAAAAGATGAGTTCTTAAGCAAGAGCTGAAACAAATTCTGATGGGTCCTTGTCTCAGTCCATTCGGCTTGCTATGACAAAAAGATCATAGACCAGGTGGCTTCAACAACAGACATTTATTTCTCAAAGTTCTGGAGGCAGCAAGTCCAAGATTAAGGTGCTGGTGGATTCAGTGTCTGGTGAGGGCCCTCTTCCTGGTTCATAAATGGCTGTCTTCTTGCCATGTCCTCACATGGAAGAAGGGACAAGGGAGCTCTCTGGGTTCTATTTTATGAGGCCACTAATCCCATTCACGAAGGGATCAGTGCCCTCATAAAACAGACTCATGACTTCATCACCTCCAAAGACCCCACCTCCAAATGCCGTCACCTTAGGGGTTAGGATTTCAACATGAAATTTGAGGAACCACATTCAATCCATAACAGGGAGGATCCCTCCTTCCCTCTGCCAGCATGCTAGAGAGAAGCTACATTGCTGTGAACAAACTAAGATAGTCCCTGATATTCAAATACCATTACTGTTTTGGGACCACGTGTTCTTTTAAAGCAGCATTTCTAGGAATTGCTGTAACAGGTGGAAAAAAGGCTTGCCTGGTAAGGTAAGTTTGGGAATGCTAGGTTACACAGAAGTAAACAGGTTTCTTTCCTGTGAAGACTTCAAAGCTTTTCATATGCTCATGTGAAGTATGATTCTTTGGAAAGGACTACTGTATGCAATACTTGCCAACTTGTACCAGCAAACCCATTTTGCAGATAGCATCTCTCGGGAGGGGAACATTCTCCAGAGACTTGGAGAAATGCTGCCTTAAGAGATGTTTGGTCCACAAACTAGGGAAAGAGTGCTATATTCTCATAAAATCGTTTGAAGTCTTGTGTTAATAGTTTAATGAAACATTTTATAACTACATTTACATCATATACAACTCTAAATTACATTTAAAAGTATCAATTGATAGCGGTGTTGGATTCACATTAGCAATCACTGCATGATCAAAGAGACTGCTCTCCTGTGCTTTATTCCAAAAGTATTTTTATTGAGTTAACTACTCAAGTTTCAGACTTTTAATTTTTTCCCCAAGTATACTCCTTTCTTTAGGGCTCCTAAAGCTTCAAACAATTATTCCTTCCTATCTTTAAACTCAGTACTGTCTCAGTTTCATTCAACATCTATTAGCAGACATTGATTTCAATCTTCTGCTTAGCTATTACTATGACATACAGGGAAATAAAAGAGACATCAAAGAAGCTTACCACTTACCAACTGTTTTTTATTTATTAGGGACCATGATTAGCACTGAATCTCAGTCTTCAGGGAAGAGCTGGGAAGGTGAGAAATACGATCTCATCCTCCACTTAGAGACTTCTTAAAAGCCTGCTGTAAGTGGGCTCTGAGTGATGCTAAGTTTCATCACTTGGTTAACTAATGACTGGGACAGACCTCTCCACTGGAAAGGTAGTTTTCCCTTGGTCATGGGAGGTCATTTGTGGGGTGATATGTTGGCACCATATGAACACTCCATTACCCCACAACCTTCTGTCCAAGAGCTTTACATCTACTGATGACAGAAGGCCCTGGTCAGCCATCATGCTACTCGTGCATCCACTCCACACAATTCCTGTAACATTTAATAAGCTAATATTATACTCTGTTCAGTACTTGGAAGGCATCTGAAATTGTATGGCACTTAATTTAAAAGGTATTAAAGGCCTGTTCAGCAGAACTGTAACGTTATTACGCCAGCTCCCAAGTCTGTAGTTCAGTGGTTCCCAACTTTAGATGCTCCTCAAACATCTGAGGCTGCCCCGCCGCTACCAGTGCAACCAGAGTCTCCAGGACGGCAGGCAGGCAAGCAAGGATGCGAACCACTGCTCTCAATCATCACAATGGCATTTTTGACCATTTCAAATTCAGGACGGTAGTTTTGGTGTTTCAATAAGCTGACTTTACAGTTTTCTAAAAACGTGAAGAAAGTGCGACACTCAGTTTTCGCTAGAAAAATAGTGCTCTTGAAATTCATGATTCCTTAAGTATCAAATGTCAGAGACATAAGCCACACTGTATGACTTCTGGGAAATCAGGTCCAGAATAAGGTACGTTTTCTGCCCAGTTCTCCAAGAGATCACACTACTATTGCGTAAGTGATTAAGAAGCCCCCAGACCTAGAAATGACAAAGAAATGAAGCCGGTAAGCTGGTGGAGGGAGCAGAGAGGGCAGCAGTCTAATTTCGCCTGCAGGGTCCAAAACTGGCCGTAAGTAAATTTCCCTGAGAGAAGAGACTAGTGTTTCATCGTGAAACATCAATGATTCTCAGATATTTAAAATCTATCCCTACACCATTTTTTTCAATCAGAAACTTATTACATCTCCCAAACGACACAAAAGTAGGTTTCCAAATAAGAGTTCAGCCATTAGTCACGTCCATCTTTCCGGCAAAAGTCAAACAAAAGGATGATGGGGAGAACATTTTCACGGTAGTTAAGCATTTCAAAACCATGAGCACCCACCCCAAGAGTATGTTAGCTAGAATTATGTAAGATTCATTCCTTTAGTCATGTCCTGTGTTCTGCCAGGTCCAGCAGGGGGGAATGTCAGCCTGTTAATGAGCGTCCTGAGGCTGAGGGGCGGGAGCAGAGAAGTGGCCCGGATGGGCAGCGGGAGGAAAGTCAATGACAGTGACACTCATGACAATGGGGCCACTCAGGCGGAGGTGTCCCCACGCTCAAACCGTGTTAGCAGTGAGGATACCGAGCCTTAGCAAGACTGAAGACACGGGGGTCTACTTGTTGGACCTGATCCCTCTCCCCCTCCTTTGCTTATAGCTCCCCATCCCACCTGGTCCATTACAAGGAGGGACGCTGGGTCAAAGGGTGGTCCAGAGTGGCAGAGATGCCAGGAGGGGACAGAAGGAGCACATGGGGGCTCTGGGGTGAGCAGCAAAAAGGGAGAAGACCCTCATAGGCACTCTGGCCACCAGCTGTCAGAGGTTCTCCAGTCCAGGCCCAACTACAGGCAGGGAAGCCCCGAACAAGGGGAGCCAAAACCCAAACACGGTCAAAGTGACGACTGAAAACGCTTAATCCCTCCGTCAGTCAAAGAAAATCTGCCATCTCTTCAGCCCCCATCACTAGGGAGGCACAGCATGTTACTGGATTCTGGGTCCTGGAGAAAAATGCATCATGAAACAGGCCTTGCCAGTCACATGGAAACAGAGTATCCATGGGTGAAGTTGCCTGGTCCTGGTGTCTCAGTTTTGCGTGAAGGGGTGGCAGCTGTTCTTTGAGAGGAAACCTCTCACTTCGCCACCTGAAGCAAAGCTGCTGACAACAGGGCCTCCATTTAGAGGCTCCCCTAACTGCCTGAGGGAGCTCTCCTAAATGCCACCAGTGATGATCAGAGCGCCACCACTGTTCAGCCTCAGCACCCACTCTGCCCGTCCACCTGTGGTGGCCCCACTCAGCGGGCAGAACTCAGGGCCATCCTGATTGCAATAGGATGAGGCCAACCCGTAACACTGACCTCAACCGTGTCCGTCAGGTGGAAGCCAGAATCTGACTTCAGTCTATTATCTATTATAACCCGCTCATAGCCGCTTAGAGCAACCTGCTAATCTTTGTCATCACCAATAATCACAGGAAAAAGAGATGGAAAAAGGCCACCCCACCCCACTACCTGCAGCCCCCATTCCACTGGTCTGGGTGGGGTCAGATGGGTATAATAATAGGGTATTGCATTTATGATTTTTAAGATGAGTTCTTACCTTTTACAGACACATACCAAAATATAATAAAATGACACATTTGGTATTTGTTTCAAAACAATTGATAAAACAAGATATAATTTGATGATCATTATAGGTGGTTGATGGACACATGGGGGTCACTGTACTATTTTCTGTATTTTTATATATGTTTGAATGTTTCCATAATAAAAAGTGAAAAAAATTTGAGTTCTTCTACAAAAATATGGAACAATGTGGCTCATACCATTATGATTTGTATATAATTCATACATGTTACAAGCAAAACTTAATGTTGCCTTAAAATACTACCATAACATAAGGAGAAAAATGCAAATGGATGAATTCTAAAAAATTCCACACATCCACTAGTAGCTACAATTTCCAAATTCAATACATCATTCCCAAGGTAAGTAAAAAGGCGAACATTTTAAAAGGAAGGCCTTAAGAACATACATTTTGCAAGGGATCACCTGCAAGTTTAAGAAGTTAATTCCAAGTTTTCCAAATTTTCAGAACTCATAAAGTCTCACAAATCCTGTGGATCAGTGCCTTTTCCAGATACTTTTCTATGAGCTCATTATTCATATATTCAACAGATACTGGGTACTTATTAAGTGCTTGGCTCCATGGATATAATGGTGAAGACACAAGCCTTGCCTTCCTGCAGTGGGTATTCTAGATGGTACAATAGAAGGCCAGTACAGAAAAATGTGTTAAGTTTCTAAGCATGGATATATCTATAAACTTTTATTTTAAAGAAAAATTCTAAGAGTTGGGGTCATCCTGAGACAGATTACCTTTGATGATAGAAATAATTTATTTCACATGTGCTGTCGCTACTGTTCTCCATGCTTAATGCTTGGAATGCCACCATTTAAAAACTCTGGTTCAAATGTTATATATTTCATACTAACCGGATAAATAGTAGAACTGGCACAGAGGAGCTACGGCTACCCCTGATGTTTGACAAGAGGTAAAGAATATTTCACATTTCAAAGCTTAAAACCTTTTCTATTAAATAAAAATCCAAGAGCTTCTTCCCTCTTCCACCTAAAGTCACTTATTTTGCCATAAATAAATCCTTTGGAAACCAGCATGAGATACATTATCCTGTATGATGGAAAACATCTGTAGATAATACCTCAATGCCTCTAAGTGATTCACTAAGTCTGACCATCCTAAATGTATCTATTGGTTGCTTTCCCTAAAGACCTTCCCACCAAACACAATACCTTCAGCTCAGCATATGTATCTTTAGCACAAGTTCATTCCATATGCAGATTTTTTCAACTGTAGTGCGCATGCTCCCATTCTGTCAGGATAATTAGAGCCAGTACAAGTAGTTCTCATTCTGTAACCTAAAATCTACTACAAAAGAAAGTAGACACCAAGATACCAAAATCTTTCATGCTTACAGGCAAATGTATTCAGTTCCTTTCCAGGCAGGACATAGTAAGGTATCTTATATGCTTGCTATTTCTTTTCCTAATCAAGTTTGGGACAACCTCTGAGGGTCCACTCACGCTCCACGGTGAGCCATCTTGTACCACGTTCTGGTAAGTATCTTCCATAGGGGACAAAGGAATATTCTTGCTGACCTAGAGATTAGTCAAGGGGGGAGTGTGGTGGGAGAAGAGTTAATGTCTACTGTCTCTTCCGTTGCCGCTTTGCCGTCAAGGTCATGGTGGGGCCATTATCCACTTGTACCAACAGATGCCTACAGAAGCCATTCAGATACGCCACGGCAGGGAGGAAGGCGAGGGAGAGGAGGACGAAGAGGAGAGGCTTTGCTATCCTATGACGGAGTGAAGAGGCCGCTGGCTGGAAAAACCAGGAATAAGGAAGTGAAGTCATCCTCTTTAGGATGCCATACCAAGCAGAAAGCCTCCGAAAAATCCACCAGTCACTAGAACATTCTTCTTCACAAACGACACCACCTAGGAACAGAAGATAGCACAGTGGATTACTTTGCTGAGGATATTATTAGGAAGCAGGACGCAGATCAGAAGGTGAGATGACGCGTCTTTGGATAAGGTAGTGGCGGGGTGCTAGCGCACAGTGATCACATTCAAGGGATGCTTTTCAGACGGGACTTTGCAAAGAGAGAAGGCACCACATTCAGTAAACTGGTGTCTCCTCCAAACCTGTCCACACGTTCCTCCCGCCCACGCGTCTGTCCATCTACCCATACACCCTCCTCTGAAACCTTATTTTCTCACATTCCTACAGCTTCCCATGCATGTGCTCTATCGACCTCCATCCCAGAGGGAACTTTCTCCCAAGTGCTACCATAGAAAAGTATTCACGAGGGGAATACACCCTGTAGCCTGGCCTACTGGTTTCCTGAACTTACGTACAGGGGTTCATCTCCCTAACCCCACCCCGACCTTTCACACGCCACCACCCAGCGTCCTGGGACCCTCGAGCCCCCTCATTCCCACTGTCCCTGTGTCTTCACTCCTCCCCGACTTGGCTGGAACTATATTTCCCTATTTGACGCATTGTCTCTTGCCATCTGCCCTCAGGGGGAGTGACAAAAATCATACAATTTCCTGACATAACTTCTTTCATTCATCTTCACTCGTTCCTCAACTTGCTACACCTTGGCTCTCAACTCCACCAGCCGACTGTAACTGTTCTCGCAGAAATCACCAATGGTCTCCTTGCTGCTAAACACTAACCCGAACATTTTCATTTCCTGCTCCCCAAATATGAATACGGGCTCTCAGGGGGAACCAGCCACTCTCCCTGGGGCCTGTGAGAGGGCCAGGCCACAAAGAGGGATACCACAAACATTTGTGGCCAACCAAACATTTGTGGCCAACCAAACCTTCTGGTTACTTTATATAAGTGCACACTGTAAGGCAACAGTTGGTTCTAATCAAACATTAACCTTATACTTTTTATTATATATATTCCTGTATCATTAAAGAAGTTTTCAACAATCATGTATTACTTTTGTAAATGTCTGAAAAATAAAAAAATTTTTGAAGTGAAAAAAGTGTAAGTTTCATAACCTTGAGCTTGAGGAGGGATGGAAGGGAGGAAGGAGGAAGGACTTATCTAAGTGCACAAATGTCACGTTCCACTCTGGGCAATGGACAGCTTTTTTTATAAAAAATTTATTTGCGGGGTTTTTTGTTCTTCTTTTTGAACTTTTCCATCTTACTACACTTTATTGAGGTATAATTTACATAAAGTAAGATGTGCTCATTTTTTCCTTGAAATGTAGTTGATTTACAATGTTGTGTTTATTTCTGCTGTGCAGCAAGGTGATTCCATTGTACATATATATGCGTTCTTTTTCCTATTCTTTCCCATTCTGGTTTATCCCAGGATACTGAAGAGTTCCCTGTGCTCTACAGTAGGACCCTGTTGTGTATCCATCCTATAGATACTAGTTTGCATCTGCTGACCCCACACTCCCAGTCCCTCCCTCCCTCCCCCTTGGCAACCACAACTCTGTTCTCTATGTCTGTGAGTCTGCTTCTGTTTCATAGATTCATTTGTGTCATATTTTAGATTCCACATATAAGTGATGTCATATGATATTTGTCTTTCTCTGTCTGACTTATTTCACTCAGTATGACAATCTCTATGTCCATCCATGTTGCTGCAAATGGCAAAATTTCATACTTTTATATGGCTGAGTAGTATTCTGGCAATGGACACCTTTGGCTGAACACTCGCCACCACAAAGAATCATCTTTTTCTTTTTTTTCTTCTTTAAAGGGAATGTCATTTTTTTAAAAACAATATTTATTTATTTGGCTGCACCAGGTGTTAGTTGTGGCATGTGGAATCTTTTTTTTTTTAGGTGCGGCATGTGGGATCTTTAGTTGCGGCATGCAGGATCTAGTTCCCTGACCAGGGATTGAACCCAGGTCCCTGGCACTGGAAGCACAGAGTCTTAGCCACCGGACCAGGGAAGTTCCTCTGCTAAGTTATCTACCACTCGTCAATGTGCTTTCCAACTTTCAAACATTTGCTAATATTTCTTGTCTCCTGGTATTCCCTTCCTGTTCTCTTGGTCCTTGTAGGTTTAACCAGGCACCTTCCTGACACCTTGATCCTGATTTATTTCTCCCTGGTTAAGTGCACTTATATCTTTGGGACATTTGACATTTTTCCAAAGGTAATAAAGAAGTAACAAAATACATCCTTTTAAGAAAGAAGCCCTTCTCCTGTCCCTCCAGTATAATCTGGCCTGATTTCATGCCTTAGATCAGAGGTTAGCAAACTATAGCCCATGGGCCAAATCCAGCCAGTCGGCCTCTCCCGTTGCGGAGCACAGGCTCAGCGGCCATGGCTCACGGGCCCAGCCGCTCCGTGGCATGTGGGATCTTCCCGGACCGGGGCACGAACCCGTGTCCCCTGCATCAGCAGGCGGACTCTCAACCACTGCGCCACCAGGGAAGCCCGTCACCTATTTTTAAATAAACTTTCATTGCAACGCAGCCACACCCACCTGCGTACCCATCGTCTATGGCTGTTTTCACGCTACACAGTGGAGTTCAGTAGTGACAGAGATCACAATGCCTACAAAGCTGAAAACATGTACCATCTGGCCCTTTACAAAAAAAGCTCGTCAACCCCTGGGCTACACATTCTGGACGTTTCAGCGATGTGTGTGTATGGAGACAAAAATGTGACTCACTCAAAGTGATCAGAGTGGCTGTACAAGGTACATCTTCCCCACCACCCCTCATGTGCCGCTCCAATCCCAACAAGAACTTCTTCAAGGGATGCTCGATCCACATATGTGCCTGTAGCACTTTGCACTCTCGCTCAGCAATAAAAGTCACCAAACCTACTGGTCCTTGGTCCTTGTAGGTTTAACCTTTTAAATTGCCACCTAGGTGAGGATATTCCATCTGAGGCTGACATATTGGTGTGTCTACCCCATTTTTTACACACAAAGTTGTCTGCACCCTTCACACACTGCACAGGAACAAAACAAGTCTCACCTCGTCTGCTTTGCTTTTGACCTCCGCAGGTGTCTGGCTGCCCTTGCGGACCTTCAGCTGCTCCTTGGCTTTCTTCATGTCCCGCTCTACCCGCTTCCAGTCCACTTTGATGTAGCCAGTATGGTTTGCAAGCTTTAGTTTAAAAAATGACAGCAATAAAGGAGAAACACAGGATAAATCACTGAAATATGTTACCAAAAATCCTTCTGAGTTTCTATCTTTGGAGATATTTGCCGTCCAGTTTTTTGTATTTCAACAACATTCACTCCACATCTACTGAGCATCCACCCTATGTGCGAGGCCCTATGCCTGTCAACGGAAATCCACACACTGGCCTTCAGTGACTGCTGGCAATTCTTTTACTTTATTTATTCTCTTACCCATCTCTATAAAATTTCAAGTTAGCTTAAAAAAATTAAATGGTAAATGAAAATCAGAACTGGAAGTCAAGATGTAAGGTAAAGAAACCTTAAAGGCGACATAAGCCTGAGTTTCTCAACAATGTGAACAGGGCAAGGATGTCACGTAGTAATCACTGATGCTCAGAAAGAAATCACAGAGGTTTCTCATGAGCGATTTCTTGTAAGGGAGAAGCACATCCAAATATACCTACAGAACATGCCTACTTCCCTTGCTCAAGACAGCAGGTGCGCACCCACACACCTCAGTGAGAAGCATTTCATAAAGAATGTGCGAACAGGATAAAACTCGTTCACACATGGAGTTTCCTGATGGATTAGTGTTACCCAGGGAACGAAGAGACTGAACAGGCCATCAGTCAGTTCTCCCTGTGTATCACTTCTCTCCTCCAAATTTCTGATATGATAAATCATAACTCCCTGGATAGCTCAAAATATCTAAAACTGAAATTCTTCTCCACTGTCTAGTCAGTTGCTCTCCCTCTAGTCTCTCTTTTAGTTAACAGCACCAACCAACTAATCAGTCACCCAAACCAGGCTGGAGAAAATATCTGCAATATATCTAACAAACAAAACATTAATACTTATAAAAAGTGAAATTCTTCTGGAGATCAGTAAGGAAAAAACCCCATTTGAAAAACGGGTAAAGGCAACTCACAAAACAACGTGGCCAACAAAAGGGAAAAGTTCAACTTCACAAGTAATCCAGGAAATTAACACTAAAATTACTGAGTTGCTATACTTTTTTTTATCAGATTGGAGATGAGTAAAATACTGAAAATATACAGTGTTGATGAGGATGTGGGAAATGGACACTCCTATCACACCCTTACTGAGAGTGTTTACCAGCAGCCTTTTAGGAGAGCGGTTTGGCATCATCCGCCAACACTGAAACTGCACGTGCCATTATGCTATACCCAGAATGGCAGCTCGTCACAGCAGCTTTACTGGAAATAAAGCAAATGTCCATCCGCACATGAATGAATAAGCAAGTTGTGTCGTGTTTACACAAGATGTTGCTCAGTACTAAAAAGAACAGACTACTTGTAGCAGCAATATAGCTGCATCTCAAAAATCGTACACTACATTCAAGTTCCGATTCTGTTACTCCACCGTCTCTCCCACACGACGAAGTACATTGAACAGCTACTTGGGGGCTCTGAAGGAAACAAGAGCATCTGACTGGAGAAGCCCAGAGCCGTGTATTTCCCATATTTGCTAAGGTATCACCTGGCCTAGACTTCAGGCAGGACTCAGAAACATTCTGACAAAATTCCACACACATTCCTGTAAAGGCTCTTGGAAAAACAGAAACAGGGAGAACTTCCTCAACTTGCTAAAGAGCATCTACAAACATACAGCTAACGTCAATCATACTTACTGGTGAAAGACTGAATACTTTCATCCAATGTTAACAAAAAGGCAAGGATGTCTACTGTCTCTATTCCTATTCAACGCTGTGCTGGAAATGAAGTCATAGTGCAACAAGGAAGAACATAAGGTAAGAGGCGTCCAGATCAGAAAGGAAGATGTCAAAATGTCACTATTTGTAGACATGTTTGTCTACATAATTTCAAAGAATCCAACAAAAATCAAAAACTCCTACACACAAAAAGCGAGTTTAGCAAGACTGTACACTACAAGATAAACACACAAAATAAATTGTATTTCTATATGCTAGCAATTTGAATTGGAAATGGAAATGAAATTTATGGTTTTACAATAGCTGCAAAATAATCGAACACTAGGTACAAATCTAAACAAAAATCATATAGGATCTGTACACTGAAAACTATAAAATGTCTGTTGAAGAAAGAACTCAAAGAGAAATGATTAAGCCAGAGTTATTGCAATCCCAATCCCAGCAAGATGTTTTACAGATATGTAAACAAGCTGGTTCTAAAATGTGTATGAAAAGACAAAGGAACTAGAACAGCCAAAACGATTTTGAAAAAGAACAGAGTTGGAGGAATCACACTACCTGATTTTACAGCAATCAAGACAGTGTGGTATTGGAGAAGACACACAGATTAACAGGACAGAATGAAAAGTACAGAAACAGACAATCCAATTTAAAAGCGGACAAAAGACCTGAATAGATGCTTCAGCAAAAAGGAGATCTGGACAGTAAATAAACACATGAAAAGATGTTCTACATCAGTAGTTGTATCACTCGGAGTCCAACTGGGAGACAGCTTTAGGGCTCAGGGTAAGTGCCTGGGGAAAAGCAGAAGAGCAACTAAAGCTCGCATAACGTATCTAGGAATAAAACTGAACCACAGATGGACAAGATCTATATGGAAAAAATAAGAGAAGTCTAGACAAAGACATTAAAGAAGACCTAAATAAATGGAGACAAAGCCTGTGTTCACAGCTAGATGATACAATATCATAAAAGATATTAATTCTCCCCCAATTTATCTATATGGTTCCCATGCAATTCCAGTCAAACATTTTTCTTCTTAGTCTTTTTTTCCCCTCTTTTTGGGTGCACCGTGCGGCACACGGGATCTTAGTTCCCCAACCAGGGATCGAACCCACGCCCCCTGCAATAGCAGCGCGGACAGAGTCTTAACCACTGGACTGCGAGGGAAGTCCCCCAATGAAAATTTAAACAGAATCTTTGAAAGGAACTGACAAGCCTGTTGTAAAATTTAGATGGAGAAGCAAAAGTACGAAAGCAGCCACAACGATCCTGAAGAATATGTGGAGGAACTTGTCTTGCCCACTGTCAAGGCTCAGTAGGTACAGAAAGGAGAGTCAGAGCCACACATATATGAACTTTGATATATGATAAAGGCAATGGTACAAATAACGAGAAAAGGAAGACTTATTCACTAAGTGCTGCTGGGACAACAACCCGGATGAAAGGAAACTGGATCCTTACGTCAAACCACACCCCTGATCTCCCAACATCGTGACTACCCTGGTGACAGGGCACATGCGTGCACAGCACAGACCCCCATGTCTTACCTGCACTGCACTCCTTGCACATCTGACCCAAGCAATACCAGAATCCCAGTGCGAGGGTCCTTCCTGGAGATTATTCTAATGCCCATTACTTCTGTCAGTCAGAACCCCCAAAAGAAACAGAGGGTGCACTCAGATTAAGGCATTTCAAAGCAATATGAAGATACTCAGGGAAACCACAGGGACAGAACAGGATTGTGGGTCTAGCGTAAGAGAGCTGTCACTGCACTTGCATCTGAAGGGGTGCGAGGAAGGAAAGATGACTGCAACCCAGAAGGCAACAGGAGGGGCCTGTCTGCTAACAGCCACAGGGAGGGAGCCAAGAAGCTACGCAGGGAACGGGTCCGGGGGCAGCTGCTGGTGCCTTGCTAGTCACAAGCAGGATGCTGCCAGAGTGATGCTATGGAGTTCCCAGGCTTGGGCAGAAAAGGGCGGGCAGCTTTCACCATGTTTCTGAAACAAGGGCGCTTGGAGAACTGAGGCCGCAGGAGGAGCTGAGACCCGAGTGAGGGAGGGGAGGGAGAGGCCTGGACCCGCCCCAGCTCCCTGCTCTGGCTAGAACCCCTTGAGGCTGCCAGCCCAAGCGCCCACCCTCCCCTCCCCGAATTGCTGATGCACAGAAACTGAGATGATAAAAAGATGGTCATTTCAAGCATTGGGTTTTGAGGGCATCTGTGATGCAGTGATGCTGTACCACACCCGCCCCGGCCCACCAGTCATGAGCGGGCCTCTTCTGGCCTCTTCCACACACTTCATTTTCACCTGACGCGTCTGGAAAACTCACTCAAATTGTGATTCTAACGTGGGACGACCTCACTAAAATGAGGGCTGCTACCTTCGAGAGAAGACAAAGAGCTGTGGATCCGGACACTTCAGCTTGACTGCACCTCAGAATCACCTGCAACTTTAAAAATACTCCGATATACAAGCAGGCCTACTGCCCGTGAAATCAGACGGAGGTGAGGGGCAGGCCCCAAGCATCAGTGTTCTATAAAATTCCCAGGTGATTCCAATGTGGAGTCAGGTTTGCAAACCAACTGTACACACACAGCCTCAGGGAGCCAGCAGCCAGTGGTTCAAAACAAACTCCACGCCACGGGCCAGCAGAGGCCATCTGACCAGTGTCATTTAGCCCTCATGTCTCTCATCGACTTTGTGTCTAAGAATAAATCGTATCACAGGGCACTGCATCACACCTGGGATTTCTGAAATCACACTTGCTTCATATTTCAAGTGGTCTTGAAAACCCTGGAAGGGAGCTCTGATAAGGAATATGCACGTGTCCCCGTGTTATAAATGACAAAATGTAATCCACCTAGTAATTGAAGAAGTCTGACTCAAAAGGTTACTAGCATTTTAAATGGTACGTGAAACCAGGGAAAGACTCCACATACAGACCTGAAGCAGGAAAAATCCACCTCCCAGAGCTGTGGCAGCCAACCTTCCAACCTTCTGGAATATGAAACCAGTGCACCTACAAAAATCAAGTTAACAAGCTGTCAGACAAACACAAGCATGGACTTCTAACAACATTCAGAGCCTGCTCACCTTGGGATGGCCCAGCTCCTTCCTACTCCAGGCATAAAGCCCGTCCCCTCCAGAACGAGGGAACGGCAGAGGCTCCAACCTCACAAAGACCCTGACTCGGATCTTGGCGCTACTACTCACTTCATTTTGTGGCCTTGAGAAAATCCCTTAAACTCCCAAGCCGTGTTTTTAAAAGATGACTCTGGCTACACTGTGGAGAATGGATCAACATAGGAAAGGATAAGGCAGAGACTCCAGTCAGCAATATGGAAGAGAAATGGCGGCAGGGAGGGAGCAGCCCTGAAGCGAGTAAACACATGACTGTGTATGAGGCCAGAGTGGTCGCATGGGATAAGGGACAGGCTCTCAGTGCCATCTTCTCTGGTCGGCACATGGCTCTTGACAGAAAACTCTGCCCTGAAGATGGCTTATAAAGCCCTACACTTACATCCAGTCTCCCTTTACCTCTCTGCCCTCATTTTCTACCACCTACTGCTTGGTACACTTCAGTAGGAGAAAAAATATATCAATATCAATAAAACATTGCATGGAGGACCTCACAAGGATTTTAAATGTTTTTAAACAAAAGCTAGGTATATCTCAGAAGGGACTCCTAAACTGGAGGAATGATAGGACTAGTAAATAACCCGTTAGGACTCATCTCAGTTCTTAAATGTGATTATAAGCTGAAGTAAACTGCCTGTACCCTGTATCCACTGGCCCTAAGTCCCTGACGTGAAGGCATTAACTGACATTTTGCAGCTAAGATTCACTCATGATAAAGGCAACCAACTGGATCGTCAACTAGCTCTTATTTCTCTGATCGTCTTCTCAAAAACCTAACATGGATAAAGGTGCTTTTCCCCTCCAAAGAAATTTGGGAGAAAAAAATGAAGTATATATAAATTCCAGCAATTTTCTTCTCAGTCTCTTTTATCTTTAAAATTAGTTCTATAGAGTAAGGTACAGAACACATGTGGAATTTTTTTAAAGCCATGTGTAAATGTGTCCCAGAACAAGAATCAAGACTCAATTATATAAGAATAAAAAAGATATCTAGCACCCAATAAGGTAAAATTCACAATACTGCCATCCCATTAAAAACTACCAGGCAGGGGCTTCCCTGGTGGCGCAGTGGTTGAGAGTCCGCCTGCCGATGCAGGGGACACGGGTTCGTGCCCCGGTCCGGGAGGATCCCACATGCCGCGGAGCGGCTGGGCCCATGAGCCATGGCCGCTGAGCCTGCGCGTCCGGAGCCTGTGCTCCGCAACGGGAGAGGCCACAACAGTGAGAGGCCCGCGTACCGCAAAAAAAAAAAAAAAAAAAAAAAAAAAAAAAAAAAAAAAAACTGCCAGGCAGGCAAAGCAGGAAAACAGACCCATAATGATAAAAAACGAAATCAACTGAAAGCAACCTAGAAATGGCACAAATGACAGAATGCTGACAAAAACATCAGAAGTGATTATGATTGTATTCCATGTTCAAGAAGCTGGAGGAAAGATTCCACATAATAAGTAGGGACAAGGAACATATTTTAAAAGGATACAAACCAAACTTCTACAGATGAAAACTATGTCTGAGATGAACACTGTACTTGATGGAACTAACAGCAGTTTAGATACTGTAGAAGTAAAGATTAGTAAACATGACATAGCAATAAAAACTATCAAAATGAAACAGAAAAATACATGAACATGGCTGTAATATTGAACTATAGTTATACACTGGGGAAAACTGAAGGATGGGCTCTCTGGATTTTTTTTTTTGCATTTTAAAAATTTTTTTTATTTTTATTTATTTTTGGCTGTGTTAGGTCTTCGTCACTGCGCACGGGCTTTCTCTAGTGGTGGTAAGCAGGGGCTACTCTTTGCTGGGGTGCAGGCTTCTCACTGCAGTGGCTTCTCTTGTTGCAGAGCACAGGCTCTAAGCACGCAGGCTTCAGTAGTTGTGGCATGAGGGCTCTAGAGTGCAGGCTCAGTATCTGTGGTGCAGAGACTCTCTGGATTATTTTTAACAAGCACCTGTGAATCTATAGTTATCTCAAAATAAAAAGTTAAAAAAAATAAACAGTGTCAGTGAACTACAGGAAAATTTCAAGCAGTGTAATAATATGTCTAACTAGAACTGTTGAAGGATAGAAAATATTTGAATAAATAATGAGAAAATATTCTAAATTTGATGAAAACTGTAAATTGATAGATCTAAACAGCTTAATGAACTCAAAGCACAAAACAAATGATAAATATTTTAAAAGCAGCCTGAAAGGCGGGGGGAGGGACATATTAGGTACAGAGGAATAAAATTCAGAGACAGCACATTTCTCATAGAAAATAATGCAAGACAAAAGATAATGGAACATTCTTAAAGTACTGGGGGAAGAAACAACCCTGTCAATCTAGAATTCTATACCCAGTAAAAATATCTTTCAAAAAAACAAAGATGAAATGAAGACCTTTCTCAGATATACAAAAGCTGAAAAATAAATCATCACCAGCAGCCCAAAAGTACAAAGAATGTTAAAAGTGGAGGAAAATGATACCAGATGGAAATCTGGATACACACAAAAGCATGATGAGCACAAGAAATAAACTATACGGATAAATACAAAAGGTTTCATTTTCATTATTTAAAAATATAAGAAATCAATATTCAATGAAAAAATGTAAAAGTTAAATGTATGATAATGAAAACCAAGGGTAAAAGGGTAAAATGGAAGTATACTGTTTTATTTTTTTTTTAAGATTTTTTTCATATGGACCATTCTTTTTTTTTTTTTTCTGGACATGCAGGCTCAGCGGCCATGGCTCACAGGCCCAGCCGCTCCGCGGCACGTGGGATCCTCCCAGACCAGGGCACGAACCCGTGCCCCTGCATCGGCAGGCGGACTCTCAACCACTGTGCCACCAGGGAAGCCCTGATGTGGACCATTCTTGAAGTCATTATTGAATTTGTTACAATACTGCTTCTGTTTTATGTTTCTGTTTTTTTGACTGTGAGGCATGTGGGATCCTAGCTCCCTGACCAGGGACTGTACCTACACCCCCTGCATTGGAAGGCAGAGTCTTAACCACTGGACCACCAGGGAAGTCCCGGAAGTATACTATTGTAAGAGCATTACACTCTACATGAAGTGGTATATCTATTGATGATAGACTGTGGTAAGTAAAAGATACATCCTATAAACCCTAAAGCAACCATTAAAATTACACAATTAAGAGACACAGGTAATAAACCAAGAAGGGGCATAAACAGAATTATGAAAAATATGTGATTCAAGCAACAAAAGAACAAAAAAGAACGAATAAACTGGACTTCATAAAAATTAAAAACTTTTGTCCATCAAAGGACATTATCAAGAAAGTGGAAAGACAACTTAAAGAATAGAAGAAAATATCTGCAATCATGTCTGGTAAGAATCTAGTATCAAAAACATATAAAAAATTCTTACAACTCAAGAACAGAAAGACAAACAACTCAATTTCTCCAAAGCAGATGTACAGATGGCCAACAAACACATGAAAAGATGCTCAACATCGTTAGTCACCACTTCACACCCGTGTCATGCCCACTAGGGTGGCTATATTAAAATGGTTTTTTTTAATGAAAATAATAAGTGTTGGCGAGATGTAGCCATAACAAGGAAAGAAGTCCTGACACACACTGCAACGTGAATGAACATCAAAAACACGATGCTCAGGGGGCTTCCCTGGCGGTCCAGTGGTTAAGACACCCTGCTTCCACTGCAGGGGGCACAGGTTCAATCCCAGGTCGGGGAACTAAGTTCCTGCATGCCACTCGGTGCGGTCCCAAAAAAAAACAGAACAAAACAAAACAAAACATGATACTCAGTGAAAGAAGCCAGACATACAAGGTCACATATTGTATGATTCTATTTATATAAAATATTCAGAATAGGTAAATCCATAGAAACAGAAAGCAGACAGATGGTTGCCAGGGGCTGGGGAGAGGGAAGAATGGGGAGTAACTGCTCAGCAGGGATGGGGTTTTATTTTGGAGTGATGAAAATGTTTTGAACCTAGAGAGAGGCAGTGGTTACACAAAGGTGTGAATGTACTAAATGCCACTTTCATGTTACATAAATTTCACCTTAATTTAAATATATACATATATATATATATACACACACATACACAGTATACCTATTTTTATTACACACACGTATATTTGATCCAAAAGAAAATAAAGAACAGAACACCAAGATGGTAAATTTAAACCCAATGATAACAAAAATAAACTTAAAGGTAAATAGTCTAAGCACCCTAATTAAAATGAAAAGATTGTAAAATTGGATTAAAAAAAGGAAGACCCACCTATATGCTGCCTATAAGAAACTCATTTTAAAGAACTGTTTTTAAAAAAATATTTATGTATGTACATTATGTATTTATCTTGGCTGTGCCAGGTCTTAGTTGCAGCACTGGGAATCTTCGTTGCAGCATGTTTAGTTGCAGCACGTGGGATCTTTAGTTGTGGCATGCAGACTTCTTAGTTGCAGCATGTGGGCTCTTAGTTGCAGCATGCGGTGCGAACTTCTTAGCTGTGACATGCATGCAGGATCTAGCTCCCCGATCAGGGGTCAAACCCGGGCCCCCTGCATTGGGAACGCAGAGTCTTACCCACCGGACCACCAGGGAAGTCCCAAGAAACCCATTTTAAACATACAGACTCCACTTTCCTGAACTTTGCCCCATGTGCCTCTTCCTTTGGCTGATTTTGTTTTTAATATTTATTTATTTATGGTTGTGTTGGGTCTCAGCTGCAGCCCTTGGGATCTTTCATTGCGGCCCTTGGGATCTTTCATTGCAGCACGCGGGCTTCTCTCTAGTAGTTGCGGTGCACAGGCTTAGTTGCTCCACGGCATGTGGGATCTTCCCAGACCAGGGCTCAAACCCATGTCCCCTGCATTGGAAGGCAGATTCTTAACCACTGTGCCACCAGGGAAGCCCTTGGCTGATTTTAATCTGTATCCTTTTGCTGTAAAAAATCGTGACCATGAGTATACCAGCTCTCAGTGAGTTCTGTGGATTCTCCTAGGGAATTATCAAACATGAGGGTAGTCTTAGGGACCCCCAAACTCTGCAAACTAGTAAGTGACTTTGGCAAGATTGCAGTATACAGGATCAATATACAAAAATCAATTGCATTTCTATAATATAAGCAATGCACGATGAGAAAGTGAAATTTTAAAAGTAATAGCATTTACAATAACATCAAAAATATGAAATATTTAGCGAATAAACTGATATAAGATGTGAAAGACCTACCTACAAAGCATTGTTGAGAGAAATTAAAAGAAACCGAAACAGGGAATTCCCTGGCAGTCCAGTGGTTAGGACTCAGAGCTTTCACTGTTGAGGGTGTGGGTTCAATCCCTAGTCGGGGAACTAAGATCCTGTAAGCTGCACAGCACAGTCAAATGGAGAGATAAGCCATGTTTATGGATCAATGCAATCCCAGTCAAAATCTCACCAGGCTTTTTGTAGATATCGGCAGCAAGCTGATTCTAAAATTCATATGAAAATGCTAAGTACCTAGAACAGTCAAATCAACTCTGAAAAGCAACAGAGTTGTAAGATTTACACTGCCTGATTCATGACTTATTATAAAGTTACAGTAATCAAAACAGTGTGATATTAGCACCAAGACAGACAAATCAGTTTAACAAAGAAGACATATAGTCAATTGATTTTCAGCATAAGTACAAAGGCAATTCAGTGTAGAGGAGTACAGTCTTTCAACATATCATGTGGGTACAATCAGATATCCATATGCAAAAAGAAAGACCTTGGATTCCTACCTTACAACATATACAATAAGTAAATCAAAATGGATCATGGAACTAAATGAAAAATCTGAACCTATATATCATATAGAAGAAAACATAGAAGAAAATCTTGGTGACCCTGGATTAGGCAAATATTGTCAGATATGACTCCAAAAGCTAGAGACATAAAACAGAGTTGATAAATTGTATGTCAAGATTAAGAACTTCTGTTCTTCGAAAGACATTGTCAAGATAATAAGCTACAGAGTAGAAGATTATATTTGCAAATCACATATCTAAGACTTGTATCCAGAATACATAAAGAACTCTCACAACTCAGCAGTGAGAGAAAACCAACTCCCCAATAAAAATATGCAGAAAATATCTAAACAGATACCTCACCAAAGACATATGGATAGCAAAAAATAAGCTCATGAAAAGATACTCAACATCATTATTCATCAGGAAAATGTAAATTAAAACCACAATGAGGGCTTCCCTGGTGGCGCAGTGGTTGAGAGTCCACCTGCCGATGCAGGGGACACAGGTTCGTGCCCCGGTCCGGGAGGGTCCCACAGGCAGCGGAGCGGCTGGGCCCGTGAGCCGTGGCCGCTGGCCCTGCGCATCCTAGAGCCTGTGCTCCGCGGCGGGAGAGGCCACAGCAGTGAGAAGCCCGCGTACCGCAATAAAAAAACAAAAAAGCAAAAACAAAAAAATACAATGAGATATCACTTCACAGCCACTAGGATGGTTGTAATCAAAAAGACATTATGCCAGAAACAGACTGAAAGATATATAAAACAAACTAGTGTTTACCAGTGGGCAGAGGGAAGTGGGGAGGGGCAAGATAGGGGTAGGGGATTAAGAACTATAAACTACTATGTATAAAATAGATAAGCAACAAGGATATGCTGTATAGCACAGGGAAGTATAGCCATTATCTTATAATAACTTTTAATGGAGTATAATCTGCAAAAATACTGAATCACTACACTGCAATCTGAAACTAATATAACACTGTAAATCAATTATACTTCAAAAAAAAAGACATTATGCCAAGTGTTAGTGAGGAGGTAGAGAAACTGGAACCCTCATACACTGCTAGGGGAGATGTAAGATGTAAGACAATACTTTAGAAAACTGCTTGGCAGGTTCTTAAAAAGTTAAGACATTCACCTACTATGACTCAGCCTAACTCTTTCTAGATATTTACCCAAAAGAAATGAAAGCATATGTTCATACAAAGACTTGTACACAAATGTTAACAGCATTTTAGCCCAAAAGTGCAAACAAACCAATATTGATCAAAGGGGAATGGATAAACAAACTAGTTCATCCATACAGTGGAATGAACTAGTGATACATACAACAGCACAGATGAACCTCGAAATTAGTGTGCTCAGTGAAAGAAGCCAAACAAAAAAGAATACATACTGTATAATTCCATTTATATATAATTCTAGAAGATGCAAAGTGATCTATAGTGATAGAAAGCACTTACTATGTGGCCCTGGTCAAGTAAACCTTTCTAAGCCTTAGTTTCTATTAAATGAGGATAGAAAATAACAATAACAATTTCATAGCTGTGAGAAGGAAATGAGATACCTATATAAATATCTAGAATGGTACCTGACATGTAGTAAATACTCACTATGTGTAACCATTAAATAGCACTTTAACGTTATGTTTAGATGTATACTATTTATTAAATGATCAATTTCACAAGTCAATGTATTTTCATTGGTTAAAAGAGATGGTTCCTATAACCCCAACACCGAGTCATGCAAAAAAAGATACTGGACATTTTTTACATCACTTACCATCCAGTGACACCTCCAATTAACAGCTGGGTTGCCACGCTATACTTTTCAGCTGAAGGCCCAGATTCCTGCCCAAACAGCTTGCGCCACCATGGCTGCTTTTTAGCAAGTTCTGCAAGATCCAGTGACTCAAATTTTCCCTCAAAGTTTCCTACAAGAATTAAGATACTGAATAAGAAAAGTTACTTTTACAATAAATCACTAACATTCCTAACCTAGATTAAGAGATTTTTAAGGAAACAGAGACAGTTGTAATAAGGACATCTAAATATTAATCTATTTTAAAGAGTAAACTGACTCTGCAATTCTGACCAGCAACTTTTGAAAATCAGACTAAAATCAACAAATATCTCAGAGGAAAAAAACCTACACAATTTAGAACCAGTACTCTAGTTTTTCCCCTGAAATTTAAAAACAGCCAAAAGGACCTAGGAAAAACTGGTAGTAATACTTAATAATGCATCCTAAATGAAATGGGTTTTCTTCATTTGCCTCTCCTTTTCAGGAGTAACTCAATACTATTCAATAGCCCACAAATTCACAAATTCTCAGTACTATGTGTATCTCCAGTGGTAATAAAGATAGGAGGTAACCCTGAGAAAACCATAATTCAAAAAGAGACATGTACCACAATGTTCACTGCAGCACTATTTACAATAGCCAGGACATGGAAGCAACCTAAGTGTCCATCAACAGATGAAGGGATAAAGAAGATGTGGCACATATACACAATGGAATATTACTCAGCCATAAAAAGAAACGAAATTGAGTTATTTGTAGTGAGGTGGATGGACCTAGAGTCTGTCATACAGAGTGAAGTAAGTCAGAAAGAGAAAAACAAATACCGTATGCTAACTCACATATATGGAGTCTTAAAAAATGGTACTGATGAACCTAGTGGCAGGGCAGGATAGAGAAGAAAAAAAAATGTCATGAAGAACCTAGGGATAAGACAGGAATAAAGACACAGACCTACTAGAGAATGGACTCGAGGACACGGGAAGGGGGAAGGGTAAGCTGGGATAAGTGAGAGAGTGGCATGGACATATATACACTACCAAACGTAAGGTAGATAGCTAGTGGGAAGCAGCCGCATAGCACAGGGACATCAGCTCGGTGCTTTGTGACCGCCTGGAGGGGTGGCATAGGGAGGGTGGGAGGGAGGGAGACGCAAGAGGGAAGAGATATGGGAACATATGTATATGTATAACTGATTCACTTTGTTATAAAGCAGAAACTAACACACCATTGTAAAGCAATTAGACTCCAATAAAGACATTAAGAAAAAGAGGTAACATTTAATTGAGCTGTTACTATTTACCAGGCAATGTGCTAAGGAATAAACATGTATATATAATTAAATCCACAGAACAAAGTAGGTACAGAACAAGGTACTATTTATTAACTCCATTTTGTAATTAAGAAGTAGAGGCTCAGAGGGTGATTTATTTGCCCAAAAAGGGAAAGAGTTAACAAAATGTCTAATCCCTCTCTCTGTGGGAAAATAAATTTAGTGAAAGAGGCAAAGAACTCTACACTGTAAATGAGGAAACACTGCAGAGTTGCAATCTCAATCAAAAAGCAAGTTTTTATCTAGAAATTGAGAAGCTGGCTCTAAGATTTATATGGAAGTATAAAGGACCTAGAGTAGTATTCCAGTTACTATGGCTGTACAACAAATTACCCCAAAACTTCATTCACAGAGCAAAACAATCACTTTTATACTCCCAGACTCTATGGATCAGGAATTCAGACAGGATACAGCTCATCTCTGTTCCATATGTCTGTGGCTTCAGCTGGAAGAATTACAGGCAGGCGTCTGGAATCATCTACTACATTCACACATACAGGCTGCCTTGCTCTGGGTTAGTTTGGGCTTCCTTACAGCATGGTGGCTAGGGTCAAGGCTGCCTGTCCCAAGAAAGGGAGTAAGAGAGTAAGGAAACTCAAGGGCTCAGCAGAAGCTATATTACCATTTAAGACCTAGCCTCCAAAGCCATGCAGTGTTACTTCCACTGTATTCTGCTGCAGCAGTCACAAACTTCCACTCAGATTCGAGAGGGAATATAGACCCCAGTACTCAGCAGGAGGAGTGTCAAAGTCACACAGAAAAAAACAGCATGTGGAATGGGGAGATATTGCTGCAACCACTTAGGAAAAATACAGTGTGCCACCAGTGGCCAAAACAATTGTGGGGAAAAAAGCAACAAAGTTCAAAGAATTTCAAGACTTCTTATAAAACTACAGTAACACACAGGTAACTAATTTCAAGACTTATAAAAGTACCCTATTTGACACAGTGTAGAACTGACCTAAGCATATAAAAATATATCAGTGGAAGAGAATATAGAGTCTAGAAGTAGATCTACACATACAGTCATTTGATTTTCACATGGCACCAAAGTTATTCAATAGGGAAAGAAAGTCCTTTCAACAAATTGTGTTAGAACTATTAGGTATGTGTATTAAACAAACAAAAAAACCCTCAATCCCTACTTTACACAATCACAAAATATAATTGAAGAATTAATTCAAGATGGACCATAGATACCAATTTAGCAAAGCCAAAATATGGATGTTTAAGGAACTGGGCCTTCTATGGCCTCACAAGTAGTTAAATGAAAATTTTTGTTCTAACGTAACCACAAAACATTACTGCTGTGTTGAAGAAGAAACTCTCTCCCTGGGTTAAAGAACATCACTGAAAACAAGAATGAGTTTTGAGTTTTGTTTTAATGTCATTTTAACAAGCTCCTTAGCTCAATAGAGGGCTCCAGCCAAAAGGGATCAAATCACAGACACTGAGTTCACCCAAAGTCACTCAGTCATTCAACACACACTGCTAAGCACTATACCGACCAGTCAGCAGCCTTGCTTGTGAGCCCAGGAAAGCAATGATTACAGTATTATGTGATCATCAATATGATAAAGGTTGAAATTCCTAATGTCAGCCTCAAAGTTTCTCCCACCAATTTCCTAGGTGCAAATATCTGAGCAAACTATACATTTTAACTAAATAAGGGCAGTCTGCTCTGCTGGAAAATAATTCCATTGTGCATTCCAACACCTTTGAGTCACCTCAATTCAGGTGTGCTGGTAAACGGTTTGGTTTGTTTTAGATTTTTTTTTTAATCTGGACCATTTTCAAAGTTTTTATTGAATTTGTTACAATATTGCTTCTGTTTTATGCCTTGGCTTTTTGGCTAGGAGGTACGTGGGACCTTAGTTCCCCCATCAGGGATGGAACCTGCACCCCCTGCACTGGAAGGTGAAGGCGTAACCACTGGACCGCCAGTGAAGTCCCCAGGTAAACGTTTCACAAGCGCGCTGGGGTGGGGGGAGGGCTGACTAGTAATGTATACCAACATCCAGGGTGTGACGTCACTGAAGTGTGACAGCGCTGAATGCGGAGCTAGCTGGCAAGAGACGCGGCTTCTCACGCTACGTTATTTCCACCACACAGACACAACAGATGTCCATAACCTCAAGAGTACTGATAATAACTAAACAGGGCAAACAATAAGGAAGTAATGAATTTTGGGTATTTTCACCCTGTTTTTAACATAATTTATGTAATCTTAAATTTATATAATTGAGTTTTTGATAATGGTTCTGTGAGCCAGTACTGAACTGAACATAGCCTGAAGCATTCAAAGAAGAAGGATAAGAAGCACAACTGAAGACGTGGTCCACTGTGTATTTTATTACAGGCTTTTTTTTTCACGGACTCTCCCCTTCAGTACGCGGACTAAACAGGCGATTTCCAAGAACCATACCACGTGTACTCTTTCAAAACCATCAATAGCACAAGTAGAGGCGGCCTGCACACGGAAAGACGCCGGCCCGGTGTTTGAAAAGTCACTCCACAGGGACAAATAAGCTGCCTTAGTCTCAAGGTGCCTGAGTGCTTCCGGGAACAGGGACAAAATGTCTCCAGGCCGAGGCTGTCGGGGGCGGGGCCGGAAGGCGGAGGAGCCCGGCCGGAGACAACAGCGAGGGCAAATTCGGCTCCAGCCCGGCCACTGACCTTGGCCGGACCTCGGGAGCGGCCGGGCCACAGAGGAGCTCCGGGCGCCCGCCCCGCCCCTGCGGCGCTCGGGCCCCCCCCCAGGGGCACTGCTGGGCCTGGGAGGCGCGGAGCCCGTCCCTTCCGGAGCCCGGGAAGTCGGCTCCTCGCGGCGCCACCGGCGAGCGCCCGTCCTTACCTTGACTGGCTGCGGCCATTTCGGCGAGCTCGTCTCGCGATGACACCTGTAGGGGCTCGGCTCCGTAAGGCGCGGAGTGGCGCGCCACCGTCGGCGCTAGCTGGCTTCCGGCACGTGGGGTAGATGTTTCCATTCCCATGGCGGCGGCGGAAGAGGCGGGACGGGGCGGGGCACGGGGCGGCTAGTCCCCTTCCCCGGGCGCAGCAGCTTCACAAGGCGCCAAGGGCGGTGTCACAAGTCCCGCGGCGCCGACCCCCAGGTGCGTCGGAACACGCGTGCGCGGAAGGCCTCTCACGGAGGAGTTATGCCGCAGAACGTAGTCTAGCTCGCAGCTGGCCTGGAAGGGGGTTCCCCGTGCGCGACCGCAGTGCGGCCTTTCGACAGTGAAGACTGCTTCACTCCTTAACTTTACTAAAAATAAAGAAAGCGGGCTTGTAGTGGTTGCTCATGTTAACATTGAGCACGTATTTATCAGTGCCTGCTCTGTGTCCGACGCTGTGCTACTGGAAGAAGACAGACATTTAAGAAACATTGCAGTCCCAGTGACCGAGACGGGCTCAGAAAGGAAAGCCCTCGCTGCCCGCAGCGCCCGCCGAGCCATTTTAACCACGTGCCGCGGCGCACCTCCCCGCCCCAGCCCCAAGCGACAGCTTTCGCTGTTACTCTGTCTCAGTTCACGGCAACGCCACCTTTGCAAAACCCTTGCTGTTATTCTGAACACCTGTTTCTAGAAGCCCACAAACCCAGTTCATCAGCAACCAGCAGAAGCGCCACTTTCACAATGAATCCAGCCCTGCTCGCCCCTCCACTGCTTCCGTCCCAGCCCAAATCACAGTCGTTTCTCTCCGTCAGTTAACAGGTCACCTGCTCCTCAGGCACGCCTTCCATGACCATCCTCATTTAAAATTGCAGCCTAGTACACCCCTCCTTCCCCTTCTACTTACTTTCCTTTTGGGCACAGTACTTACTTCACCTTCTAACATACGTAAGGTATTCCTGTCTTTCAGGTATTGCTTACCGTTTCTCAGTTGTTTCTTTTTCACTGCTCTGCACCCAGTGCCTAAGACACTGTCTGGTTAGGACAGATGGGTAGTTGTGTGCTCTTTGGCAAGCCATTAACCTCTCTGCCCCTCAGATGGTTCATCTGTACTCACATTGCAGTCTTATTGTGAGGATTAAATCACATAATGTGTAAAGCTTATGACAGAATTATCACTCTGTATTGTGACTATGTATCTACCTTTTTGTCCCCGCTGCTGCAGCATGACTCCCAGAAGACAGGAACTGGATTTTGTTCGTCTCTGAAGCATGGACGTATAGTAAAAGGGTTAGGAGCAAGACTCCTGGAGCCAAATTAAATGGGTATGAATGCTACAATTTACAAACTGTGTGACCATGGCCAAGTTGCCTAACGTCTCTGTGCTTCAGTTTCATCACCTGTACAATGAAGACAAGAATGCTTGCTGCATTAGAAAGCACTTAGAACAGTTCCTGGAATATATTACATGCCAGCTATTATCTCTGCAAACTTGTGCCTGGCAGAGAGAAGGTCTCAGCAGATGTTTACCCAAGGGGCTTCTTCCTAATTGTTTCCAAGCTGGACAATACCTTGCCAATGGCTCCCAAACACATGCCTACCCGTGCAGAAGTGGGCTCTCCGTGATAACACTTCTTATAGAAACCCTGATCAAGATTCTTATTAGCTCCTGTACTTTGAGGCCCTTGGGAGGCTCTCATGCCTCCTACTATACATTAAACTGAGTAGGTTCTCTGCTTGAGCTCAGCATGGCTTTATTTTGATGTAAGGAGATATAGCCTATACTCAGGCCAAATGTAAACAACCTTAAGAAGCATCAGGTAGCAACGATGCAAGGGAAATAGATACGTGGATGCTGGGTGGTTATGAGTGCTCTGTAAGCAAATGAAGCCAAGAGAGATATCGGTAGTGCCGGTGGGGCTAGAGAACTTACAGTGTCGAGGCGCTGGTCCAGATCTGAGCTCATTAGAAGGTGAGATTTGAGCCAAGACTTGCAGGAGATGTGGGAGTGGAAACGTGTGGCTATCTGGGAAAAGGGGTTTCGGGTAGAGGAAACAGCAGATGCTAAGGTCCAGGTGCAAGGGTGTGCTCGGTGTTTTAAGGAAGAGCAAGGAGGCCAGTAGCTGGAGTGAGATGAAACCTTGGAGGTGAGGGGAAGGAACATGCAGATCATGGGGAAGACTCTAGGCCATGGTCAAAATGTAGGATTATACTCTGAGTGAGGCCAGAAGCCAGTGGAGGTTTCTGGGCAAAGAAGTAACTGGATCCGCTTTATGGTTTTAAAGGTCATTCATTGGTGTCTGTGAGGGGCAAGGGGGGAAGCAGGGAGACTGTTAGAATATTACTCTTGCTGGTGCAGGTGGATTCCAGAATCTTCAACAACATCAGCCCCCTCTTTCCTTTCCTCAAAGGTTCTGAGCAAAGCAGCATTCTTGTGCCCCTGCTGCTTTCAGAGGTGAACGGGTTAAGCTTTAGCTCAGCCTCCCTTTTCCTACTCAGTTCTTCCTGTGGCTGCTTCCCACTGCCAAAAAGGAAGCAATCCTATCCGTCACTGCTGAGCGCTAATGCTGCTGTCACTCCAGCCAGTCAAGTTCCCTAAAGTCCTTTGAGAAAATTTTGGGACTTTTCACTAAATCATACAAAATTTACCTTTTTTTCTCCTGGGAGCCAAAGATATTTTTAGAGAAGAATTAATCTTTCGTTTCTCCAGTCGAACATTTTCTAGCAATCAGCCATGCAAATTGAGCTCTCCACCTGCTTCTTTCTGTGCCTTTTGCCTTTCAGCTTTGGTGCCATCAGAAGATACTACCTGGGCGCGGTGGAACTGTCCTGGGACTATATGCAAAGTGAACTGCTCAGTGAGCTGCACGTGGACACAAGGTAAAGGCCTGTTCTAGATGGGCCGGCCAGGATGGTGGGGCTGTGACTCTGGCTGTTTTGTCCATTGCTTCTCTCTGTCACATGCTGCCACACTGGAAACTAGAGAGTGGAGTAGAGTGAGGGCGAAGAGGCAAGCAGCATAGGAGACAGAACGAAACGTCCCTCAGCCTACCCCACAGCTTCCACAGGGAGAAGAGCCCTAAGACCCATCAATATTACACGGAATTTTGCTGTGAGGATAGTATTAGCCATGAGTTCAGAAACTTTTCATCTTTTCTGGGTTCTGGTGCATTTGGGGAGAGTAGTATTAAATAATCTTTCCAATATTATCTATGGCCGTTGATTTATTCAGATTTTTCTACCTCTTCTTCAGTCAATATTGGTTATATACATTTTCCTAGGAAGCAATCGGTTATCCCTAGATTTGATAATGTATTGGTATCAAGTTACATAATAGTCTTGTGATATTGTTAAACTGTTCTGTGTCTGTAGTTATATCTCCATTCTTAGTTTGTGTATGTTCTCTTTACCTCTCATAAATAATATTTCCAAGAAGTTTCTCGATTTTATTGCTTTTGTCAGGACCCATCTTTTGGTTCTATCAATTTCTGTTTTTACTTTCATCAATTCATTTCTTCTTCCTAGCTTCCTTTGGTTCATTTAGTTGATCTAACTTTTTGCTTATTGAGTTGAATGCTGAAGTCATTTGTTTTAAATTTTGTTTTGTTTTCTTTAAATGTGTATTATAAAGATTTAAACCCAATACATATATAATGGTAATGTAAATATTAAATATGGTCATGTCACACATACGTTACAATCTTTTCTGTTCTTTTTGCTTTGCTCCCCACTCTCCTTCTACTTGAGCCGCCTTCTTGGTTATCCCCAATCAGGTAACCCTAGTATGGTAATATATATTCATGTACACGCATGTATGCACATATATGCAAATAAAGGTTTTCTTGGTCATTGTTTTACAAAAATGGGCTATTATATACTATTCTCACTCACTAACACCTAATAGAATTCTGTCCAAGTCAGTTGGCATAACTTCAGTCTTTTTAATGGCTAAATAAAATTCCCTATTATTCCAGGTTTTGGGCCATTATATCCTATATCATTACATACTGTTGCTTTTATTCCTATAGGACAGATTCTCAAGAGGGATATTGCTGGGATGAAGGGAATATTTCCTTTTTAGTTTTAATTTCCAAAAAGGCTAGAACTCTTCAAACATTTCTACCATCAACATATAGGAGTGCCCTTCTCCCTGCGTTCACATCAGCAATAAGTTTTACCTTGTTTTTTAATCTTTGCCAATCTAGTAGGTATGGAGTGATATTTCGTCATTACAATAATCACATTCCTTTTATTTCTAATGAGGCTGAACATCTTTTTAAATGCTTGTTGACTACTGCATTTATATTTTGAGATTTGACTATTCACATGTTTTGCCCATTCTTCTTTGGGCTCTTTCACTTCTTTTTAGATTATGAGAACTATTTTATTCTTACAAGTATTAATAGCCTATCGCAAGGCACTGTTTATCAAACAATACATCTTTTGTCACTGATTTGAATAAAAGCATTCATCATATAAAATTCTCATATATATTAGTATCTATTTCATTAAATTTATACATAAATTTTATTAATATAAATGTAAGTGATTTATTATGACATTTATCCCTATGCATTTTATAAATATGTTGTTATTGGTTTGTGTATATTCATCTCAAATCTAGCTACCTTACTGAATTCTCATATAAATTCTAATAATTTTACATGGCAGTCTCTATGGGTATTGAATCATATTCAAAATAAGACAGATTCTAGCTCTTTTCCAATGTTTAATCAGTTATTTCTTTTTCTTATCTTATTGATTTTACTTGAAACAGTCCTCATATTTTGCTTTTCAGAATAACATTTGCTGTTTGTTCTTGATAAGTGGTCTTTGTCACTCCTTGCCATAAAATTTTCATTAGTAATGGCTTTTCGGCATTCTAGCATCATATGAATTTTGGCCTTTAATATGTTGAGGACAAATAGATTATGTCAGTAGACTTCCTGACATTGAATATCCTTACATTCTTGGAGTAAAATCTAATGTTCATGCAATTTGATTATTGTTGGGTTCTATGTGCTAATATATTTTTAGACACTGTGTGCCTTTATTATGTGGGATTGATCTATAGCTTTATTTTTTAATTGAAGTAGAGTTGATTTATAATATTGTGTTAGTTTGAAGTGAGGAGCATAGTGAGTCAGTATTTTTACATATTATATTACATCATAGGTTTTTAGAAGATAATGGTTACAGTTCCCTGTGCTATACTGTATATCCTTGTTGCTTACCTATGTTATATATAGTAGTTTGTGTCTGTTAATCCCATACCCTTAATTTGTCTCTCCCCCCTTCCCTCTCCCCTTTGATAACCATGTTTGTTTTCTATATCTGTGAGTCTGTTTCTGTTTTGCATATACATTCATTTGTATTATTTTTTAGATTCCACATATGAGTGAAATATATAGTATTTGTCTTTCTGTATCTGACTTATTTCACTAAGCATAATATTCTCTAGGTCCTACGCATAATATTCTCTAGGTCCATCCATGTTGCTACAGATGGCAAGATTTCATCCTTTTTTATGGCTGAGTAGTAGTCCATTGTGTGTGTGTGTGTGTGTGTGTGTGTGTGTGTGTGTGTGTGTGTGTGTGTAAAACACATCTTCTTAAGTCAGTTGTCTGTTGATGGGCACTTGGGTTGTTTCCATGCCTTGGCTATTGTAAATAGTGCTGCTATGAACATTGGGGTACATGTATCTTTTCAAATTACTGTTTTCATTTTTTTCTGGATATATAACTTTATTTTTTACTATTATTATTAGATTTTGGTATTCAAGTTTTATTGGCTTTATCAGATGAATTGGTGAGTGTTCTATCCTTTTCTATTGCCTAAAGTAGCTCAAATAACATTAGAGTTATCTGTTGTTTTAAAGTTAGATAAGACTCACAGATGAATCCATTTGGTCCAAGTGACATTTGCAATATCTTTAATCATCTCTTCAGGCTCTTCTATGTTAACTAGTCAAATCAAAATTCAACTTATTTTTGGAGTCAGCTTTAATAATTTTATACCTTTCTAGGAAATCATTTCCTTTATTTTTTCAATTTTGTTGCCACTGTGTTGCATATAGCACTCTCTCATGATTCTTTTACTCCACATCATCTGTAGCTATTTGCCCTTTCTCATTCTTAAATTCCTAAATTTTTGTTATTTATCTTTTCTACATGAACAAGTTTGTAACGGATTTCTCTTTGGTTGTTGTTGGGGGGTGGTCTTTTCAAATAATGAGCTTTTGGCTTTTTTTGTTCTTCTTCGTTATTTTTTTAAAATTAATTAATTTATTTTTGGCTGCATTGGGTCTTTGTTGCTGTGCACGGGCTTCTTCTAGTTGCGGTGAGCGGGGGCTACTCTTCGTAGCGTTGCCCGGGCTTCTCATTGCGGTGGCTTCTCTTGTTGCGGAGCATGGGCTCTGGAGCACGGGCTCAGTAGTTGTGGCTCAAGGGCTCTAGAGTGCAGACTCAGTAGTCGTGGTGCACGGGCTTCGTTGCTCCACGGCATGTGGGATCTTCCCAGACCAGGACTCAAACCTGTGTCCCCTGCATTGCCAGGCGGACTCTTAACCACTGCGCCACCAGGGAAGTCCCTGGTTATTTTTTATATTTAATTTATTTTCATATTTTATCTTTATCAATGATAGTTTCTTTTGGCTTGTCATGCTATATTTTTTCTAATATCTTAGGGAAAATAATATGTTCTTTTCTCTTTCTTTTGTCCTTTGTTTTTAACAGTGAAGGCATTTAAAGCTATACATTTTTCTCTGAGAACAGTTTTTCCATATCCCATAGGTTATGTTATGAAGTGTTTTCTTTTCATTGTTTTCAGTAGAGTCTGTAATATCCTCTTTGATTTCATTTAGAAGCATGATTTTTAATCACATTTTTAATTTGGTTGTCAATTATTTTTTTGGTATTTGGATCAGCTTTGAGCATCCTGTTAGTTTCCTACTGCTGTGTAACAAAGTACCTCGAACTTAGCAGTTTGCAACAACATCCATTTATTATCTCACATTTTCAGTGGGTCAGAAGTCCAGGTGGGCTCAACTAGATACTCTGCTCAGGATCATACAAGGCCAAAATCAAGGTGTTGACAGGGCTTTGCTCCTTACTGGAGACTCTGTGGGGGAATCCACTTCCAGGCTGAATTGGAATTTAGTCCCTTCTCTCAGTTTCCATGCGGCACCCTCCATCTTCATGCTAGCAAGAGTGATCAAGTCTGTTTCATGCTTCGGATCTGTCTAACAGAACATATTCATGAGCATAACACCAAACGGCAAAGGTCACGAGGGACAACATTTTGCCTACCACAGCTGTAGTTTACATACAATGAAACACACAGATATTCAAATGTACAGTTTGGTAAGCTTTGGCAAATGCATACAAGTTACATAACCACCACCCTAGTCAACGCTCCTGCAACTTTTCAGTGAGTCTCTCCACCCTTACCTGGCACCAGGCAATAAGCTCCTTTCTGGAATTACAGATTCGCTTTTGGAGTTACAAGACTTTTATATCAGTAGATTCATACAGTATGCATTCTTCAGTGTCTGGCTTTTTATCTTAAGCATTGTGATTTGGAAATTCACCTAGATTGTTGCATGAAGTTGTTCTGTCCTTTTTATTGCTGATTACTACTCGATTATGGGAATATATCACAATGTGTATATCTTTTCCCTGCCACATGGACCTTTGGATTGTTTCCAGGGGCTAATATAAATAAACCTGCTATGAACATGCCTGTACAAGTTTTTGTGTGGCCATCTGCCTTCCTTTATCTTACATAAATATCTAGGAGTGAAATTGCTGGATCATGCTGAAATGCATGTTTAACTTTATAAGAAACTACCAACAGATTTCTGGAATGGTTGTACCATTTTGTACTCTCACCAACAATGCATGAAAGTGCCAGTGGCAACACGTACTGGACAATATTTGATGTCACCAGTATTTAATTTTAGTCCTTTTAATGACTATGTGGTGGTATCTTACTGTATGTTTAATTTACATTCTCTGATAACTAAAGATGCTGAGCATCTTTGCATGTGTAATTGACCATTCCTGTATCTTATTTAATAAAATGTTTATTCACATCTTCGGCCCAGTTTTAAATTGGGTTGTCTTATTATTGTTGAGTTTTGAGAATTCTTTGTATATTCTGGATAGAAGTGAATTTTCAGATATACCTGTTTTCAATATTTTCTCCCAGCACAAAGAGTTTCATTTTAATGAACTCCAATTTATCTATTCTTTTTTCCACTGGTTGCTTGTGGTTTTGGTGTCATATCTAAAAAGCCATTGCCAAGTCCAAAGTCACAAAGATTTACACCTGTTCTCTCCTAAGAGGTTTATAGTTTTAGCTCTTATATTTAGTTCTTTGATACACTGAGTTAACTTTTGTGTATGGTTTAAGGAAGCGATCCAAGCCTGTGGTTGTGCAGTGTTAATGATCCTGAAGTAGAGGCCCAGATGGTCAGTAGCCTGGTATCTAAATGAACCATTGACCATTTATCCATTAATGTTGGTCTTTTTGAAAATTAATATTGAAGTATTTGTACTTAATACATTGTGCTTGTATTATAGTTTTCATCTAACATGCAGGCTGAGGTATAGTGAATAATAGACTGAGTGTAAAATTGAATTGAATGGAGAAGATGATTTATTATCTAGCTTTCTGTTGTTTTATAGGCAGTCACATGTATTTACCAGGAAAAAGTTGATAGAATTTTTATTTTGATGACACCATTTTATAGTCTAGATTATTTTGATACTGATTAACAGGATAAGCTGACTCTGGACACATCCTGACAACCTCTGCCAAGGTCTGAAACAAACATCTGGGAAAATTCAGTTTTGTATTATCTATTCCTGCAGCTGCTCAACTTCTTCTAAGCAAGGGTCAGGGAATATAATAGGTTTTCCGATTGGTTTTAGATAAAATGTGAAAGAACAGTTCAGGTCAAGGACATTGTTGCCAAATATATTTGGCAAGATTTATATATCAAACCTCAAGGGAAATACACAAACAAAAAACCCACATAAGTTAGGAAGGAGTAAAATCTGTGAACCCGGGAACATTTTGTCACTTACTGTGCAGATTACCCTGAATCTGAGACATAAATCACGTCCCACTTGACTAGGGCCTAGGCCTTCTGTTTCTGTCTCACAATCTTGATCTTTTATCTGGCTTTTGGTTTTCGCTCTTCCCTCAGAGAGAGAAAAATTTGTTTTCTGTGTGCTCGTGATCCTGTTCCTTCTCTGCTCGTCCAAGCTCTTGATCTAGTAAACATTTTTTATGTCTTATATTTTCATTTTATTCATAAATATTAAAGTGAAAGTACTGTGCTAGTGTATGTCAAAATACCTATCTCTGGACATGGGTCTGAGTCTTGTTAGAAACCAATGGAAACTTTGGAGAAACTGAGTAGGGTAGACTCAGGAGAACCAAGGATATGGAGTGGGAAAAGGGGAAGGGAACAAACTAGGGATGAGTTGATGACTGTGGAAGGGCATAGTCTCAAAGTGGCCAGGAGATGGGACAAATGAACCGAAGGGAGGAGTATACTCAATGATGTAGGCATCAAATAATGTTAAATGACTAAAAGCCATGTAGGTCTATGCCTAGGCTAATGCCATGGAAATTTCTAGAGATGGATGAAATTACAGCACATTTAAATATGAATTAATATCACCATTTGGGTTCCCCAGAAGCGGACTGTGAGATGGATATCAACGTGCAGGAATTTTATTTAGAGTGTTCTTGGGATCAATACCTGGGAAAGCAGGGGAGGGCGGAGGGAGAAGCTGGGCCGCAGTGCAGGCCAGCCCTACAAGGAGCTCTGGAGCGGGAATGACCCTTCTGCGTTGTCCCACTTGGGCCAACGCGGCCAGGCCCCTGTGTCTCCGTCCTGATCAGTCATTAAGCACTGGCTATCCTAGGAAGGGGCGTGGCTATCCTGGGGAGGGGGCGTGACCTGCTCCAGAAAGGGGCTGTGGTCTGCTCTGGGAATGGGCGTGGCCTCCCTGAGAAGGGCCAGTGGGCTGCTTTGGAAAAGGGGCGTCCAGGCCCTGTGGGCGGGGCATGAGCCCGGCGGGCCGCTCCTCGAAGATACCGGAGCTGAGGGCTGTCCTCCAGCAGCACCCACCCCGCAGGTGGCCGGGTTCGAGTACCTTCCGGGCCGCCCCCTCCCCATCGCCATCACAACCCCCACTCACTCACTGTCCATGTCCTCACCTGCATCGGGGACAGCTTCTCCAGGCCCCAGGGGCCGTCTCATCGCGCCCCTCACCTGGTGTGGCTGCCCTGGGGTGTGACCCACTCCTGCCTGCTTCGCGTGAGACAGCCCTCCCCCCTTGGTGGTCGTGCCCCGGGGGCTCCTCGTCTGGCGTGCCGCTCCTTGGGTACGGTAGCACCAGGTGCCCAGGCGGCGCCCCTGCTTCTCACTCAGTGAGACTCTTGTGTTTTGTGCTGTGAGGACCTTCTACACTGCCGAGCCCAGAGCTGCAGGTGGAGATGGGCGGCACAGACTCCCCGGGTGGGTCACGGGGGAAGAGAGGTTCTTTTGCTGCCATTCTTTGGTTCCTAAACCCGTGTGTTCTCATTGGGGCCACAGAACCATCTCTGAATCAATGCATATCCAGCACCTTGGAGGTTGACCCTCTATCCTTATGGAGCCCTGCCTCCAAGCTGGAGCTTTAGCTGTGCCTTTAAGAAGTCATTCCATTGCTCTCTCTGTCTGGCAGCTTCTGCATGGGGTGGCATCTGATAAAGCCAGTGGATGCCATGGTCATGGGCTCACTCCAGCACCTCCTTTGCTGTACAGTGGTCTCCTGGTCTGATATGATATCATATGGGATCCTACATCAGTGAATCAAACCCTCTGTGAGCCCTCAGACAGTGGTGCTGGCTGAGGCCCTGCAGGCAGGAAAGCTAACATATCCCTGAAATACATGTCTCTTCTCATCAGAATGAAGAGCCAGCCCTTCTAGGGTGGAAGGGATCCAATGCAATTTGCCACCGAATCGCTGGCTGGTCTCCATGATGGACAGTGCCCAGTTAGGAACTCAGCATTGGTTTCTGTTGCTGGCAGGTTGGATTTGGGGAGGCAACACAAGTTAAATCAGCCTTAGTCAGTGGGAACCCTTGCTTTTGGGTCCATGCATTAATTCTCTCCACGCCTCCACAGCCACTTGGCTCATATCTTGCCAGCACTGAGATGGCCCATGTAGAGGCTGGCTAATGGTAATTGTCAGTCATTTTGTCTGTTACTGTTTTGCACTTCTTCCACAGTAGCTATTCTCTGATGGCATTAACATATGACATGAAGGTTTTTTTATTTTGTACCCACTCACTAATATGCCTTCGCCCCAGACATCCTTGTCCTTGACCTTCCAGTCCTTTTCTTTCTAGGCCCTTGAACAGCCAGCCAAGCCATTTGCTGCTGTCCATTAGTCTGTATATATTTGAACCTTGGGCGGTTTTCTCTTTCTGCTCAAAGCGAACAACCAACATTAGCCAAAATTTGGCCCACCGGGAGATTATCCTTCACCATTGTCTATTGAATCCACCCGAGTGGGGCTGTAATACAACAGCAGTCAATTTTTGGCTCGTACCTGAATACCAAGCTGACCCAACTGTACATAATCTCAGGCTTCTTCCCCCCCAGCAACTGGTCGTCAGGGACCCCCCCACATGGCAATGGGTGTGACTTGAGGTAAAGGTGGCTGTGTAGCACGAGTAGATGAGATGGGCCTCTGACAATCTGCTCATTCAGCCTGCTCGTGCACTCTGGTCCATGCAGATCCCCACGCCTGCCTCCGTAAATCAGCTCCTTTTACTGGAAGGGCTTCCTTATCAGTACGCTGGCTTCTGGCCCTCAGCCAGTACATAGAGTCACTTGTCCTGGCCTTGGGCTGGCCGACCTGCTCCCGGTACGTGCTTTCTCGGGTGTCCTGGAAACCCTGGGATTGAGTGAGCTGCAAGGCTCCCTGGGAGGGGAGGGCTGTCAGGGAGGAGAGAATTAAGTCAATCTCATCTTTGCCTCCTCCTTGAGAGAGGTGTACGCAAAACAGTGCACACTTGGAAGGAGTGTCTTCAGTCCATCTGCTGCTCCATCCCCCCGAGGCTGCTGAGGTCTTCCTCTGTGACTGTCGCTTGGCCAGTTTCTCTCGTGCTTGCAACAATCGTTACGTGAAGCAAGAGCTGCTAAACTGTTAGGTGCAGGCTCACCATTTTCAGGCTCTGCCAAACCCTTGTGTCTTCTGAAGGGGCGTCTCCCTCCTTTCCTTGGCTGGTCCTTCCTCCTTGGTTTCAACACTGTCTAGGGCTCACAGGGCTTCCTTCTGCAAGTGGCTGTCTGGTGTGTCTGCCTGTGTCTATGCCTCTTCTTTCCACCGTCGCCTGCCGTTCGTGTTGAGTGCGACTCCCAGAAGCTCGCGTAGCAGAGTCTGCTCCGTCAGCCATTCGATGCACTTTTATTTTTCACCAGAGCCGTTCAGACCTACGTCTCTGGGCCACACCCCTCATCAGAGCTCCAGGGGCACAAACTCGGGGACCTACCAGATGGTTCCACCCTGCTGGGTACCAGCTTCGCCTTAGCATAGCTGCGGTTTTGGTGGGCGGAGGGCCACTGTGTGCGTCACGAAAGAGCTCTGACAGCCTCACGCCTACCCTTTCGCTGGGAAGCACCGTTTGGGGGCCTTTTAAGTTTCGGTCGTTCTGAGCGGGGTTCTGCTAATCACGGGTGACAGCATTGCCACAAATTTATGGCTGTCGGTGAATTATCTGAAAGCAAATGGGATGAAAAAGAATGTTGCCAACCAACATTGTGCAAGTAGTGACAACTTCTGTTTCCTTGGGTGATTTTATAGCTTTTTAAGCACACAAATTTCAAAAAAAATAAAAGAGGATTGTCTGCTTTTTTTCTTTTGTGTATGTATGTGTGCAGGAAGTTTATTGGGAGGAGTTCATTGGGGCTTAGCTTACTGAGGCTCACCAAGTGTCTGGATAGTTTCCTTGAGGAATGATGACACATCGGGGCCTTAGTGTTGGTCTCTGTTCCTGGCAAGCTGGACATTTACAGCAGCAGTAGCTAGATCAGCCTTGGTGAGTCCATGATGTTGAACCCATGCATAGTCACCATCATGGCTCCTCCATTTATATGTCCATTTTGGCAGCATTGGGGTGCCAACGACTGAGGCTGGCTAACATCAACTGGCTAAGTCATTCAGTTTACTTGGTTGTTTGGTGCAGTTTCCTTGGCAGAAAGTGCAGCATTTATTGCAAGACGCCCAACCTGGGGCCAAGCAAGAATGGGCAGCTCATATGCTCAAAAGACCCAAACACCCCGATGGCTTTCGGGGAAGGGCTTTTGAAGGCAAGGTGAGGGAGGGGGTGGCGGGATACCTGATCAGCTTATGGACGTTCTTCTGACTGGTTGGTGGTGAGGTAACCAGGTGGTATTTCGGGAGGGAGTCAACATCATCAGCCTTCTGGTTCCAGTGGTCTGGGGTCTACACGCCGGTGGTCAGCGCGCCCTTACCTTCTTCCGCCCGGTGGGGGTCTTAGTATCTGCAAAACAACTCAGGGATATGACCCAGGGTATGATCTATAGCCCTTGAGGAGCAACTTTCTCTCTCCGTTTCAGTGTTGGAAGTTTCTGTTGTCATACGCTCAAGCTCAGAGATTTTTTCCTAACAATATCCAGTTTACTAAGGAGCCTATCAAAGGCACTCTTCATTTCCATTACAGTGTTTTTGATCTCTACCATTTCTTCTTGATTTTTCTTAGAATTTCCATCTTTCTGTTTCTATTATCCATCTGTTCTTACATGTTGTCTACTTTTTACATTAAAATATTTAACATATTAGTCATAGTTTTTTTTTAAATTTCTGGTCTAATACTTCCAACATTCTTGTCATATCTGACTCTAGTTCTGCTGCTTGCTCAGTCTCTATGAACTGTGGGGTTCTTTTTTAATGCCTTTTAGTGTGCCTTGTAAGTTTTTGTTGAATGATGGACGTGATGTACTGGATAAAAGGAACTTTGGTAAATTAGGCCTTTAGTGATGTGGTGGTGAGGTGTGGGGAAGTGCTCTATAGCCCTGTGATTAGGTCTCAGTCTTTTAGTGAGCCTGTGCCCCCGGACTGTGGACTTCACCACTGCTTCTCAGTCTCACCCCTTGACACAGGCTGGCTAGAGTTGGGTATTTTCTTTCCTCTACATGGAAGGAGAAGCAGGATGACGTTGGGTATCTTCCTTCTTCCAGGTAGATGAAGCTGTGATTAAAATCCCAGAATGATAAGCTCTGGTAAAATAATTTCTCACGAGGGCAGGCATAAGAACAGAATGCTCTGGCATATTTTAACTTTTTTTATTTTTATTATTTTTTAAAATTTATTTATTTTATTTCCTACTACAGCACTGGTTCCCACAGGCATTTCTACTTGAAGGTTTCTGTTCTAGTAAGTTGTGATTCTCTGCATTCACCTGTCTGTCTAATTTTGGGGGCAGCAGTTTTCTCTGTGACTTCATATACAGCTTCCAATCTGCCTTGTTAACAGTAGAGGAGAGTGGGATGGAAGCATTACTTCCAGCTGTTTTTTAAATTATGTTTTATTTTTTTGGCCACACCACACGGCTTGCGGGATCTTAGTTCCCCGACCAGGGATCGAACCTGAACCCACTGCACTGGAAGCGTGGAGTCTTAACTACTGGACCACCAGGGAAGTCCCTCAGCTGTTTTTTAAAGTGGGTTCAAAGAAGGGTCAACCAAAATGAACGACCTTTTCCTTTTTTCACACAGGTTTTCTCCTAGAGTGCCAAGATCTTTTCCATTCAACACCTCAGTCATGTACAAAAAGACTGTGTTTGTAGAGTTCATGGATCAGCATTTCAACATTGCCAAGCCCAGGCCACCATGGATGGGTAATGCAAACAATATTGACTCATTGTTATGAAACTGGGTATCTTATTTCCTTGCAAGGATTCCCCAGTCTTGGGGCTGCAGTTTTCTTGGCCAGGCTTCCCTTATTACCACCTCTCGGGGAAATACACTGGCTGAATGGTCTCAGTCTTCTTACTGGGCCCTCTTCCTCTGCTTGAGTGCCCTTTATCTTGGACCTGGGTTCATTTTATTTTCTCTCTGCTTCCAATCCCTAGCTGATCTTATCCAGTCTCATGGCTTGAAAATATCATACATGCCAATAAGTCCCAAGTTTATATCTCTAGTTCAGACTGCTTGCTTGATACCTCCACTTAGGTGTCAAATAAGCATGTAACAAGATGTTAAGATGAGACATTTCCTACCTTAGAATGATTGCTCAGAATTATAGGTGACAAGTACCCCCAAATTCTAAAGAGTGATATCAGGCCACCTATTCAGGACTTGGTCAGGTAGTGGTCCAAAATTGGTTCAGCAACCTTTAGCCCATCATATACCTCCAGCCTATATAAAAGAAGGTTAGGAACTTATGAAAGAGTTTAGATTTGAATATTTCTTTTTTTAAAAATGTAATTAATTTTTTGGCTGCCTTGTGTCTTTGTTGCTGTGTGCCGGCTTTCTCCAGTTGCCTCGAGCAGGGGCTACTCTTCATTGCGGTGCGCGGGCTTCTCACTGCGGTGGCTTCTCTTGTTGCAGAGTATGGTCTTTAGGTATGTGGGCTTCAGTAGTTGTGGCTCGCGGGCTCTAGAGCACAGGCTCAGTAGTTGTGGTGCACGGGCTTAGTTGCTCCGTGGTATGTGGGATCTTCCTGGACCAGGGCTCGAACCCATGTCCCCTGCACTGGCAGGCGGATTCTTAATCACTGCGCCACCAGGGAAGTCCCCTTGAGGATTTCTTTTGAAAGCATTTTGGTGTTTTGTATATTCCCATGGGGGGAGGGCGGCCTCTCCCTCATATCAAGCTGCAGTGAGGGAGGCTTCAGTAGAATCATTTAGAAAACTTGACATAGTTCTTCTGGAGCTTGGAAGATACTGACTAGTGCCTGATTTTTATCTAGAAAAACTTTCAATGCCAGAGTGTTGGGGAGCTTCCCCTGATGGCATAATAAGGAGAGTGGGCTATAGCAGAGGCTAACTGCACTGCAACTGTTACGTGTGAGACCAGGAAGGTCATAGGACAAGACTTGCCTCAAGAAGACCCTGCCTGAGAGGACTTCCTGCCAGGGCTAGGTGATCCCAACAGAAAAGGTCTATGTGATTGTACTGTCAGAAGCAGAAACTGAGAGGAGAGATAAAGTGACAGCTGGAGAGGGCGTATCCCATGCCAGGGGGAGGTGGAGTAGGGCGTCCCCATATTGAGAGGGAGAGAGTCTCTAAAGAACTCATGTAAGTTCTCTAAGAAAGAAAGACCCAGAATTTTGGCATGTGCCACATCCAGGGGGTACCAAAGCCAAGAAAGATCTTGTCAGCATGTCTCTTTTTGCACTCTTGTCCTTTGTCCACTAGCTCCAACTTTAGAAAGTCCAGAGGCAGTAAAATGAGAAAGCGGTGAAGCTACCAACCAAACTTCCTTTTCCCATTACAGGTTTCTGAGCCTGTTTCAGAACTGAACTGGAGGAGGGAGGGACCCTTAAATTGCAGGTGACATCAAAAATTTGATATTAGACCAGACTGGATTTATTAGTACCTAAAAATGATACTCTTAATATGCGAAGGTTACTGGAAAAAAAGTGGGACTGTTCAAAATGCAACAAAGGGAAATTCCACATACAATTAAAAACTATGAAAAATAAGCCTATTTCATATTTTCATCCCGTTGAATCCAGTCCATTCAATAAAACCATTTGTAGGCATCTTATACTTAGTATGTATATAAGTCAGAAGTCTTGATTTTCCTCTAAATTTTCTGTGCCATGGCCTGACTACCACCCACTTGCACAAACCACAATCACAGGAGTCATTCCTGGCTCTCTCACTTTTTTCCCCCCTATCTTCAATATCCAACCCATGAGCAAGTCTTGTTGACTTGTTGACCTTGTTGAAATAAATAGACTACCAGATATTTCTCCAGAAAAGATGGGTTTATTCAGGATCAGCAGAGAATTGCGATCTGGGATCTGCAACCATGGCAAGCTACAAACAAGTCCCTGAATAGCAAAGGGAGAGGAACACAGTTTATAGAGGGGAAAAGGAAGTTGGAAGGGCTAGAGTAAACAAAGAGTCTGTGGCTGCTCATTGGCTGAGCCCTTGCCAGGAAAGATGAGGAGTCTTCTTCCCCTTGGCTTCTGCTATTGTCACAGGGTGTGAGAGCGCCCCCTTCTGGTCTCCCAACACTATTTAATTGATGTTTCTGTTTATTAATATTTTTCCACTCTTCCTCCAAAACAAGTCCCAAGTCTGCTTCTTCTAAATTCCAAATTCATCCAAACTGCTGTAGCCTACAAAGTCCTACGTGTTATGTTCCCTGCCTGCCTCGATAACCTTATTTTCTACTCTTCCCTTGCTCATTCACTTTGCTTCAACCACGTTAGTTTACCATACTTAAAGTGTCCTCTACTTCCTGCCTCATCATTTTCTAGCACGCCATCATCATTTATAGCATTTATAACAACATACAATTTTCTTCTTTCTTTATTTACATGCTTAATGCTCTAGAATGTGATCTCCATGATCTGTCTTGTTAACTACTGCATCTCTAGTGCCTAGGGCAGTTTCTAGAATATAGTAGGAACTCAGTTATTAGTTGAATGAATAAATGCATTGAATGAATTGCCAGAAATCTGTCTTCAGAACAACTATGAGGCTGAGCTGGTTATAGCAGTTCATGTATTCGTGCATTCAGCTACTACTTTTTATCAATAACCATAGGGGCGTGCTCCTCTACTGTGACTTTGACCATCAGTTTTGTGATAACAGGTTTTCTGGAGTGCCACCCTCCAAATGACCTTTGGGGGACATCTCATTCTTGCAGGTCTGCTGGGTCCTACCATCCAGGCTGAGGTTTATGACACGGTGGTCATTACACTTAAGAATATGGCTTCTCATCCTGTTAGTCTTCATGCTATCGGCGTATCCTACTGGAAGTCTTCTGAAGGTGAGTCAAATGCCCTCCTATTGTCCTGTCATCCTAGGGACAGAAGAGTATTGAGTATAAGGGCATACAGCTACCGAAAGGTGGATTCGGGATTCAAACCTAGGCCCATTTCATGAAGTCAAGAACCTTGTCATTTCAGTCTAAACCCTAAAGTTTGTTGCTGTCCCCTGTTCTCCCTTGGGGAGCCAGGCCGCGGATGTTAAAAATCCCACTGTAGGGGCTTCCCTGATGGCGCAGTGGTTGAGAGTCCGCCTGCCGATGCAGGGGACGCAGGTTCGTGCCCCGGTCTGGGAAGATCTCACATGCCGCGGAGCGGCTGGGCCCGTGAGCCGTGGCCGCTGAGCCTGCGCGTCTGGAGCCTGTGCTTCGCAACGGGAGAGGCCACAACAGTGAGAGGCCTGCATAAAGCAAAAAAAAAAAAAAAAAAAAAAAAAAAAAAAATCCCACTGTATCTGCCTTCCTATGCCCAGAAAACTTCCTAGGGAGGATCAAGGCCCATGGTATAGAAATGAAACAGAATTCTCCTTCTCCTTCCTTAGATTCATACTTTCCAGATATTTCCTCTGCCTCCCCTCCCCGCAATTTCTAAATATGTGATTAGGGCCAACTAGCAGAAGCACAAGCTGACCTCATTACAGCAAGCAACCTGTTTGGCCACAGTCCCCACCCCAACTAGCTTCTCCTTAACCTTCGCAGTGCAGGAAGGGAGTGAAGGGAGAGCCACAACAGACTGTGATATTGCCCATATAGACTATGGCATATACAGATCAAGAAGATTCAAGTAAATCATTAAGAAATTATTGGAGCACATGCCCTGTATTGTACGGTCTAACTATGCTTATGCATTGACTAATTTCTCATTCTGAAATTGGAAAGCATTAGTTTTCTAGGTTGCACTCGTTAGGTCAGGGCAGACCTGGACTGGGGGAAGGTGAAAGACAGGAGGGGGCAGGTGCTATAGAGGAAAAGTCATCCCAGGTTCTGACTTGTGCCTGGCAGGCTATTTCCATGAGGTTTATCTACTTGGAAGCTTCCAGAACTAATCTAGGGGCATTTTAGAGAGACCAGGGTTCCCACAATTCTGCAGCTGGGAGCTGACCATAGAGATGACTCTTTTGCACCCTAAGCCTGGTGAGTTCTGGGAAAATAGACTATCATCTCTCACACATACAGCTACAGTGGTTCTTCCCAGGAACAACACAGTGAGTCAATGGCCTAATGCCCATGCGATTTACGATCCTAGCACGAGCCTGTGTATTTATATGTTATGATCCACAGGCTCCTGGCCCTCTTAGACTAACCTGGGGGCCCCAGGATGTAAGTTAAATCTGTGACGATGTTGAGTATCACTTCATATGCTTGTTGACCTTTCTGATATCCTTTTGTAAAGTATCTGATCAACGGTTTAAATGTTTTCCCGTTGAAAAAAAAATGAGTTGTTTATCTTTTTCTTATTGATTTGTAGAGGTACTTTATATATTCTGAATACAAATCCTTTGACAGATATAAATATTTGCATATCTTCCTCCAGTCTGTAGCTTGAATTTTAATTTTACTCTCTTAATAGTTTTCTTTTTTGGTAAACAGAAGTTCTTAAAGTTAATTAAGCCTGAAAATTCAACAGTTAATGAAGCACAAAAAAGGTATCACATTTTTTTCCTTTTATGTTAGAGCTTTGTGTCTTATTTAAGACATTTGCCTATCCCAAGGTCATGAAGAATTTCTTCTGTGCTTTCCTCTAGAAGTTTTATTCTTTTCCCTTTCATACTTATGTCTGTGACCCATCTTAAATTAATTTTTGTGTATGGCTTCCCTATAGCATCTTTAAACAGCTTTGTTGAGGTATAATTTACATACCACAAAATTCACTCATCTAAAGTAGTTTGATGACTTTTACTAAATTTAGACAGTTATGCAGTCATCAACACAATCCATGTCAAGAAGTTCTGTCTTTGCAGTTCAAGCCCCATTCCCACTCTCAGTCCCAGACAACTTCTGATCTGATTTATATCTCTATAGCTTTGCAAGCCTGTCATTTTTATCTCCCAAACCAACTCTGGTAAATTATATTTCAGTTCACCAAATAGTCCTCTCCTCCCCCAGAGTGGCAAGAGTACATTTCCCTGCCATATTGTTGTTGGATGTGGCCATATGCTGTATGCCAAGATAGCTAGTTCACATGGAGTGCCCGTCAAAGGAAGTATCAAGTTTGGTCCTGAGCTGAAAATGGAAACCCAGTACTAGAGAAAGGCTTTTAATTTCTTCTCTGAACAAGTGGCGTTCTAAGACACCAACCTAGGCTGTAAGTAGGTCCACAAAATGAGGCTCTGAGTAGGAATGAGATGAGGTTGGCCATGAGCTGCCAAACTTTGAGGGAGCTGTGAAAGACAGTATGGGGGCATACGAGTTAAGAAGTACCAACCTGAAGCTGCTGAGCAGACATCAGGCAAAGGAAAAATAGCTGAAGGCACCAGAGAGTGAAGTGGAGTAGCCTCTGAAACACAGCATTTGTCCTGTGGTAGAGTAGTCATGCCCAGGGGTCACTGAGCTATGGCCCTTCACGACTGAGACCAACAAAAATTCTTGGCATGGGGAGTCAGAATGTGGGTCTCAACTCCTGCTGGACACCCAGGAATTTGAGATGTCTCAGCAAGGTAGCTTCTGGGGGCCTAGGCCAGACCTGGGGCAAGGCTGACCCAGCAGCAGCAGGGGGTGGACTAGAGGGCTAACCAGGACACTGGGAGCAGACAGGCAGACTTTCTGAACTCTCAAATGTCCCAACAGTGTTCTTCCTCATATAATAGAAGATAAAAATTACACAAAACACATTCTGCTTAGAATATTTGTGGTGGCTGATATATAAGCTCAGGTAAGACTCTGATGGAGACATTAGTAGATATGTGAACTTTAAGGGCTGTGCACAATGCTTTTTCCCAGGCACCGCCTACTTCACTTGGTCTTGACAAATCAACTTTGTCTTCACCAAAGGATAGACCTTGTTATTAGCAACCTGAGAAGAACCCAAAATCTCAGGTTCAAGCTTTCAACATTCTGAACATCACTTCCTACTTTTCCAGCTGTCATTCTCTCACTGCCCACTCCTACAATTCTTCATTCTCATTGGGATCCACCATGTACTGACCCTACAATTTTTCACCGTCTACCTTGCCAAGACAGGTATAATTTTCACGCATTCTTGGCTTCTCATCAACCCCCCAACCCCAACCTTAGTATTAGGAAAAAGGACATTCTTTTCCTAATGAAATATTTCAAACAAAAAAAGGTACAGGAAATAATAGAGCAAACAAACATGTACCCATTACCTCACTTTGGCAAATCTTAACATTTTGCCATGTTTGCTTACTTTATTTTAAGAAATTAAACATTATAGATATAGTTGAAGCCCCTTCTTTACCCGTCCATGATCCCCTCCCTCCCTATGCAAATGTATTCACTATTCAGAATATTATACCAACCCACAATCACACAGACACCTGAACCACACTCTCCAACCTGAGGTACAACTCACGTTTTTCTAAATGTCCCCCAGGATCTGCCAAGCACAGGTATTGGTCTGCTGTTGCTTCTGGATGAAGCCAATTGTCCGTAGTGCTCACTGGAGGAGCACCCCTTTACCAAAGAGGCTGACTTTATAGCGGGCCAGTGCAGGGGGTCTCTTGTACAGCTCTGCTGGAGAGGTCCCTCTATTAGATGTATAGCTGTTGTGGGGTACTATGGGGTATAGATGAGGAGCACCCTGAATGCCTTGGGAGGCTCTGGAGTCTCAGAGACCCTGATGAATCCGAGAAGCTAAGGTGAGTTGCTAGAAAAATAGTTCAATAGAAGTATAAGTGTTACGGTCAGTGAGTTTCAATATTTTCTACTTCAGTCCACTGAAATGATGTAGAAGCAATGACACGTCACTAACAATGAAAACATATAGTGCTCAGTGTAGAATAAAGGTATCAGTGTAGGGCGCGGCCGGATAGCCATTACGCATGCACTAAGTATGCCGCTAGGGCGTATGCACCTAATATGCTAATCAGGTTTTGAAGCAGTGGCCTATCCAAAGTCCGGCTTGCGAAATGCGATAACCATACGGACGAATCAGGGACTTACACGAGTCCTTAAGCCCTTATATAAGCAGACAGGCTCGAGCGTACGGGGTCTTCCTTCCATCCGCCCGAAACCAAGCTGTACTCCAATAAAGTGTGATGCGAGAAGAATCTAGCGTGTGGTGATTCGTCATTCTGCTGGTCAGAAGCGGCTCGCCGCAAGTGGTGCCGAAACCCGGGAACCTGCGCGCCCCGCATGGAGGACCGATTCAGAACTCGACACACGGAGTGAACCGCCGTTAAGTAGTCCAGTTTAGGTATGTTTTTTGCTGCAATAGAGCCCGAGATTTTTATTTTCGCTTTCGTTCTCTTCGTAGCTGTTGCACTTTTTGTCTGCGTGTGGCTACGGTGCCATCAGCCCGACCGAGTGTGTCTCCCCTGGCCATTAGATAGGTCAGAGATCTTCCCGCTTTAGCAAGTTGCTCATATATGAGAGTGAACTATGGGGAATAGTTCATCCGCGGAACCAACCGTTGGATTCCATGAGCCCATCCAAGCCCTTCTGAACGATCGAGGACTTAAGATTTCACATAAAACTATTAGTAAACTGTTGCAGGATATTGATGGTGCCGCCCCATGGTTTGCGGTGTCTGGAAGCCTGACTGTTCCATCTTGGGAAAAACTGGGGAAGGACTTGGCTGATCGTCACAAAATGGGGGAGCTCTCTCGAGGCACGTTTCCGTTATGGAGAATGATACATTCGTGCTTAAGAGAAGGGAAATGCGAAGATATTGTACAGATGGGCCGTAAAGCTCTTAGCATACATCAAGATAGTGCGTCAGAAAGTGAAAATGTAGGGACTACGGTAGATAGGCCTAAGAATCCTAGGAAAAAGAGAGAAAAACAAATAGAAAAATCGGATGCAACGCCAGGATTGTATCCACTTTTAGATGAATTTAAAGCGCTTTATTTGTCTCAAGATGAGTTGAATCCCAAGGAGGAGGCGGATCTGGAAGAAGCAGCTGCCGAATATGAAAGAGGACGATATGGCAGTTCCCCATGTGCTCGTCCGCCATTTTGTGCCTCTGCGGGTGCTCGTCCGCCATTTTGTGCTTCTGCTAAATCAAAAGCTTTAACATGTACTCAGACTTCCGCTTTTATTGCTAGCGCCCCCCCTGGCGCTGCGGTTCGGGAACCGCCAAAGTGTACATTCATACCCAGAGAAGTCTGGTCTCAGGTACCCACAGCTTTTCCGGTGTTTGAAGACCCAGCCACGCGTCAAAGATATTATGAGATGGTGGATTATAAAATACTTAAGGATCTTGCAGAGGCTGCCAGGGGATATTTAAGCAGAAGTTGAATATCCTGCAGCTGAATGCAACCAGAGTGGATCCAGTGACTCTTGGAGAATTTACCGCATGGCTAGCTAGAGCATTTTCCTTTTTTAAGGAATGGGTGGGTGTGGGACTGTTCGCAGCCTGCTGTTTGTTTGGGATAGTGTTGTGTCTCTGGTTGGTCTGTCGTATTCGCATTCGAACCCGGCGAGATAGGATAATGCTCACTCAGGCGCTTGTGGCCATCAGTGAAGGCGAGTCCCCCGCAGCCTGGCTCTCCACCCTAAAAAACATATGATCGCCCTTGCACAGAGGGGCCTTGCCGCCATTGCACCTCTATAGGGGATCGGCCCTAGGGGCTGCCTCTGCACGGAGAGGTCTCGTTACCATTGCACCTCCATGAGGAGCCCATGCCACGTGAAGACAGCCCTTGCACCCTGCAGTTCGATTGCGAGCATTGCACGCAGGAGGGTGTCTGCGAATGCAAGTGGAAACTACCGGTACACCGTGTACATACCCCGGTATGAGCACTGGTACAGGTCAATGTCCGCTGCAATGGTCGAAAAGAAAAAAGGGGGAGATGTAGGGCGCGGCCGGATAGCCATTACGCATGCACTAAGTATGCCGCTAGGGCGTATGCACCTAATATGCTAATCAGGTTTTGAAGCAGTGGCCTATCCAAAGTCCGGCTTGCGAAATGCGATAACCATACGGACGAATCAGGGACTTACACGAGTCCTTAAGCCCTTATATAAGCAGACAGGCTCGAGCGTACGAGGTCTTCCTTCCATCCGCCCGAAACCAAGCTGTACTCCAATAAAGTGTGATGCGAGAAGAATCTAGCGTGTGGTGATTCGTCATTCTGCTGGTCAGAAGCGGCTCGCCGCATATCAGGATAATCCAGGGGTCAATTTTAACATCACTAAGGATGGGACAGCCAGAAAATATCTGCCCCTGATATGGTCTGGCCCGCCAGAGAAGAACCAAGTTAAAAACAACATTTAAAAAAATCTCTGTGTCTCACCCTTCCCTGACCCTCACCAGTGCTCAGTAAAGAGTCTGGGACAAGAGTACATACCCATGTATGTCTACTGAATTGAACTGACTTGAATTAGGTAAAAAGATGCAATAATGAAAGCAGTATTATTGTTACAATCTGGAGGTCTCAGAGGACCATTCAACCGCTCATGTTTGCATTAGTGGTCAAGAACTCGTCTGCAACATATAAGGCTTCTCCCCATGTATAGCTGCCACTTGTTAGTATTCCAAATTAAGTTTCAGGAACACTGTTTCTTGTGTAGCGTCTACTGGTGACAATAAACTTGATGTTTCCTTGAGTGGGCAATGGGCATAGGAAGGACAATTTTATCCCTCCTTGATTTAGGTGCTGAATATGAGGATAAAACCAGCCAAAGGGAGAAGGACGATGATAAAGTCATTCCTGGTAAAAGTCATACCTACGTCTGGCAGGTCCTGAAAGAAAATGGTCCAACGGCCTCTGACCCACCATGTCTCACCTACTCATATCTTTCTCATGTGGACCTGGTGAAAGACGTGAACTCAGGCCTCATTGGAGCCCTGCTGGTTTGTAGAGAAGGTAAGTAAAGAAAGAGTAGGATTGAGATGAAATAAGCCGGCAAGTACAAACATCTGAAAGAGGTTTCCTTTCCCTAGTATCCTGCCATGGAAAGGAGAATAATGTAGTCTCCGAGAAGAACAGATGCCCATCCTATGTAGCCAGAATGCACTCTAATGTTCAAGAAAAGCCAAGTTCTGGAATTAGGTCTCTCTTCTCTTCTTCTACTTTCTACTTCAGATATCCTATGGGCTGTCTCAGCAGTGCCTTTTATAGTTTTGTGTTAGGTGCCTTGAAACCTCCATGAAGGTAAATACATCCAAGAGTGTGATCAATGGCGTATAGACCACTTCAGAAGGTTAGTCATCTGTAACCCAAAAACATAAAAATCTGAGAAAAGCAAGCATTTATACATGTTTATAAGTTCTCATTCTAAAAATCATAGTAATTTAAGTTAAACCTTTTATAAAAATTTTTTTTCCCGGGAATTCCCCGGCGGTCCAGTGGTTAGGACTCTTCACTCTCACTGCTGAGGGCCCGGGTTCAATCCCTGGTCATGGAACTAAGATCCCACAAGCTGCACGGTGCAGCCAAAAAAAAAAAGTAAAAAAAAAATTATTGAAGTATAATTGACCTACAACACTATTATAGTTCTAAGTGCACAACATAGTGCCAAGTGAATGAACAAATGAAAAGATGCTCAACATTGCTAATCATCAGGGCAATACAAATCAAAACCTTGAGCTATCACTTCACACATATCAGAATGGCTATTATCAAAAAGACCACAAATAACAAGTGTTGGCAAGGATGTGGAGAAAAGGGAACCCTTGTGCACTGTTGGTGGGAATGTAAATTGGCACAGTCATTATGGAAAACAGTATGGAGGGTTCTCAAAAAATTAAAAATAGAGCTACCATATGATCCAGCAATTCCACTTCTGGGTATTTTTCAGAAGAAAATGAAAGCTCTAATTCGAAAAGATGTATGCACCCCAATGTTCATTGCAGCACTATTTACAACAGCCAAGATATGGAAGCAACCTACGTGTCCATCAACAGATGAATGGATAAAGAAGATGTGGGGAATATTACTCAGCCATGGAAAAGAATGAAATCTTGCCATTTGTGACAACATGGATGGACCAGAGGGCATTATCCTAAGTGAAATAAGTCAGAGGGAGAAAGAAGATACTGTATGATTTCACTTATATATGGAATCTAAAAAACAAAATAAATGAGGGACTTCCCTGGTGGTCCAGTGGTTAAGAATCCATGCTCCCAATGCAGTGAGCATGGGTTCAATCCTGGGTTGGGGAATTAAGATCCCACATGCTGCACAGCATGGCCAAATAATAATAATAATAACAAAACAGAAACAAATTCATAGATAAAGAGAACAAACAGGTGGTTACCAGAGGGGGGAGAGGTGGAGGGATGAGTGAAATAGATGAGGGAGACTAAGAGGTACAAACCTCCAGTTACAAAATAAATTTGTCACAGGGATGAAATGTACAGCATGGGGAATATAGTCAGTAACACTGTAATAACTTTGTATGGTGACAGATGGCAACTAGACTTATTGTGGTGATCTCTTGTATAGAAACATGGAATCACTATGTTGTGGACTTGGATTATATGTATAATGACATGTGTCCATTATATTAGTATCATACAGTATCATATATGTCATATAGTATCATATAGTATGATATATATGTCATATATAGTATCATATCACTGCCCTAAAAATCCTCTGTGCCCTGCCTATTCATCCTTCCCTCTCCTACCCTCTGGCAACCACTGTTCTTTAAATTGTCTCCATAGTTTTGCCTTTTCCGTATGTAGCCTTTTCATATTGGCTTCTTCCACCTAGTAACATGCATTTAAGGTTCCTCCATGTTTTTCATGGCTTGATAGCTTGTTTCTTTTTAGTGCTGAATAATATTCTGTTGTCTGAATGGACCAGTTTATTTATCCATTCACCTACTGAAAGACATCAATTTCACTACTTGATAATTTTAAAAATATATAATAAAAAAATTAAAATCTTTTCAGACAGCTTTACCTGTATTTTAAATTTGTATGGGTGAGTTAGTTTCTTTGTCCAATTTAACTTTTACTTTCCAAGCATTAAGTGTACAAGAGAGGACTTCTCTGGTGGCACAGTGGTTAAGAATCCACCTGCCAATGCAAGGGACACGGGTTCGAGCCCTGGTCCGGGAAGATCCCACATGCCGCGGAGCAACTAAGTCCATGCGTCACAACTACTGAGCCTGCACTCTAGAGCCCACGAGCCACAACTACTGAGCCTGTGTGCCACAACTTCTGAAGCCCACATGCCTAGAGCCCACGCTCCACAACAAGAGAAGCCACCACAATGAGAAGCCCGTGCACTGCAACAAAGAGTAGCACCCGCTCGCTGCAACTAGAGAAAGCTGGTGCACATCAATGAAGACCCAATGCAGGCAAAAATAAATTAATTAATTTTAAAAAAAGAGTACAAGAGAGGAAAGAACATTATAAACAAAAATCTTCCTACTCAAAATAAACCTGCAAAGAAAACTTCCCAATCAAGTGAAAAAGTATAATAAGAAAGCTAACAAATTCAACAGTTAAAGCATGAAGCAAGCTTATTTGTAACATTGATAACTTTAAATATTGATATACATGGTGTTCATTTAAAGTGTGAGTATGTGTTTAATATAGACAGTAGTTATTTTGCTCATAACTTTTTTTTTTTTTTGCGGTACGCGGGCCTCTCACTGCTGTGGCCTCTCCCGTCGTGGAGCACAGGCTCCGGACGTGCAGGCTCAGTGGCCATGGCTCACGGGCCCAGCCGCTCCACGGCATGTGGGATCCTCCCGGACCGGGGCACGAACCCGCGTCCCCTGCATTGGCAGGCGGACTCTCAACCACTGCGCCACCAGGGAAGCCCTCTTTTTCTGTTTTCTGTTTGTTCTGAATATATACACATATATGAAATATGGTTATATGAACTTGTAGTTTGTATGTCTTTTTAATTTCTTTTTTAGTAATTAATTTTTAGTGTATTTGATAAAAGTAAGGGTCTGCAACAAATCTGAAATTTTTTAAAAAGTCCTTTACCCCGAATAATTTTAGAATTACTGGCATAGGAGATGTGACACCAAGGAAATAATGTTATGGTAAAGTTAATAAGAGACCAAGAGACAAAGCAGTTGATGAAGTAATGTATCCTCGTAGTGTCATTTTCCTATGAGAGGATTTTCAATAGAAGATAAGTGCTCTCACTTCTTTTTCAGGGAGTCTGACCAAAGAAAGGACACAGACCTTGCACGAATTTGTACTACTTTTTGCTGTATTTGATGAAGGTTAGTGAGCTGCAGTCTGAATTTTGGTCTCCTGAAAGAAATGAAATATATTAATTTAATGTGGTACTTGAGCATGAGGGCTGTTAATGTCCAAAGGAAGTGATTACAGAAAGATCATAAACGACATTATCATTCAGGAATGATGCAGACGGGGATGAAAATGAATTCCAAGGAAAAAATGCAAGCTGAGTTCCACTGGCAGCTATGAAGTAAGAAGATAGAGTAGCTGGGTAACCTTGTCCCTCTTATTAAATCCATCAACAAAGACTTTTTGCTTTACTTTCTCTTTTATATTACGGTTTGAAGCAAAGGAAAGTTTTATTCTTTGTGCAAAGAACGGAGAAGTGCGAGCTTGGACTCTAGAGCAAACGCCCTTCCGACAGGCCGTAGGCGGGGCTACTTTATAGGGACGAGGGAAGGGGCGGAGCTCTCCCGGCAGGCGCAGCTGCAGACGCAGTGCGTGCACAGCGTCTCTGCACACGGCCTGCTGCGGCTGTCTGGCCTTGAGCGTCGTGGTCAGCTTCTGCTCCCAGCAGCGGAGCTGACGTGTCAAACCAGGAGGTCTGGTCTGAAGGGCTAGGGGCAAGACCTGTACCCGCGACGTTTCATGTATGTAATTTTGTTTTGTTTGGTTGTTTGTTAGTTTTGGTTAAACGTGGGAGACATTTATTTACTTTCCCACATCGCCAATCATGGATACGAGTGGCTAAGGTTTCTATCTCCTCAGGAAAACACAGCCCAGTTGAGTGACTATCACATCCTTTGGAGAATTTCAGTCTTTGGTCACAGCATTTAAGAGCTCCTGGTTTTGGTCCCACAAGCCCTTTTTGAAGTGACTTATTGCTTTACTTTCTAAATGCCCCCTGTTATCTTTTAAAGAAATTTTTACTAAAAATCATATATATTTAAGGTATACATCATGATGATTTTAGATAAATAGATACAGATAGAGAAATGATTACTACAGTCAAACTAACATATCTCCTCACAGAGTTATTTCTTGTGTGTGGTGAGAGCACCCGAAATCTACGCCCTTAGCATATTTCCAGTGTTCAATGTAGTATGATTAACTATAGTCATCACGCTGCACATTAGATCCCCAGAACCTGTTCATCTTAAAACCGAAAGCTTGTACCATTTGACCAACACTTCCCCATTTCCCCAGACCCTGGCAGCCCCTCTTGTGTTCTATGTTTCTATGAGTGTACTTTTTCTTATCTTCATCTCTTACTTTTAAGTAACTTGGGCAAGTTACTTAACCCTTACTCTGTGTCTCAGTTTTATCCAGTTGAAAAGTGAAATAATAAGTACTATTTCATAGGATGGTTGTAAGGATTAAGCGGGTGATTTCTTCCTCGTCGCCATCATGATCACCTTCTGAAGTGAGACACCCGCCATCGTCTCTCTCCTGACTAGTCTCCTTGTCTTTTTGTGCCCCCTGACACTTCATTATTACTGTAGCAGCCAAAGGGAGCCTACCAAAATGTGAATCTGATCTTGTCACCCCAGCCCTTAAAATCCTTCAATTTTACATCAAGGCAAAATGTAAACGCCTTAACACACTGATACATGACCTAGTCTTTGACGACCTGTCTAGCCTCATTGTGCTTCTCTTCCTGCCTCACCGTTCATCACCGTTCAAGTTGCAGCCACACCGAACACCTTTTGTGTAACACCCAAAACACGCCATGCTTTTTCTTGTATCTGGACCTTTGCTTATGCTGTTTCTTCTGCCTGGAAAGCCTGTCTCCAGCTTCACACCAAGTTTCTCCTCCTTCTGGTCCAGGTTAGTTGCCTCTTTATATATTTCCACATTACCTTGAGCTTCCTCCTTATGACACTAAATCATCATTGCTGGCTTTATTAAATATTTATCTTCTTTGACCTCGTATTCCTTTCTCTTCAGGCAAAGTGAGGTTCCTTCTCCTCTCTGCTCCCATAATATCCTGTTCTTATCTCTCTTACATCACTCTTCACTCTGTATTATAATTGTCTGCTTCTCTGTCTATTCGAGCTAAATTGTAAGCGCCTAGAAGGTAGAGGCTGTGTCTTCTTTGTCATCAGTGCCTAGTGCTCAGTAGTGTTCAGTAAATATGTTTAACTGAATGAACAAATGAGTGGATCAAGGGATAAATGAACTTATGAGAGTTCCCCAAAGGCTGGGTGCCTCAGAAAGTTTCAGTCCTTTGCACAAGGAGCTGCTAATAATAATATTTATAGTGCCTTTCACTCTTGTTAATTTCAGGGACGAGGTTGGAAAGCTTTCGGGTTCTTGGGCTTTCATTATTGCAAACTGGATGAAGCAGTTAGGACAGGGACAGGTACTGGCAGCCTTTTCCTAGGATGCTTTTCATGTGCCTCCTTTTAAATAAGTGAGCTAATGAATAGAATGAAATCATGGTGCAAATTAACCGATATTCTCCCTTCCACTAGTTATCATCTGTCATTATTCCTTTCCAAGTAGTGTCATGGATAAATATAGGGAGAGATCATTACTTTGAGCAAGAAATATCTGCCTTTTGGTACTGTCTTCTCCCTTTTTCTTACTGACTTTGAGGGCAAATCATCTGTGCCTACTGTGCTGACATGAGACAGACACTTAGCTGGCCCTCTATTGGCATCCTCTCTCAACAGGGAAAAGTTGGCACTCAGGAAAAAATGAGTCCTTGACACAGGCTGTGGATCCTGCATCTGCAATGCACACAATCAATGGCTATATAAACAGGTCTCTGCCAGGTATGTACAGCCTGCTCAAGAATCCTCAAGAGCTTCTGCATTCACCACAGAGCTCTCTTCTCCAGTTCTCCTCAGTTATCTGAAAATTAAGGTTTCTTTTGCTTAAATGTAAATGGGCATCCAAGGATGAACAGATATTTAAGGAAAGCCTGAAACACGAAGACAATATGCAAAGATAAAGAAAAGTAGTATGCCTTGCCTTATCATCCCTTCCATCTGGATGTTCCTGAGTTACATCCTTATATAATAAATATAATAAACAGGTTTCTAGTAAGTAAAAAAATGTAATAATAGGATTATATGAAAAAGAAACAATCAAAACAAGAATATGCTCACAAAATTAGGAATATGATTGTCAAAATACAAACTTGATAGAAAGTGGTATAAAGCAAACCTCCCAGAAAGCAAAACAAAAAGAGATTGAGAAAGCAAATCTCCCAGAAAGAAAAAGAAAAAGAGATTTTTAAAACCAAAGAAATGATAGAATGAAGTGTTAAGAAAAGAAAAGAGTTGAGTCTTTATATAAAAATTTCTCAGCAGGATAAATTAAAAAGTATCCCCACACAAAATTAGGTTTGTGGAATTTCAAAGAACAAAGAGAAGATACATAAGCTTCCCCTGGGAGAAACAGGTCACATACAAAGGCATGAGAATTAGACTGGCAATATAATAAACCAATACCTTAAAAGTTCTAAAGGAAAAGTTATTTTCAACCTAGAATTCATAGCCAAACTATAACTTAACTTTGGGGGAAGAATAAAGACATTTTCAGAAATGGTAGCCCTTAGAAGCCACTGAATATGTGCTACAATAAAACTAGAGAGTAAACCAAGAAAGAGGGAGTTGGAAAATTCAGACACCCAAGAAAATAATGAAGGACGAGGAAGGATATTTTCTTAACTCTTTTCTATATTTTTCAAGAATTCTATAATTAATATGCATGATTTCAGAATTAGAAAAGAAATTAGCTTTCAAAACATGCAAGTCCCTGCTCTCACATATCAAGTTAATTAACCTCTCTGGGCATCAGTTTCCTCGCCTCTAAGTGAGGGATGATAACTATAGTTTCTACATTCGTAGGGTTATTGGGAGTTAAAACTTGTAAAATACTTTGGACAGTGCTTGATGTTACACGAGTGCTCAGTAAACATTACTGTTATTAATTATATTGCCATCATTAGCGTTAGATTGGATGTGAGAAGTGAGAGTGGGGACAAGAATAACTCTCACTTGCATAATTGAATTCAGGATGGTACCATTCACTGAAATAAAGAAGTCTGGAATAAGATGAGGTGATAAAGATTGAAAATTTGGTTTTGTACCTGTGGGTTTTATGAGATATCCAGGTGAAGATATTGAGAAGGTATCAGTCTGGAGTTAATACCATGAGAATGAATGATATTATTCAGGGAGAAAATTTGATTAACGAGAGAATAAGGCCTAGGGATGAGCCCTGGGGTGGTCCATCATTTAATGGATGGGTAAAGAAGGAGCAGTCACAAAATGAGACAGAAGAAGGAGCAGTCTAAGCCTTAAGGGAACAAAACTCTGTTGAAACAGAGGCCAGGGGAGGAGAGAATTTCAAGAAGAAACGAATGGTCAACAGATGCAGATGAAGACTGAAAAATACCCATTGGACTTAGCATCAAGATAGTCATTGATGACTTTGGCAAGAGCTGTTAGTTTGACAGTACCCCAGTGTCCTTGGAAAGTTTGGTTCCAAGTCAAGATAATAAAATTTGTAAGGACAATTTGTTCATCCTATCCTAGAAAGTGTTTTCCATTTCAAATTCTCTACTTCTTGCTTATAGCTGTGTTATTCTTACTTTACAGGTCTGATTGGATGTCATAAGAAATCAGTCTATTGGCATGTGATTGGGATGGGCACCACCCCTGAAGTGCACTCAGTTTTCCTTGAAGGGCACACATTTCTTGTGAGGAACCATCGCCAGGCTTCTTTGGAGATCTCACCAATAACATTCCTTACTGCTCAGACACTCCTGATGGACCTTGGCCAGTTTCTACTGTTTTGTCATATCTCTTCCCACCAACATGGTAATATCTGTGGATCTTAAAAATAAGTATTATAAATATCCAGCTCTTCTTTTAATAGAATTTACTGTCCACTGTCCAGTATAGGATTATGTTAGTTAGACCTCAACTGAGATTCCCTAGTTGCCAGTTTTCAGAGCAAATAGTTCACCTTGAGTATAAGAGGGCTTGATTATTAGTAGTACTTGTGAATGTACTGGTGAATCTACCTGTGATATAGGGAGGGGAAAATGAGGTGGCAAGAGTGAGGAGGACAGTGTATCATTGTTTTCCTAGCCTGATCACATTAAATAGGCTTCAGTACTATGGAGAGAGGGATTTTGGGTCATAGCTGAAGAGATGTTTTATGAGAAATTTAGGGAAAAGGAAAAAAGTGCACTGTCTAGGTTGTAATCATAAGGGCTCCAGGATATCAGTAGTGATGCCCAGAGCATTATATAGCAAATACAAATGGATATTCTGAGCAAATGAGTGAGTCTTGAAAAAGGGGTAAAACATATATTGGAGGAGAGTCAGGCAGAAGGGAAATGGTGAGTGCAAAGACCACAGGAAGAAACCAGAAAGTACCAGATAATGGGGAAGGTAATACATATAGGACAATGGCAAGAAAGGATATTGGTGTGGAGAAGGGAACACTTAAGAGAAGGCCTTGAAGGCCTAACAAGAAAGAACAAAGTCATAAGAGTTAAGGCAAGAAAGTCTCATTGGAACCTGACATTCGTTTGTCTGACTCCAGATGGTATGGAAGCTTATGTCACAGTAGATAGCTGCCCAGAAGAACCCCGCAAATGGATGAAGAGTAATGAAGAAGAAGATTATGATGATTTTTATGACTCTGACATGGATGTGGTCAGATTTGATGGTGACAGCGCTCCTCCCTTTATCCAAATCCGCTCAGTTGCGAAGAAGCATCCTAAAACCTGGGTCCACTACATTGCTGCTGAAGAGGACGACTGGGACTATGCTCCCTCAGTCCTTACCTCCAATGACAGGCAAGTACCTTTTGACTCTTGGTGCTATCTCTTCCCCATAATCAAAAATTCTTCCCAGTTATTCAAAACAACAAATCCTTAAGCCATATTTAAGGTTAGGTACAGGTATAGAATCAAATGGCAAGGGCATTAATATGTTTGGTAAATTAACATAGCTAAACATCAGGGATGCTTATATTTTTCTCACTCCTTTCCTTGATTAAATCATATGGGCTATTTTAGAGTGGATTTTAGCAACCTGTCCTTTACCTAGAATTCTCCATTCCAACCTCTCATCTTTTTGTGTCTCACACAGAAGTTATAAAAGTCTGTATTTGAACAATGGTCCTCAGCGGATTGGTAGGAAGTACAAAAAAGTCCGATTTATAGCTTACACAGATGAAACATTTAAGACTCGTGAAGCTATTCAGTATGAATCAGGAATCCTGGGACCTTTACTTTATGGAGAAGTTGGAGACACACTTTTGGTAAGTTGAGGAAAAGATATAAGGTTGGGTAAGAAGACAAAGTCTGGAGGGTTTTGAGTTTTTTAAACCTTCATAATTCAGCCTTGTCTCCAATGGGCAGGATCTTTTAAAAATTATAAATGTTACACAAACGTGGATTATAAATTTGTTTTAAAATATTATAGAACAAAATATTTAATGCCACCCATTAAACCTGACACTCATTTGAAATACTCATTGCTTAGACTTTCATACATATCCTTCTACGACTTTTAGAAGGATTTTACATTTGACTTGTAAGGAAAAGAACAAGAAGAATATGTGACAGAGAGTAGATATAGCCCACAAAGCCTAGAGCATTTACTATCTGTCCCTTTCCAGAAAATGTTTCCTGACCCTTGATATAGCATATTAACAATACTTATGCTTCAAATAACAGTGGCTTTAAAAAATAGGGAGTTATGTTTTCACAATCACTTTAGAGATAGGTAGATGGCATGTCAACCGTAAAAAAATGCACAACCTGAAAGTTGAGAGTTATGTTTTATTTGGCGGACATTCTTAGGACTTCAAGCCCGGGAGACAGCGTCTCAAGTAACCCTGAGAGAACTGCTCCAAGGAGGCAAGGGGGGAGCCAGGGTATATAGGAGTTTTGCAACAAATGGCAGGTAGTAGGAACAAAAGATTACTGTTAATTAAAGAAAACCAGGTATCCCGAGTTAAGGAATTTAGTACTTTTCTATGTATGGGAAGATGCAAGAGTCTGGGCTTATTGAAATCATTCCTTTGAACTGCACCTCAGCTATCTGGGGCCAGTATCCTGTGCTTTCTCATCCTGCGTTTCCTTAAGCTGCACCATTGGGTGTGGCTGCAGTCTGATGACTGCTAGACAGCCGGGCATTCTTCGTTTCCTCTCCTGAGTTACCTCAGGGCTCACTGATGGCTGCGACATCCTTTGTTTACTGATATGGCAGGCAGGTTCTTAACATGGCTGTATTTTGCTTATATATTTGTAAAAGGTTTTATGCATTATAAATATTAACACATTGTTATTTGTCTTTCAAATATTTTTCTCAGTCTGTCACTTGTACTTTAACTCCTTTGTGATGTCTTTTGTCCTATAAAAATTTTCAGTCTTTATGTAGTCAAGATCTTTTCTCAATCTTTAAATTTATATTTTTCTGGATATTTTTCATTTATGTTTTCGGCCTAGGAACATCTTCACTACCTCTAAGAGATTATAAATATGGTCTACTATATTTTATTCTTTTACATTTACAGTTTTATTTTTACAATAAGCATTTTAATTGCTCTGGAAGTTACTTTTGGGTATAGAGCATCGTGTCAAATAGGGATTTCCCCAAGTGACAGCCAATTGGTCCAATCAATCCTTTCTTCACTAATTTTAAAATGCCTTTTTTATTATATACTAAAATGATAAAATCTGTTCTGTTTAACTGATCTGTTACCACACTGTTTTAATGACTGCAACCTTGTGATATGTTTTGATATTTGTAGGACATGTCTACCTTCATTTTACTTCTTTAAAATTTTAATTAACTGTTAATGTACAGTTTTTCTTCATGAATTTTATTTACCTATTTTTGAATTAGCCAGTATAAATAACTCAAAAGGCAAAGAAAAGGCAAGCTTTCCTTCCTCGCAGACTTCCAGTCCCATAGTCTGATCAGCTATCGTTGCTCTCAGTTTTTTATATTCCCTTTCAGAAACAGTATATACATATACAAGTGTATGTGCACATATTTCACACAAAAATAGAAGCACTATGTAGATTTTAACAATATATCTTGGATATCATTTCATATCAATATATGTAGGTCTACCTCATTCTTTCATGTTTGTAAGTTATGCTCTTATATATGCTGAATCCTATAAGGCTTTTCTGTTAATGTGAGAACTTGAGGACTATTTTTTACTTTTTATACGGAAATTATCAAACATACCCAGAAGTAGAAAGAATAGTAAAATAAACTTCTTTGAACCCATCACTCAGCTTCAACAGTTATCAACAAATGGCTAATCTCATTTTGTCTATAAACCAACTAGGCCTAACAGACATCTACAGACCAGGCCACCCAACTCCAATAGAATACATATTCTTCTCAAATGCACAAGAAACATTCTCCAGGATAGATTATACATTAGGCCACAAACCAAGTCTCAAAAAATTTTAAAGAAAACTATAGTTCAAAATTCCTTGTGGATATAGATGCAAAAATCCTCCACGTTATTAAGCCAGATCTAGCAACATTTTAAAAAGATCATATACTATAATCAAGTGAGATTTATCTCAGGAATGTAGGGATGGTTCAACATATGAAAATTAATGCAATACAACATATTACTTGAATAAAGGACAAAAGCACATGATCGTGTAATATGTGAAGAAAAAGGGCTTGACAAAATCCATTACCCATTCGTGATAGAAAAAACTCAATGAACTAGCAGCACAATGCAAGGTCCTTAACTTGATGAAGAACATCTAAGAAAAACTTATAATACGCTGAAAGACTAAATGTTTTCCCCCTGAGATTAGGAGCAAGTTAAGATGTCCACTCTTGGCGGGGCAGGGGCAGGGGCGGCAGCTCCGGGGACGCCGAGGCCCCACTCGACCCATCACGCCGTTGCTGCCCAGACGCCGTGACCCCCCGTCCACCCTGCTGCACCTGCGGAGACTCAGCAAAGTGCTGGGTGGGCACGGGGCAGTCTCCACGTCCTCGAATCTGCCCTTTCAGTTGTTTTCTTGACATGACCTTAAGTCACCCAGAACTAACTGGGACGCCCGGTCCAGCAGTCGAAGGGGAACCGGAGGGTCTCTGCCTGACCGAAATGGTAACCTGGCAGAAGGGGAAGCTGGCGAGAGGTTCTAGAAGTTGCTTGAGAACTTTGTGCCATCGGCAGCTCCTGCCTAAAATCGTCGGGAGCTGCTAAAATCGTCTTTAGGAAGGCTGGCAGCCAAGTTTGACACCCCAGCGTTCCATACAAGGATAGACGGTGACTTGGGAGGTAATTTCCACATCCTGCTATTTGTGTTCAGGGTCGAGGCTTATGGACGACACGAAGGGAAGACGAGGGAAGGACGATGGATGCGAACACGTCCACGGAAGCATCGCCCCAGCTCTGAACTGGGTCGGCCTACTGTTGGCATCGCAGCAAAGGGTCAAGGCCAGGCCAGGCCTGCAGAGGGTGCCTCCTAACTTCACTGTTGACCCCAAGTGCAGACTGTCCTACAAACGAGTTAAAAAGGATGATTTGGGTTCCTAGTCATTAGAAGTTTTTTGAGGTTTCTGTTTAAAATTTTAAAAGAGATTTAGAAACACTAGGCATATTTTGGAAGGAAAGCAGATGAAAGAAAAGCATTTTCCTTCTGCGTATAAAAACCTAAATATAAAGGTATGGCTTATACTAGGTGGGAATGCCCACCTACAAGGGTCAAATTCAGAATAAAATTGAAGAGTGTTTGAAAATCAACTCAATCAATGCCAAGTATGGAGGATGCAAAAACGAACTGGACAATGTCTTTTTTCATAAGAAGTTTACAATTTAGTAAGGAAAAAAGAGAACAGGACTTGTGGAGAGAACATATTTCAAGAAGAGTGAATGTGATATGTAGTCTGGTTTGGCAAGAAAATAATGCTGCTATAGAAGGGCGTGGTGAGTGATAAGCTCAATGGATGCGGTTAAAGATGTTGTGAAAGGCCCTACATACTCAGCTGGTTTTGAACACAACTGAACAGATGAGGAACCTTTGATAAGAAAATATAGGAGTGTGGACTTCCCTGGTGGTGCAGTGGTTAAGAATCCGCCTGCCAATGCAGGGGACACGGCTTCGAGCCCTGGGCCAGGAAGATCCCACATGCCACGGAGCAACTAAGCCCGTGCGCCACAACTACTGAGCCTACACGCGGCAACTACTGAAGCCCGTGTGCCTAGAGCCCGTGCTCTGCAACAAGAGAAGCCACCACAATGAGAAGCCCATGCACCGCAACGAAGAGTAGCCCCCACTCACCGCAACTAGAGAAAGCCCAGGCACAGCAATGAAGACCCAACGCAGCCCAAAATAAATTAATTAATAACTTAAGAAAAATAAGAAATAACAGATAAGTTATGCCAAGGTCCATAGAATATCATCTACCTGGACCGAAATCTGTCCATACATCTTAAAAAAAAAAACCATGAGGTGTACAAGGAGTACAAATAAAGTTACACATGATTCGTACAATACTAGGAAATGGAAGGTACCACAAACATCAAATTACCAGAAAATTGGTAAGTAGCAAACTCCAGCAAGAGCAACCTTCCTCCACTGCTGCAAGACTCTAGACTGATACTGGAGTTAGAAGAAAAGGCTTCTATTTTATTTTTGTATTGCAATATAGTTGATATACAATATTATGTTCGTTTTAGCTGTGCTACATAGTTATTTGATATTTGCATACATTATGAAATGTTCACCACAGTAAGTCTAGTAACCATCTGTCTCCATACAGATTTATTGCAATATTATTACTTAGGCTGTATATGACATCTCCATGGCATATTTCTTATTTAAGTGGAGGTTTGTACCTCTTAACCCCCTTCACCTATTTTGCCCTTCCACCACCCTCCCCTCTGACAACCATTGGCTTGTTTTCTGTTTCTGTTGAGTATGTTTTGTTTGTTTTGTATTTTAGATTCAACATATAAGTGAGATCATACAGTAGAAAAAAAGGATGTCCACTCTTGTTACTTTTATTTAATACTGAACTGGAAGCCAATGCAATAAGGCAAAAAAAAAAAAAAGGAATTAGAGGCATTTGGATTGGAAAGAAAGAAATAATACTGTCTTTATTTGCTGATGATATGATCTTTTCTGCAGAAAATCCTAAGGCATCTACTAAAAAGCTATTAGAACTAATAAACAAGTACAGCAAGTTTGCAAGATTCAAGATCAATACTAAAAAATAAGTTGTATTTCTATACACTTCAATGAAAAATCTGCAAATGAAATTAAGAAAACAGTTTCATTCATGATAACATAAAAAAAGAATGAAATAATGGGAAAAATATAACAAAAAAGGTGCAACACTTGTACAGTGAAAACAACTAATTGTTACTGAGATAATTTTTTAAATATCTAAATAAATGGAAAAACATATATTTATGGATTGGAAGAGTCACTTACTGTTAAGACTCTTCCAAATTTGTCTATAGATACAAATTGAATCCCTATCAAAATCCCAACTGCCTTTTTTGCAGAAATTGACAAGCTGATCCTAAAATACAGATGGAATTGCATAGGACCCTTAATAAACAAATGAATCTTAGGGGAAAACAAACAAAGTTTGAGGACTCACACATCAATTTCAAAAATTACCACAAACTATAGTAATCATGACAGTGTGGTACTGGCATAAGGATAGATATATAGATCAATGGAAAACAATTGAGAGTCCAGAAATAAACCTACATATCTATGAACACTTGACTTATTTATTTTTTTTTTTGACTTATTTTTTCAATTGAAGTATAGTTGATTTACAGTACTGTGTTAGTTTCAAGTGTACAGCATGGTGATTCTGTATTTTTGCAGATTATACTCCATTATAGGTTATTATAAATATTCGGTATAATTCCCTGTGCTATACAGTATATCCTTGTTGCTTATCTATTTTATGTATAGTAGTTTGTATCTGTTAATCCCATACTCCTAATTTGACACCCCCCCGTTTTCCCTTTGGTAACTATAGGTTCGTTTTCTATGTCTGTGTGTCTGTTTCTGTTTTGTAAATAAGCTCATTTGTATCATTTTTTTAGATTCCACATGTAAGTGATATCATATGAAATTAGTCTCTCTTTGACTGACTTTACTTATTATGATAAGTTCTAGGTTCATGTTGCTGCAAATGGAATTATTTTGTTCTTTTTTATGGCTGAGTAGTATTCCTTTGCATGTATATACAATGTCTTCTTTATCCATTCATCTGTAGATGGACATTTAGGTTGCTTCCATGTCTTGGCTATTGTAAATAGTGCTGCTATGAACATAGGGGTACATGTATCTTTTAGAATTGGAGTTTTCATCTTTTCTGGATATATGCCTAGGAGTGGGATTGCTGGATCATATGGTAGCTCTATTTTTAGTTTTTTCAAAGGAACCTCCATACTGTTTTCCACAGTGACTGCAACAATTTATATTCCCACCAGCAGTGTAGGAGGTGAACACTTGACTTTTCACAAATGTCCTAAGACCAATCAATGGGGAAAGAATAGTATTTTTAACAAATAGTACTGGGACAACTGGATACCCACATGAAAAAGAAAGAAGTTTGACCCCTTCCTTATACCATACACAAATTGACGGTGGATCAAAGATATAAATGTTAGAGCTAAAACTAAAACCCTTAGAAGAATATACAGGAGTAAATCTTTGTGACCTTGGATTATACAATGGTTTCTTAGATATGACATCAAAAGCAACAAGCAACAAAAGATAAAATAGATTGGACTTCATCACAATTAAAAACTTTTGTGCCTCAAAGGATACCAACCAGAAAGTGAAAAGACAACCCATGGAATGGGAGAAAATAAATTGCAAATCATATATCTGATGCGGGAATAGTATCCAGAATTTATAAAGGACTCTTACTCAATAATAAAAAAAACTCAATAATAAAAAGGCAAATAGGGACTTCCCTGGTGGTCCAGTGCGTAAGACTCTGTGCTCCCAATACAGGGGGCCTGGGTTCGAGCTCTGGTCGGGGAAGTAGATCCCGCATGCATGCCACAACATGTAGTCCGCATGCCACAACTAAAGATCCCGCATGCCACAATGAATATCCCACGTGCCGCAACTAAGACCTGGCACAGCCAAAACAAACAAATAAATAAATAAATGTTTTAAAAATAAGTTTAAAAGGCAAATAATCCAACCGAAAAATAAGCAAAGGATTTCTATAGACACTTCTCCAGGGATGATATATAAAGGAGTGACCAATAAGCACATGAAAAGATGCTGAACATTATTAGCTATTGGGGAAATGCAAATCAAAATTGCAATGAGATACCATTTCACACCCACTAAAATAGCTATAATCAACAAGGCAGATAATAACAAGCATTGGTGAGGATGCGGAGAAATTGGAAGTTTCATAAACTACTGATGGGAATGTAAAAATTTGCAGCCACTTTGGAAAACAGTTTATCCATTCCTCAGAATGTTAAAAATGGAATTACCGTGTGATCCAGCAATTTATTCTAGGCATATACTCAAGAGAAGGGAAAACATAGGTCCACACAGACTTGTATGTGAATGTTCATAGCAACACTATTCATAATAGCCCCAAATTGGAAGCCATTCAAATGTTCACCAATTGGTGAATGAATAAACAAAATGTAGTGTACCCATATAATTGGAACACTAGTCAGCAATTAAAAGAAATGAACTACTCATACGTGATACAACATGGATAAAACTCAAAACATTATGATAAGTTAAAGAAGTCAAGCAAAAAAGACGTATTACATGATTTAATTTATGTGAAATATCTTAAAAAGGCCAATTTATAAAGCAGAAAGCGTATTAGCAGTTCAGGACTCCAACTGTGTGTGTTCCACTAAACCAGTCAGAAAGTGCCTCACCTTTAATGACCCAGCATCAGCAATCACACAGCATTTCATGGCATAATCTGAGTAAAAGCAGTCAAAGCCCACCCAGAATCAAGGAGAGGGAAACTTTGGCCTACCTCTTGTTGGGAGGAGTGTCAAAGAATTTGGGAACCACGTTTGAAAACTGCCACGTAAATTGACAGCTTACTTCTCAAAAGCAACAAAGGAAGCCAGAAGACAATGAAATTATGTCTCTAATGTGTTGAAAGAAAATCGCTATCAACCTAGCAAGAATTACCATTTTATTGGCAATTTATACCAATATTCAAGGAATATATAATTTTATATTAAAATTTTAAATGTAGAGTATAAGAAAAAAGTAAAGACCCACCAGTTCTTTATTAGGCTAGCATAACCTTAGTTGTAAACCTGAGCAGGACAGTATGAGAAAGGAAAATTAAAATTACAGACCAATTGCATTATAAACATGGATTCAAAAAATCCTAAACAAAAATTAATAAACCCAATGGAGCAATATATTAAAAAGATAATACATTATGACCTGGTTGATTTATCGGAGGAGTACTAGATGAATTTAACATTAGAAAATCAAATATGGTAATCCACCATATTAACACATAAAAGGGTAAAATATAATTTGAAAATCTCAATAGTTTCATACAAATATTTATCAAAATTCAACATCCATCCATAATAAAAAGTCATAGGAAATTGAGATCACAAGGGACATCCTTATCCTGATAAAGATCTGAAGAAAATCTGTAGGCACCAATCATACTTGGTGGTGAAACTGAGAAATCCTTCTGTTTAAGATCAGATCAGGACAAGAAACAGTTAACAAGTATCACAACCTCTATTTAATATTTTACTAGAAATCCTAGCCAGTATTCTTAGGAGAAAAAAAGTTTTAAGATTGGAAATGAATAAACAAAACTGTTATTATTTGAAGATTAAGTAAATGAATGACAGTGGGAGCTATGTTTGTCATTGTTGAAGAGGGTAATTATAAATAAACAAAAAGGAAAGGCTAGAATAAATCATGTGATACTGGATTACAGTTGGAGACATTACTATGAGTTCATGTTTGCCAAATATAGATACAGATGGATGCATACAGAAATAATTACATATGTGTGTGTATGTTTAGGTTAGTATATTTCCTAGCGCTGTCCACTGAGAGGATCTAGAAGCAATGACATCCCAGTAGCAATGAGCACACCCAGATCTTGGTTTCTAATACCATTCTCTGATGAAAGGAACCAAGGCCATTTGGAGAATCGATGATTCTAGGGCTGGGCCAGGGAAAATATAAGATGAGCCTGGAGAATCTTGTGGTTCCAGAAAGTAAGAAAGTGCTCAAAAAATAAAAGGATGGGACAATGTTAAAGAAATATAGGAGCTTCTAACAGCCAAGGTGGAAGAATATGAGCAATAAAATAAAGTATAAAATAAATATCCACTGCACCACCAGGGAAGCCCAGAAGTTGGTTTTTTATCTTCATATCATAGAACCTCAGACATAGAGCCCAGTTGATATGTTCAGAGTTCTTAATGCTGCTTCCATGTTATCACTCTTCTATCCTACCTCTCTTTTAAAGCTCATGCAATCAGACAATTCCAACTGCCACCCTTGCTTAATGCTGTAATCAGCAGTCCTCCTGGTCATGCCTGCGCATCCAGTGAAGATTTTATCACTTGAACCAGTTTTCCCTTCCACTGTTGGGGAATTCAGGGCCCAAATGGTGGGCAAGGCTGAGGGGAAGCAGTGCCCTCAGCAGACATCCAAATTTCAGTTACTAATGTCAGAAGGTGCAAGGAATTCTTCCTGAAGTGATTAAAATAATTTTAAATAAATGGAAAGGAACCTTTAGTGAGAAACCTAAGTAACTGTCTGAGCAATTTTATGAAAAGAACAAACATTTTGAGCTTTATCTAGGCTCAAAGCCCCATACTATAGATACAAGGCAGCTTTTGTTTTCTGGAGGTAGGCCACACTTTTCTTGTTGATCCTAATTGTCTTGTACCTAATCTTATATCTCATTTATACTTTCAGATTATATTTAAGAATAAAGCAAGCCGACCATATAACATCTACCCTCATGGAATCACTGATGTCAGTCCTTTGCACCCAGGGAGATTTCCAAAAGGTAAGTGTTACCTCAATTTTATAGGTCTTCCTTACCTGTAGATACAGATGAGGGCACAGCCGCAATAACAACTAAAACCATGCACATTTATCACCCCACCATCCTTATTCTCTTAAGTTTTATTTTATTTGAAAATATGTCTTTATTTTGCCTTCACTTTTGAAGGATAATTTTGCTGGACATAGAATTCTGGGTTGAGGGGCTTCCCTGGTGGCGCAGTGGTTGAGAGTCCGCCTGCCGATGCAGGGGACACGGGTTCGTGCCCCGGTCCGGGAGGATCCCACATGCAGCGGAGCGGCTGGGCCCGTGAGCCATGGCCGCTGAGCCTGAGCATCCAGAGCCTGTGCTCCGCAACGGGAGAGGCCACAACAGGGAGAGGCCCGCGTATCGCAAAAAAAAAAAAAAAAAAAAAAAAAAAAGAATTCTGGGTTGAGAGGGTTTCTTTTTCCTTTTAGCACATTCAAAATATTGTTTTACTATCTTCTTGCCTTTATAATAGCTAAATTCTATTCCGTCATTCTTCCCCTGTATGTCATTTTTCTCTGGCTGTGATTTTCTTCATATCTATCCTACTTGGGGTTCACTGATCTTCCTGTGAGTCACAATATTTGTATTTTTGTTTTTAATAGCCAGGCCTTTGTCCCCAAATGAAGTAATAAGTTGCACTTCTACTAGTCATGTGTGAAAATATAATTTCCCACATTCTTGATAGCTAGAAGATAATAGTCTTTTAAAATCCTGCTAATCTGGTGGGTGAAAAGTGGTATTTCATTGTTGCTTTAAGTTTACTTGGGGATGAATATTTATTTTATCAAAATAATACATGCTTAAAATATTGAAAGGCTGTAAGTTCCACTCCCTAGAGGCATCCATTTTTAAGCATTTCTGTTTTAGATTTTTGGTAGTTACCGCTATAGCTCTAAAAAATCATTTATATGCTACTCCTTTGTTTTTCAGCTTTAGACATTATAGGTTTATTTTGTGTTAAATGAGGATTTAGCATTGTGCTTCTTCCATTCCAGTTGTTTTAGACTTTCATCAGTGCTTTTAGTTCCTCAACTGGCTATCATTAGGATTTTAAAAAACATGCTAAATACCTACGTTTTGTATACATTAAGGTACTGACAACAGTTTCCCATTTCTTGTCCTCTATTCTTCCATTCCCCCACTGCTGCCAGCTATACCTTTACTTTTATAAAACTAAAGTTGATAACATTTACATTTTGCACTGTAATTTCAAATAACTCCTTGCTTTTTCTATATATTTATTCTAAACTTTAAAAGTCAAAAAACCAGCATTTATATTATTTTAGTATGTTTCTTATTATAAGTATATGAGTTTACTGCAGGACTAGGTGATACGCTATGATTATTCTTTTGTCTACAGTTCCAATGATTTTACTGTTAAGGTCAAATGGATTATCCTTCTTTATTCTCTACCAGTAGTTCAAAATCATGGTAAATTTTAGTTTGCTTTATATTAGGACCATGCTGATCTTGGAATTTTTGTGTTTGTAATCCTGAAAAAAGACTTTTTTTTCTTTTTTTTTAATATTTTGTTGCAGTGTTTTTCTTTTAAATACATCTATTTTATTTTTGGCTGCATTGGGTCTTTGTTGCTGCACGCGGGCCCCCTCTAGTTGTGGTGAGCGGGGGCTACTTCTCATTGCAGTGTCTTCTCTTGTTGCGGAGCATGGGCTCTAAGTGCACAGGCTTCAGTAGTTGTGGCTCGTGGGCTCAGTAGTTGTGGCTCGTGGGCTCAGTAGCTGTGGCTCGTGGGCTCTAGAGCGCAGGCCCAGCAGCTGCGGCGCACAGGTTTAGCTGCTCCGCGGCATGTGGGATCTTCCCGGACCAGGGCTCGAACCTGTGTCTCCCACATTGGCAGGTGGACTCCTAACCACTGCGCCACCAGGGAAGCCCCGACTTTCTTTTCTTTTATCAGGAGAAGAAATGTATGCCTTTTCACCATATCCCTTAGGTCTTCCAGCTTCTTAATCATGCTGTTTATTGGTATCTGATCCTTTTTTCTTCTAAAGATGTTCTTGTAGTTCACCAGCTTACTATTCTAATTTGGATTATATGCTTTCTAGGCCTGCTACAAAGCTGCCATCTTTGGATTTTTTTTTATTTGGACTTGTAGGCTAGTGCCATTACTGCTCCTATCTTGTACATTTCTGGTTTTTGATTTCTTTTGTTTTTCTGGAAGTATACCTTCAATATACTTCTGAATACATTTAGTATATAGGGGGAAAACTTTATGAGTCCTTCAGTATTATATGATGTATAGATAGGCTGGTTATAAATAGTTTTCAATCCACTGTTTTCTGATACTCATTGTTGCTGGTGAAAATTCTAATGCTAAATTGATTTGCAGTTCCTTTATGGGAGAAGGGCAATGTAACAGAATTCTGGAGAGATATTGAATGTGTGCCCTGAAATTTGGAGGCATACGCAAATACAATTCCCGGTAACTTGCTTTTTATGTGGAAAACTCCGAAGGCTTTACTGCTTATAACTAGCAGATAAGAAGAGAGGGTAAGAGTGGAGCAGTCTGTCCTTCTGCTGTTTGGCCTGGCTAGGATGCATGAGTTTTCTCCGTAAAAAGTAGATACTGTTGCAAGTAGCTGGCTTGCTCTCTTTTGAAGATACCCTGCCTAAGAAGGCAGCCTGACGGGGTGAGGGATGCCAGAAATAACAACAGGCTCTTACATACATCACTAGACATAAGAAGAGCTGGGGAGGGAGGAGGGCTGCGGAAGGATAACTGAAGTAAGCATCTCTCATGTATATGGTGCTGAGGTCCCGAAGGTTACTCCAAGGAAACCATACATGTACCCTAAGAAAAGACCAGCATCTCAGCACCTGCCACACAGAAAGCATTGGTGACCAAACAGTGTAGTCAGAGAGAGAGCGCTCACACAGCAGGACCTACTAAGCAAAACTCTACTTGCCCTTTCCTCTAATACCCATCTACCCTCACTCCCTATTACGTTAACCCTGACCTATGGTTAGGGAATGGATATAGACTGGATCTTTAGGTATTAAACATACACAAAAGTGAGTTTTAATTACTAAAATCAGACAGTTCTTGTCCTGAGGACCCTTTAGCCCAAGGGCAGGTTTTAATTCTTGCTTCCATTCCTCACAGAGGCCAGATACCACAAGTCTTGATACCACATGTGAGTTAAAACTTCAGTGTGCAGTATTTCAGCATCTATTCAGGCCACTCTGGCTTTGTTGTGTCTTTCTTTTTGGCACTTGGGTTTTTTTTTTCTTCTTTATACATTTTCAGTTATGTATTTAAAATGTTTAAAAATATTATTATCTATTATTTCTATTAGTGGGTAGACCTGCTCATTTCAACTCAAATGAACATGCTAGCAGAAATCTCCTGAACCTTTTTTTTTTTTTTTTTTTTTTTTTGCGGTACGCGGGCCTCTCACTGTTGTGGCCTCTCCGGTTGCGGAGCACAGGCTCCGGACGCGCAGGCTCAGCGGCCATGGCTCACGGGCCCAGCCGCTCTGCGGCATGTGGGATCTTCCCGGACCGGCATGTGGGATCTTCCCGGACCGGGGCATGAACCCCGTGTCCCCTGCATCGGCAGGCGGACTCTCAACCACTGCGCCACCAGGGAAGCCCTCCTGAACCTATTTTTATTGTAAAAAATTGTGTGAATCTTAAACTTATAAGAGGTGCAAATTTAGTTTTCGCTTATTGAGAAACTTTATATGTACATATAAATTTGTAGAGCCATTGTAATAACGACACGATTACCAATATGTGCCTTGTTATACTTCTAATCAAGCTATTTTGGGGTTTGGGTGTGGGTAGGTGTGAAACATTTGAAAGATATGCCCATTCTGCCAGGAGAGATATTCAAATATAAATGGACAGTGACTGTAGAAGATGGGCCAACTAAATCAGACCCTCGGTGCCTGACCCGATATTACTCAAGCTTCGTTAATCTAGAGAGAGATCTAGCTTCAGGACTCATTGGCCCTCTCCTCATCTGCTACAAAGAATCTGTAGATCAAAGAGGAAACCAGGTGAGTTCATCTCTTTCCAAGTGCTGGGTCTGAAGCTAAAATGGAATGATGATGCCCATGAACTTGCAGATAGTATTTCCTATATTCTCTCAGCGTACATCCACCTACAGCCTGCAGAAAATATAGTAGTCTGCAATATTGAGCAAAAAAAGAAATGAGCTGGGCTTCTCACTGCTTTTATTGAATTTGACTTTGGTGTAATAAATTCGCCTGCTGGATGGATAGGAGAGCCTGGACCCTAGATTATTTCTATAATACTCATTCTCAGTCTAAAATTCCTCTCTCTGTAAGTGATCTTGCCCATTTTTACATGATCAATTACCACCTATTTTCAGATGACCCACAAATGTATACGATAGCTTAGACGTCTCCCCTGGACGTCTCACTGTGGGAGATTCAAAGACACCTCAAAATGAACACATGTGCAGCATCTAGCGTAGTGTGCGGTATTTTAGTAGGAGTTCAGTAAATATTTGTTGAGCAAAATTCAAGGCAATATGTAAAATATTTCAGAATATGGTTAGAATTTGGACCACTTCTGCCATTTTAGAAAAAAATTAAGTTAAGTACTCTGAATTTAAAAAGCTTGATTCTTCACAAAAACTCATTGCTTGGCTGCAAAATAACTCATTGCCATATTGCTGAGGCTTGACTACATGTCCATTTGGTTATTTATGATATATAGGATTCCTAGTAGTCTGAAAACATTTTATGAACTTTAATGGAGGTAAAACACGTGGCACACAAACCCAGAGAGGCATCAGTTTGGCCAAGTATCTTTCCTAATTTTTCCTAATTGTAGTTTTCCATCAGTTTTTGGAAGAGGACTGAAATGTACCTATATTCTCCAATCTCCTCCCCTCAGCATTTTAATTTCTGTAGTAATAGTTTATACAAGATGAAATTTATACATATTAGTGAAGTTTATACATTAATTCTTAGCGGATTCAATTAGCAAGTGACTAACTCAAAACTTCGGTTCATATACAAACAGCTTCTCCCCCCCAAAAAACTTTCAACTTTGTAAACATAAAACTTAAAAGTGTTCATGTTAGTAAACATTTTATGGTTCATCTTAGCTTTGTTATTTTACTTCTATTTTGTATTTTTAATTTTTCACAGATTGGTAGGCTTGTGGAAGGGCATTTGCTAGATGAAAGTTTAGGGAAGGCATTCACCTTACTTGATTTGACTAAATTGTTTAAGAAAGACATTGAATAATCACTTGGGTCTTTAAAGAGTGAAAATTCTCTAATCTAAACATGGAGAGAATGAGGCTACAGACTCTACCAAAACAATCAGCCAGCATAGCCTTGGGTCCAGAAGAAACTAAGTTTAATGGGTCCAGTTACCCTCTTGCCCTGAGGACACATTTGCTCTAAACATATACTCACTGCTCCCAGGCCCTGGGACATGCCATAATAGTGACCCTAGGGAGAAATGGCATTGAACCAGAGGATTGTAGATACATCATATGCATGCCATCACTTCCATCATAGACTGCTAATTTCTACCTGACAATACTAGTAGCATTTCTTTCTTCCTTTCATTCCATGTAATTAATAGATGATGTCAGACAAGAGAAATGTCATCCTGTTTTCTGTATTTGATGAGAATCAAAGCTGGTACCTCACAGAGAATATTCAGCGCTTCCTCCCCAATGCAGATGGAGTGCAGCCCCAGGATCCAGAGTTCCAAGTCTCCAACATCATGCACAGTAAGTAAAGCAGCACTTGAGTCCAGTGGGTAATGGATAAAGGGAAACTGAAGACACCAAATTGATGTGCAGTTAATTTATATGCCACATAAGAGTCATATTTCCTTAAACATTATTACATATGAGCATATGCAATTTTATATAAATGCATAAATATGATCATATAATGCATATATTTTCTTTTAGAAGGCATCAAATATTCAGTGAAGTTTATTTTTAAAGGATAAATCAGACACACAGTTTTCATTTACCCAAACATACATAAGCCATCCTTAATATGAAATGTGCTCAATCAGTAAATTACACATGAAATACAAAGGGAATGCAATTTTACGTATGTAAAAAAATTGCCAGCTATAACAATTTAACAGTCAAATTAATCACGACATTGTACATTTAAAAAAACCCAACATCTTTTTTTTGCAGCTTTATTGAGGTATAATTGACAAATAAAAATTGTACATATTTAAAGTGTACGACATGATCTTTTTGATATTTATTTGGCTTCCCCTTCCCTCTTATCTTCCCTCCTCCTTCCGTATTATACCTTTCCACTAATCATTTTGTGTCCAGTAGCCCATGTTAAAACATATTTTTCTATGATTATATAAGAATATATAAACACATATACGGGGCTTCCCTGGTGGCACAGTGGTTGAGAGTCCGCCTGCCCGTGCAGTGGACACGGGTTCGTGCCCCGGTCCGGGAAGATCCCACATGCCGCGGAGTGGCTGGGCCCGTGAGCCATGGCCGCTGAGCCTGCGCGTCCGGAGTCTGTGCTCCGCAATGGGAGAGGCCACAACAGTGAGAGGCCCACACACCGCAAAAAAAAAAACCAAAAATAAAACAAAAACATATACATTGTATTAGTCTGCTAGGCTTGCCATAACAGAGTCCCAGAGACTGGGTGGCTTCAACAGTAGACATTTATTTCCTCATAAGTCTAGAGGCCAGAAGTCCGAGATCAAGGTGTCAACAGGATTGGTTTCTTCTGAGGTCCCTCTCCTTGGCTTATGGGTGGTCTTTCCTTTGTGTGTGCACATGTCTGTGTACAAATTTCCTCTTATAAGGACACAAATCATATAGGATTAGGACCCACCCTAATGACCTCATTTTAAAGAATTACCTGTCTAAAGACCCTATCTCTGAATGCAGTCACATTCTGAGGTACTAGGGGTTAGAACCTTCAACATATGAATTTGGGTGGGAGCACATATGTGTATGTGTATATATACACAAGTCAGAATGGTCAAAAATTTGATTAAAAATGTCAGTCTCACTACAGAGAAATGCAAAATAGAATACCATTGCGATAACAATTAATACCTGTCAGACTGGCAAAATTAGAATATAATTATTACTAGTGGGCTTGTGAGTAAAAGGGTATTAGCATACAATGCTAGTGGATAACTAGCACAGTCTTTTTGAAACCAATCTGATTGAAACCGTTAAAATTAAAAATATATGCGTTTTGCAGTTCTGGTTCTGTTTAAGATGGAATCACCCTGTCTATCCTACTGAATGATAGTTAAGGATTGTTCCATACAAAATGCATGGAGCAGCTATCTGAGAACCCTGAAAAGTAGTTGGCAGCAGGTAAATTGGGGAAGGAAACTAGAAAGATTTAAAAGCATGCAGATTGGAAGTAAATAAATAAAACTGAATATGACATGATTATCTACATAGAAAATCTCAAGATCACCACAAAAAAGCTCCTAGAACTAATAAGTGAGTTTAGTCTGATTGCAGAATACAAAGTTGACATACCAAAGTCAGTCATATCTCTATGTAACAATAGCCAACTATTGGAAACTTAAATTACAAAAATAATACCATTTATAATAGCTCAAAAAATGAAATACTTAGGCCTAAATCTAACAAAACATGCAGGATCTGTACACTGAAAATTAGAAAACACTGATGAAAGGAATTTTAAAAGACCTAAATAAGTGGAGAGACATGCAACATTCATGGATTGGAAGACTCAATAGAGTGAAGATGTCAGCTATTCCCAAATTCATCTATAGATTTAATGCAATTCCTATTAAAATCCCAGGAGGATTTTTTTTGTTGGTAGGGAAAAGTGTATTGTAAAATTTATATGGAAAGCCAAAGGCATTAGAATAGCCAAAACAATTTTGAAAAAGAAAAATGGAGTTGGAGGACTCATATTACCTGATTTTAAGACTTACTATAAAGCTACAGTAACCAAGGTAGCATTGTATTGACAAAGATGAATGACATAGTATATATAGTGCAGAAATAGACCCACACATATATGACTAATTGATTTTTGATGAAGATGGAAATGCAATTCAATGGAGAAAGAATAGTCTTTTCAACAGATAGTGTTGGAACAATTAGTCACCCATATACAAAAAGATGAACCTCAACCTAAATCTCACACTTAAAGATTAACTTAAAATGGATCATAGATCTAAATGTATAATGTAAGGGCTTCCCTGGTGGTGCAGTGGTTAAGAATCCGCCTGCCAATGCAGGGGACATGGGTTCGAGCCCTGGTCCGGGAAGATCCCACAGGCTGTGGAGCAACTAAGCCCGTGCACCACAACTACTGAGTCTGTGCTCTAGAGCCCGTGAGCCACAGCTACTGAGCCCGTGTGCCACAACTACTGAAGCCCACGCACCTAGAGCCCGTGCTTCGCGACAAGAGGAGCCACCGCAATGAGAAGCCCACGCACCGCAACAAAGAGTAGCCCCCACTCGCCACAACTAGAGAAAGCCCGTGCACAGCAACAAAGACCCAACACAGCCATAAATAAATAAATAAATAAATTTATATTTAAAAATATAAATGTATAATGTAAAACGACAAAAAGTTTCAAAGAAAACATAGAAGGAAATTTTCATGACCTGGAGTTAGGCAAAGGGTTCTGATAAATGACACCAAAATCAAAATTAATAGAAGGAAAAACTTGATAAATTGGATTTCATCAAATGAAAAACTTTTGCTCTACACAGGATATTGTTAAAGAGAATGAAAAGACAAGCCACAGATTGGTAGAAAATATTTGCAAATCACATATCCATATGTAAACTCTCAGACTCAGCAGTAAGAAAACAAACAGATGCCTAAAAATGTGCAAAAGATTTGAACAGACACATTACCAGAGAAGATATATGGAAGGCACACAAGCATATGAAAAAATACTCACATCATTGGCCATTAAGGAAATGCATATTAAAACCATAGTGAGATACTGCTACATGTCTATTTTAACAGCTAAAATAAAACAAAACGGACAGTATTAAATATGCTGGCAAGAGTGCAGAGCAACAGGAGCCCTCATGCATTGCTGGTGGGCATGTACAATGGTTTAGTCACTCTGGAAGACAGTTTGGCAAATGCAAATCAAAACCACAATGAAATATCACCTCACACCTGTTAGAATGCCTGTTATCAAAATCACAAAAGATTACAAGTGTTGGCAAGGATGTGCAGAATGGGAACCCTTGTATATTGTTGGTGGCTATGTAAGTTGGCACAGCCATTATGGAAAACAGTATGGAGGTTCCTCAAAAATTAAACATAGAACTACCATATGATCCAGCAATCCCACTCCTGGGTATTTACCCTAGAGAAATAAAAACTTAGGTTCACACAAAAACCTGTCCATGAATGTATACAGCAGCTCTATCCATAATTGCTAAAACTTGGAAATAATCAGAGAACCTGGAGCCAGCTCCAAACCCCTGAGCCTTGAGCCAGGGACTCTCTGCCAAGCAACCCCAGGAAGGAAAGCCATATGAATAGAGGAGAAACCCCCCAAGGATGACTCTGCCAATCAGGAGGAGCCAATGGCCAGAGCAAATCTGTGCGGAGACGCTGGGAGAATCTGTGCTGAGGACGAGATCCCATTAGACCATCTCTCTCTCTCTCTCTCTCTCTCTCTCTCTCTCTCTCTCTCTCTCTCTCTCTCTCTCACTCTCGCTCTCTCTCTCCTCTTTCTTTTGGCTGCGCCGCCTGGCATGCAGGATCTTAGTTCCCCTGAACAGGGATTGAACCTGTGCCCACTGCAGTGGAAGCGCAGAGTCTTAACCACTGGACCACCAGGGAAGTCCTAGACCATCTCCCTCTTAAATGGGGAGTTTATCCTATCTACGTGGGATTTATTTATAGTAAGTTGTGTTTCCTTTTTTTCTAAATTTTTAGCATTTTCTCCTTTATTTTTTGATCAATTGTTTTTAAATTCCGATTTTTCTTTACTATTTTGGGAGTTATGCACACGTCTTTTCCCATTGCGGGGGTAATACCTTTGAAATTTTACCCTTTATACACAGACTGTTGTTGTTTGTTTTGTTTTGTTTCCAGCATTATTAATATAAAATTGTCATATAAAATTGTATAAAAGTTTAAGGTGTATAACACATAGTGTTAGCTAACACCTCCACCAGATCACATGATTACCATTTCTTTTTTGTGGTGAGAACATTTCATATCTACTCTCTTAGCAAGTTTCAAGTATATAATACAGTATTATTAACAAAATCACCATGCTGATCCCCAGAACTTATTCCTCTTACATAGCTGAAAGTTTGTATCCTTTGACCAACATCTGTCCATTTCCCACACACACACCCCAGCCCCTCGTAACCACAATTCTACTCTCTGTTTCTATGAGTTCATATTTTTTAGATTCCACATATAAGTGGAATCATACAGTATTTCTCTTTGTCTGACTTATTTCACTGAGGATCACATTTCCCTGATGATTAGTGATGTTGAGCATCTTTTCATGTACCAGTTGACCATTTGTATGTCTTCTTTGGGAAAATGTCTATTCAGTTCCCCTGCCCATTTTTAAAATCAAATTGTTTTTGCTTGTTTGTTTGTTTTGTTATTAAGTTGTATGAGTTCTTTATATATTTTGGACATTAATCCCTTATCAGATACATGCTTTGCAAATATTTTCTCCCATTCCATAGGTGGTTGCCTTTTCATTCTGTTGATCGTTTCTTTTGCTGTGCAGAAGAGTTTTAGTTTGATGTAGTCCCACTTATTAATTTTTACTTTTGTTGCTTGTGCTTTAGGTGTCACATCTAAAAAATCATTGCAAAGACAAGTTTCCCTATGTTTTCTAGGAGTTTTACAATTTCAGGTCTTATGCTTGTCTTTAATCCATTTCAAGTTAATTTTTGTGTATCATGTAATGTAAAGGTCCAAATTCATTCTTCAGCATGTGGCTATTCAGTTTTCCCAGCACCACTTATTAAAGAGACTATCCTTTCCCCATTGAGTATTCTTGGCTCTCTTGTCATTTATCAGTTGGCCATATATGTGAGAGTTTACTTCTGGGCTCTTGATTCTTTTCCATTAATTTATGTGTCTATTTTTATGCGAGTGCCATACTATTTTGATCACTACAAAGGTAGTGTAGTTTGAAATCAGGAAGTGTGAGGCCTCCAGCTTTGTTATTCTTTCTCAGGATTGCTTTGGCTATTCAGGGTCTTTTGTGGTTCCATATGAATAGTCATATTTTCCATCAGCGTTTACCAAATAGTTCATTCTTTCTGCTACTGTTTTGAGATGCTCCCTTTGTCATATATTAAATTTCCATTTATATCTGTGTCTGTTTCTGGACTCTATATTCTGATTGACATAATCATCTATACCTGCATTCAGACCATGCTTTTAATTACAATAGCTTTAAAATATCTTTTAACACTTTGTAGAGCAAGGAACTTTGATTCTCAATTAGTTGCACTAAGCTAGTGTCTGAGCATTGCTTAGTGGATTTGTGGGCCTCCACCTTGCAGAGTAAACAAATGTTTATTGAATGGATGGACAGATAGATGTATGGAAGAGGCTTTCAGAAACAATTCTGTTTATAAATTGAAATCTGTGTTACTTTTACTTACTTTTTATTTAGAAATAATTTCAAACTTTCAGAAATGCTGCAAGAATAGGTATATATATAGGTATATAGGTATATATATATATATACCCTTAATGGGTATATATATATACCCTTTATCCAGATTCACTCATTTTTAAGATTTTGCTATTTTTGCTTTATCATTCTCTCTTTCTTCTATATATACTTTTTTATTACTTATTTTCAACTTGAGAATAGGTTGTAGATATTGTGCCCCTTTATCTCTTAATACTTCATTGTGTATTTCCTATGAATAAAGACATTTGCTCATATAACCAAAGTGCAGTTATGAAATCCAGAAAATTTAACAGCGCTAGAATACATTATCTAACACATTTATACAATAAACTTACCTGATTGGTAGTCAATATTCCAGTTGTATCCATCAGTGCTCTATTTTGTAGCATTTCCTCTCTCTGTTTCAGGGTCTAGTCATGGATCTAGTAGTCCTGCTTCTTTGAAGCCTGTTTCCTTGAATTTGGAACACTAGCAGATACTAATTTTGATCACCAGATCAAGAGGTTTTTTTCTGGTTTTTTCCTCCGTGTAGCTATTATTTTTCTCCTTGCAGCTAATAAGCAGTGTATAGGGAGATACTCTGAGAGCATGCAAACGTCCTGCTGCTCATCAGCCTGCCGACCACCATACAGCACCTAAATCCATCAGTACTGTGATGGTCTGTGACTCTCCGCACTTTGACATTGGAACCTAGCTGATCAAGTATTAACAATTTACTTTTTTGAAAGGTATAATGTTATCTCTTCTTGGGAATAAGGTAACGGGCATAACATATAATCATTTCTAATCAGATCATGACAGTCCAAAGTAATACATGCAGGTACTGCTAAAATCTTTTATTCTCCATTCTCTTTACAGGCATCAATGGCTATGTTTTTGATAGCTTGCAGCTGTCGGTTTGTTTGCATGAGGTGGCATACTGGTACATTCTAAGTATTGGAGCACAGACTGACTTCCTGTCTGTCTTTTTCTCTGGATATACCTTCAAACACAAAATGGTCTATGAAGACACACTTACCCTATTCCCCTTCTCAGGAGAAACTGTCTTCATGTCAATGGAAAACCCAGGTTAGTTATTTATATTATTCTTTTACTAACAGTGGTGTTTGCTTCACTAGCCATTCACATGTTCTTTTGCCCACCAGCTTACATTTGGGTAGATACTAAATGGTTCAAGTGATTTTGGTAATCACAAGGCATTTTAAAGACAACACCACATCAAGTATTTAAGTTAAAAGTCTTTGTTCTAAAAAGTGCTTTTACTTGCCATCGGCCAAAAGTTTAAGTGTGTTTACTAAACTGTAGCGGTGAATATACATGCAGTTAACACACAGGGACTAAACGTGTTTCCGTGTGCCTTGTGGACGTTGCTATTGCTGGGAAGTACATCATTATCTCCTTCTGCACACATAACATCAAACCACTGTGCAGCCTTCTGGACGAATGTGGCTGTCAGCTTCTCGCCCTCTCTCTCCATAACTACCGCAAGGCTTTTTGTTTTTTTTTAACATCTTTATTGGGGTATAATTGCTTTACAATGGTGTGTTAGTTTCTGCTTTATAACAAAGTGAATCAGTTATACATATACATATGTTCCCATATCTCTTCCCTCTTGCGTCTCCCTCCCTCCCACCCTCCCTATCCCACCCCTCTAGGTGGTCACAAAGCACTGAGCTGATCTCCCTGTGCTATGCGGCTGCTTCCCACTAGCTATCTGTTTTACGTTTGGTAGTGTATATATGTCCATGCCACTCTCTCGCTTTGTCACAGCTCACCCTTCCCCCTCTCCATATCCTCAAGTCCATTCTCTAGTAGGTCTGTGTCTTTATTCCTGTCTTACCCCTAGGTTCTTCATGACATTTTTTTTCTTAAATTCCATATATATGTGTTAGCATATGGTATTTGTCTCTCTCTTTCTGACTTCACTCTGTATGACAGACTCTAGGTCTATCCACCTCATTACAAATAGCTCAATTTCGTTTCTTTTTATGGCTGACTAATATTCCATTGTATATATGTGCCACATCTTCTTTATCCATTCATCCGATGATGGACACTTAGGTTGTTTCCATCTCCTGGCTATTGTAAAGAGAGCTGCAATGAACATTTTGGTACATGACTCTTTTAGAATTATGGTTTTCTCAGGGTATATGCCCAGTAGTGGGATTTCTGGGTCGTATGGTAGTTCTATTTGTAGTTTTTTAAGGAACCTCCATACTGTTCTCCATAGTGGCTGTACCGATTCACATTCCCACCAGCAGTGCAAGGGTGTTCCCTTTTCTCCACACCCTCTCCAGCATTTATTGTTTCTAGATTTTTTGATGATGGCCATTCTGACTGGTGTGAGATGATATCTCATTGCTTTTGAGAGCACCAGCCCAGTGTACAGGAGGAACAGAGGCCCGGCCTAAATCTAAGACACACTGTTGCAGCTGAGTAACAAGGGCTCCTTGTCCCTCCCACCCCCATCATCTGCAGAGGGAAGTACATAAAACTACCTACATACTGTAGTTATTCTCTTACACTTATGGCTTTTCTGGAGATAAATTCTCATGGGGAAATTTCTTGGGAATAAAAACCAATCTCAGCATATAAAAATATAGATTCACCTTCATACCCAGAAATTTATCTTACTTCAAGAAATGCAGTTTTGTAAGAAGTGAGTGAAGAACCTGACAAAACTCCAATAACACCTCTGAAAGTATCTTGTTTATTCGTGTTTATGTCTTTGTTATCTGTTTTCCAGCTAAGTTGTAAGGTCTCTAAGGACAGGGACCTTGTTATCTTGCTCATCACTGAATCCCGAATGTTTACAGTGCCTGGCCTATAGTAGACGCTTAATAAACGTTTTTTTTGATGAATGAATGAATTAAATACCTGCAAAAATATTATAAAACAGTATGCATAATATGGTTGTAATTGTCGAACCCAAAGAAAGAAAGTGTGTGTGTGTGTGTGTGTGTGTGTGTGTGTGTGTCTGTGTGTAGTCAGAGAAAGATATTTAAAATATCAATATTTTGAGAAGCTTTTAAACTACTTTGGTGATCACTTAAATTCTAAAGACAAATTAAAACTCTGCTTTATGTGTCTTGAGGGAAAAGTCTGATCCCTTTTATTTGTCCTTTTGTGTCTGGCTTATTTCACTTGGCATAATTTTCACTCAGCCAGAGTCATCCACGTTGTGATATGTGTCAGTGCATCATTCTTTTTTTTAAATTTTATTTATTTATTTTTAAAAATTTATTTATTTTCAGCTGCATTGGGTCTTTCATTGCTGCATGCGGGCTTTCTCTAGTTGCAGCGAACGGGGACTACTCTTCGTTGCGGTGTGCGGGGTTCTCATTGCGGTGGCTTCTCTTGTTGCAGAGCATGGGCTCCAGGTGCGCGGGCTTCAGTAGTTGTGGCGCACGGGCTTAGTTGCTCCGTGGCATGTGGGGTCTTCCCGGACCAGGGCTCAAACCCGTGTCCCTGGCATTGGCAGGTGGATTCTTAACCAATGCACTGCCAGGGAATTCCCTATCAGTACATCATTCTTGCAGCTCACTTTACACCCTGCTTTAACCGCATATCACCACAAAAAGATGATAATTATGTGATGTGATAAAGGCACATAGCTACCACTATGATGGTAATCCATGTTGCAGTATATAAATGTATCAAATCAATACACTGTAAAGGTTAAACTTACACAGTGGTATCTATCAATTATATCTCAATAAAAAAAGAAACTAGTGAGCAGGTTGGTCACCTGTTTCTGTAAATAACGTTTTGCTGGAACATATACGCAAAAGATATACAATTAATTGTTGTATATTGACCTTGTATCTTGCAGCCTTGCTAAATTCACTGTAAGACCTGGCAATTATTTTATAGAGTCCCATAAGATTTTCTTGTACACAATCAAATTGTTGCAAATATTGACAGTTTCAGCTTTTCCTTTCCAACACTTATGCCTTTTATTTCTTTTTTTCTGTGCCTTAATTTTGAATAAAACTGGTAAGAGCAGGGAAAAACCCCACATATCAGAAGTTTTGATGGGTCATTTTTGTTATCAATTATATTAAAATATTAGAAATTTTTTCTAATATCCATTGTGACTTCTTTTATTCATAATTATTAAAACTGGTTTACTAAATTCCTAAACATATGGATATTTTCTAGTTTTCTGTTGCTCATTTCATATTTTTACTTCACTGTGGTCATATAATATACTCTACATGATTTGAGTTCTTTGAAGTGTGGTGAGACTTGCTTTATGCCCAGCATATGGTTTACTTTGGCTAATGGCCCGTTGGAACTTAAGATGAATGTGTCTTTGCAGTTGTTAGGTGAACTGTTCCATGTATGTCAAGTTGCTTTATCATTTTGTTAAAATCCTTATAAGTTTACTGATGTTTTGTCTGCTTCTTACAGTTACTGAGAGAACTATGCTAAGAGCTCTACCTGTAATTGTTGGGTTTGTTGTTTCAAAATAAGTGAGGCAAAATAAAATCAGGTGCTTACAAATTTAAGATTGTTATGTACTCTTGTTAAATTAACCATGTTATCATTGTGAAATGTCCTTCTTTTTCTGAAGTAGTACTTGTTGCCATAATATCTGCTTTTTCTGAAATTTATGTGCCTCAGTCACCTTTATTTTGGTTAATGTTTGTGTGGTGTATACTTTTTCCATTCTGGTACTTTCAACCTATCTATGCGCTTACATTTATAGTGTATCATCTCCTTAACATTTCTTATAGTGCACGTCTGCTGGTTAATTAATTTTATCAGGTTTTGCTTGTCTAAAAAGTCTTCATTTCTCCTGAAATTGTGAATACTATTTGCACTGTGTACATACCAATGAAAATAGCTCTTGGACAAATTTAGAACAGAATGAAGAAGTATCAGAAACACTGTGGAGCACAAAGATGAGGATGGCCAAATAGAAGAGCGTATCAAAAATTTTACTTGTGTCATTCTGTCCCTCAGTCTGAAGCAGCTTGGTGCCAAAGGGGATCCCCTCTAAGGGATTTCTTCCCATGGGGAAAGGACAACAGGAGAACTGTAACACCTCTTGTCACCACCAGGAACACCAGCAGCCTTCACCACCTGATGGACCTGCTCAGAGTCCAAGCCGCTGCACTCCCCCCAGAGGAGGAGCTGCATCCTCCCCTCAGGGCTTAGGCCTCCCCCAGCACCCACCATCTTCAGGGCTTGAGTTGCTGGTGTGCTTGCAACTCAGAGCCTGAGGACCCCATCATCCCTGGGGCCCATGTTGCTGCTCTACCTTGCCCCTCCAAGCACCAAGACACCACTGCACCCCACCCACCAGGACCTGAGCTGATGTGGCATGCCCTAAGAGAATGTGGACCCCAGCTTCATTGGCGATCTGTGCATGCCTGTGCCTTTGAAACTGGCACCACTACAGCAGATGTGCTCACACTCCAAGCTCAGGAACCATGAACTACACTGTCACTCTGAGCACCTGCACCCCAAACACTGGCACCACCATCAATGCATGTACATCTCTGTCCCAGAACCCAGCACTGCCATCAAGGCCTGTGTGCTCACATGCCAGACACAGCACCAAGAAGAATCCCCTCAGCTAGGACCTCAGTCTGTGGGTGAAAAGATGATCAAGAGGACCCCAGCATCCTTTGCCATCTAGGAGGCCAACAACCCTCACCACTACTTCCATCACAGACACTCACAGCCTTGACCATCAAGGACCCTCCACAGTCTTCACTGACATTGACCTCAACTGACAGAACTGCATGGAGACTATGCTGTTGTGCCCTCCCTGGAACTGGAGCTGCTGAACTGCAGAAGAAAGAAAGAGAGAAAGAGGGAGGGAGGCAGGAAATTATCCAGTCAAGAGGAGGAAAAAAAGGAATGAAGAAAGCCTACAGGATTTATGGAATACCATTAAATTTTTCCAGAGAAGACATACAAGTGACCAACAGGTATATGAAAATGTTCTCAACATCACTAATCATCAGGGAAATGCAAATCAAAACCACAGTGAGATATCAGCTCAGACCTGTCAAAATGGCTATTATCAAAAAAATCACATGATAATAAGTGTTGGCAAAGGTGTGGAGAAGGGGGAATCCTTGGTACTTGCCTGGTGGTCCAGTGGTTAAGACTCCATGCTCCCAATGCAGGGGGCCTGGGTTCAATCCCTGGTCAGGGAACTAGATCCTGCATGCCACAACTAAAGATCCCGCATGTCACAATGAAGATCCTGTGTGCCGCAACTAAGACCCAGCACAGCCAAATACATAAATGAATATTTTTTTAAAAAGAAAGAAAGAGAGAAAAGGGCATCCTTGTGCATTGTTGGTGGGAATATAAATTGGTGCAGCCATTATGGAGAACAGTATGGAGGTTCCTCAAAAAATTAAAAATAGAACTACCATATGATCCAGCAATCCCACTTCTGGTATACATACAAGGGAAATGAAATCAGGATCTTGAAGAGATATCTGCACTCCCATGTTTATTGCAACATTATTCACAATAGCCAAAACGTGGAAACAACCTAAGTGTCCATTGATGAATGAATGGAAGAGTAGAAAGACCCTGAGCTCACCTGCTCTCACAGGCACACCGAATCACAACTATTTTCAGAACAACCATCAGTGGAAAAGACTGGAACCTACCAGAAAAGATTGTCTACAACTAAAGATATAAAGAAGGAACCACAATAAGATGGGTAGGAGGGGCATCATCATGATATAGTCAAATCCCATACCCCTGGGTGGACAATTCACAAACGGGAGGATAAGTACCATTGCAGAGGTTCTCCCCAATGAGAGAGGGGTCTGACCCTATGTTGGGCTCCATAGCCTGTGGGTCATATACTGGGAAAACGAGCCCCCAGAGCATTTGGCTTTGAAGACCAGCAGGGCTCACTCTTGAGAGTCCCAGAGAGCTGTGGAAAGTAGAAACTGTACTCTTAAAGGGCGCACACAAACTCTCACATGCTCTGGGATCCAGGGCAGAAGCAGTAATAGGAGCCTGGGTCAGAGCTACCTGCTGATCTGGAGAGTCTCCCAGAGAGGTAGGAGGCAACTGCAGCTCACCCTGGGGACACAGACACTGGTGGCAGCCATTTGGGGAGCTGATTCTACCAGGAGGACACTGGTGCTGGTAAGCACCATTGTGAAATCCTCCCTCTAGCTTATAAGCCTCAGGACCCATCCCTGCCTGTAGGCAAAAGTGCTGAGACACCTCATGCCAAGCAACTAACTGGGCATGGGCACAGCCCCACCCACCAACAGGCAGGCTGCCTTAAGACCCCCTGAGCCCACAGCTGCCCCTGGACATGGCCCTGTCCACCAGAGGGCACGGGATCTGCCCCACAAACCAGTGTGCAGGCACCAGACCCGGGACCCCCAGCGACCTCCAGCCAGAGACCCTGGGACCCAGCTTCACCCACCAGTGGGCAGGCACCAGCCCCAGAATCCCCTGGACTCTGGCCCTGTCCTCCAGTGAGCCTGCTCTAGCCTTGGGACCAGCTTCACCCACCAACAGGTGTCACTCTTTGTCACTATTTGCTATCACTATTTGCAGATGACACGACACTATACGTAGAAAATCCTAAAGACACCACCAAAAAACTACTAGAGCTCATCAATTAATTCAGTAAAGTTGTAGGGTCCAAAAATAATATACAGAAAATCTGTTGCATTTCTATACACTAACAACAAACTATCAGAAAGAGAAATTAAGGAAACAATCCCATTTACAATCACATAATAAAGAATAAAATACCTAGGAATAAACCTGCTTAAGGAGGCAAAAGACCTGTACTCAGAAATCTATAAGATGCTGATGAAAGAAATCAAAGGTGACACAAACAGATGGAAAGATATACCATGTTCTTGGATTAGAAGAATCAACATTGTGAAAATGACTATACTACCCAAGGCAATCTACAGATCCAATGCAATCCCTATCAAATTACCAATAGCATTTTTCACAGAACTAGAACAAAAAATTTTTAAATTTATATGTAAACACAAAAGATAATGAATAGCCAAAACAAAAAACAGAAATATAGATCAATGGAACACGATAGAGAGCGCAGAAATAAACCCACACACTTCTGGTCAATCTACAACGAAGGGTGCAAGAATATACAATGGAGAAAAGACCGTCCCTTCAATGAGTAGAGCTGGGAAAACTGGACAGATACATGTAAGAGAACGATATTAGAAATTCTCTAAGACCATATACGAAAATAAACTCAAAATAAATTAAAGACCTAAATGTGAGACCAGATACGATAAAACTCCTAGAAAAAAAACATAGATGAGACACTCTACGACATAAATAGTAGCACTATTGTTTTGGATCTGTCTCTTAAAGGAGATAAAAGCAAAAATAAACAAATGGGACCTAATTAAACTTAAAGCTTTTGCACAGCAAAGGAAACCATCGACAAAACAAAAACAAAAAGACCACCTACTGGGACTTCCCTGGTGGTCCAGTGGTTAAGAATCCGCCTTCCAATGCAGGGGATGTGGGTTCGATCCCTGGTCAGGGAACTAAGATCCCACATGCCACGGGGCAACTAAGCCGATGTGCGCTCTAGAGCCCATGCGCCACAACTAGAGAGAAGCCCGCCTGCCACCACAAAAGATCCCACATGCTGAAACTAAGACCCAATGCAGCCAAATAAATAAATATTTTTTTAAAAAGACAACTTACTGAATGGGAGAAAATATTTGCAAATGATATGACCAACAAGGGGTTAATATCCAAAATATGTAAACAGCTCACACAACTCAACATCAAAAAAACAAACAACCCAATTTAAAGAATGGTCAGAAAGCCTGAATAGACATTTTTCCAAGGAAGACTTACAGATGGCTGAGAGGCACATGAAAAGGTGCTCACCATCATTAATCATCAGAGGAATGCAAATCAAAACCACAATAAGATATCACCTCACACTTGTCAGAACGGCCATCATCAAAAAGACAAGAAATAGCAAATGTTGGCAAGGAAGTGGAAAAATGAAAGGCTAACACAATATTGGTGGGAATGCAAATTGGTGCAGCCACCATGGAAAACAGTATGCAGAGTTCTCAAAGAACTAAAAATAGAACTACTGTATGACCCAGCAATTCCACTCCTGGGTATATATCCAAAAAAAAAAAAAAGAAAACTCTAATTGAAAAAAAAGATGGGTACCCCAATGTTCATAACAGCATTATTTACAATTGCCAACCTAAGTGTCCATCAACAGATGGATATATATATATATATATACACACACATACATACATATACACAATGGAATATATATATATATGTGTGTATATATATATATATATATATATATATATATATATATATATACACACACAATGGAATACTACTCAGTCATTGAAAAATGAAGTTTTGCCCTTTGCAGCAACATGCATGGAGTTGGAGGGTATTATGCTAAGTGAAATATGTGAGACAGAGAAAGACAAATACTGTATGATATCACTTATATGTGGAATCTAAAAAATATGACAAACTAGTGAAGATAACAAAAAAGCAGCGGACTCACAGATATAGAGAACAAACTAGTGGTTACCAGTGGAGAGAGGGAAGGGGGGAGGGGCACGATAGGGAAAGGGGATTAAGAGGTACAAACTACGATGTATAAAATAAATAAGCTACAAGGATATATACTGTGACAGAGGGAATATAGCCAATATTTTGTAATAATGATAAATGGAGGGCATTATGCTAAGTGAAATAAGCCAGACCAAGACAAATATTGTATGGAATCACTACTATGGGAAATCTTTTTGAAAAAAAGAAAAAGTAGAACTCACAGAAACAGATAGCAGAATGGTGATTATATCATGTTTTGTAATCTTTTTTTCCCCTCACTTAATAATGTATTTGATGTTTTTCTATATCACTAAATATAGATGAACATCATCATTTTAAAAAATTGGTTAATATTCCATGCTAGGGATATTGCACTATCATTAAAGAGCTCTTGCCTAATGAAGCCTGAGGTGTGCTCCTACCCACTTGTGATCAGCTGGGCTCTGTCTCTCTAGGTTATTTTGATAGGAACTAGCTCCAGGATTGAATATCAGCCTAAAAAATTAATTAGTTCATTGAAAGCCCCAGTTATATCACTGAGGTTGGAGGCAGGTCCGTATAGTTGTAGTGCTGACCAAATCTCAAACTTGGCCAGGCATCTTATGCCTGTTGTTTCAGAAGTTGGAGTGGGAGATTGGCAGCTGAGGTGTCTCCAAGGGAAATATAAGTTAATTTTCTTTGCATCTGTGGTTATATCTCCTTCCTTATTTCAAATTTTATATGTGTGGAATTTCTTATTTTTATTTGGTTATTTATTTTATTGAGTTTTAATCAGAATCAACTCTTCTTTAAGCTCTTGGATTGAAATTTATTAATTAATTACTATAATGTTTTAATTTATTTTTATTCACACATGTAATATAAAAATATGTTCTCATTAAAAATTCAACCAGTACAGATATAACTAAAGTTCCTCTTAATCACTATTCCCAATCCCAGGCCCTTCTCAGAGTATGGCGGATGTCATTCTAGACCTGTTTATGGAGTTTCATTTCCCCTTTTCTCACCCAATTACTGTCTTCCTCAGGAAAAGGAAGTATTAGATTTATCTAAGTTATAACAGTGGAATTTTTAAAGTGAAAAACCTTATTTAAATTACTCATTTCAGCTCCAGTCCTGGTCTACTCTGACCCAACATGGTTTTATACCATCAAAAATATGCTTTAAATATCATGAAATTGGGTTTTTGTATCCCATGTCTTCGTATTTTTTAATATACTCCTTTATTTTGGTAGAAGACATTCTCTAATCACTTCCTGAAAATGGCTGAATTAGAGGTAGATATTCTGAATCCTTGTATATTAGAAAATCTCTTTATTCTCATTTCCCATTCGAGTGATTATCTGGCTGCACATAGATTGCAGTGTGCATTAATTCCAGAATGTTTGACCACAGGAACCTTTTCCATGGGCATCCCATTGTCTCATAGGGCTCTGTGGAAATATACTTTGAGAAAAGTTTTCTCTTTGAGGAAAAGCTGTATTCAGTTAAGATTTTGCTTGCAAATATTGTGACTTGATGAGACTGTTCAGGTACCTGATGGATAGCTTAGTAAAGGTGTATTTGTTTTCATTTATGTTTATGCATATACTTTACCACCATGAAATTCTTTTACTCAGATAATCCTGTTCATAGTAGAAATTAATATTGCTAGAACTGTGGTGGGATTTTATGTTATTTGTATCCTAAACCTAAGTCCTGCTCCCTTGTCACCAAAGAGTTCTGTGTGACTAGTAAGACTCTCCACTATTGTGTATAATTACACTTCTCCATTTTTATCCATATATATATATATATATATATTCATTTTAAATCACAGCCCTTTCTTGTGGTCACAAACAGATATACCACAACAGCAGCAATGCAAAACCACTTTTACTACCATTGTTGTACTACTGTTCCATGTGTCAGGGACTTAACCTAACAACCTGCAATATAATGGTACTGAGTAGTATTTTTTCATTTATCTGGGAATAGAAGAGAACCTCTAACACAGATCTTGCTTGGGACCTGGGTTATGAGTAACCAGAGTCTTATTCTTCCTCATCTCCAGGTCTGTGGGTTCTGGGGTGCCACAACTCAGACTTTCGGAACAGAGGCATGACAGCCTTACTGAAGGTTTATAGTTGTGACAGAAACACTGGTGATTATTATGAGGACACATATGAAGATATTCCAACCTTCTTGCTGAATGAAAACAATGTCATTGAACCCAGAAGCTTCTCCCAGAATTCAAGGCACCCTAGCACTAGGCAAATGCAATTCAAAGCCACCACAACTCCAGAAAATGATGTAGAGAAGACTGACCCTCAGTCTGGAGAGAGGATGCAGCTGCTTAAAGAACAAAGTGTCCTCTCTAGTGATTTGTTGGTGCTCTTGGGACAGAATCCTACTCCACATGGATTATCCTTATCTGATCTCCAAGAAGCCAGAAATAAGGCTAATGATCATTTACCTAGAGCAATAGAAAGAAACAATCGCCCGTCTGAAGTGGTACATCTCACACCAGAGCTCCACCACAGTGGGAAAAGAGTATCTACGCCTGAGCCAGAGCTGCCGTTAAGATTGAATGAGAATTTGGGGACAACTATAACAGTAGAGTTGAAGAAACTTGACTTTAAAATTTCTAGTTCATCGAACAACCTAATGACTCCACCAACAATTCCATCAGACAAGTTGTCAGCAGGTACTGAAAAGACAGGTTCCTTAGGACCCCCAAATATGCCAGTTAATTTTAGTAGTCAATTAGGTGCCATTGTATTTGGCAAAAATTCATCTCACTTTATTGGGTCTGGTGTACCTTTGGGCTTGAGTAAAGAAGATAATGATTCCAAGTCATTAGAAGCAGTTTTAACAAATAGTCAAGAAAGTTCACTGGGAGAAAATGTATTATCAGTGGAGAGTGATAGGTTATTTAAAAAGGAAAGAGTTCGTGGACCTGCTTCATTGACCAAAGATGATGCTTTATTTCAAGTTAATGTCTCTTTAGTAAAGACAAACAAGGCACCAGTTAACTCAACAACTAATACAAAGACTCACATTGATGACCCAGCATTATTAATTGAGAATAGTACATCAGCTTGGCAAGATATTATGTTAGAAAGTAATACTGAGTTTCAAGAAGTAACTTCCTTAATTCATGATGAAATGTTTATGGACAAAAATACTACAGCTTTGGGACTAAATCATGTGTCAAATAAAACTACTTCGTCAAAAAATATGGAAATGGTCCACCAAAACAAAGAAGGCTCTGTGCCACTAGATGCGGAATATCCAGATACATCGTTCTTCAAGACTCTGTTCTTGCCAGATTCAACAGATTGGATAAAAAGGACCCATGGCAAGAACTCCCTAAGTTCTGGGCAAAGGCCCAATCCAAAGCAATTAACATCATCGGGATCAGAAAAACCTGTGAAAGATCAGAATTTCTTGTCAGAGAAGAATAAGGTGTTAGTAGGAGAGGATGAATTTAGCAAGGGCACAGGTCTTAAAGCGATGATTTTTCCAAATAGCAAGAACGTATCTCTCACTAACTTGGCTAATGTCCAAGAAAATGATACACAGAATCAAGAAAAAAAGTCTCAGGAAGAGATAGAAAGGAAAGAAAAATCAATCCAAGAGAATGTAGTTCTGCCTCAGGTGTATACAGTGACTGGAACTAAGAATTTTCTGAAGAACCTTTTTTCACTAAGCACTAAGCAAAATGTAGAAGGTTTAGATGAGGAGACATATTCTCCAGTACTTCAAGACACCAGGTCATTGAATGGCTCAGCAAAAAGAGCAGGGATTCACATGGCCCATTTCTCAAAAATAACGGAGGAAGCAAACTTGGAAGACTTGGGAAATCAAACAAAGAAAATGCTAGATAAATATCCAAGCACCACAAAGATGTCTCCTATTCCAAGTCAGCAGAAGGCTATACCTCAACGTGATAAGCGGGATTTGAAGCAATTCAGACTCCCACTGGAAGAAATAAAGTTTGAAAGGGGGGTAATTTTGAATGACACCTCAACTCAGTGGTCCAAAAACATGAAATATTTGACCCAGGGCACCGTCACACAGATAGAGTACAACAGGAAGGAGAAAAGGGCCATTATTCAGTCATTCTTATCAGATTGTTCTGTGAGGAGTCATGACATTCAAACAAATGGCTCTGCATTACCCATTGCACAGGTCTCAGTATTCCCATCAATTAGACCTACAGATGTGACCAAGATTCCATCCCAAGACAACTCTTCTCATCCTCCAGCATCCGCCTGTAGTTATAGCTTTGTGGAAAGGAGTTCTGGGGTCCAAGAAAGCAGTCATTTCTTACAAGGAGCCAAGAGAAATAACCTTTCTTTAGCCTTCCTAACCTTGGAAGTGATTGGAGGTCAAAGAAATATCAGCGCCCTAGGGAAACGGGCCACAAACTTACTCATGTACAAGAAACTTGAGAACTCTGTTCTCTTGAAACCAGAATTGCCTGAAGCATCTGGCAAAGTTGTTCATCAGGAAGACTTTTTCCATACAAAAACTAGCAATGGTTCTCCTGCCCACCTGGATCTCAGGGAAGAGATATTCCTTCAGAAAACACAGGGACTTGTTAAATTGAATAAAGTAAATAGACCTGGAAAAGTGCCCTTTCTGAAATGGGCAACAGAAAGCTCTGAAAATACTCCCCCCAAGCTGCTGGGTCCCCTTGCTTGGGATAACCAATATGCTACCCTGATACCAAGAGAAGAGAAATCCCTAGAGAAGTCACAAAAACACAGAGCTTTTAAGACAAAAGACATCATTTTGCCCCTGGACCCTTGTGAAAACAATCATTCAATAGCAGCAATAAATGAAGTACAAGATAAGACCCAAAGAGAAGCCACCTGGGTAAAGCAAGGAGGGACTGGAAGGTTGTGGTCTCAAAATCCACCAGTCTTGAAACGCCATCAAAGGGAAATAACCCTTACTACTTTTCAGCCAGAGGAAGACAAAATTGACTATGATGATACTTTCTCACTTGATACGAAGAGAGAAGATTTTGACATTTATGATGAGGGTGAAAATCAGGACCCCCGCAGCTTTCAAAAGAGAACGCGACACTATTTTATTGCTGCAGTGGAGCGGCTCTGGGATTATGGGATGAATAGATCCCCCCATGCACTAAGAAACAGGTATGGGTACATTGATTATTCCTTTGTCCTACTGTTGTGACCTTTGACTTTACCAGGTGCTGAAACAATAGGAAAGGCACAACCAGCAGTGAGACTCCAAAGATTGAGGAAACTGAGAACCAGATGGCAAAGTCTAGATGAAGCTGAGGAGCAAATGGGAGATTAGATGATGACACTAACAATGAGAGTTACGGGATGGTAAACCCAGATGGCATGAAACTCACTCTGGTGGGATGGTGAAGAAGAGGCATCTACAAAAGGGTAGGGGGGTCAAAAGCAGCCATGGGGAGCAGGAAGAAAGTCAGCCTCACCTATCAGCCCTATGAGCTGCAGGGTAAGGTTTAGTCTCCTGAGAGCCCTGATAGAGGCAGGAGGAAGCAGTGAAGTGTGTGGTAAAGAGATTGAGGATGCAGGGAAAGTTGTTTTCCATAGTACTGGGGATCCAGAGGACAAAGTGGGAGGATTTGATTGTTAGGGGAGCAGAGGGAGGTTGGGCAGGGGAAAGAAAGCACAGAGACATTTGGAAGATAAACATAAGGAGAGTCAATCAGTCAACCAATATTTATTGAGCACCTATTATATGCCAGACACTTGCATAGACACTGGAGTGCAGCAAAGTAGGAGCCTACATTCTACTTGGGAGAGCAAGGGACAATAAATTAGCAGAAAACTAAATAGGGGAATCTTGGTGCCGTTCAAAAGGTAGACTTGAATAATATGGTAGAGTGACGGGGGTGTTACTTTAGCTGTAACGGTCAGAGAAATTCTCTTTGTGGAGTTGAGGCCTAAATGATGACAAGAGGTCAGCTAACAGAGGTCTGAGAGAAGACATTTCCAGCAGAGGGAACAGGAAATGCAAAGGCCCTGAGAATGAAACAAGTTTAGCATGTTTGAGGAACAAAAAAGGACCAACATGAATGTAGTACAGTAAGGAAGTGTGTGCAGGGGTAGGGAGATGAGTTGGCAGAGATGAGCAGTGGTCAGATAATATAGGACCTAGAGGAAGGGTAGATGCTATCCCTCTTCATTAGTCATTGTCACTTCCCAGCCTTGCTTTCTACCTCAAATGAGCCCTTATTGCTGCACAGCAACCGTAGAATATTTCCTGCTCTCCTGGACCTCTATCTTACATTTTCTGCTTTTTCCCTAAGTCTCCAACACGTTTTGCCCATTCTCCAGCACCCCTTCTCACTCCTAGCTGATGCTTTGCACTGAACTCCACAGACTTCCAACACCACATTTACTGACATCTGTACCAATATACTGTCCAGTTTTGCACTCGATCCCATTCTTTCTCCCTTCATAAAAAACGTTGCTTCAGCAAGTCCCTTGTTCTCTCTTACATCATCAGTTTCTCACTCTCCACCGGATTAGTCTCACCAGCATCGATCAAGCTATTGATTAGAACAGGGTAGTGGTGGTGAAAATCAAAAGGAATGTAAGGATGTTGATTATAATTTAAAGATAAGCAGAGAGGGCTTGCTGTTAGATTGAGTATGGAGAGGAATGGTGAGAGAAGACTCAAAGATTTTCGGGTTTTGTCCTGAGCAACTAGGTGGATGATAGTGACATTTAATGAGATGTGGAAGGCTTGAAGCAGAACAGATTTATTTGAGGAAACACTCAAGGGTCTGTTTTGTACATATTTAACTTGAGATGCCTATTAGAGATCCAAGTTGAGTTTTTAAAAAATTTCTTTTAATTTTTTTTGGCTGCATTGGGTCTTAGTTGCGGCACGCAGGATCTTCATTGAGGCATGCAGGATCTTTTCATTACAGCGCACAGGCTCTTCGTTGTGGCGTGCGGGCTTCTCTCTAGTTGTGGCATGCTGGCTCCAGGGCACGTGGGCTCTGTAGTTTGTGGCACATGGGGTCTCTAGTTGAGGCTTGCGAGCTCAGTAGTTGTGGCACATGGGCTTAGTTGCCCCGTGGCATGTGGGATCTTAGTTCCCCGACCAGGGATCGAACCCACGTCCCCTGCAGTGGAAGGTGGATTCTTTACCACTGGACCACCAGGGAAGTCCCCAAGTTGAGATGTTGAGTAGGCAGTTAGATATATGAGTCTGGAATCCAAGGAAGAGGTCTGTGCTAAAGATATAAATTTAGGAGTTATTAGCTTATTAATAGCATTCAAATAAGACTTGATGGGATGATAAGGGAGTAAAAGTAGATGTAAACCGTGCCCACTTTACGCTAGGTCCCCAAAGGGCTACATCCTCAAAGTAATGGTAAACCAGTTAACTTGCACTTCATTGACTTACAGCCCAGTTTTTTGTCATCTGTGTTGTCCATGAAATCTCTATTCTTGATCAAAATTTAAGCATGTCTTGGATTGGCAGTGCCTGCAGACATCTGGCTGAAGAATACATAAAACCTCTCTAGTATAAGAAACCAACATTCTAGGCCTCAAGTTATTTTCACAAATATTCCAGATACAACTTCTAGCACACAAAGATACTGGGTATGAAATAAAACAAGAAAAATAAGCAAGAAACCACAACTAAGGAGTCCACATCCCGCAACTAAGGAGCCGGCGAACTGCAACTAAGACCCAGTGCAACCAAATAAATAAATAAATATTTTTTAAAAATCTAAGTACTCAGTTAAGTAGAAAGGAAACTTTAAAGCAAGAGGTTTGTAGAGATAAGGAGGAAATGTTATAATAATAAAACAGTCAATTCAATAGGCAGCCATACATTCCTAAATTACTATGAACCTAATAATATAGTTTTAAAATACATAAAGCAAAACTTGACAGACTTAAATAGAGAAATAGATAAATTCTCAATCATTATCATCACTTCTATTCAATACTGTACTGAACACTCAAGCAGTAAACACATATAAAAGGTATAAAGGTTGAAAAGAAAGAAATAAAACTGTCCTTGAGTACGGATGATATGATTTTATACATATAAAAAATGTTTACAAATAAGTGATTAGAATTAACTAGGAAGGTTAGCAGGTTTGTAGAATTGAAAATCAATATACAAAATCTATTATATATCGATATAGTAGCAGCAGACAGGTAGAAAATGAAATTAAAAGAACATGTCATTTACAATGGAATGAAATAGTAACAAGTACGTAGAAATAAGTATGACAAAAATTTTTCAAGACCTCTATGGAAAAACCTATGGAAATTTATTGGGAAACTTTAAAGAAGACCTAAGTAGATGCCAAGATATACCATGTACATGTACTGGAAAATACGATATTATGAAAATGTAAACTATCCCCAAACCGATCTATAGATTCGGCACAACCTATGTGAAAATCTCAACAAGTATTTTCTCTTGCAGAACTCAACAAGCCTGATTTTAAAGTTACTAAGAAAATGCAAAGCACCAAGAATAGCCAAGACCCTCTTGAGGAAAAGGAACAAGATAGGAGGAATTGCTGTATAACATATTGAGACTTATTTTAAAGCTATAGTAATGTGATAATTGGCTTAGGAGTAAACAAATAGGTCAGTGAAAGAGAACAGAAAATCCAAAACTAGAGTCACACATTTATAGGCATTTGATTTATGGAAAAGGTGTCACAGAAGAGCAGTTTTCAATAAATGTGCTGAAATTTTTTGATATCCATATGGAAATACATTAAACTGGATCCCTAACTCGCACTATACACAAAAATCCACTAACAGTGGGTTACAAGTCTAAACATAAATATAAAACCTTAAATCTCTTAGAAAGAAAAAAAGTAAAAGAATATCTTAATAACTTCAGGGTAGGAAAAGAAAGAGAATTGATATTAAGATACAAAAAGCACTAACCATGAAGAATTTTTAAATAAATTTCACTACATTAAAATTATGACTTTATGCTCATCCAAAGGTAACAAAAAGAGAATGAAAAAATAGCCACAGAAGGGAAGATGTTTGCAGCACAAAAGGCCAACGAAGACTTATATCAAGAATATATAGAGTACTCCTTTGAATTAATAAGAAAAAAAGGCTGACTATCCAATAGAAAAATTGGTACAAAAAAGAAGAAAACAAACTTGGATAGGCAATTCCACAAGAGGAAATCCAAATGGCTACTACCTATAAGAAATTAACCTAATTATTAATCAGGGAAATGCAAAATAAAACCACAGAGACACTGCTATGCAACCACTAGAATGGCCAAAAATGTAAAAACACAGTCAATGTCAAGTGTTTGTGAAGATTTGGAGCAAATGGAACTCTCATACATTGCTGATGAAAATGGAAAATGGTGCAGTTCCACTACTAGATATGTGCCCAGCAGAAATTCATACGAAGGTTCATAGCAGGACTATGTATAAGCACCAAAAATTACTCAAATGCACATGATTGCGTTATATTCACACAGTGGAATACTATACAGCAATAGGAATGAACAAACTATAGCTACACACAACAACATAGACGAATCACAACCATAATGCTGAGTAAAAAATATCACAAGAGAATGTATGCAGTATGGTTCCATTTGCATACTTCAAAAATAGGCAAAACTAAGCTATATTCTTTAGGTATGTATACATAAGTGGTACAGTTATGAACAAAATCAAATAAATAGTTATAAACATCAGAATGGGGGTTACACTTAGTGGGAAGGGAGAGGATGTGATTGAAAAGGCAGATAACAGTGAGTCTTCTGGGCTGCTGGCAAAGTTCTTGATCTTAGTGGTGGTTGCATTTTTTGTATCAAAAGCATTTATGTTTTATGCACTTTATTGTATAGTTTTAGTTCACAGTTTTTACAGAATTTTTAAAAAGCAAAGAAAAGTGGTCCAAGGACTGAACACTGAGGCTCTCATATTTAGAGTATGTTTATAAACCCTACATCCATTCAACGTTCAACACCTACTATTTGAGCACCTACTATGTGGCAGGCACTTGTTCCAGCTGCTGGGAGTACAACAGTGGACAAAACAGACAAATCCCCCTGCTTTCATGGATCTTATATACTAGAGAAGCCTGGAAAGAGTATGTCAAGGAGGATGGAGTGGTTAACTATGCAAAATGTTGCTTAGATGTTGAGTAAGATGAGGACAGAAAATTGACTATTGGCTTTGATAAGCCACTTGCATGATTTTGTTACCACCTAAATATAGATGATCTTCATCTAGACCTCTTTTGTGAACTGCCAGTCTCCATGTATTTCCCAATATAATTCCCATAGATACCCCATGTGTCCAAAACTGTATACAGCAACCTACCCTTCTAGGGTTCTCCATCTCAGTGAACTGCATCACCATCCATCCATTTGCCCAAATCAGAAACCGGGAGGTTATATCTAATCCCTCTTTCTCCCTCCCTTCTCCATTACATTTCCAATTCATCATCAGTTCTACCAAATGCATCTCAAATACAGGGAACACAACAATGTGAGGCATTTCTACCCACCTGGTCCATGAGGATATTGCTTTTCCTCTGCTTTTTTCTCCAGAGCTGAGAATGGAGGTGTCCCTCAGTTCAAAAAGGTGGTATTTGAGGAATATGCTGATGGCTCCTTTACTCAGCCCTTATACCGCGGAGAACTAAATGAACATTTGGGACTCTTGGGACCATATATAAGAGCAGAAGTTGAAGACAACATCATGGTAAGTTGAGGACAATGAAATTACAAGAAAATTAATCCCATGTGTGTATTTTAGATTTCTGATTCTAAAAATAATGGCCATAAAAAAGAATGAAATAATGCCATTTGTAGCAACATGGATGGACCTAGACATTGTCATACTGAGTGAAGTCAGACAGAGAAAGAGAAATATCATAAGATGTTGCTTATATATGGAATCTTTAAAAAGGGTACAAATGAATTTATTTACAAAACAAATAGAGTCACAGTTGTAGAAAACAAAACTTATGGTTACCAAGGGGGAAGCGGGGAGGGAGGGATACATTGGGAGATCAGGATTGACATATACACACTACTATATATAAAACAGATAACTAGTAAGAACCTGCTGTATAGCACGGGGAACTCCACTCAATACTCTGTAATGACCTATATGGGAAAAGAATCTAAAAAAGAGTGGATAGGGCTTCCCTGGTGGCGCAGTGGTTGAGAGTCCGCCTGCCGATGAAGGGGACGCGGGTTCGTGCCCCGGTCCGGGAGGATCCCACGTGCCGCGGAGCGGCTGGGCCCGTGAGCCATGGCCACTGAGCCTGCGTGTCTGGAGCCTGTACTCCGCAACGGGAGAGGCCACAACAGTGAGAGGCCCGCGTACAGAAAAAAAAAAAAAAAAGAGTGGATACATGTATATGTATAACTGATTCACTTTGCTGTACACCTGAAACGAACACAACATTGTAAATCAACTATACTCCAATAATTTTTTTAAATAAAAATAATGTATTCTCACTTTTGAAAAAGTTTAAAGTATAGAAAATAAGGAAGTTGAAAAATAATACCATAATTATCATTTTGCTGTATGTTCTTATGTTTTTCCTATGTATTCTCTTTATGTATTCAAAATTACACAATGGATCATCCTTCTTTTTTAAATAAATACGTCATAAATATTTCTTATGTCATTAAAAACACTTCCTACATATTTTTTTTTTTAATTTTTTTTTGCGGTACACGGGCCTCTCACTGTTATGGCCTCTCCCGATGCGGAGTACAGGCTCCGGACGCGCAGGCTCAGCGGCCGTGGCTCATGGGACCAGCCGCTCCGCGGCATGTGGGATCTTCCCGGAACGGGGCACGAACCCGTGTCCCCTGCATCGGCAGGCAGACTCTCAACCACTGCGCCACCAGGGAAGCCCCCTACATATATATATTTTTAACGTCTTTATTGGAGTATAATTGCTTTACAATGGTGTGTTTCTGCTTTACAACAAAATGAATCAGTTATATATATACATATGTTCCCATATCTCTTCCCTCTTGCATCTCCCTCCCTCCCACCCTCCCTATGCCACCCCTCCAGGCGGTCACAAAGCACCGAGCTGATGTCCCTGTGCTATGCGGCTGCTTCCCACTAGCTATCTACCTTACGTTTGGTAGTGTATATATGTCCATGCCACTCTCTCACTTTGTCACAGCTTACCCTTCCCCCTCCCCATATCCTCAAGTCCATTCTTTAGTAGGTCTGTGTCTTTATTCCTGTCTTACCCCTAGGTTCTTCGTGACATTTTTTTCTTAAATTCCATATATATGTGTTAGCATATGGTATTTGTCTCTCTCCTTCTGACTTACTTCACTCTGTATGACAGACTCTAGGTCTATCCACCTCATTACAAATAGCTCAATTTCGTTTCTTTTTATGGCTGACTAATATTCCATTGTATATATGTGCCACATCTTCTTTATCCATTCATCCGATGATGGACACTTAGGTTGTTTCCATCTCCTGGCTATTGTAAAGAGAGCTGCAATGAACATTTTGGTACATGACTCTTTTAGAATTATGGTTTTCTCAGGGTATATGCCCAGTAGTGGGATTGCTGGGTCATATGGTAGTTCTATTTGTAGTTTTTTAAGGAACCTCCATACTGTTCTCCACAGTGGCTGTATCAATTTACATTCCCACCAACAGTGCAAGAGGGTTCTCTTTTCTCCACATCCTCTCTAGCATTTACTGTTTGTAGATTTTTTGATGATGGCCATTCTGACTGGTGTGAGATGATATCTCATTGTAGTTTTGATTTGCATTTCTCTAATGATTAGTGATGTTGAGCATTCTTTCATGTGTTTGTTGGCAGTCTGTATATCTTCTTCGGAGAAATGTCTATTTAGGTCTTCTGCCCATTTTTGGATTGGATTGTTTGTTTTTTTGTTATTAAGCTGCATGATCTGCTTATAAATTTTGGAGATTAATCCTTTGTCAGTTGCTTCATTTGCAAATATTTTCTCCCATTCTGAGGGTTGTCTTTGGGTCTTTTTTTTTTTTTTTTTTTAATTTTATTTATTCATTTATTTATTTTTGGCTGTGTTGGGTCTTCGTTTCTGTGCGAGGGCTTTCTCTAGTTGTGGCAAGCGGGGGTCACTCTTCATCGCGGTGCGCGGGCCTCTCACTGTCGCGGCCTCTCTTGCTGCGGAGCACAGGCTCCAGACGCGCAGAGCTCAGTATTTGTAGCTCACGGGCCCAGCTGCTCCATGGCACGTGGGATCTTCCCAGACCAGGGCTTGAACCCGTGTCCCCTGCATTGGCAGGCAGACTCTCAACCACTGCGCCACCAGGGAAGCCCTGTCTTTGGGTCTTGTTTATGGTTTCCTTTGCTGTGCAAAAGCTTTGAAGTTTCATTAGGTTCCCATTTGTTTATTTTTGTTTTTATTTCCATTTCTCTAGGAGGTGGGTCAGAAAGGATCTTGCTGTGATTTATGTCATAGAGTATTCTGCCTATATTTTCCTCTAAGAGTTTGATAGTTTCTGGCCTTACATTTAGGTCTTTAATCCATTTTGAGCTTATTTTTGTGTATGCTGTTAGGGAGTGATCTAGTCTCATACTTTTACATGTACCTGTCCAGTTTTCCCAGCACCACTTATTGAAGAGGCTGTCCTTTCCCCACTATATATTCCTGCCTCCTTTATCAAAGATAAGGTGACCATATGTGCGTGGGTTTATCTCTGGGCTTCCTATCCTGTTCCATTGATCTATCTTTCTGTTTTTGTGCCAGTACCATACTGTCTTGATTCCTGTAGCTTTGTAGTATAGTCTGAAGTCCGGGAGCCAGATTCCTCCAGCTCCGTTTTTCGTTCTCAAGATTCCCTTGGCTATTTGGGGTCTTTTGTGTTTCCATACAAATTCTGAAATTTTTTGTTCTAGTTCTGTGAAAAATGCCATTGGTAGTTTGATAGGGATTGCATTGAATCTGTAGATTGCTTTGGGTAGTAGAGTCATTTTCACAATGTTGATTCTTCCAATCCAAGAACATGGTATATCTCTCCATCTATTTGTATCATCTTTAATTTCTTTCATCAGTGTCTTATAATTTTCTGCATACAGGTCTTTTGTCTCCTTAGGTAGGTTTATTCCTAGATATTTTATTCTTTTTGTTGCAGTGGTAAATGGGAGTATTTTCTTGATTTCACTTTCAGATTTTTCATCATTAGTGTATAGGAATGCCAGAGATTTCTGTGCATTAATTTTGTATCCTGCTACTTTACCAAATTCATTGATTAGCTCTAGTAGTTTTCTGGTACCATCTTTAGGATTCTCTATGTATAGTATCATGTCATCTGCAAACAGTGACAGCTTTACTTCTTCTTTTCCAATTTGGATTCCTTTTATTTCCTTTTCTTCTCTGATTGCTGTAGCTAAAACTTCCAAAAATATGTTGAATAATAGTGGTGAGAGTGGGCAACCTTGTCTTCTTCCTGATCTTAGTGGAAATGCTTTCAGTTTTTCACCCTTGAGGACGATGTTGGCTGTGGGTTTGTCATATATGGCTTTTATTACGTTGAGGAAAGTTCCCTGTATGCCTACTTTCCTGCAGCTTTTTTATCATAAATGGGTATTGAATTTTGTCGAAAGCTTTCTCTGCCTCTACTGAGATGATCATATGGTTTTTCTCCTTCAATTTGTTAATATGGTGTATCACGTTGATTGATTTGCGTATACTGAAGAATCCTTGCATTCCTGGAATAAACCCCACTTGATCATGGTGTATGCTCCTTTTAATGTGCTGTTCAATTCTGTTTGCTAGTATTTTGTTGACGATTTTTGCATCTATGTTCATCAGTGATATTGGCCTGTAGTTTTCTTTCTTTGTGATATCTTTGTCTGGTTTTGGTATCAGGGTGATGGTGGCCTCGTAGAATTAGTTTGGGAGTGTTCCTCCCTCTGGTATATTTTGGAAGAGTTTGAGAAGGATAGGTGTTAGCTCTTCTCTAAATGTTTGATAGAATTTGCCTGTGAAGCCATCTGGTCCTGGGCTTTTGTTTGTTGGAAGATTTTTTTTTTTTTTTTTTTTTTTTTTTTTTTTTTTTTTTTTTTTGCGGTATGCGGGCCTCTCACAGTTGTGGCCTCTCCCGTTGCGGAGCACTGGCTCCGGACACGCAGGCTCAGCGGCCATGGCTCACGGGCCCAGCCGCTCCACGGCATGTGGGATCTTCCCAGACCGGGGCATGAACCCGTGTCCCCTGCATCGGCAGGCGGACTCCCAACCACAGCGCCACCAGGGAAGCCCTGTTGGAAGATTTTTAATCACAGTTTCAATTTCAGTGCTTGTGATTGGTCTGTTCATATTTTCTATTTCTTCCTGATTCAGTCTTGGAAGGTTGTGCTTTTCTAAGAATGTGTCCATTTCTTCCAGGTTGTCCATTTTATTGGCATAGAGTTGCTTGTAGTAATCTCTCATGATCTTTTGTATTTCTGCAGTGTCAGTTGTTACTTCTCCTTTTTCATTTCTAATTCTGTTGATTTGAGTCTTCTCCCTTTTTTTCTTGATGAGTCTGGCTAATGGTTTATCAATTTTGTTTATCTTCTCAAAGAACCAGCTTTTAGTTTTATTGATCTTTGCTATCGTTTCCTTCATTTCTTTTTCATTTATTTCTGATCTGATTTTTATGATTTCTTTCCTTCTGCTAACTTTGGGGGTTTTTTGTTCTTCTTTCTCTAATTGCTTTAGGTGCAAGGTTAGGTTGTTTATTCGAGATGTTTCCTGTTTCTTAAGGTAGGATTCTATTGCTATAAGCTTCCCGCTTAGAACTGCTTTTGCTGCATCCCATAGATTTTGGGTCGTCGTGTCTCCATTGTCATTTGTTTCTAGGTATTTTTTGATTTCCTCTTTGATTTCTTCAGTGATCACTTCGTTATTAAGTAGTGTATTGTTTAGCCTCCATGTGTTTGTATTTTTTACAGATCTTTTCCTGTAATTGATATCTAGTCTCATAGCATTGTGGTCGGAAAAGATACTTGATACAATTTCAGTTTTCTTATATTTACCAAGGCTTGATTTGTGACCCAAGATATGATCTATCCTGGAGAATGTTCCATGAGCACTTGAGAAAAATGTGTATTCTGTTGTTTTTGGATGGAATGTCCTATAAATATCAATTAAGTCCATCTTGTTTAATGTATCATTTAAAGCTTGTGTTTCCTTATTTATTTATTTTCATTTTGGATGATCTTTCCATTGGTGATAGTGGGGTGTTAAAGTCCCCTACTATGAATGTGTTACTGTCGATGTCCCCTTTTATGGCTGTTAGTATTTGCCTTATGTACTGAGGTGCGCCTATGTTGGGTGCATAAATATTTACAGTTGTTATATCTTCTTCTTGGATCCCTTGATCATTATGTAGTGTCCTTCTTTGTCTCTTCTAATAGTGTTTATTTTTTTTTTTTTTTTTAATTTATTTATTTATTTATTTATTTGCGGTACGCGGGCCTTCTCACTGCTGTGGCCTCTCCCGTTGCGGAGCACAGGTTCAGGACGCGCAGGCCCAGCGGGCCATGGCTCGTGGGCCCAGCCACTCCGCAGTACGTGGGATCTTCCCGGACCGGGGCACGAACCCGTGTCCCCTGCATCGGCAGGCGGACTCCCAACCACTGCGCCACCAGGGAAGCCCTAGTGTTTATTTTTAAGCCTATTTTGTCTGATATGAGAATTGCTACTCCAGCTTTCTTTTGGTTTCCATTTGCATGAAATATCTTTTTCCATCCCCTTACTTTCAGTCTGTATATGTCTCTAGGTCTGAAGTGGGTCTCTTGTAGACAGCAAATATATGGGTCTTGTTTTTGTATCCATTCAGCCAGTCTGTGTCTTTTGGTGGGAGCATTTAATCCATTTACATTTAAGGTAATTATCGATATGTATGTTCTTATTCCCATTTTCTTAATTTTTTGGGGTTCTTTATTGTAGGTCTTTTCCTTTTCTTGTGTTTCTTGCCTAGAGAAGTTCCTTTAGCAGTTGTTGTAGAGCTGGTTTGGTGGTGCTGAACTCTCTCAGCTTTTGCTTGTCTGTAAAGGTTTTAATTTCTCCATCAAATCTGAATGAGATCCTTGCTGGGTACAGTAATCTTGGTTGCAGGTTTTTCTCCTTCATCACTTTAAATATGTCCTGCCACTCCCTTCTGGCTTGCAGAGTTTCTGCTCAAAGATCAGCTGTTAACCTTATGGGGATTCCCTTGTGTATTATTTATTGTTTTTCCCTTGCTGCTTTTAATATGTTTTCTTTGTATTTAATTTTTGACAGTTTGATTAATATGTGTCTTGGCATATTTTTCCTTGGATTTATCCTGTATGGGACTCTCTGTGCTTCCTGGACTTGATTAACTATTTCCTTTCCCATATTAGGGAAGTTTTCAACTATAATCTCTTCAAATATTTTCTCAGTCCCTTTCTTTTTCTCTTCTTCTTCTGCGACCCCTATAATTCGAATGTTGGTGTGTTTAATGTTGTCCCAGAGGTCTCTAAGACTGTTCTCAGTTCTTTTCATTCTTTTTTCTTTATTCTGCTCTGCAGTAGTTATTTCCACTATTTTATCTTCCAGGTCACTTATCCGTTCTTCTGCCTCAGTTATTCTGCTATTGATCCCATCTAGAGTATTTTTAATTTCATTTATTGTGATGTTCATCGTTGTTTGTTTCATCTTTAGTTCTTCTAGGTCCTTGTTAAATGTTTCTTGCATTTTGTCTATTCTAGTTCCAAGATTTTGGATCATCTTTACTATCATTATTCTGAATTCTTTTTCAGGTAGACTGCCTATTTCCTCTTCATTTGTTAGGTCTGGTGGGTTTTTACCTTGCTCCTTCATCTGCTGTGTGTTTTTCTGTCTTCCCATTTTGCTTGTCTTACTGTGTTTGGGGTCTCCTCTTTGCAGGCTGCAGGTTCGTAGTTCCCGTTGTTTTTGGTGTCTGTCCCCAGTGGCTAAGGTTGGTTCAGTGGGTTGTGTAGGCTTCCTGGTGGAGGGGACTAGTGCCTGTGTTCTGGTGGATGAGGCTGGATCTTGTCTTTCTGGTGGGCAGGTCCATGTCTGATGGTGTGTTTTGGGGTGTCTGTGGACTTATTATGATTTTAGGCAGCCTCTCTGCTAATGGGTGGGGTTGTGTTCCTGTCTTGCTAGTTGTTTGGCATAGGATGTCCAGCACTGTAGCTTGCTGGTCGTTGAGTGAAGCTGGGTGCTGGTGTTGAGATGGAGATCTCTGGGAGATTTTAGCCGTTTGATATTATGTGGGGCTGGGAGGTCTCTTGTGGACCAGTGTCCTGAAGTTGGCTGTCCCACCTCAGAGGCACAGCACTGACTGCTGACTGCAGCACCAAGAGCCTTTCATCCACACGGCTCAGAATAAAAGGGAGAAAAGTAGAAAGAAAGAATTAGTAGAAGCAGAAAGAAAGAAAGAAACAAAGGGAGGGAGGGAGGGAGGAAGGAAGGAAGGTAGGAGGGAAGGAAGGAAGGAAAAGAAGAAAGAAAGAAGATAAAGTAAAATAAAATAAAGTAAGATAAAATATAATAAAGTTATTAAAGTAAAAAAAAAATTATTAAGAGAAAAAAAAAAAAGGACGGATAGAACCCTAGGATAAATGGGGAAAGCAAAGCTATACAGACAAGATCTCACACAGAAGCATACACATACACACAAAAAGAGGAAAAGGGGGAAAAATCATAAATCTTGCTGTCATAGTCCACCTCCTCAATTTGGGATGAGTCATTGTCTATTCATGGATTCCGCAGCTGCAGGGTACATCAAGTTGACTGTGGAGCTTTAATCCGCTGCTTCTGAGGCTGCTGGGAGAGATTTCCCTTTCTCTTCCTTGTTCGCACAGCTCCCAGGGGCTCAACTTTGGATTTGGCCCCGCCTCTGCGTGTAGGTCGCTGGAGGGCGTCTGTTCTTCGCTCAGACAGAGCGGGGTTAAAGGAGCCGCTGATTTGGGGGCTCTGGTTCACTCAGGCCGGGGGGGAGGGAGGGGCGCAGAGTGCGGGACGGGCCTGCGGCGGCAGAGGCCGGCGTGACGTTGCACCAGCCTGAGGCGCGCCGTGCGTTCTCCCGGGGGAGTTGTCCCTGGATCCCGGGACCCTGGCAGTGGCGGGCTGCACAGGCTCCCCGGAAGGGGGGTGTGGAGAGTGACCTGTGCTCACACACAGGCTTCTTGGTGGCGGCAGCAGCAGCCTTAGCGTCTCCTGCCCGTCTCTGGGGTCCGCGCTTTTAGCCGCGGCTCGCGCCCGTCTCTGGAGCTCCTTTAAGCAGCGCTCTTAATCCCCTCTCCTCGCGCACCAGGAAACAAAAACCCTACGTATATTTTTAAATGATGGAATATTAGTCCATTATATGATTTTATGGTTTACTTAACCATCTACTTTGAACAACGTTTTAGATAGTTTCTTTTTTTTTTTTTTTTTTTTACTATTTAAGTAATGCTGCAGCCACAACCTTTTTCCTAGGATAAAATTCCAGGAGTGCAATGTACATGAACATTTTAAGACTTTCTCTAATGAATTATCTATTAATGTTCTTTGCATAGTTGAAATTTTTGGAGGGAGTGCTTTTCTTGTTCATTTATATTACCTTGTATATTATAGATCATTGATATATTAATGATCATTGATCATTTTAGTGAATAATATTTTTCCAAGTTTGTTTTCTCTTAATTTTGTATATAATGGTTTTTAAAATAAAACAGGTTTGAAATTTTAGGTAGTAACCCATAAATCTTTCCTTTATGACACTTTCATAGCTTTTTTGTTTATTAAAATCCTTCCCTATACAGAGATTTTTTTTCTTAAAATCACCTATACTTTTTTCAACTTTCTTTTACAGTTTAATTTCTTAACATTTAATTTTTTAATCCATCAATAATTGCTGTAGACTGGAATTTGTTTTTGGTGTGAGCCAAAGATCAGGGTAGTTTTATTTTTTCCAGAAACAGTCATCCATTGTCCCAATTGATTGTTTACATGAAGGATATAGGAGGATCTAAAATTATGGGATTGTGAGTGAATTTTTTTCTGACTTCAATTTTATTTTACTTTCCATATGTCGCATGAAAATGTATAATTTTTTTAATTTGAAAAACAAGTCTTCTTTAAATATCATAAGTATTCATCCTGGTATTTGTCATGAAGAACCTTAATTTAAGAGTATCAGTTCCTGGAGTTAGGGTCTCTTAAAACCCCTGTGGTGATATTTTCCCTTTTACTTTGGAATTGCCTTTAAGTATTTAGAAATTTTCTCCTTTGCAACTTTGAGTTCATCCCATAAAGATTTTGGAATTCAAAAATGTCTGTTTCTTTTGTAGATCTTTAGGTTTGGGTTCTAACAACATCCATACTCTGTACTATTTCCTCCAGCTACTAAAAACCTGGATAAAAACCCCCCAAATTGGCATTGCTATTAGGGATATAAACCCTAACCTAAGAACTTTACAAGATCTTAAAACATAACACTTGCTTTTTTTATTTCTTTTCTTTTTTTTTTCTTGCTCTGCAGGTAACATTTAAAAACCAGGCATCTCGTCCCTACTCCTTCTATTCTAGCCTTATTTCTTATGAGGAAGATCAGAGGCAAGGAGCAGAACTTAGAAAAAAGTTTGTCAAGCCTAATGAAACCAAAACTTACTTTTGGAAAGTGCAGCATCATATGGCACCAACTAAAGATGAGTTTGACTGCAAAGCCTGGGCTTATTTTTCTGATGTTGATCTGGTAAGCAGGTCTATGTTGTGCTGGCCTCTTTCTGGTTTAAAAGAAAGAGGTCTTTGTGTTATGTTTGAAGTTTGGTATTTATCCTAAGCATAATGGGAAGCCTTAAATAGGGGAGGTGTCATCATATTTATGGCTTAGACATATCGCTCTGGAATCTACTAAAGAGGAAGAAATTGTACTGTGGGAAGATGGGGAGTGGGTTGGAGTGGCATAAAAGTTGACGAGAAATCCACTCTGGTTCATGGGTGAGAGAACTTTTGCTCATAGGACTGGTGTCTTTCAGGAAAAAGATGTGCACTCAGGCTTGATTGGACCCCTTCTGATCTGCCGCACAAACACTCTGAGCGCTGCCCATGGGAGACAAGTGACAGTGCAGGAATTTGCTCTGTTTTTCACTATTTTTGATGAGACCAAGAGCTGGTACTTCACTGAAAACATGGAAAGGAACTGCAGGGCTCCCTGCAACATCCAGATGGAGGACCCCACTTTTAGAGAAAAGTATCGCTTCCATGGTAATATATTCCACACCCAAATATTACTCGCTGTGAAATGAACCTTGAGCCTGAGGTTTCGACATTGTATGATTTGAGACTATATGTACGGGAGTGGAATCCTCATAGGGATCAATATTTTTTGACTGGAGTGGAGGGAAAGACACTTATACAATAGATTTTAACAGCTTTCTCTGTGTTCTTTCTCCAGCAATCAATGGCTATGTGATGGATACGCTACCTGGTTTAGCAATGGCTCAGGATCAAAAGATCCGATGGTATCTGCTCAGCATGGGCAGCAATGAAAATATCCATTCTATTCATTTCAGTGGACATGTGTTCACTGTACGGAAAAAGGAGGAGTATAAAATGGCAGTCTACAACCTTTACCCGGGTACGAGCCACTTTGTGCTCTTTCTTCAACTTACTGTGCTTGCTGAAAACCTACTTTAAAGGTCTGTGCCCTGGGGGTATGTCCAGTGAACAAAGCAGACCAACTCCCTGCTCTCGGGTAGCTTACTCTTTCAAGTAACTTACCCTACAGAGAGATACTAAATAAATTAGCAAGTGAACATGATAATTTCAGATACAGATAATGTGCTATAAAGGAAATAGAACAGAATAAATGGATAATTGATGTCACAGCACTTTCCTAGGAAAAAGGGATTTTTCTACCACCTCAAATCCCACATGGCACCAGTAGTTTCCCAAAGACTGATTTGTTTATGTATGAAAGCAGTATATTGATTAAGCACTCCTCACAATGCTGATCAAAACATAATTTCATCTTAGTCTCCAGTGTCCCTTTAAAACAGCTTTAATAGTGGAAGTAAACTTCCCCTGTTTCTGTGTAAAAATTCTGATAGGCCCAGTGACTTTAAGCTCACTTTTTTTTTAAACATCTTTATTGGAGTAGAGTTCCTTTACAGTGGTGTGTTAGTTGCTGCTGTATAACAAAGTGAATCAGCTATACGTATACTTATATCCTCATATCCCCTCCCTCTTGCGTCTCCTTCCCACCCTCCCTATCCCACCCCTCTAGGTGGTCACAAAGCACCGAGCTGATCTCCCTGTGCTATGCAGCTGCTTCCCACTAGCTATCTATTTTACGTTTGGTAGTGTATATATGTCCATGCCACTCTCTCACTTCGTCCCAGCTTACCCTTCCCCCTCCCTGTGTCCTCAAGTCCATTCTCTGTGTCGCTTCTTTATTCCTGTCCTGCCCCTAGGTTCTTCAGGACCTTTTTTTTTTTTAACTCTATATATATGTGTTAGCATATGGTATTTGTTTTTCTCTTTCGGACTTACTTCACTCTGTACGACTGACTCTGGGTCCATCCACCTCACTACAAATAACTCAATTTCATTTCTTTTTATGGCTGACTAATATTCCATTGTATATATGTGCCACATCTTCTTTATACATTCCTCTGTCGATGAACACTTAGGTTGCTTCCATGTCGTGGCTATTGTAAATAGTGCTTCAGTGAACATTGTGGTACATGACTCATTTTGAATTATGGTTTTCTCAGGGTATATGCCCAGTAGTGGGATTGCTGGATCATATGGTAGTTCTACTTTTAGTTTTTTAAGGAACCTCCATACTGTTCTCCATAGTGGCTATATCAATTTATATTCCCACCAACAGTGCAAGAGGGTTCCTTTTCTCCACACCCTCTCCAGCATTTATTGTTTCTAGACTTTGATGATGGCCATTCTGACTAGTGTGAGGTGATACCACATTGTAGTTTTAATATGCATTTCTCTAATGATTAGTGATGTTGAGCATCCTTTCATGTGCTTGTTGGCAATCTGTATATCTTTGGAGAAATGTCTGTTTAGGTCTTCTGCCCATTTTTGGGTTGAGTTGGTTTATTTTTGATATTGAGCTGCATGAGCTGCTTCTATATTTGAGAGATTAATCCTTTGTCAGTTGCTTCGCTGGCAAATATTTTCTCCCAATCTGAGGGTTGTCTTCTCGTCTTGTTTATGGTTGCCTTGGCTATGCAAAAGCTTTGAAGTTTCATTAGGTCCCATTTGTTTATTTTTGTTTTTATTTCCATTTCTCTAGGAGGTGGGTCAAAAAGGAACTTGCTGTGATTTATGTCATAAGGTGTTCTGCCTATGTTTTCTTCTAAGAGTTTTATAGTGTCTGGCCTTACATTTAGGTCTTTAACGCATTTTGAATTTATTTTTGTGTATGGTGTTAGGAAGTAGTTTTTTTGTTTGTTTTTGCGGTACGCGGGCCTCTCACTATTGTGGCCTCTCCCGTTGTGGAGCACAGGCTCCAGACACGCAGGCTTAGCGGCCATGGCTCACGGGCCCAGCCGCTCTGCAGCATGTGGGATCTTCCCAGACCGGGGCACGAACCCGTGTCCCCTGCATCGGCAGGCGGACTCTCAACCACCGCACCACCAGGGAAGCCCAGAAAGTGTTTTAATTTCATTCTTTTACATGTAGCTGTCCAGTTTTCCCAGCACCACTTATTGAAGAGGCTCTCTTTTCTCCATTGTCTATTCTTGTCTCCTTTTTCAAAGGTAAGGTGACTATATGTGCGTGGGTTTATCTCTGGGCTTTCTATCATGTTCCATTGATCTATATTTCTGTTTTTGTGCCAGTACCATACTGTCTTGATGACTGTAGCTTTGTAGTATAGTCTGAAGTCAGGGAGTCTGATTCCTCCACCTCCGTATTTCTTTCTCAAGATTGCTTTGGCTATTCGGGGTCTTTTGTGTCTCCATACAAACTTTAAGACTTTTTGTTCTAGTTCTGTGAAAAATGCCATTGGTAGTTTGATAGGGATTGCATTGAATTTGTAGATTGCTTTGGGTAGTATAGTCATTTTCACAATGTTGATTCTTCCAATCCAAGAACATGGTATATCTCTCTGTTTGTATCATCTTTAATTTCTTTCATCAGTGTCTTACAGTTTTCTGCATACAGGTCTTTTGTTTCCTTAAGTAGGTTTATTCCTAGGTATTTTATTCTTTTTGTTGCAATGGTAAATGGAAGTGTTTCCGTAATTTCTCTTCAGATATTTTTGTCATTAGTGTATAGGAATGCAAGAGATTTCTGTGCATTAATTTTGTATCCTGCTACTTTACCCAATTCATTGATTAGCTCTAGTAGTTTTCTGGTGGCATCTTTAGGATTCTCTGTGTATAGTATCATGTCATCTGCAAACAGTGACAGTTTTACTTCTTCTTTTCAGTTTGGATTCCTTTTATTTCCTTTTCTTCTCTGATTGCCGTGGCTAAAACTTCCAAAACTATGTTGAATAATAGTGGTGAGAGTGGGCAGCCTTGTCTTGTTCTTGATCTTAGTGGAAATGGTTTCAAATTTTCACCATTAAAAATGATGTTGGCTGTGGGTTTGTTATATATGGCCATATATTGCCATATATGGCCCACATATGATTGAGGTAAGTTCCCTCTGTGCCTACTTTCTGGAGCATTTTTATCATAAATTGGTGTTGAATTTTGTCAAAAGCTTTTTCTGCATCTATTGAGACGATCATATGGTTTTTATCCTTCAATTTGTCAATATGGATTATCACGTTGATTGATTTGCGTATATTGAAGAATCCTTGCATTCCTGGAATAAACCCCACTTAATCATGGTGTATGATCCTTTTAATGTGCTGTTGGATTCTGTTTGCTAGTATTTTTTTGAGGATTTTTTCATCTATGTTCATCAGTGATATTGGCCTGTAGTTTTCTTTCTTTGTGACATCCTTGGCTGGTTTTGGTATCAGGGTGATGGTGGCCTCGTAGAATTAGTTTGGGAGTGTTCCTCACTCTGGTATATTTTGGAAGAGTTTGAGAAGGATAGGTGTTAGCTCTTTTCTAAATGTTTGATAGAATTCGCCTGTGAACCCATCTGGTTCCGGGCATTTGTTTGTTGGAAGATTTTTAATCACAGTTTCAATTTCAGTGCTTGTGATTGGTTTGTTTATATTTTCTATTTCTTCCTGGTTCAGTCTCGGAAGGTTGTGCATTTCTAAGAATTTGTCCATTTCTTCCAGGTTGTCCATTTTATTGGCATAGAGTTGCTTGTAGTAGTTTCTCATGATCCTTTGTATTTCTGCAGTGTCAGTTGTTACTTCTCCTTTTTCATTTCTAATTCTATTGATTTGAGTCTTCTCCCTTTTTTTCTTGATGAGTCTGGCTAATGGTTTATCAATATTTGTTTATCTTCTCAAAGAACCAGCTTTTAGTTTTATTGATCTTTGCTATAGTTTCCTTCATTTCCTTTTCATTTATTTCTGATATGATCTTTATGGTTTCTTCCCTTCTGCTAATGTTGGGGTTTTTTGTTCTTCTTTTTCTAATTGATTTAGGTGTAATGTGTGGGGTTGTGTTCCTGTCTCGCTAGTTGTTTGGCGTGGGGCATCCAGCACTGGAGCTTGCTGGTCATTGAGTGGAGCTGGGTCTTAGCGTTGAGATGGAGATCTCTGGGAGAGCTCTTGCCATATGATATTACATGGGCCCAGGAGGTCTCTGGTGGTCCAATGTCCTGAACTCGTCTCTCCTACTTCAGAGGCTCAGGCCTGACACCCAGCGGGAGCACCAAGACCCTGTCAGCAACACGGCTCAGAAGAAAAGGGAGAAGCTCCTCCTACCATACTCTGCTCACTCTTAAGTAATAAACAGTCCTGCAGTCACTTTACATCACAAATGTAGTTCAGGTCACAAATTACAATGTCTACTCCAGGATATTAATCAAAATTCTGAACTTGATTTAAGTTCAGTATCTCCTCCTCCAAGTTGGTTGAGTTTTCTGTTTCTCTACCTTATGCTTCCCCCTCCACTCCTGGCTGGTTGCTGATCTGAACCGCAGCGTGGCAAGGGTAGAGGTGAGGGATGGCACCACTGTCTGCACCAGGCAGATATTTCAATCTGACTCTTTTTTTGGTGGGGTACTTTCAGGGGCTCTTCAGAGACTCCCTTTTGGGACCGTCCCTCATGAAATCCCCTTGACCTGGTTGTTTCCACCTTTATTCTGGGTGGTCACTGTGACTGATTCCTCAGCCCCTCATCATTCACCCTCTAGCTTCTTGCTCCTGGAGTTACTTTACCCCTCAAGGCAGGGAGCCCACATCTCGTCAATGAGAAATACACCTCTGGCTTCGAAAAGCACTGAGTGCAGGCCCATCTTTCTCCTGTCTCCACCACCAAAGCATCCCGTCACCCAGTCTCTCCCATTTCCTGGGGTCAGCACTCAATTTCCAGGGCCTCCACCTGTAGGGGTCACATGCCAAGCACTCTGGGTTTGAGGGGTCCAAGAATGGTGCAACTGACTTGGGTAGATCTCCTGTGATATTCTGCATAAGCCAGTGTATCTTATGCCCATTTGTGTGAAAAGAAATAATTTTTGTTCCTTTTGGTTTTGATAAGGTGTTTTTGAGACAGTGGAAATGCTACCATCCAAAGTTGGAATTTGGCGGATAGAATGTCTTATTGGCGAACACCTGCAAGCTGGGATGAGCACTCTCTTCCTGGTGTACAACAAGAGTGAGTGGCACCTACCTCTGTACCTCTTTCCCCCTTCCTAGGGCGGTTGCTTTTGTCAGGAAATGAATACCAGCTCTCAGTCATTTCCAAATCTAAACTTAATATTGCTGGTAGAAATCATCAGAGTCCTCAGAGGAGGGCAGCTATGCTTGGAGCTTTGAACACTTCGACCCTGAAGCTCCAAGAGCAAATTTTGAAGCTTAGTTTTGGTTCAGTTACCAAAGATAAGTTACAAATATCATTTGGAAGAATTTGAGTCTTCACCCTAAACAAGTAGGAGAACCGCTGGTCTACTTACGTGTGGACCTAGTTTCCTCGGCTGTACAATGTGAGTAGCGGTAGCGCCTGCCTGTTGGAGTGAATTAAATGATATAGTGCAGAAGAATATTTAGTACAGCTCTTGGCACATAGTAAACACTAAAAAGTATGAGCATTTGTTGGTGTCCTCATTGACTTGCATTTGTGCAGCTATACTTTCTGCACTTCTAACTATTGTGCTCCCTTCATGTGATTTCAGAATGTCAGACTCCACTGGGAATGGCTTCTGGACGCATTAGAGATTTTCAGATTACAGCTTCAGGACAATATGGTAAATACTATTCCTTTCTCTTAAAGCACTGGGCTGATTATATCTTTTTTATTTCTATTGGAAAGATTCAGATAACCAATCCATCTCCATAGGTGCCTTTCAAATCTATTTTCTCTTCTCCATTTCCCAGTGTGAGCATCTTAATTCAGGCCATCATCACTTCTCACCTGAGTAATGCCACTGCCTCCTTAAATGTCCTGCCTGCCTTCCATATGGCTTCCCTTGAGTCCATTCTCTTCACTGTAGCAAGAAGCTACATTTTTCTGTGAGCAGTGATAGAAAGCTTGAACTGGATCTAGAGAGAGTTCTCAAACTACAGCCCGCAGGCCACATCCAGCCCATCACTTGATTTTGTATGGCCTTCAAGCTAAGAATCACTTTTCTATTCTTAAATTATTGGGGGGAAAAAACGAAAGAAGAATAGTATTTCATGACATGTGAAAATTATATGAAATTCTAATTTCACTGTCCATAAAGAAGCCACACCCTTTCATTTACAATCATCTGTGGCCGCTTTTGCTCTACAACAGCATTTAAGTAATTGCAACAAGACCAGATGATCTGCAAAGGTTAAATTATTTACAGAAAAAAGTTGGCCAAACTCTGTTTTAGAGGGAAAAAATTGCATTCGAAAAAGAGGCTTGAAAAACAAACAAACAAATTGCTGGAGGAATTACCAAATTGTAGGCCACTTTGAAAAAAAAAAAAGAAAAAGAGGGCTCCCCTGGTGGCGCAGTGGCTGAGAGTCCACCTGCCGATGCAGGGGACACGAGTTCGTGCCCCCGTCCGGGAGGATCCCACATGCTGCAGAGCGGCTGGGCCCGTGAGCCATGGCCGCTGAGCCTGCGTGTCCGGAGCCTGTGCTCCGCAACGGGAGAGGCCGCAACAGTGAGAGGCCCACGTACCGCAAAAAAAAAAAAAAAAAAAAAAGAAAAAAGAAAAAGAGGCTTGAAAGTTATATACTAAAATAGTGTTATTTTTCTCTGGGTGGAAGTATGGTGTTTTTTACTTCTTTTATTTTTATTTTTACTTACGTTTTATATTTTATTTTCTAATTTTTCTCTAGTGAACATACATTAGGTAATAAAGAAATAATAATATTATTTGATAGTGATGGTAACACATTCCAGTATTAGCTAACTAGAGGTACTAACAATCAACAAAATTATTAAATTTTAGAAGATACAATGGACAACAAGGACAGGCCTGGTAGTAGTCACTGATGAGAGTTCTCAATCTATAGCCCGCAGGCCACATTGGTAGTCATTGATACTAATATGCTTTATGCCTTTAACGTCTCCACAGCTAGCATTAACCTTTCTCAAGAGAGTAATTTTATTCCTAAGTGACTAGGACCAACCCAGCTGAATCTAATCTCTCTCCCCTTTCTTGGGCAAAGGACAGTGGGCCCCAAAGCTGGCCAGACTTCATTATTCTGGATCAATCAATGCCTGGAGCACCAAGGACCCCTTTTCCTGGATCAAGGTTAGAAAATGCATCGCATTCCATCACATCACACATTCCTCTTGCAAGCTCAAAGCGTTTTATAGTTTTATATCTCCTTTATACCAAAGTCATTTTCATCAAACTCCATGTAATAGACGAGGAAAGAACTGAAGAATAGAGTGGCTTATGATTTGTACCAAAAGAGTCAGAAATGAAAGACTCAGGAATAGAATTGAGTACACTGTGTTTTTAATCTTTCTGTTGCGATTAGAATCTCTGAATATTTTCTATAACATTGAACTTACCACCTCCCAAGACTGTATTCTATCTTTAGATGCCTTCAACTGCCTAGATGTCCTTGAGTCCTCCAGTCCCTTCATTTTAATACAAAAAAAAATGGCTCAATCCCCCATCCCACAAGCCAAGAAAATGTGGCTTCTTCATTTTCTAAAACTGAATCTTTCTTCTTCACAATTTCTACACCACCCAGTAGTAAGAAACACCTACTGAAGTTAGTCCAATCTGATAAACCAACTTGGAGCCATAACTGAAAGTGTCCTAGATTAACTCAATTTCTTTTTAAATGACCCAGTCTTTCATATTTTCTCACTTCCCCATTTCCTCTGGAGCAGTGCTGTCCAATAGAAATGTAACGTGACCCACAAATGCAAACCACACATGTAATTTTACATTTTCTAGTAGCTGCATTAAAAAAAGGAACATCATTAAAATTTTAATGATTTTCATTAAAATGAAAATCATTTTAATAATACATTTTCTTGGGAATTCCCTGGTGGTCCAGTGGTTAGGACTCTGTGCTTTCAGTGCTGAGGGCCTGGGTTCAATCCCTGGTTGGGGAACTAAGATCCTACAAGCTACACAGCACAGCCAAAAAAATAACAATAATAATACTACATTTTCTTTAACCCGAAATATCCAAAAATATTTTCACATCAACATGTGATCAGTCAGGACTAATTTACACACGTTTTACCACCTACTTCCCCCACCTGCATCCTCTTCTAGTCCGTTAGCTTTCATCTTTTTCTCAGTCAGCTGAGGAAATTCCCCTACATACTTTACTCCTTTGCAAGATTGCATCTGCTCTCCTATTTTCCCTGAGGTTAAAAAGATAAGTAGGGGACTTCCCTGGTGGCGCAGTGGTTAAACATCCGCCTGCCAATGAAGGGGACACAGGTTTGAGCCCTGGTCCGGGAAGATCCCACATGCCGCGGAGCAGCTAAGCCAGTGTGCCACAACTACTGAGCCTGCGTTCTAGAGTCTGCGAGCCACACCTAATGAGCTCACGTGCCACAACTACTGAAGCCCACGCGCCTAGAGCCCGTGCTCCGCAACAAGAACCCACCGCAGTGAGAAGCCTGCGCACCGCAACGAAGAGTAGCCCCCGCTCGCTGCAACTAGAGAAAGCCCGCACGCAGGAACGAAGACCAGCCAAAGATAAATAAATTAATTAATTTAAAAAAATAAAATAAAATAATAAATAGGGATCAGGGAAAGATGAGCTAGCTTACCAGCAAGCAGACACAAAGAGTACATCTGTTAATGCCACATCAGCTCATTTTTTTTTGTTTTGTAGGCACTGCCAATTATGACTCAATTTGAGCTGACTGTTCGCTAATTCCTAAGCATTTTTTTTTGTTTGTGAAGCTGCCAAACCAGATGTTCCCACCTTGTATTTCTGTGGTTATCACTTTCAACTTTATATGTATCACCGCATAGTGGACATTTTAATCTATTTGGCTGCCCTGCATCTGTTCTATGTATTTCCTTTTTGTAACAGCATCCTCATTTCTATTTGGGGAAATCTGTCTGCCTCACTGGATACAGTCTGATGAGACTAGTAAACAGAGCACCTTTTCCAAGCATAGCCAAAGAACCCTGAGTGATACAGCCTATCAAATTTCCACTTCTTAGATTTGGCCTTTGTTCCAGCTTGCCAAGCTCTGTCTCCCAAAGTATTCTCTAGTCTTCCCAGTTTCACACAGTTTACTGACTTGATCAGTAAACTTTTTTATACTTTATCAAAATCATGATCAAAATATTAAAGTGTACAGGGCTTCCTTACTATGTACTGAAAACAAATCAAGTGACTAAATCCCTACCACAACAATCTTCATTTCAGATAAGGAAGGTGAAGCACAGAAAAGTTAAATAACTTGTCCCATGTCACACAGCCAATAAGTGGCATAAGCAACTGAAAGTACCGGGTACAAAATCATGACTTATGTTGAACTGTACTGTTTCTTTGTGTAGCTGTAAACAAATAAAACATATATATAATATATAGTCTGTTTCCCCAACTCAAATTTAAGTTCCATGAGGGCAGGACTCTTTTTTTTTTAACATCTTTATTTGGGTATAATTGCTTTACAATGGTGTGTTAGGACTCTTTTTTTTTTTAATTGTTCACGACTCTATTCCCAGTACCTAGAACAGTGCTTGGCACATAACAAATGCTAAAAATATATTCTTTGAATGAATGAGTGTATGTATAGATGGAGCTTACAGTCAACTGAAAAAGATAGTCATTAAGCACAAGAGTCATGACCAGTCCAATCTGAGTGTGCCAGGCATCTGGGAGAAGTTAAGTTTGACTGGCTTGTTAGGGCAGTAACAGATGTCAAAATTCCTGTAATAGCTACTGCCTTGTAATGCTTGCATGACCCATGCCCGCCTCTTTAAGACCCACTGTTATTCACTCATTCATTCCAAAACATGTGCTAAGCATCAGTATTACGTCAGATGCTACGTTAGGTGCTGGAGCTAGAGAGAATATAAAAGCTAACAGGTAGTAACTGTTCCGTATGTGCCAGCAGTGAGCTCAGCACATGTAATGTACTAACTCTTTAATCCTCTGGTAACCTTTTGCCATAAATGCCATCATTCCCTCCACTTTACAGATAAAGAGATTGAGGCGTAGAGAGGTTAGGTGACTCAGACAGGTTCACTGCATTAAGGATCTCAGTCTAACAAGGAAGGCAAAAAGCATGAAAACTTTACAATGTGGTGCAATGATTTACTCCTGGAAACAGAGAAGCCGCACTAAATTTGTGCAGCGTAAAGGATGTGCAGAGGAGACTGGAGCTCAATGATGTGGAAGTGATTTCCTTTGTCAGGAAGTAGTCTGGGAACTCAATGAGCACATTTCCTACACGTTCCCATCATTTATTCCACAGCTTCACGTGCATCCACATTTCAGCATTGTTTTCTGCTTCACCTGCACCTCCAAGGTAATACTGGGTGTATCTGTATCCATGTAGATTCTTCTTAAGCTGATAAATGGTTTCAGAAGGTGGTACATACATTTAAAATAAAGGGTTGTTTTCATCTGTAGGTGGATCTGTTGACACCAATGATTATTCACAGCATCATGACCCAGGGCGCCCGTCAGAAGTTGTCCAGCCTCTACATCTCTCAATTTATCATCATGTATAGCCTTGATGGAAAGCAGTGGCGGAGTTATCGAGGGAATTCCACTGGGACCTTAATGGTATGTAATTAGTCCTTTTAAGAGAATGCATGAATCTTTTAAAGAGCTTTTGACAGATTTCAGGTATGGAACAAACAGTCATAGCTTCTACAAATTTAACCCCCCAAAAAAGAATTTTCCACTCATGGGCAATAGGAGTGATTATGGACATATGGACAAAAAAGTGGTAGCATCAGGATCTCATAGGTAATAGAAATGAACAGGTGCTCTATTGAGAGAAACATGTGATTCCTGACTGGGTAGATTGGTAAGATTGTCAGTTTGCTTATGGATATTCTAGGTTTGAAGTGACAAAAGGGCAAGCGGGCTCAAAACCGTAGCTTCATCATCTACTTTTCCCTCATTCTTGTACCCCCTGATGAACAGCCACACATCCAGCCAACTCTTCCTTGGTAACACCTCTCCCGTCTCTTCTGTTTCATTTATACAGTTGTTACTACAGCCCGAGGCCCCATCACCTCACACTTGACGTATTATGTTACATTCCTAACTAGTCTTCTTCTGTTTCTAGTCTCTTCTCTAATAAAAGCTGCACATCATTTGGGGGATCATACTATCAGTCCCCTGCCTAAGCCTTTCAATGTCTCCCTCTTGTCTTCAGAATAAGGTTCAAATCCTAAAATGGCCCCATGCAAGATGACTTCTGTTTGCCCCTTCAGATCCGTTTTCCTGCTTCGCTACCGCGCCTCTTCTTCTGTGAGCCTGGCATGTGTGGAATATCAGGGTATTTCTTCCCTTGGCTGTAACTCTCCACTGAAGGCCACTGCTCCCCTCAAAGTGGTTTTCTCTACATGTCCCAGTTACTATCGCTGAGTTGCCGATGACCCCAAAACTTAGCGTCATAAGAAAAGCCCATTTCGTTTTGTTCTTGGATTCTGTGGGTCAGGACTTTGGACAGGGCACAGCAGGGATGGCCTGTCTCTCTGCTCCATAGTATCTGGGGCCTCAGCTGGGAAGATGTGACAGCTAGGGGCTGGAATCATTTGGAAGCATCTCTACTTGTATGTCTGGTGGTTGGTGTTAAGCGACCTCTGGGGCTGTTGACTGAAGTAGCTTCTCCCAGCATGACTGGCCCAACTAGCAAGGTGGAGATGACGTCACCTTTTCTAATTTAGTCTTTTAAGTCATGTAGTATCACTTGCAATACATTCTGTTGGTTATAAGCAGGTCACACATCCGCCCACGTTCAAGGGGAAGGGACCTAGACCCCACTTCTCAATGGGAGGAATGCACAGAATTTCTGCTCATTTTGTCTACCTAATCTTCTTCTCAGCCTTCCAGGCCTAGGGATGGCAGCACCCTGCCCCCGCCTCCTTAACTAGTACCTTTATTAACCTTTCCTCAAATTATACGAATTTTAGTGTTCCGTGTTTCTTGCTGGAACCCTGCCTCGTACAGTAATTGCTGCCAAAAGTAGCCCCAGGAAACAGACCTTCAAAATGGAATTCTAGGATTATGTTGCTAATATATTCAAGGAACACAGGTATAATTCCTTGCTTGGGGAGAAGACTGGATGCTGAGTAACCTATGACATGCGGTGGCATCACAATTTATCAGATTATCACCAGTGAGTGATACAATGGGATGAGCTACAGATGGTGAGGAAGACATTGGGAGATTAAATTGACAGTGGCATTTAGTTGCTATGGCAACAAGTTTAGCATACCTGATTGTAGAGTGACCTGTCTTCTTTTTATGGCCCTTCCTTTTACGGCATACATAGGGAAAAAAGAAATTAAAAGTTGTGAATATATGCAAAGAACACCCATGAACGTACATAGAGAATCAGGATGCATCCATGGAGCTCTGGAGGAGCCTTCCATGTCCTGTGGTTATAGGCAGATACTTGGACTTGATACCAAATCTAGTAGCTGAGCATGTGAAATACAGAGTCACAGTGACAATTAAATGGTCAGTCCCACCAGGCCTATTATGCTAAGGTGAGGGCACTGGTGGAAAGGAATGGAACTCTGAGACCAGGGATGGGTACATTTGTTTTTAATTGGCCGTGCTGCACAGCATGCAGGATGTTAGCTCCCTGACCAGGGATCCAACCCGTGCCTCCTGTAGCGGAAGCCTGGAGTCTTAACCCCTAAACCACCAGGGAAGTCCCGGGGTGGGTACATGTAGGCAGACATGCATGAGGCTGAGAACTGCAAACCTCCAAACTGCCCTGAACCTCCTTTGCCTCAAGAGGCAACCCTTCCCCAGTCTCTGAAGCAGTCATCCATGCTCTGCATACAAGTCTCTCAGTGACTACACCTTGAATAGTTGCTTCCCAAGCCAGTGGCTAGTCTCCTTAGGGCCCTTGTTTGGCCACTACAAAAGCCAGACGAGTCATGGAAAAATGACAGATCATCACAAATTTAATCAGGTGGTGATGACAAAAACCCTGCAATTCCAGGTGTAGTATCTCCTCTGGAGCACATGAACACAGCCTCAGGTACCTAATATGGAACTACAGACCTGGAAAATGCTTTCTTCTTCATTTCCATTGACAACCAAAATCAGAATAGATTTGCATTTATGAAGTGGGAACAAAAGTATTAACTTTACTGTCCATGCCTCAAGGCAATGCCACTTCCCTTGTTCCTTATCATAATATAGACCCTAGGGACCCCAAACATCTCGACATCCCACAGAACACCATACTGGTCCATTACATGGATGACATTATGCTGACAGGACCTGGTAAACAGGAAATAGTAATCACTCTAAATGCCTCTGTGATTAATACACGCACACACAGACACATACACAAACACATAAACATTATATATTGTGTTGTCAACTAAAAGAAAAATACACAACGTGAGAGTTGTGAATCAAGCTTTATTCAGGGTCTTACTGATGACTATAGCCTGGGAGGCGGCCTCTCAGATAGCTCTGAGGAACTGCTCCAAAGGGGCTGGGGGGAGGCTAGTTTACATATGATTTTTTTGTTAAGGAATACATGCAGTCAAGCATAAATCTTGGTAAAATATTACTACTATTCACAAAGAACAGATACCTCAAGTTCACGATTATAGTGTTTTTCTATGTATGGGAAGATGCAAGAAGCAGGGTTCATTAAAATTCTTCCTGAAATGCATATTAACTACCTTACGGCCTGTTCGTCCAAAGCACAGAGCATCCTGTTATCATCGTTAATTTCCTGTCTAAAGCACAGAGTGCCTCATCCTGTTATCCCATTCATCTCTTCCTCTGAACACCAAGTGCACTGTCCATCAGCGGCTGCAGCAGATATTAGTCTTTGTAGACTTGGATGGTGACCAAAATGCTCTTTGCTCTTCTTTTGTTTTCAGTGTGATATATATGTATAGATATAGATATATTAGCATATGCTTATTAAATATTAGCAGATCTTGCTTCTGACTTTAATGGGAATGGATCCTATATTTTGCTGTTTAACATGCTGTTAATTTCAAATATTTTTATATTTAAAGTTTCTTGCTACTCCTACCTTATTTGGAATGGCTGTAGAATTTCATCAAATGCTTTCTCAGCATCTTGGATAGGATCACATTTCTTCTCTTTGCTATTGTCAGATTATACTCACACTCAATGGTGGGCTGGCAAATGTTTAACAACCAGCTCTGGGGCAAAGTGGGGGGCAGTCAGCACAAAGGCCTTTATTTGTAGTGTTTGCTGATTTCCATGATGTAAATATTCCCATCACACCTGATTTCAAGCTGCTGACACAGTGTCATTGAATGCAGAGTTGGGAGCAGACACCCACAATTGGCTCTCACAAGCCAGTCCTAGCTGGGGCTCCAGCACAAGGCAGTGCTGCATTCCTGGGAAAACTGCCCTTAAGTCATAGTGTATCAGTCATTTAAAGTTTAGCTGGATCCAATTTGCTAACATTTTGTTTAGAATTTTTCTATCTGTACCAATCAATAAAGTTGTTTTACCTCTTTGGGGGGCTGTATTTATCAGGCTTTGGCATTAGAGTTATACTAACCTTGAAAACAGTGTAAAAGCTTCCATCTTTTTCCATTAAACTATTGCTCTAGAATAGTTTAATTAATGTAGTAATCATCTGTTTAATGAAAATTGGATGGAAAAGCCACTGTGCCTCGTTTAGTGGTAGATACTTGAACTACCTTTTCCGTACCTTATCTGATTACTGGCATTCTCATTTTCTGTTACCTATAGTTAATTGCTGTAAATGTGTACATTAAAGTTCTATCTCCCTTCCCATGCCATATATCTTTCCTTACCTGATTACTGGCATTCTCATTTTCTGTTACCTAGTTAATTGCTGTAAATGTGTACATTAAAGTTCTATCTCCCTTCCCATGCCATATATCTTTACCTACATGCACACATGTATCTCTCTTTTTCCCCCTTTATCAGAGTTGGTGTTTATCTATTCTATTGGATTTTAAAAGAATCAACTCTTGGTCTTAAAATCAAACATAGATTTGAAGGTGTTGTTTTCTAATTAATTAATTTGTTTAAAATTTTAAAAATTCACTTTCATTTATCTTCTTGTTTCTTAGAATCTGGAGTTAAATGACTAGTTCATTTATTTTCAACCTTTCTTGTTCAATGACAAAGATAAAATAGTTATTAACTGTACTCATGAGGGTCATTCCTTGAACAGTTATTGAGTAACTACTATGTTCTAGGTTCTAGTGAAGGGCTGCACAAGCTAGAGCCCATGGACTTGGAATACAACCTGCTTTTGCATATGGACTGTGAGTTAAGAATGGTTTTTACATGTTTAAAGTTTCAAAAACAAACAAACAAGGAAGATTATGTGGTATGAAAAGACTGAAATATTTCTCTCTCCTCCTTTACAGAAAGTGTTTGTGGACTGGTGGTCTAGTCTAATGGCAGTAGAGATGCCTAGACAGTTCACATTAACCAGAACCCTTCTATCCCAGAGCTTTTTGCCCAATTTACAAATTTCAGTCTTAGTCGTCTTCCTCCAGTATAGTGGTTCTCAAATGACTTAATATCTTTGTACCATTTACATACAAAATATTTTTTCATAAGCAACATTTCTCATCATAGAAGTCCCTTATAAAGGGGAGCCCAAGCACCCTTTCAGGATCACTGCTTCACTGCCACTATTTTCAATATTTCATAATATTTTGAATGTTAATTTTGAATTGTCAATGAACATTTCAGTGATGCAGATCTTTCCCTCTGGTTTTCAAGTTAAAAAGAACACTAACCATGTCCTGTCAACATAAGTTGATATATAGCAAGATTTCTGTCAAAATCACTGAAATCTGGCCTTGGCCCAGCTCTCCGTGCTATGAAGTTTCTGAGGGAGATACATAAATGAACCAATGGCAAATGGAAAAAAATCTTTAGCGTTTTCTATAGTTATGCTTGCATACCCAATACCAGGCTCTCTGGTAATCCCTCCCCCCACCTCCTCAAAGCAAGGAGTTTAGACCAGAGGTCTAAGGAGGCTTCTCCTTGCGCCCAAACCCAAATGCTGTCACCAGTCACGGTCCATAATTCCTAAGCATTCTTGTCATAAGGACAATAGGAAGGAGGCCAGAGCTGCAGCCCAGGCTGACAAGAGTGTACCAGCAAAAGCAAGAGCACAAGGGAGCACGCACCCTTACCACTTTGGCAACAAGCTGGACTAGGCTTTTAGGGCTCGGAAAGACCCTTCGGGCAGCCAAGTGAGAGCACAGGAAGGGTGGCTGAATCTGCCTCAAATGGGCCTCCCCTACATTTCCTTAGCCACTGCTTCCACACTGCTGAAATAGAAGTAGAAAGGAATACCCTAAAAGCCCCATCCACTTTGGGACACTTAACTCATAGTGACAACACTCCACATATTCCCGCTCCCCCCGCAAACATGCAAAACCAAGATCTGTTCCCAAACTGTGTCCTTAAATCTCACCTCAAAAGATTAGTGCTGTCTACAACTTCAGCCCAAAGGATGCGTTTTCCCAAGCCGAATGAATGAGATTATATTCTGAAGAGTTCCTACCATCACTCTCAACACTAAAGGAAATAGAATTGAATTTGAGAAAACAGCTAAGTCGGTTTGCAAGCAACGTTTGGACCAAAAAGCCTTGGAAATTTAGTGTTTAAAAATGGAACGCCATCCTGCTTTTGGGGAACAAGGGCACAGTCTGGCATACACACGATCACACAGTACCAAAGCAGCATGCTGATTTTACATATTTGAGTTAACTGAGATTTGTAGAAGGATCCGCACTACAAATAAAAGCTGCCACGTGGATTACCCGTACCTCTCGAAATGGAGCCAGAACTGAAAACTCCAATGCACGTCTGACACCTCTGCTCTGGAGCCCACCCCGCCCTCACCCTCATCCCCACTCCCACCCCGCTCTGCACCGAACACATTCGCACTGCAGCTGAGAAAGGACCACATCGCAAATGATCTCTGTAGATTCACAGGCACACTGTCCATTTCGAATGAACGAATCCATCTTGGAGCTAAAAGGGAGCTATCTGCTTCTGCTTGCCGCCTCCTGCCAGGTAGATAAGCTATTCCCACTTTACAGATAAGGTAAATACGAACCACAAGCTAGGAGGGTCAGAATGGCTTTATCATGGACTGAGGGCTGTAGCGACAACAGCGTAGTATTGAATCCAATGATTCCCACGAACATGTACGGGGCGCATGAAACACAGGGGGAACTGGGCGATCATGCAGGCGGACATGGAAATACGCTAAGCAATCAGAGTCACCGTGAAAAAATCATGCAGCTTAAGTAGCGAGCCAGAGCTGTGCAAATTAGCCCTCAGTCGGAAAGAAGGACGCGGGGGGAGGGGAGCCTTGCGGGGGAAGAGGGGTGGGTGGGGACAGTTGGGTGAAAACAGAAGAGGAAAGAGGGCGGAAGGGACTCTCATGGTTCTGTTGCAGTTTCTGGGGAAGAGAATCGGAGACTCTACTCCGATTCTACCATATGGTTTTTTTTCTGCCGCTATTGTGGAAACAACATAACTTGTAGTCAACCACATTCCCCTGGTGGCAACAGGGGTAAGATACACTGCAAAGGCAGAAGCGCCGGGTCAACGCCTCTTGTGTCCCCGTAAACGTGCAGGCGGGTGCGTGAGGCTCGGGGATAGGCACAGAGTCGCTGGGAGGGACTCGTCAGATCCCCTGGCCCGACGGAGAGATGGTTTCCTGCAGAACGAGGTGCAGGAGGTGGTTCTGCTCGGCGCTCAACAGGGGCCACAGCTCCACCTGCAGCGACTTGACGGCTTCCGTGTCCTTCTCGTGGGTGGCCATGACCAAGGACTGCAGCAGCAGGAAGAGCTCCTCGGGAAGCGGGCCGCTGCTGTCCTGCCCGTGGCCGTCGAAGGCCTCCCAGGAGTACTTCTCCAGGGTGTGCGCGTGCTCCGGCAGGAGCTTGGCGGGCGGCGGCTGCAGCAGCAGCAGCAGCAGCACGCGGGACACCTCGCAGCGGACCAGCACGTCGGCGAAGGCGCCCAGCGCGGCAGGGGAGGGCGCGGCCGCGGCCGTGGACCCCGCGCCGAGCGGGAGCAGCGCGAGCGGTGGGGCGGAGGCCGCGCCGGCCCCGGGCTGCGGCGCCGGCGGCTTGGGCTGCAGCTGCGGCGGGGGCTGCGGCCCCGGCGGCGGCACCGGGTGGCCGCCGTGCTCCCGCGCCAGGAGCTGCATGCGCGTGAAGAGCGCCAGGGCGCCGCTGTAGTCGCGCGCCAGCAGCTGGCAGGACGCGGCGTCGCCGAGCGCCTGCAGGGCGGCCAGGGGCAGCTGGGGCAGCTGCAGCTGCGCGGCGCGTTGGAAGTGGCCGGCGGCGGCGGCCGGCTGGCCCAGGTCGCGCAGGGCGGCCGCCAGCTCGAGGCAGAGCGCGGCGGCGGCAGCCGGCTGGCCTAGCTCCAGGTGCAGGCGCACGGCGGCGCCCAGGGCGGCGGCAGCGGCCTGCAGCGGCTCCCCGTAGGCGGCGGGGCAGGCCAAGCGCTGGCGCGCGTCGCGCTCCTGCCGCAGGAAGAGGCGCGCGGCCTCCGTCAGCGCCAGCGCCTCCCCGGGCCCGTGGAAGAGCGCCTGCTGGCAGCGGGCCACGGCCAGCTGGCACCAGGCCGCGTACGGCAGGCACTCCTGTGCGCGCAGCTCGCGACCCAGCTGGCCGAACTGCTCGCCGGCCTCCGCCACATTCGGCTTCCGCAGGAACCGCTTCTTCAGCTTGTTGCACACCTGGCGGTAGCGCGCCAGGAAGTCCCCGGCCTCAGGCCCGGGGCCCGCACCGCCACCCAGGCCGGCCGCGGAAGCCGCCATGATCGCCGCTTCTGCACTTCCGGGCGCACTGACGCAAGTGGGCGCACGTGCGGGGCGACGGCGGCGGGCTGAGACGTGCCCTGCGTCGGGCTCCGGCCCACCACGCGACCGCGCCGGCTCGGCCGCCGGGAGCTCTCGTCGCCCTGGTGATATGCAAAATAGCAAGCACGGAGGCCCGGCTGGGACAGGCTGCGGGTGGCGTATGCAAATCGGGGGCCCTGGGGCGGGGCCTGGCCCGCTGTCCGGGGTTCTGTGAGCGGACCAATGGTGCTGGGGCGGGGCCTGGCTGGGCGCCCCCTGTTGCTAGGTGACATATTTTTTTAAAAATTTTATTTAATTTATTTATTTTTGGCAGTGTTGGGTCTTTGTTGCTGTGCAGGGGCTTTCTCTAGTTTCGGCAAGCGGGGGCTACTCTTCCTTGCGGTGCGCGGGCTTCTCATTGCGGTGGCTTCTCTTGTTGTGGATCATGGCTTCTAGGCGCGCGGGTGTCAGTAGTTGTGGCACATGGGCTCAGTAGTTGTGGCTCTCGGGCTCTGGAGCACAGGCTCAGTAGTTGTGGCGCACGACCTTCTTTGCTCCGCGGCATGTGGGATCTTCCCAGACCAGGGCTCCAACCGGTAGGTGACAGCTTGTTTACGCAGGTTGCCAAGAAGGGCGTCTCTTGGCATCGCTAGGGGAACACAACCAAAAACTTTTGACCCCACGTGGCCCTAATTCCGACTTTGCCTATGTGTTTGTTCATTGTGTCCTGCCCACCCCAATCCCGATCACGCCTCAATCTTCCCGTCAAAGCCCCTGCCCCATGGGAGTCCATGCCAAGCGCTCTGTCCACCCACCCCTGCCTCCCGAACCCAGGGCGGTCGGTCGCCTTGGCACCTTCACCCTATCACGACACCGCCCTCGCGGTGTCGAGCGCCGCCGCAAGGAACCCCGTCCCTCTGGGGACTTTGGCCTGCCTCCGACTTGCTCAGAGCCAGCGGGGGAGCCTTCTGTTGTCCGGCCTCACCCCAGGCCCCAGTCCGCCCCCAGCCCCGCCGCAGCCAGCCTCTCCCACCCAGGGCCACCCCATGCACTGTCACCGTGGGAGACCGCTCCTCTCTGTCTGTGATTCCCGACTCCACGCCCCCCACCCCCCAACTCCGGCCAGACCCCCGCCCCCATCCCTCCGACGAGGGGTGTCCCACCACCACCACCTCCCACTCCAAGTGAGTGAAGCATGCACAGGGGGTCTCTTGAAACACTTTATTGACTCGCAGTGACTGTGCCCAAGGCGGCGGGCAGGCCGGGGCCGCCCGGGTTGTGTGGTCGGTCGGTGAGCGGGCCTGGCGCCTGACGGCCGCGCCCCTGAGGGCCGGGGACCCAGGTGTCGTTGGGCAGCTAGGGCTGGGCCGGGGCCACCTGGGAGATGGTGTTATAGTCCTGAACAAGTCGCTGAGCAGCGTATTGCTGTGGGCCGCCAAGTCCACCAGCTCCGGAGTGAGGCGCCTCCTGCCGCTGTTCTGGGCCTCATGGCGCACCAGCTCCAGGACCCTGGCCGCCAGGTACTGGATGATGGCCACTAGGTAGACGGGTGCGGACGAGCTCAGGCACTGGGCATAGTGGCCCTCCCGCAGGAGGTGCTCCATGTGGCTCACGGAGAAGGACAGCTCGGCTCGGGCGGTGTGGGAGCGGCGACCGGGTGACCCTCGATGGCCCCTCTTCCCTGGCATGCTGGCCGTTGGGCGTGCTTTCTGCGACGGCCTCGCTCTGCGGTCCACTGGGATGAGGTGCGGCGGGATGAGGGGCAGTCGGTTGTGCCTGCTGGTCCCAACATCTCAAGACAACCGGTGTTCTCAGGCCCCTCCTCCGTATCGTAGCGACCATAGTCCGGGCTCTCATTGGTCGGGGAGCACCCTGTGAGGTCACTGCTTTCCCATAACCCCTCCCCCACCCCCACCTCACCCCGCCCCCACCCCCTCCACCGGGGTCCTGGGCCTGCAAAGAAATGGCGCCGGCAGGATCCTGCTCGCTGTGCTCGCTGGACCCTCTCTTTGGTGGAACTCTCACTGTCCACCAGACGGGAACTTTGTACAGAGAAGGCAGCTAATGGCGACCATCCAGGGGCACCAAGTATACACTGGCGGTGCTGGGCCACCATCACGACTATATATCTGCTTCCAAATGAATAATATTCCTGGCTGAATAATATTCAGCAGGCTGAATAACATTGCAATGCGTGGCTAGACCACACATGTTGTGTATCCGCTCAGCAGCTGATGTACATTTGGGTGACTTCCACCTTGTGCCCGTCGGGCATAGTGCTCTGGTGAACATTCCTGGGCAGGGTTCTGTTTGAACACCTGTTTTCAACTCAGTTGGGTTTACAACCCATGGGATAGATCTATGGGTTTATTTCTGGACTCCACTGATCTATGTGTCTATCCTTATGCTAGTAGCACATAGTTTTGATAACTGAAGCTTTGGACTAAGTTTTGAAATAGGGAAGTGTGAGTCCTCCAACTTTTTTCTTCTTTTCCAAGATTATTTTGGCTATTCAAGGTCACTTGAAATTCCATATGCATGTAGGATTGGCTTTTACATTTCTGTAAAACAGAGCGTTGTGATTTCCATAGGGATTTCATTAAATCTCTAGACGACTTTGGGTGGGATTGCCATCTTAAAAGTATTAAGTCTTCCAGTCCACAAAATCTGCTGTCTTTCCCCTTTCTTTTTTTTTTTTTTTTTTTTTTTTTTTTTTTTTTTTTTTTTTGCGGTATGCGGGCCTCTCTGTTGTGGCCTCTCCCGTTGCGGAGCACAGGCTCCAGACGCGCAGGCTCAGCGGCCATGGCTCACTGGGCTCACATGGGCCCAGCCACTCCGCGGCATGTGGGATCTTCCCGGACCGGGGCACGAACCCGTGTCCCCTGCATCGGCAGGCGGACTCTCAACCACTGCGCCACCAGGGAAGCCCTCCCCTTTCTTTTTAAGGTCATCATTAATTTCTTTCAGCAGTGCTTTGTAGTTTTCAGTGCACAAGACTTGCACCTCCTTGGCTAAATTTATCCCTGTGTATTTTATTTCTTTTGATGTTGTGTGAAATAGAACTGTTGTCAATTTCATTTTGGATTATTTTTTCATCGCTAGGATATGGAAACACAACAGATTTTTGTGTGTTGATCTTGTATACTGCAACTTGGTTGAATTCGTTTGTTAACTCTGATAGTGTTTTGTGGATTCTTTAGGGTTTCCTGTACAGAAGAGCATGTCATCTGAGAATAGAAGTAGTTTAACTTCCTTTCCAACTTCGATGCTTTTCATTTCTTTTTCTTGCCTCATTGCTCTGACTAGGACTTCCGTTACAGTCTTGAGTAGAAGCACTGAAAGCAAGCATTCTTCTCTTGTTCCTGATGTTAGGGGAAATGCTTCCAGTCTTCCACCATTGAGTATGACATTAGCTAGGGTATTTCATAAAAGCCTTTTATTTTGTTGAGGAATTTCCCTTCTATTCTTAGTTCGCTGGGTGTTTTTTGTTTGTTTGTGTTTTAATCATGAAAGTTGTTAGATTTTGTTGAATGCTTTTTCTGCATCAACTAAGATGATCATGAGGGTGTTTTCCCCCTTCATTTTATCAATGTGGTTTTGACTAATCAGTTTTCTTATGTTGAGCCATCCTTGCATTCCTGGGATAATTCCTATTTGGACATGGAATGTAATATTTATAATATGCTGCTGGATTCAGCTTGCTAGAATTCTTCTGAGGATTTTTGCATCGATATTCATAAAGGCTATTGGTCTGTAATTTTCTTTCTTCTGGTATATATGTCTGGCTTTGGTATCAAGGTAATGCTGGCCCTATAGTATGAGTTAGGATGTTTTTCCTCCTTTTCTATCTTTTGGAAGAGTTTGGGAAAGGATTGGCATTAATTCTTTAAACATTTATTAGAATTCACCAGTGAAGCCACCTAGCACATAGTTTCTGGCACATAATACATGGAATCTAGGATTTCTGTAGTCATTAACTCTTTGTTGAATTAATACATTGTCTTCCTAAGAAGGTATCTAATCAAGACACAATAATTGAGTTAAAAATGAAGCAGATCTATTTATCAAAAATAATGCTGTGCCTACAGATTGTCATACTGAGTGAAGTAAGTCAGACAGAGAAAGACAAATACATGATATCACTTATATGTGAAATCGAAAAAAAAGTGTACAAATGAACTTATGTACAAAACAGAAGTAGAGTCACAGATGTGGAAAACAAACTTATGGTTACCACAGGGGTAAGGGGGGGATAAATTGGGAGATTGGGACAGACATATACACACTACTATATAGAAAATAGATAACTAATAAGGACCTACTATATAGCACATGGAACTCTACTCAATACTCTGTAATGACCTGTGTGGGAAAAGAATCTAAAAAAGCATGGATAAATGTATGTGTATAACTGATTCACTTTGCAGTACAGCAGAAACTAACACAACATTGTAAATCAACTATACTCCAATAAAAATATTTTTTAAATGCTGTGATTTCTGGGGCAATGCTATACATTTATTAACATTTTTATCCCATAGGAAGAAAAAATTGTTACATGGAAGAACAATTTTTTAAATTCCCCATAATACTATAACTCTGATGGCTTATTATATAACAGCCATACATTGATTCCTGTTTTAGTGTATTCAAGCAGATAGAGAATCCCAGGTGTTTTATGAGAGAGGATTTTCAACTTTCTTTTTTCTATATACCATGATTTAAATCTAGGCCTTTTGAATTGGAATTACTACCATATTTCTCAAACTGTTCCTTATTCCTTAAATATGTCATGTACTTTTCTGTAGAACCTAGACATGTCAAGTTCCTAAACCCCAGAAGTTGGATATTAACATGTGTCTCATGAATTCATACACAAGGGATCGTTAATTAACGCCCCACAGCGCACACACACACACACACACACACACACACACATTATTGGAAGATCATCCTGAGACCATATGGCAGGCCGCCTACTCCAAGTCCCCTTTCACAGCTGCAGCCGACTCTGCCCTAAGCCAGTGTTTCTCAAACTGTATGGTTTGATTCAGTAGATCTGGAATAGGGCTCAAGGTGTTGCATGTCTAATTGCTCCCAGGTGATTCTAATGCAGCTGGTCTGTGGCCCACACTGGATTAGCAAAGGCCTAAATGGCTTCCACAACTTTGATGAATGACCGTTTTACAGGACCCCAAAGTAGACACTTAACCTGCTCAGACCTAATCTCCCTTGTTCCATTCTTCTCCCTGTGATTTTCTCCTTCGCATATTACATTCTAACATCTGGCTAGCCAGAATGGTTTTATTTGGGTGTTCGGTGCTGTTGAGAAATGCACAGAGCAAATTAGAAGAAAGATATGATTGGGAGGAATTGCTTCTTATTTTTTCTTCATTTTACATGTATCTGTGCTAATACCTCCCTACAGGTCTTCTTTGGCAATGTGGATTCATCTGGGATAAAACACAATATTTTTAACCCTCCAATTATTGCTCGGTATGTCCGTTTGCACCCAACGCATTACAGCATCCGCAGCACTCTTCGCATGGAGTTGATGGGCTGTGATTTAAACAGTAAGTGTCAAGTCATCCCATGTCCTTACCTCTCCCAACCATGAGTAGGATGGCTAACCATCCTAGCTTTCCCGAGACTGGGGGGATTTCCCAGGACACAGAACTATCAATGCTAAAACCAGTACAGCCCTGGGCAAACCCATGACTTGGTCATCCTAACCATGGGATTCCCCAGGGGCAGCCACCTCCTACACTGCTATTAACGAGGCAAATCAAAGTCCAACAGAGCTGAGCAGAGCTGACAAGGAAATAGGGGGCATCTTAACAGTAGCAGGCAAAAGTTAGTGCCTGGAAAATGACTTCGTGATGACGATAGCCCTAGAACGTATCAGTGGAGACGGGCCAGCAGGACCTCAGCCGCAACTTGTTCTTGTGATTACATTCTCCTTTCATTTCTCCGAGGTTGCAACATGGCACTGGGAATGCAGAGTAAAGCAATATCAGACGCACAGATTACTGCCTCATCCCACTTAAGCAATCTGTTTGCCACCTGGTCTCCTTCACAAGCCCGACTTCACCTCCAAGGGAGGACTAATGCCTGGAGACCCCGGGTAAGAGAGAACAAATTTGCCGTATAACTGATGCAGAAGAAGGAGTAGTGGTTGGGAAAGGATAGGGTAAGCTCTTGACTGTTTCTTCAGTTACTTCTATCACCTGCTTGTTCCCACAAAGAGTGTCAAGGAAAGTTGACTATACACAGAAAACCCCACAGATATTTATTTAGTGGGTGTGCCATGTGAGTTCACACAGCATTCATTGGGGGAAAATGATCCCTAATTGAACCTCCTAGAAACAGAATATCTATATGTAGTACTGGGCTAATATTTGTCAAAGAATTGGAGTGGCTGAAATCCAGTTTTACAGAGAAATATCAACAAAGCAAAGGGTCATAGTTATGTACAGTTCATTGGGCACAGTTCTTTTCTGGAACCACTCAGTTTGTGATTTTCAATCACTGACTAGCTTGGGGAAATGGATGGAGTTAATGGTCTCTGTTCCCCCAGGGGCTTATTTTAAACAAAATAGGTTGTATAACACATTGCCAAACTTTTAATACTCTAGTCAGTCTGTATATTACTCATATATGCATTCAGCAAACCTTTACTGGGCCCCTATTAAGTGGCTAACCCTGGGGATACAGAGATGAATCATGAAAAATTTCAGCCCTCAATTTGCTTCGAGTCTAATAAGGGAGACTGACAAACAGATAATTAATATGCAGAGTGATAAGTCTGTGATATGATTAAGAAGGGATTTGGGGATTTCTGGGAGCAAATAGTGACCAAAAAGATACTACTCTAATGCACCTGGTGCATTCCCCAGGCAAATAATCAAAAAGAGTGGCTGCAAGTGGACTTCCAGAAGACAATGAAAGTCACAGGAATAACCACCCAGGGGGTGAAATCTCTGCTCACCAGCATGTATGTGAAGGAGTTCCTCATATCCAGTAGTCAAGATGGCCATAACTGGACTCTGTTTCTTCAGAATGGCAAAGTAAAGGTACGCTATCTCACAGGAAAGGCACAAAGCCTGTCTTAGAACTTGACATTTAGAAACAGAACAAGGTTGATATGACCAGACTTTCAGGATAAACTTTACCGAGTATCTATAGTAATAGGACACTATGAAAAGCATTCTGGGAGGACACAGTGACTCCAAGCAAGAATGTATCATCCCAGGAAAGAGCAGAGTAGGGCCAAAAGCTGCTTATCCTCATAGATGTTGGTGTCATTCAGGATGGTGGCCCTTACCGACCTCTCTAGCATAGTCTGTCTCTTTTTTTTTTTTTTTCCGGTATGCGGGCCTCTCACTGTGGTGGCCTCTCCCATGCGGAGCACAGGCTCCGGACACGCAGGCCCAGCGGCCATGGCTCACGGGCCCAGCCGCTCCGCGGCATATGGGATCTTCCCAGACCGGGGCATGAACCTGTGTCCCCTACGTCGGCAGGTGGACTCTGAACCACTGTGCCACCAGGGAAGCCCTAGCATAGTCTCTTGCTACTTGCTCCTTGGCTTTCTAAGCTTCACCCATACTAAGGAACCCTCAAGTCCCTAAAAACAGCATGTTTTTTCTCACACTAGGCTTTTATATGTACTGTTTCTTCTACCTAGAACATTTTTTCTAGGTACTTATTATTGACCCTTTCACCTGGTGCATTCTTCAAGTCTCAGATAAACATCATCTCCTCCAAGAAGAATTCCTTGTTCCCTCAAGGCTGCATTAAACATTTTTGCTTCTGGCAGTTTAGTGAACCAGGGTACTGATAATGTATGTTCTAGAGGACATTCCCATTTTAAAAAGGGCATATCTCTGATACATGCTATAACATGCATGGCTAAATTAATTAGAGCAGACACAAAAGGACAAATATTATATAATTCCACTTATATATTAGTCAGGGTTCTCCAGAGAAACAGAACCAATTGACTCACGTGATTATGGAGGCTGACAAGTCTCAAGATCTGCAGGGTGAGTCAGCAAGCTGGAGACCCAGGAGAGCCAATGGCATAAGTTTCAGTCTGAGTGTGAAGGTCTGGAAACGAGGAGAGCCAGTGGTGTAGTTCCTGTCTGAACCCAGGAAGTGCCAATATTTGAGTTTGAGCCCAAAGGCTGGAAAAAACCCAATGTCCCAATTCAAATGGGCCATGCAAAAAGAATTCTCTCTTACTCAGACGAGGGTCAGCCTTTTTGTTCTATTCAGACCTTCAACTGATTGCGTAACGCACACCCGCTTGGGGTGGGGGGGACAGCAATCTGCTCTACTCACTCTACTATTTAAATGTTAATCTCATCCAAAAACATCCTCACCAACACACCCAGGATAATGTTTGACCAAATATCTGGACACCGTATGGCCTAGACAAGTTGACATGTAAAATTAACAATTACAGTGAGACTGAAAGTCGAATAGAGGTTACCAGAGGCTGGGAGCTGGGGAGGATGGAGAGTTATTGTTTGATGGAGACAGAGTTTCAGTTTTGTTTTTGTTTTTATTTTTTGGTTTTTTGTTTTGTTTTGGCCGTGCTGCGCGGCTTGTTGGATGTGGGATCTTCGTTCCCTGACCAGTGATTGAACCCGTGTCCTCAGCAGTGAGAGCACAGAGACCGAACCACCGGAGCACCAGGGAATTCCCCAGAGTTTCAGTTTTGCAGGATGAAGTATTTTGGAGATGGTTGGTGGTGATAGTTGCACAAAATTGTGAATGTACATGTTATGTACTTGTTGTCAAACGTACTTGTACGCTTAAAAACAGTTAAAATATATGTTATGTATATATTACCAAAATTTTAAAAAGGCTATAGCACTGATAGTACATACTTCTTTTTTTTTTTTTTTTTCGGTACGCGGGCCTCTCACTGTTGTGGCCTCTCCCGTTGTGGAGCACAGGCTCCAGACGCGCAGGCTCAGCAGCCATGGCTCACGGGCCCAGCCGCTTCGCGGCATGTGGGATCTTCCCGGACCGGGGCACGAACCCGTGTCCCCTGCATCGGCAGGTGGACTCTCAACCACTGTGCCACCAGGGAAGGCCTACAGTACATACTTCTTAATGCACTGCTACACTCAATGAAGAAAGGGGACTCTCCAGCCTCCTCACCACCAACAGCAAAAAACAAAACAAACAAAAAAAAAGAGCTTTTATTTTAAAATAATGAGCTTAAATCAGAGCAGAGAGGTGAAAAATGAGAAAATGTAAAATGGAGGAACTTTCCTAAAGGGAAATGCTTATATTAGTGTTGTTCTCAGGAGACCAAGCTTCGAGCAAAATGCAAGAATGGAATGTGAGACTTCTGCATTAAGTAATGAAACCCAGAAAGTAGCAGAACTCGTTGCAGATAAGTAGCATCTCCTGGCTTCTGGAAGAATGATTTCTCTAGAGAAAAAGCATTCCCAGTTTAGGTCTCCAGGATTCCTACATATTAAAATGATAAGATCATAAACATAGATCAGCAAACATACAAGATAACAAGCCAACTTGACTACAAATGGGCAGAAACAATCAATACAAATTTAGAATCTGAAGAATACCAGATATTGACATTATCAGATATATATCATAAAGTAATTATGCACAAAATATTTAAAGCAATGAGCTATAGAAACATAAAAATAAATGACAAATTATTAGGCAGTTTTGGAAAAAACAGTACTTTTAGAAATTAAAAAACGTCATTGTTGAAGTTTAAAAATCAAAGAAAGACTTAATAGGGCTTCCCTGGTGGCGCAGTGGTTGAGAGTCTGCCTGCCGATGCAGGGGACACGGGTTCGTGCCCCGGTCCGGGAAGATCCCACATGCCGCGAAGCGGCTGGGCCCGTGAGCCATGGCCGCTGAGCCCGCGCATCTGGAGCCTGTGCTCCGCAACGGGAGAGGCCACAACAGTGAGAGGCCCGCGTACTGCAAAAAAGAAAAAAAAAAAAAAGAAAAAAGAAAGACTTAATAGTGAATTGGGCACAGCCAAAGAGAATTTAGTCACTGGAACATATATCTGAAGAAATTACCCAGAATGGAGCACAGAAGGTGAAACATATGAAAAAGAAATTGAGACATATGCTATACAGAGAAAGCCATATATATATAAGTGGAATCCAGAATGAATGAAAGAAATAGTTGAGAAGTGGCAAACAAACAAGGATGACCACTTTCACCACTTCTGTTCAACACTGTACTGGAAGTTATAGCCAGAGAAATTACAAAAAAAATAAAAATAAACAAAAGGCATTCAGATTGGAAAGGAAGAAGTAAAACTGTCTCTCTTCACCAATGATATGATTTTAATCATAGAAAATCCTAAAGAACCCACAAAAAGCTACTAGAACTAATAGATGAGTTCAGTAAAGTTGTAGGATACGTGATCAACACACAAAAATCTGTTGTGTTTCCATACACTAGTAGTGAAAAATCTGAAAAGAAAATTAAGAAAAACATTTCATTTACAATATCATCCAAAAGAATAAAATATTTAGGAATAAACTTAACCAAGGAGGTACAAGACTTATACACTCAAAACTATAAAACATTGCTTGAAAAATTAAAGAAGACCTAAATGAATGGAGAGACATCCTGGGTTAATGGATTGGAACACATTATTAAGATGGCACTACTAACCAAAGCTTTCTACAGATTCAGTGCAATCCCTATCAAAATCCCAATGGCCATTTTTGCAGAAATGGCCAAGCTGATCTTAAAATTCATCTGTAATTGCAAGGGACCCAAAATAGCAAAAACAATATCTTGAAGAAACAGTTACAGGATTCACACTTCCCAATTTCAAAACTTACTACAAAGCTACAGTAATCAAAACACCGTGGTAGTGACGTAAAGATAGAATTCAAGTCCAGAAATAACGCTATACATCTATAGTAAATTGATTTTCGATAAGGGTGCCAAGACCATTCAATGGGAAAAGAATAGTCTCTTCAACAAATAATGCTGGGAAAACTGGATAGCCACATGCAAAAGAATGAAGTCACCACACACCATATACAAAAATTAATTCAAAACAGATCAAATACCTAAATATAAGAACTAAAACTTTAAAACTCTTGGAAGAAAATATAGAGGTAAATCTTCATGACCTTGGATTTTACAAATGGTTTTTTAGATGTGAACCATAATCACAAACAACAGAAGAAAAATAGATACGAAAAGAATTCTTAAACTCAACAAAAAGACAACCAAATTTAAAAATAGGCAAAGGACTTCAATAGGCATTTCTCCAAAGAAGATATACAAATGGCCAACAAGCACATCAACACCAACATCATTAGTCACTAGAAAAATGCAAATCAAAACCACAGTGAGATATTACTTCACACTTACTAGGATGGCTATAATTTTTTTTAATACAGAAAGTAAGAAGTGTTAGCAAGGATGTAGAAAAATTGGAACCCATACCGCTGATGGCAATCCGAAATAGGCAGCAACTGTAGAAACCATAGAATTACCTTATGATCTCAGCAATTCTGCTACTGGGTATGTACCCAAAAGAACTGAAAATAGGCAATTAACAAAAACTTGCAGGCAAATGCTCATAGTCGTACTATTCACAATAGCCAATGGGTGAAAATGACACAAATGTCCATCAACTGGTGGATAAACAAATTCTGGTCTATCCATACAGCTGAATATTATTCAGCCATTAAAAAACATAGACATGCTGATGCATGCTACAATATGGATGAACCTTGAAAATATGCTAAGTGAAAGAAGTCAGACACAAAAGACTACATATTGTATGACTCCATTTATATGAAATATCCAGAATAGGAAAATATAGAGAGACAGAAAACAGATTAGTGATTACCAGAGATTGGAGAGAAGGGTAAATGGGGAGTGGCTTCCTGATGGGTACTGGATTTCCTTTTGGAGTGATAGAAATATTCTGGAACTAGATAATGGTGAATGTACTAAATGCCACTGAATTTTACAATTTAAAATGGTTAAGATGATAAGTTTTATGTTATGTACATTTTACCACAATAAAAAGGAACCAGAAGACACATACATTACCATAATAAGAGTGACAAGCTGACAGGCGATTTCTAAGCAATAATGAAAATCAGAAGATAATTAATGATATCCATGTGATGCTAAAAGGAAAAATCTGAAACCTGCCCCCAAAAGAAAGAAAATCTGGTGAAATATTTTTCATGCATTCAAGCAAAAACTAAAAAAATTTTTCAGGGACTTCCCTGGCAGTCCAGTGGTTAAGACTCTGAGCTTCCACTGCAGGGGACCTGGGTTCAATCCCTGGTGGGGGAACTAAGATCCCGCAAGCTGTGCAGCCACAGCCAAAAAAAAAAAAATTTCCAACTTGCATGACTGATTTTACCACCCAGTAAAATCCTGCCAACATAAAAAAATGAGGATATTTATTAACCTTATGACAGTAAATTTGGAAAATTAGGTGAAATGGATAATTTCTAGTAAATATAACTTACTCAAGAAGGAATCAAAAACCCTGAAACTCCTACAACCATTTTTTTTTAATTGGCCACGCCCCACAACTTCCTGGATCTTAGTTCCCCGACCAGGGATGGAACCTGGGCCCCCTGCAGTGGAAGTGCGGAAACTCCTACAACCTTTGAAAAATTGAATTGGTGTTCAAAAATCTTCCTACAAAGAAACCTCCAGATTCAGATGGCTATACTAAATACTCTACCAAATTATCAAGGGAGAAATAATACCATTATTACAAAGATTCTTCCAGAAAAATGGAAGAAGCTTGTATTTACATTATCCAACTCTTTAAATGATGACAAAAAATCACAACAAAGACAATTTTATTAGAAAAGAAAATAATAGGCCAACTTTACTCATGAACATAGATCCGAAACAAAATATTAGCAATATGTATGTGTTAGATTTATCCTAGGAATGCAAGGTTGGCTTAACATTAGAAAATTAATGCAATCCATCACATTAATGAACTTCAGGATTATACAGCCAATAAATGCTGAGAAAAAGATTCATAAAATTCAATATCTATTCTTAATGGGAAAATTTGGCAAACTAAGACTAGTAGGGAAACTACGCAATCTGATAAAGGATATTCACAAAAATTTTACAGCAAATATTTTAGGTGAAACACAGAAAGGTTTCCCTTTGAGATTAAAAATTAGATACCATTTATCCATTGCTGCATCACAAACTACCCTGAAACTTGGCCACAATCTTGTGGATCGGGAATTTAGGTTGATCTGTCCGTCTGGTTTGTCTGTGATCCATGGGGTTTCAGTGGGTATGGACGGATGGATCTACTTCCTAGATGGCTTCTTTGCTCACCTACCTGGTATCTTGGTTCTCCTTGACCTTTTCATCCACTGGTGTCTCTTCAGGGCCTCTCAGCATGCTGGTCTTAGGATAGTCACTCTTCTTACATAAAAGCTAGATTCCAAGAAACCAAGGTGGAAGCTGTCAGTCCTCTTGAACTTGGCACAGCATCACCTCTGCCGCCATACTCTATCAGCCTACAGAATCAATTGCCCACCGCAACTTAAAACAAATCAAAAGACACATGCGCCCCAATGTTCACTGCAGCACTATTTACAATAGCCAGGACATGGAAGCAACCTGAGTGTCCAAGGACAGAGGAATGGATAAAGATGATGTGGTACATATATACAATGCAATACTACTCAGCCATAAAAAGGAATGAAACAATGCCATTTGCAGCAACATGGATGGACCTAGAGATTATCATATAAGTGAAGTAAGCCAGACACAGAAAGACAAATATCATATGATATCACTTATATGTGGAATCTAAAAGAAATGATACAAAAGAACTCATTTACAAAACAGAAATAGACTCACAGACATAGAAAACAAACTGATGGTTACCAAAGGGGAAGGGTGGGGGGAAGAGAGATAAATTAGGAGTTCGGATTAACAGATATACACTACTATACATAAAATAGATAAGCAACAAGGATTTACTGTATAGCACAGGGAACTATATTCAATATCTTGTAATAACCTATAATGGAAAAGAATCTGGAAAAAAAGTATATATAACTGAATCACTTTACTGTATATCTGAAACTAACACAATATTGTAAATCAACTATACTTCAATTTAAAAATAAAAAAGGGCATTCCCTGGAGGTCCAGTGGTTAGGACTCTGTGCTTTCACTGCAATGGCCTGGGTTCAATCCCTGGCCGGTAAACTAAGATCCCGCAAGCTGCGTGGCACGGCCAAAAATAAAAAAGTCTAAATACACCTACCTCTCCATGGGAGGAGTATCAAAAAATTCATAGCCATCTTTAATCTGCCCCATCCACTTTTATTAAAAACTGTATTGGAGGTCCTAAGCCATGCAGTAAGGTAAGAAAAAGAAATAAAATGTGTTAGGATTGGGAAAAAAAACCCTCTCATAATATGTGGAAGATACGATGGCATACATAGAAAATCCAAAAGAATCTATCTAAATTATTAGAATTACTAAGATAAGTTTGCAAGCTTGCTGAAAACAAAATCAATAGAAAATTTTATTGTATTTCTACATGCCAGAAACAAATAGAAAAATAATTTAAAATAGCATTTTAAAATTCCAAATACTGAGTTGTGCATTCTCATCAAATAATGGCAGCTGCCTAAATCTCTCCATACAGCCTTCAAAAACCATCTCTCTATCTCTCTCTCTGTAGATATATTTTAAAATTGCAAATAAAACCACCCATAACTCACAGAATAACTAGAAGACAAAGAATACCATAAGTTTCAGTGGTGGAAATTAAGTGTTCTGGAAAAGCAAAAATGAGTCACAAAAATCACAAGACATATCTTCCTATCCCATCTGTTACAGAAATTGCGCTTCTCTTTATCAACAGTAGAGGGTGCTTGTGGACTAAGAAACCTAACAAGCCACCCAAACCTCTTATCTCTGACTACATATTGTACAGCCACCTCATTGCTGTGGCGAATGAACAGGAAAGAGCAGATGAGGTAAAAGGTGTCATTCTTTTACTTTATTTATTCATTTATTTACTTATTCATTTATTTTGGGCTGCGTTGGGTCTTCGTTGCTGCGCGCGGGCTTTCTATAGTTGCGGCGAGCAGGGGCTACTCTTCATTGAAGTGCGCGGGCTTCTCATCGCGGTGGCCTCTCTTGTTGCCCGGCACGGGCTCGAGGCACACGGGCTCGGTAGCTGTGGCTCGTGGGCTCTACAGCGCAGGCTCAGTAGTTGTGGCGCACGGGCTTCGTTGCTCCGCGGCATGTGGGATCTTCCCGGACCAGGGATCGAACCCGTGTCCCCTGCATTGGCAGGTGGAGTCTTAACCACTGTGCCACCAGGGAAGTCACAAAGGTATTATTCTTGATTTTTCACTTCCTCCTTTTTTGAAAACTCCATTGACTTTGGGCTTCATAGTGGGACTCATGCTGACCAATGCAGTGTAAGTAGACATGATATAAACCACTTTCCAACAGAAGCTTTCAATGTGACCCTGTGTTTGGCTCAGTCTCTGGTGCCTCTGCTCTCTGCCATGAGATAAAAATGTCCAAGCTGAGAAGGCATGGTGTACGTGAGCCTTGGCCTGGAGCAGAGCCTAAGCCAACCCAGAACAGTCTTGGTTTCCAAATACCATTTCCTAGTAAAGGAACCTGGGCTCCTTAGAGATTCCAAGACCAGAGCCAGGAAACTGCTAGGTGTTACCGGAACATCTTGGAGTCCATTATCATCATCAAAATATAAAGGGAGAGGAGACGTTCTTCTCCACAGAAGAATTCCAGCTAATAAATGTAGAAGACATGACAAAATTAAGAAACCAATCATCAATACAGTATATAATACTTGTAAGGGACTTCAGTAGATATTAAAACCATTGGATGAAAGCTTAATGTGGAACAGAATGTTTACACAGTCTCAAAGTCTAACCCCACAGATTGTTAGGTAAGGGAAGTTATTACCTTTATAAAAGAGAGATCTGGTGGACATCACCTTAACTAAGGGTCAAACTCTGGAGGAATCGGCATCACGTGTCCTCTGATGTGATATGGTGGGAAAGGCACATCACCTAGTTAATATTCTCACTAACGATGTTGAACTGAAATCTAATAATAAGAAAACAGTCACACAAATTTAGAACGTGGGACATTCTACAACGCAATGGTCCTAGACTTTTTAAAATGTCAACACCATGAAGGACAAAAAAAGACCAGAGACTAGGAGTCTGTTGTAGATTAAAGGAGATTTAAGCGTTCCTTGTATTATTCTTTCAGTTTCTTGAGGGAAAAGATCAAGGAATAAGTCTAACAGAAGATGTACAAGCCTCCAAAGTATGCCACAAATATTTATCCAAGAATCTCTTTTGTTTCCCGAAAGTTTTATCAAACACACAAACTTTAACAAATGTTTATAGTATGTTTGCTACGTATATACTATATATATTGTACGTGTGGAAGGTCAGTGACCAAGGTCTCTGCTGTCATGGAACCAACATTTGGTGGTGGAAACAAATGAAATGGTCAATAAGCAGGTAAACAGATAAATGAGAAGATTCTGAATGGTGTGAAGGAAATGAACAAGAGGAGATTCAGAGTCAACAAGAGTCCTGTTTCAGAGATAACATTTAAACTGAGACCCAAAGGCTTGGCAGGTTGAAGTATTTGGGAGTAAAATATCATGACGTTTACAACTTCCTTGAATTAGTTGGGAACGTGGGTGAGAAGATTCCAGAGGGAAGCCATAGCTGGAAGCACGGCCTCCACAGGAGGTTAGCAAGGATGCTCTTAATTCTAGATGTCACAACCACTTTCCCAGGTACAGAGGCAGGGGACCGAGTCATCCAGTCACCTCCCAGGGTTCAATCCGGGACTACCGGAAGCGTGGATCCCTCAATTGGAAGTGAAAACAAGCGTGCGTGCTGGGCGATGGGCATTGGAGTGGGTGCCCATGAGGGGGCGGAGCTTAGGGAGAGTTACAGACCAAGCAGGAGGCCAATGGACTCGGGGAGCCTCTCGGGGGTGTGTGTGTGTAAACATTATAACTCTTTTCCTGTCAACCAACAAATGCTATCTCTCCTCTTTCAGATTTTTCAGGGAAATCAAGACTCCTTCACACCCGTGGTGAACGCTCTAGACCCCCCGCTGTTTACCCGCTTCCTTCGAATTCACCCGCAGAGCTGGGCGCGCCACATCGCCTTGAGGCTGGAGCTTCTGGGCTGCGAGGCGCAGCAGCAGTACTGAGGCCCGGTCCTTCCTTCCTGGCCCCGGGCCCTTTCCTGATTCGGGTCCAGCATCCCTCTGAGCCCGCCCTCCGGGTCACTTCCTGCCCCACGCTGCCCACGGTGCCATCGTTTTTCTATGTATTTCAATTCCTCAGTCCCGGCAGATATGCCCTGAAGCCTCCCAAATCAATCGTCATGTGTCCTGCGTTCTCTGGGGCTGTCGCATCCAATTTACCTCTTGCGCATTTGCTGCGGCCGCTCCCAGATTGGTCCTTCCTTCCAAGGTACTCAGGCAAAAAGCACTGAGGAAACTCAGCTGGAAAGCATTCTCCTCTGGACACGGCCACCACTTCCTCCTCTGTGGTGACCAAGAAAGGTCATGATCATACCGGGCTTCTAAGGACATATTTTTAATATTTCCACAGAAAAATGAGGAAAATCCACGGCTCTAATCACGCACTCAGTTTACTCCCTCCTCAGCTAATTTCCTGCTGAAACGACACAACCAAATGTACCAGGAAATTCTGTACCCTAACTGCCCAAGAGGAACCCCCACCTCGCCCCATCCCTGACAGATAAGGTTGGGAATGGCTTACCGTCCTGTAAAAGTCCATTAAGGTTAGAGGTTAATTTACAGAAATCAATAAGGTGATATGGTTCGACTCCCTGTAAAAGGTTAACCACTTTTATGTCTAACTTACTCATCTTGTTTTGGCATTCTTTTCCCATTGACCGCATACATCTTTATTTTTCAAATGCTCTTGGAACCAGCTCTTTTGTCTTCCCGCTGGTTCCCTCAATAATCAGTTAAACAAAACATTGATGTGTGAAAACAAATGCCTTTGAGAGTTGTGCTTTTATACTGGAAATAAAAATGTGAACAATGAAATTTTATAATTTATGAGGTGAAGCTAACATTTAAAAAATTAGAAATGGAGCCTTGATCCAGTAGCAGAGAGAGAGATTCTTAACCTTGACATCCATTAGCACTAGAAGGAGTAAAGGCAGTAGTCTGGCCTCTGGCCCATCCCACAAACCCCCCTTTTATAAGTTTTCTAGAGGTTGTGACCAACCAGAATCCGGGAGAGGCTGCAGCAGAACGTAGTGAACCTAATGTGAGAAATGCTGTACTTGCATCGCCCAGATCTCCCGGGATCACTTTTACGAGTTGAGTGTTTGCAATCATACTCCAGCTGATTTGGCTAATGGGGGGGGCCTGTACTCAGAAACCTACAAGACCCTGACGAAGATGACACAGATGGACAAATATACTGTGTTCATGGACTGGAAAAATTAATATTGTTAAAATGACAATGCTACCCAAGGCAATCTACAGATTTAATGCAATCTTTATCAAAATACCAATGGCATTTTTCCAGAACCAGAACAAACAATTCTAAAATTTATATGGAAATACAGAAGACCCTGAACAGCCAAAACATCTTCAGAAACAAGAACAAAACTGGAGGAATCATGCTCCCTGACTTCAGACTGTATTACAAAGCTACAGTCATCAAAACAGTATGGTAATGGCTCAAAAACAGACACATAAACCAATGGAACAGGATACAGAGCCCAGAAATAAACCCACACACCTATGGTCAATTAATCTATGACAAGGGGACAAGAATATACAATGAAGAAAAGACAGTCTCTTCAATATGTGGTGCTGGGAAAACTGGACAGTTACACGTAAAAGAATGAAATTAGAACATTTCCTCATACCGTATACAAAAATAAACTCAAAGTGGTATAATTATTTTGGAAAACAATCTGGCATTATCTACAAAAGTTGAGCATAAAGATAGCCTGTGGCAATTCTGTCGGGTAATGACCTAGACCCAGAACTGCCATGTGAACCAAGAGACAGGGCAAAACTACCCATAACACTTCCCACCTGGAAACAACCCTTATTGCATATATTTCCTAGTGGCTCACTTTAATTGCAGTAGATTAATCCATTATATAATATATATCACAATTTATTTATCCATTGCTTTTCTGACTGATTCATTTATGCCAGTTCTTCTATGGAGCTGATCATCCTTTTTAAAAAATTGATTTGTAAGAGTTCTTTGTATGTTAAGGACATTAACCTATTATCTGTCATATATGTTGTGGAATTTTGCACCTAGTTTGTCATTAATCTTTTACCTTTCCTTACAATGTTTTGCTGTATGAAAGCTTTACATTTTTATGCAATAAATTTATCATTATTTTCACCTATGGCTTTGGGGTTTTATGACATATTCAAAGTAGCTTTTTTCACCCCAAGATTACAAAAAACTCCACTCATGTTTTATCCCGATATGTATATGGTTTTATTTTTGTTTAGTCCTTGATCCATCTAGAGTTTATTTTTGTGTGTATGGCTGTCACTTCAGTCAGTGCATCCGAATGAATAGCCAGTCGTCACATTAAACCATCTCTTTTTCCCCACTGAAATGAAATGCCACCTTTATCATCTATTAAAATCCCATACCTACACTATTTGAAGGTGCAGTAGACACCATGTGGCAAACAAAATATCTTAGAAAGCTTCAAGCCCAAGAGGATATGGCTACCATGAGGATGGGTTTCAGTATCAACACAAACGTTTATGCATAGACAGAAGAAAACATCTGTATGTTTAGCTGTCAAATAGAGGGAGACTGGGGGCAGGTCAAATGCAGTAGATGACATCACAAGGAGGTGTAGAATTCTATCTGGAACTTCAGAAACCTTAAAGGAAGACTCTGGCCAGCTTCTTCTTAAGACGGAGGCCTGATTCACTGGCTTCTTTGCCACCTTACCTGACACGGGTCTCAGCAGTGGATGAGAATGTCAGTTCTAAATGTCTTAAGTAATAGAAAGCTCAAATAGGGGTTTATTTTTCTCAGACCTAGTAGTTGAGAGGTGGGCAGATAGAGGTGTTGGTTTAGTGGCTTAAAATTGTCAGAGCCAGAATAGATGTCATTTTCTTGGCCTTTTCCTTGTGTCCATTGCCTGATGGTCACAGGATGGCTCCTCCAACCCCAGGTAACACTTGAAGAATGTTCAAGGCAACACAAAGGGGAAATGGTAGCGCCATTACTTTTATCAAGACAGCAGAAAGCCTTCCCGGAAGCCACCCATCAGATCTCCATTATGCCTCAGTGTCCAAAACTATGTCCCACAGCCATTGCTAGCAGCAAGGCTGGCTGGGAGAAAGCGGATTCCGCTTTTCTAGCCTCTCTGGTTGCACGTAATAAGTGAAGAGGGGGTGGTGATGCCTGGCGATGAACAATATCTGCCCGAAGTCACCACCCACTCATTCATTCAAAAAATATTTATTGAGCACCTGAATAGCCTATGTGAACAAAACAGAGAGGAGCACGTGGGGCTTGTTCCAGAGGAAATGAGGCTGAGGTGGAGTGATCAAGAGTAGATAACAGGCCACGAGGTCAGGGAAGTCAGTAGGATACTACCTGACTTACAACAAAGTGAGATCTCTTTGGCTGTTCAGTGGCAGCAAGCAGGAAGCTACGAACTCCTGTGACTGCAGAACTTCTGGGCCACCGCCACCCCCATGATGGACTGTGCCCCCTTATCCACTGAAATTCATACCTGGTTAACCATTTATACTGCTAATTTGCTGATTCAGTAATAAACCCAACTCCAAACAAAACAAAATGAAAAGGATGTGGGACTGAAAAAGTGGAGTCAAAGATGACACCACAGGGTTTGGCCTGGACAACTTAAGAGTTCTCACTAATTGAGCTGGAAAATCCCAAAGGGACATGTGGTTTAGGAGGGGATGTCAGATACCTGATCCGATGGAGCACAGTCAACTTCTGTCTTGTGTTGTTTTGTTTCTTGAAGGCGGGTTGGTTTTTGCCTTGGAAACTGACTGTATTCAGGATTCGACAGTGTCAGCAAGTGAATTTTTCTTGTGTTCATAACAGCTTTAGGTTTGCAATAAAATCTAAACCACCATTTTCTGACTTTTCAGACAGAGCTGCCTCGGGACGAGCCAAGGGAAAAGCCATCTCCCCTCGGTGCAGGCCCTCGGGAGGGCCCATGGAACCCCCAAAACTGCTGAGCATTGGATTTCTGCTGTGCTCTCTGACTTGCCTCTTGTTGGAAACTGTCGCTTTGTCTCTGTCACCTTTATCTGCCTTCGGAATACAAGACCAGGATGGATTGGAACCACGCTCAAGGGGTGTGTTTGCTGTTACGATGAATGTTCCTATCTTCATAGGACGTAAGATTCCTGTCTCAGGTCAGGAAAGAGTGATTCTGTATTTTTAAAAAAATGTTCACAGGAAAGCAAAGTATTTCTGGTTTGGTTCAACAAGCATGAACCCACTAAGCCAAAGCCATAGGTGTCAACCTTCCATAAAATATGACAAATGCTCCCTGAGGACAAAGGGATAATTAAAGTTGTTTGGGGGGAGGGGTCAAGAAGGACTTCAGAAAGGAAGCGAAATTTAAGCTAAAGCTGATGAGCCACTGACCCATGGCTTAGCTGCTCCCAAAGCCCAGCGTGGTGCTGAGTCCCTTCCCATCTCTGGAAAGGGTATCGTTGTGAGTGGTGAACCCTCCTGACGTCACACCACAGACACTTTTGTTTGCCCTACCTCTTCCCCTGATCAGCAGACCCTGAACCTCCTTCTGCCAGCCGCCCCGGCCTCCTCCTGTCGGTGCCACTGGGCAGGCGGCCGTCTCCTTTCTCCTCACGGGACGCTCAGGGCCCTCAGCCCCCCGAACACCCTCTAGGCAACAGCATGGTGTCTATTGAGTCGTGCTCCTCGCTCACAGTGTACCCCATTGATTCACAGACACCTCCAAACAACCTTTAAGCGATCTGGGGCGGAGATCATTGCTCCTATTTCACATACAAGGAGGAAAAGATGATATCTATCTGAGGATACCTTTGTTTTCCCAAAAGTGTATTCCTTTAATCTCTTAGCACAGCAAAGTTGTTCGGAATATGGGCCCTGGGCAACTATAAGAACCTGAGATCTGGGACAACTATTTGAACTTGAACCAGGTTTCGAATCCCAGCTTCATCACTTACTCGGGCTCTCTTCAGTGACTGTCTTTGTTCTTCCTGCAGAAACTTCCAGGTCCTGGCTGAGCAACTTCAGTGATTACCTGTGGGATCTCATCAGGAGCTCCATCCCTACAGCTGCCATTTTTGCTTTTCTGATCATCTCAGCAATCATGTGGACCCTCTGTTGCCTTACGTAAGCTGCTGTGGGGAGGAGAGGGGGAACCGAGGGAGAGGCAGGAACAGCCAAGTTCCACACCAGCCTGCGCATCTGTAACTAAGGAAAAGTTTTGAGGAAGGTGATTGTGGGAACACCGCTCTGAAAGTCCATGTGTCCCCCTTTGAAAAAGTCTCCTGCACTTTCTCTTTGTTTCTCTAACCCACTCCCTACGTTTCCAACCACTGACGTGTGACGTTTAAAGACCAGTGTTTGCAATTGATCTTTTTTTTTCTTATACTAACTTCATTAACTCCTAATTATCCTTCCCTTTAGTTTAGGACCTATACATGGAAAACATGTGATTAACTTTTCAACTGCCTGAAAATTTGCCGAAATATTTATTATTAAATCATATGAAGCCAAAGAGATTCCTGAAATAGCTAACAAAATACTTAAGCTTAGCTAGCAAAGCCTGAATTTCATTAATTCAATCAGTATTTACTAAGACATGACCACTTGCCTGTCTCTGTCCTGATTACTAGAGACAGAGAAATAAGACAACTGAATTATTACAACCTGGTGGCTCAGGGCTGTTCAAACTGCGGAATCTAATAAAGTGGCTGAGGTCAAAGATCAGGTGAAGGGTGTGGCATCCCCACCTAAGGCTCCTGATAACCTCAGAACGACCACAGATCAAGAACCATGTCTAGGAAACAAACTTGGATATGGTTCCTGGCACCTAGAACTCACAGGAGCCAAACAGAACTAAATGAGCTATTCATTGTTTGAGCCGTACAGCAGTACTCGGACCTCGGATCGGCCATGAGAAGGACACTTGCTTCAGGCACAGCCACAGATAATAGTGGACCGGGGGAGCGTCCTGGAGGATGGGCCACGGGCCAGGGAGCTCCCCCTTCTAGGAGGAAGAGCTGGGTCTGATCAATGTCTGACCATCGGGATTCCAGAATGACTACAGAGCAGGGACTGCTGTAGGCCTCCCGGTCTTCCTCTTTTCAAAGGGAAGGGTTTACAGCCGTTGCCCTCTTCCTGCATCATCACTGTATGGGCCAGGGGTGGGGGTGGAAGCTGGAGACCAGGGGCACATGGTCTACTTCAGTTCAAAGCTCTCTTAACCAAGAAGAGCCACACCCAGACTTGAGAGAACCAGATACTCTGGAAGCAGACTGTGTGGCGGGAGTGTGGTGTGCAGGGTATTATCAGGGATCAACGCCTGCAGGGGGCAGGGTCAGGGAGAAGCTGAACTGCCTTGCAAGCCCTGCAAGGCCTCCGGTGACCCCCTTCAGAGTTGTCCTTCCCCCGCCGCAGGAAGTACAGGCTCTGTGTTCACCAACCCTGTTCCTTCTTCCCAAGCACAGAGGAAGACTGCATTTCACAACTAAAGAAGCCAGGACTCAAGTCAACATACATTTGATTCTCTATCTTTTAAATCACTGTTGCTCAAACTCTGGCCAACAGGCCGGCTGCATCAGAAACATCTGAGGCTTTACTGAAACACGCACACACAGAGGGACTTCTGTGAAGACAGGCAGGCAACATGCCGAGAGAAATATTTCCTTTTTTGAAGTAAATGGCTCAGCCTGGGGAGAGAAACCAGTAAACCCTTGCTTGCTGGGAACAAACAAGGACAGTAAGAACAAAACAAAAGAAGACATGGATGACAAAATATAAAAGGATCCAAAAAGCTGGATAAACAAAGACCTTAGTGAAAGTAAGATTAGAGAAAAAAATGATAGATGCAGGAGACATAATTAATTTTTTGGTAGAAAACAACCAAAATAATTCAACAGAAGAAAACACTTCAAGGCATATTTTTTTTTTATATTGCAAAATTAAAGGAAGGTTTGAGTCTCTAGTCATACGGGGTGCATCAAGTCCCAGGAAAAATTGGCACTTGGGACCGGGCACATACTAGACGCCGAATAATACTTGATTTTTTATGGATACGTTTCACAGTCAGGATTGCAAACAGTTTCTCTGTGCCTCTCTATTCACCCTCTATAACCATTAGCGGTGGCTGTAAAGAAGGCTTAGGCTTGCTGCTTGCTACCTGAGGAAATCAGCATGGAAGCCTGGCTAACCTCTCGGGGCCCTGGCAAGTACGCAAAAATACACGTATTCAATCTAACGAATTTTTAGTACGGTTTATACTAGTGAAAAAATAGAACCAACTTAAATGATTCTTGGCTGGTTAAAGAAAGCAGTGGACATTCATACAATGAGTACTGTACAGTCACCAAAACGTCGCTGTAGAAGGGTAATTACATGGAATCAGATTCATGAAATATTGTTGAGTGGAAAAAAGCAGATTATAACAGAGGATATACAATTTCACCCAATTTGTTGTGAAAAACTATACGTACAGGGAAAAAATCTTTTAAGGACCTAACGAAAGATTTAGACATTGGCCATCTCCTTGTGATAGTGAATAGGTGACTTTAATTATCACTATTGTTGTTGTTATGTAGTTTCATGTTTATTTTTGTGTGTCTGCACTTTCCAATCCTTCCACAACAAAACGTATTGTTTAATTAGTACGTTTTTTAAGAGAAACTTTAAAAACAAAAGAAGAAAAACTATCTGATCACACTCCGATACCACACACTTACTCTTACTTTCTCAAGTCATGAATGCAGTTTTTGCAATATGAAATTACTTGGTTCATGATAAGAAAAGAAGCTGTCCAAAATCTTATCTTGGAAAAGGTGATGTAACTACAAAGTAGCTCTGTGCAGACCAAGACAGTGTACTGGAATTTAAACTCAGTTCAGCAGTCATTTTCTCTTCCTTTCCCAGTGTCCTCATAGGTGAACCAGTCCAATGAAGTACTAGAAGATTCCAAGAGAGTGCAGAGTGTGCTATTTGTGTGCATTAAGGAAGTATGTATCAGGTAAAATTAAATTGTCGGGCTTCCCTGGTAGCGCAGTGGTTGAGAGTCCACCTGCCGATGCAGGGGACACGGGTTCGTGCCCCGGTCCGGGAGGATCCCACATGCCACGGAGCGGCTGGGCCCGTGAGCCATGGCCGCTGAGCCTGCACATCCGGAGCCTGTGCTCCACAACGGGAGAGGCCACAACAGTGAGAGGCCCACGTACCACAAAACAAACAAAGAAACAAACAAAAAAGTTACGACACAATAGGGCTTTGTGGCCAATTAAGTTGGAGAGGTGCTGAAACAAATTTAAACATATTTCCTTCACTGTATGACGTATCGTGGCTATCTTTCCATATCAGAAAGTGTTGCATAGTATTCCTTGCAGTGGATTCGACAGAAGTCGTTTAACCACCCCCCATATAATAATAATTTAGGGTGTTTGTACTTGTTCACTATTGCAAATGTAATGCAGGTGATAGTTTTACACATTATTCATTTGCTTTCCCCTTTGCTGTTCTGAGTTGGAAATAATTCACTCCGTGGGCACTATTGAACACCTCCTGTTCTGGGAAGGTGACAAAACAAACACCAAGCCTGGCTCGGGTGGAAGGCACAGCAGGGCCAGGGGCTGGGATGAGAGTAAGGTCTGGTGGACCTCAGAAAGCATCTGGGCTCTACTGGGAGCCAACAGAAAGCAGGGAGCAGAGAAGGGACGTCATTTGATGGGTGTCTTTAAAGGGTCATCTCAGTTGCCACGTAGAGAAGGTCAGAAGCAGGGAGACCCAGCGGGGAGGTTTACCGAAATCCAGGTGAGAGACAGTTTCGTTGGGACCAGGGTGGGAATCGGCGGAGTTGCAGGAAGAGTCGGAATCCAGACAGAGGGTGAAGGAGCATCAGGGTTTGATTATGGGTCAGGTGAGGGGTGGGAAAGAGGGAGGCTCCGAGGATGCCTCCCAGACTTTGGGCCTAAGCACGGGCACGGACGGGGTTAGGAATTTACTCCTGAAAAATGCGAAGAGAAAGAAAGACCGAATGGATGTTCTCATTGATGTGGAGGTGAGATCCAGCCACACACCCTTTGTCCCACACTCCACACAGCAGGAGGAGACCATCCTCTGATCAAACTTGAAGTGACAGTTTAACTTATCAGCTTGCACTAACCTTTAAATCAGATTGGATGTTTACTTAAATTCTCCCCCGCTACTCAGCACATGGGAGCCGGGGACGGAAGTCTAAGTAGTAATGAAAAGAAGAGCTGCATCCTTACACACATCTTTATAGTCTTTATATCTTGCCCAGCTTGTTCCTTAAGACAAACTGCTGAACGTGCAGTCGTTGGGTCACAGGCCATGAGCATGTTAAAGCCTTACGCTGGTCCACGTAGCGCTTGTACGAGTTTCCAGGTTCCGCCTCTCTTGAACATTGCGTTGTTTCCTTGGTTTTCTTTACATTTTTGCCAGTTATGTTTGGCAATATATTATTTAATTTTGCTTGTATTTTAAAAATTCCTGAAGTACCCCTAGGCTTGGTGCCCCAGAATTTTTAAGCTGCTTTTTCTTTTTATAAATGTATTTATTTATTTATTTTTGGCTGCATTGGGTCTGTAATCCCCATCCTGTCTCCTCACGCCAGAGCCCTGCCTCTTTTTAAACTATAAAAACTAAATCATAGGCATGCATTCTCCTGTGATTTTCTGTTTTGAGATTCATCCACGTCGATGCCTGTAGCCCATTTCCACCCAGTTGTAAGAAAAGACCTCTAATCATTTACACCATCGACTGTAGACGGACATCTGTATTGTTTCTGTCTTTTTTATTCTAAATATTAATGCATGTCTTGTAGTGTACAAGTGCAAGAGTTCCTCTGAGGACTATCACACTGTGATTGACTATATCCGCATCCTTGAGAAGATGCAACACCACCAGCCTTTTAAATTTTTGCCAATCTGGCGGATAAGTAATGGTATCTTATTGTTTTCTTACTTTGCATTCCCCCGATAACTGATGAGATGGAAGACCTTTTCATGTGTTTATAGGACATTTGTCTTGCTCTTCTATGAATTTTGCCCATTTTTCTAATTTTAGGTTCATTTATTCCTTATTGATCAGTAGGAATTCTTTCTATACTCTGTATACTAATATTTTGTAGGCTATAGCTGTGGAAAATGTCTTCCCTCAGTTTGAGGATTGTATTTTCATTCTCGATATGACATATTTTGATCAGCAGAAGTGCTTATTTTAATGTAGTGCGAGTTGGCAATCATTTTCCTCTGCGTAAGTGCTTTTCTACCCCTAAGTCATAAAGGATGTCTCCTATATTGTCTTCTAAAAGTTTTATAGTTTTGCCTTTCACCTTTAAGTCCTTCAGCTACTCGGAATACATTTTTGTGTGGTGTGAGGTAAAGTCTAATTTCATTTTTTAAAAACATTGTGAGAAACTATATTTTTCCAGTCATGAACTTTGAACTGAATTTGTGTGCCTCAAGGCAGTTCTAGGAATTGAGAAAAGCAGATAGCTGCAATAAATTCCAAGGAGCAAAGCCTGATTCTGAGCACTGAGCACCCTGAACTGGAACCAGCCGACCAGAAAAAGGCATGGGAATGTTGAAAAAAAGACCAGCTGTATGACCACGCATCCTCTGAGTCAGCCGACTTGCCCTCCCAGTACTTTTCCACCCTGAGCTTTGCCTCAACAAAAACTTTTAACTACATTTTGCTCGAGGATTCACTCCCTCTGAAGTCCTCCGACTGCAATAGTTTAGATAGCGTGTTTGCCTTCACCTGTAACCAGTCTCGGTTTCTGTTTTGATCCTATGGATCCCCAGTCGCCCTTACTGCAAGCGTGTCCTTTCCCTACTGCTCTACAGTGCCTCTTGTCATGTCACCATTTCTCGTCTCTCTTCTGTTCCAGTGGTCTATTTGTCTATTTCTGTGCCCATACCATGCTCTCCTAATTAGCATAGCTTTGTTATAAGTCTTGCAATCTAGAAGGCAGTTCCCCCACATTGTTCTTCTAGGGTGCTTTGGCAATTCTTGTTCTTTACAAGTCCACACATATTTTAAAATTAGTTTATCAAGTTTCACAAAACCTATCCCAGAAGTGGGATTCCTGGCTCAGAAGGTACCGTTCAGTTTTATGGGATAATGCAAAACTGTTCTCCTAAATAGTACTGCCAACAGCAGTACTCCCAGCAGCAATATTCAAGAACTCATATGGATTCACATCTTCTCCAACACTTGATATTGTTAGACATTTAAATTTTTGATAATTGAATGGAGGTGCAGTGGTATTTCATTGCGGTCTGATCACTAATGAGGTTGAACATCTGTTCATATGTTTATTGTTCACGTGGGTTTCTCCATCTGTGAAATGCTTATTCGTGGTTTTTACTCATTTATCTGCTGGATTGTTTGTGTTTTCCTTATTGATTTGTAGACCTTTATATGTTCATAGTAGGAATTCTTCGTCAGTTGTGTGTATTGAAAATATTTTCTGCAAAAGCACAACTGATCTTTTTTGCTTTTTAGCTTGTCTTTTGATGAGTAAAAGTTCTTAATGCAAAAGTCAAACTGATCAATATTGTTTTATAGTCAATGGTTTGTCACTATCCCAAAGTCTAAAAGTTCTTCGCTGATGTTTTCTGTCAAGAGCTTTAAAGTTGTGTTTTTGACACAGAAGTCCTTAATCCATCTGGAATAGATTTTTTTCTGCATATAGCATGGAGGAGGGTTCCAGCTTCATCTCTTTCAATATAAATAATCATTTTCCAGCTTTGGTTAATGAAAAGTCCCTCTTTACTTACCTAACATGGCACCTGTATCGTATACACAGTTATACACATGACTGGGTGCGTTTCTGCGTTTTCTAATCTATCTCATTGCTCCATTAATCTATCCCTGCACTGGTATCGCACTGTCTTAATTTCAATAGCTCTCTCTCCTCTCTCTCTCTCTCTCTGTGTCTGTGTCTCTGCCTCTGTGTGTATGTGTGTGTGTGTGTATCTCAGCCTTCTATAGTTCCTTCAGGGTAATCTTGGGGAAGGGAGCCAGCAATCACGTGAGCTCAGCCTCTTAGCAGAGAAAACTGGATGATCTGGCTGCAAACTCTTGCCCCTGGATTTGCCCTTCTTGTCTATGAGGTACTGGAAGGTCCAAATAAGATTACATAGAGTAATGAACTGCTTATAATACTGCGAGGTTACTCCCTTGGGGTCAAGGGGCCAGGTGTTTATCAGGCAAAGGTGTGTACAGATCGTGGACAGCCCTGAGCTCTGTAAGCACAGGAAATGTTTGTTTTGTTCAGAAAGTCTGTCGTCTAGGCTGCTGTTTTAACGCCACGAAGGCGTTAGGGTATAAGGATTCGGAAGGAATGTTGGCTTTCTTCGCTTCCACTGATCCCTCCATTTTCTGTGGCATTAGCAGTAGGAGCTGTAGCCTAAGACAAATAACAGCAGCACAGGAGCCTTAAAAGGCCTTTCCTCAAAGTCCTGTGCCCACATCGGTTTCTGGGTGGAGCCTGGAGTCGGAGGGGCGGCCGTCGCAGCCCTCGGATGCTCCCCTGCCGTCCCCACGAATTCGGCCCGGGTGTAGGTCGAGCACTCAACCCGCCCCAGGCTGTGGGTCCTCTGCGGTTTGAGAGCGGTGTGCTTTTTCCTATGACCCCTCTGGGATTCAGCTGCAGGGGCCTCGGCGGGAACAGCGCCTCCTTCCGGCCCTCAGGTGCGTAGCGCGCCAGGGGCCCGCGGGGCCCAGGGCGAGGGGGGAGACGGGAGGCGGGGGCAGGGGCGTGGCGAGGGTGGGGCGTGGGCGGAGCTCCTCCCCCGCGCTCTCGGCGCACAGCCTGCGGGGTGGTGACTGACCAGCCGCGCCGCTTCCCAGTCGCCTTCGCCGCCTCTGCCGCCTCCGCGCCGCAGGCCCGCGGCCCTGCCGCTCCAGGCTCTGTCCGGCCCCGTGTCCCCGCGTCCCCGCGTCCCCGCGTCCCAGCGCCCGGCGTCCCAGGTCCCGCAAGATGACGCTGAAGGCGAGCGAGGGCGAGAGCGGGGGCGCCATGCGCACGGCGCTCTCCGACCTCTACCTGGAGCACTTGCTGCAGAAGCGCAGCCGGCCCGAGGTGAGCTGCCCCCGGGGCCCGGCGCGGGATGCGGGCCGGTCCTCGTCTCTAGGCCGCGCCTCCGGCCGCGGTCCCTCCCCGCCCGCCGCCCTGCCCTCGGGGGTCTTGCCCCCGGGGTGGAGGCCGCGGCGGGTGGCGGGGTTCGGGCGGGACTCCGGGCGCGGTGGCTGGTGGCCCCCAGTAGCGCCTCAAGGCGAGAATCGGGAGAGGCCGCGGCCTCGACCGAGAGCTGATTAAGGTCAAGGGAAACTTCTTCGTGGACGGAAGTCAGGGTCACAGAAAGACTGTAAGGAACAGATCCGAGAGTAGGACTGCTTGGTGGTTGTGTCAGCAGAAAGGGTTGTAAAAGCCAACGCTGGCCCCAAAAGTGTTCACTCACCGTCCCTGTGCATTTAGGCAGGGCGCCTGGTGCTGGGGTGCAGATGGGTGGACCCCTGTGTCTGTCTGTGGGCAGTCATCTCACAGGTAATTCTGCCCCCCAGATTCCTATGATGGCCCATAAATAGCTCATCACCTCCATCCCAAAGATTCCCAGAGGGCAGGGTTGATAATTTTCTTGTTATCTCTCATTCTTCTGGGTGTTGTCACTCAGGGTCTCTCCACAAGGGCACGGCCACCAGGATGCTCGCTCACTCACTCTTCTGAAGGCCGACGCTCTGTCGCACTGTCAGCCATCAGCAGCACCGACCAGCAGCCCTTCCATGTCCCCTGGCCTTCTCACAACACAGTGGCCAGGTTCCAAGAAAGGATGTCCACAGAGACACACAGACAGAGATAGAGGGCCAGGCAGAAGCTATCTTGCCTTTGATAACTCAGCCTCAGAACTCACAGTGTGAATCTTTTTCCTAGACTACAAGATCTTCCAGGGCAGGGCCGTTTCACACTCACTTTTTACATTTTAAATGCCTGGTAAGTGGGTCCTCAGAAATGTTTGCTGAATTAATAAGTGACTTAAGAGGTGGACATGCGATTCAGCATAGCCATCCACTTTCACTCATGAGGAAACTGAAGATCCACAAAGTAAAGCAGACTGTAGAGCTGTGGACTCTGGGCTGGGTGGCATCAGCTCAGGTCTCTGCATTCACACCTGTCTGTCATTGCAAATCAGGATGAACCCGTGGGGAAGACCTTGGTTATTCAGCTGACAAGACAAAATTGGAAGTTACGCAGCAGCATGTACCCTAGGAGGGGCTCAGGCTCTAAAACTACTTGATTCCTCATAAGTTTGGACATGGGATTTTTTTTCCTTCCCCACAATCAGCTCACTTGGCTGAGCCTTAACTCACTCCCCCCCCAAAAAAAACCACCTCTCTTTATTAAATTTTCTTTTGGAAACTTCATTGAGGTTTACATTAGCATATCTAATTCACGGATTTGATTGTGCAGTTCAATGACATCTGACAGATGCGTCCCATCATGTGGCCATCACCGTAATCATAATGTAGAACATTTGTGTCACTCCAGAAAGTTCCCTGATGGTCCTTTAGGTTCATTTCCCCGGAAACCTGGAAGCCACCCTGGCAACTTCTGGAAAACACTACCACTTTGCCTTTTTTAGACTGTCTTATAAATAGACTCCAAACATATGCAGGCTTTTCTTTCTGGCTCTTTTCACTTAGCAAAACCTGAGTGTCACCTGTAACTCAGTGCCCAGACCCTGTGTAGACCTGTCTGCTCCTGGTGGGGAGGCTGGAGAAGTCGTGTGCGGTTTTGAAAAGAGGCCCTTTCACTGCCCTCTGAGTCATGAGCAGTTTTTGTGGAGCTGTGAGTTGATCCTGCAAAAGTACCAGATACAGTCTATTGCTTAGTTTGCTTGAGTGTATGAAAGGGTTTGAACATGAAATAAGAAAACTTGGTGAAGCACTGAATGCAAAGCATACAGACCTGCCAAGCTGTGGAGACTGGAAGAAGAATCTCCACACGATGAAAGGTGGCCTGACCCCACAAACCTGCTGACTCTTACTTCCTGAGGTTCACCCTCCCTCTGGGGCTCTTAGCAGTCTCTGCTGCCAACCGCGGGCTCTGCCTGTGCCTTTGATTTCTCTTCTCTGTAAAATGGACCTGCTTAGAGGGTTGCGGTGATGTTGACCTGACGTAACGCCTGTCCAGCAGCAGTAGCACGTTTTGCTGTCCTAGCAAGAACCAAGAAAAGTTGTAAGGAAGTTGTTGGCTTTAAAGGAGTTCATAAACTCATGTTGCCAAAGGCTTCATTTAGGGAGATTGCTGTCCATAAAAGTTCTAAAGACTGGAAGCCCAAAGTTTCACCTCTGATTATAGTCGACATTTTGTATTGAAAAAGTATTGTCGGGCTTCCCCGGTGGCGCAGTGGTTGAGAGTCCACCTGCCGATGCAGGGGACACGGGTTCGTGCCCCGGTCCGGGAAGATCCCACATGCCGCGGAGCGGCTGAGCCCGTGAGCCGTGGCCGCTGGGCCTGCGCATCCAGAGCCTGTGCTCTGCAACGGGAGAGGCCACAATGGTGAGAGGCCCGTGTACCACAAAAAAAAAAAAAAAGTATTGTCAAAATATAATTTTGCAGTAGGTTTGAAGTGTAGCCTGTCTCCCATATTTAAGTACATGTTTCCTTCCTTGGAGAAACGTTTTATGAGCTCTCTCTGACCTTGTTCTTTTTTGTAATCCCTTAGTGCACATAAGATTGGTTGTAAAATTCCTACTTTTCTCTTCAGTCCTGTTTGAAGTAGCCCTTCTCCCATGAACTGAAGCAATACGTTGAAAGTCCCTGAAAGTTCACTTGGGCCTGTCCCACATGGGAAATGACCTAAGAAATGTCAGGCTGCAGGTGAGTTTCCACTCAGAAGAGCTGTCTGTGGGCTCCTGGGCGGGGAGACGCAGCATAACCTGCTGTGCAGGGGCCAGGGCGTCACTGGCGAATAGCGCTCCAGGCAGGGGACGTTCAGGGTTGACGGGGGTCTTGAGACACTGCTACCAAATGTCCCCTGGGGCAAAGGGAGATGAAATCATTTGACATTTCATTGACTGCAGAGATTTTTTCCCCCTAAGCAGTGAGTTGCTCAAATCTTTCACTGTTGCTAAAAAAGGAGGGGAAGTGACCCCAGGGGTGGGAAATGGGAAGAAATGCTCTGAATTAGGGAACCAGAATACAACTTTTGTAACATGACATTTTCTTTTCTGAGTCTTCACTTTTCCGTTTTTCCTTCCCATAGAGAAATATACGAGCAAAGTACATACGCAGTTGCCGCTGGAACGGCTCCTCTGTGACCACAACTCCCATCCGCGGAGGCCAAGCTCGGATTGTGTAGCACTGCAGTGTTTACTATGGGGAAAATCCGCGTGTCAGTGGACCCGTGCAGCTCAAACCCGTCATTGCTCAAGGGTCGTCTGTATAGGTTTTTGCTCAGAAGTCACTTGCCAGAAAATTCTGGCTCAGAGGCGCTCCTCTTTCCCCAACTCTTCCCCAGCTCTTGTCATTTGTGGTGAAACAGTGCTCAGCTGTTTCTGGTACCTTGAGCCCTCTCGGTTTTCTCATAGTTTTTGTTTTCTTTCCCAAAGTGGAGCCTGACCTTGCCTGCCGTCTGCGGCGATCACTTGCCTTCTTGGCCTGGGCCTTCTTCTAAGTCTCCACATGGAAACAGTTGGCAAAGAGCCTAACAGTAGGCTGAACAAATGTTTGTTCTTTCCTCCATTCACTGTCACCGGCTCTTAATCCGACTGTTTGGGTGGGAAAGCCACCCGCCGCCAAGTTTGTTTTTCATCTCTTTTTTAATCCCAACTTCCTTTGAGCCACTGCCTCTGCCCTTTGAACCCGCTGCAGATGTTTCCTCCGAAGGGGGTTTCAGCGCACAGGCGTTGCCACCCCAGCAGTGTGTGTGATTAAAGGCCGAGAGGCTGCAGAGCTGCCCCCGTCCTGCCGGGGCGGCGGGGAAGAAGGCTGGTCTCAAAGTTGTGAAGTGAACTCTGCAAAATGCCATCTAGTACCTTTGACCACATTGTTCAGCATCACTTGGTGGTCGTGGGGCTGGTAAGGATTGAAAAACGGCTCAGCTTTGGGGCGACAAAGTAAACAAACGAAATATTTGTAGCACGTTGGAATGAATGTATTACCAGCTATGGAAACAAGAAAAGTTAGAGCAGTTCAGGGGCAGGACAGGTGCCCGGCACGTGGCCAGTGGACGGATGGACAGATGGGGGACAGGGGACAGACTGCAGTCTAAGTTGTCAACCTGGACAAGTTAGTTACCCTGAGTGGCAGGCGGGTAACCTTCCCATTTCTTCAAAGCTGGGTCTGGGCCAGCTGAACTCTGTGGACGTGTCCTGCCTTTGGTGTGGTCTCAGACCCACGGCTGGGGTCAAGGAAGCACCTTGGCTCTGTGCACATCTGTCTGTCTGTCTAGCCCTGCTCCTGGGATTGTCTGTGGTGAGGGGTGCAGGGGGCTGGCTGAGGGAGCTTCCTGCATGTCAGGTGCTGTTGAGGAGAGGCTGGCCCCCTCTTGCTGAGCAGTCAGGGAAGCCTCACTGTTGCTAGTTGGCTCTTTGGTCGCCACGTCGGAGGGTTCCGTTTATCTTACTCATCATTTGCAGCTTCTGGGTGAGCATGATAGTGGCTCTGAGTCATCTCGAAGGGGGACGTCTTGATGAATAAGCACATTTAAAAGACCAGCCTTTGAGATAGCAAGTCTTGAACTTTCCTGGGTGCTGAGTCCTTAATTTAAAGGCTGATGTGTTAAAAGCAATCTGTGTCATGGAGCCGAATGAGAAGGCAATGAGCGGAGGGTGCCGCTTTATCTGCCTGTTCCAGGCGCACAATCACGTAGGCGTCGGCCCCTTGCAAAGGTCATTTTGTCTTCCGTGGACTGAGACTTTCGAACCTGTCACTGTAGACGGGCCCAGAGCGTCTCGAAACACAGGTGAATCATCATAAATGGTTTATTGACGGCACTTTACGGCACATGATACAATAATCTGATCTATGTTTTCAGATTTTATGGCCACCAGTACCTGCTTTGGTTGCTGACACAGATAAATGGTAGATGCTGATAGAGCCATAGGATTAATTTCTGAGTTTGGTTTTCAGCTTTCTCAGCCCCACAACTACTAGTGAAAAAGGATTTGTAAGTCAGGATCAAGGAAAGTCCTAAGTTTTATTTCATGCTTTGAGGCCAGAGGTTTGAGATTTGAGCTCTTTGTGTATTCACAGCAGTCATTCAGTCAGCAATCCTTGAATTCCTCATTCTGTACATTCAGTCTCTTAACACATGTGCATGGTAAAAATATACAACTAGTACAGATGCTTAATTTGAGAGAAAGAATTCTTCCTTCCAGCTTGACGCTGCTTTTCCTTTGGTTTTCTTGAGTCTACTTAGGGAGCTGTTTGATCTCATTCTCTTTAAATGGGTCTGTGGCAATAGCTACCTAGCTTTGAAGAGTTTTAACCACATGGTTCCAGGTCGCCATGGGCAATGCTTTGAGGAACTATTTGGTCACTGTGTGTTGTGGCCTCTTACTTACCCATCCCAGAGTCTGGAAACTGATCCTGTACCCTGCAGATGTCTCAAGGATTTGTTGTTGCCTCTGTCCGTTCTTTGGTACTGTGCTCTCTTAGTTATAGCTCTTCGGTTGCAAACAAGCGCGACTTGCCAGCCACTTTGCTAGTTCTTTTACGCAAAAACTTCACGTCTGTCTACTACAAGCTCAAAAATAGTACCCCGTCAAAACCATGGACTTGACATTGGTATGACGTGTGAGTGTAGTTCTGTGCCATTTTGTCACATGTCTGAATATATGTAACCACCACCACAATCAAGATATGGAACTGTTCCATCAGCACAGAGACCTCCCTGGTGCCACCCCTTTACAGTCACATCTCCCCGTGTCCCCTTGGCAACCACTAATCTGTTCTCCTCCTCTATAATTTTGCCATCTCTAGAATGTTATATAACTGGAATCATATTGTATGCAATTTTTTATTGCTGGGAAGCGTCCCGAGGTATGGATAGACCACAGTCTGTTGAACTGCTCACCTATTATAGGCTGTTCTCCTTGTCTCCAGGTTTGAGTTACTACAAATAAAGCTGTTATGAGCCTTCATGTACACATTTTGCACAAACTTTTGTCTTGTGCCATTGCTGGGTTGTAAAGCAGTCATTTAGTTTTTTAAGAAAGTTCCCAACTCTCTTCCCAAATGGCTGTAACATTTTACATTCCCACCAGCCATGAATGAGAGGTTCAGTTTCTTTGCACCCTCACCAGCATTTAGTCTTGTCACCAGTTTTTATCTTAGCTGTTCTGATAGGTGTGTAGTGGTATATTTCATTATGGTTTTAATCTGCATTTCTCCCTGATAGCTAATGACATGGAACGTCTTTTCATGTCGTCATTTGCCATCCTTCCTTTTACATATCCTCTTTAGTGAAATATCTGTTCATGTCTTTTGCCCGTTTTCTAATTAGATTGTTTTTATTGTTGCATATGGAGCATTCTTTATGTACTCTAGATGTTAGAATTTTTCAGTGGATGTGGGGTTTGTGAATGTTTTCTCTCAATCCACATCTTGTCTTTTCATCATCTTCACATAGGCTGTTACAGGGGTAACGTTTTTCATTTTTAAGAGGCCCAATTTATCAGTTTTTCCTTTTATGGATCCCGCTGTTGGTGCCAAGTCTAAGAACTCTTGTCTAGCCCTAAACCCTGATGACTGTCTATGTTTTTTTCTAAAAGTTTTGTAGTTTTACATTTTACATTTAAGTCCATGATCCATTTTAAAGGTCTAGTTCAGTGTTTCTATTTTCGCCTATGGGTGTGCAATTGCTGCAGCATCATTTGTTGAAAAGACCACCCTTCCTCCGTTGAATCGCCTTTGCACCTTGTCAAAATCAACTGGACGTATCTGTGTGGGTCTATTTCTGGGCTCTCTCTCCTGTTCCATTGATCTTTATGTCTGTCCCTCTACCAGACCACACCGTCTTGATTATTTGTAACCATATAAATCTTGAAACCAGGTAGACTGATTCCTTCTACTGTCTTCCTTTTCAAAATTGTCTTAGCTGTTCAAGGGCCTGTGCCTTTACATCACGTACATTACATGTTGTCCAGAGGTACTTTTTTCATGTAACCTGCAGGGATCGGGTGAGTGAAGCCACTTGTGGGTAAAAAATAACATCCCAGGTGCAGGAGGATCCACAGCTCATGCTTAGCTTTCCTCCCAGGGTGCCGTCGAGAGTGAGCTAGAGAGCGTGTGCCCATCTGCAGGGGGGCAGGTTCCACAGGGACGGGTCTTCTGATTGTTACTAAACGAAACAAAATAAAGCAGAACCTTAAATTCTACATTCATTCCTTCATCAACTTTCCCTCTCACTGTAGTCACAGGATCGGTAGCCCTTCCCTTTATCTCTTCTCTGTCATGTGTGTGTGGACCTTGATGTCGTTTCGTGACTTGCTGTAGGTAGATTGTAAAAAGGGAAAGTTAGTGAAGGCTTTTGTATTATTCTGACCGGTTGCTGACCCAACAGCTTTAGTCCACTTCTTGCTGACCCAGCTCCTCCCTGATCTTGTTCGGGGCGGCAAGATGCCCAACTCAGTTCTTATTTTCTCAGCCCCTTTTGCAGCCTGGGATGGCCACGCTGTGTGCTGCAGTTCTGGCTGATGAGCCATGAGCAGATATCCACTGGGGAAGTTCTGGGACAGATGCCAGTGGCCTGGCCCTTCTTCCTTCTTCCTGCCTTGAAAGTGGAGCCGTAGGTTGGGTGGGCAGCTTTTCAGGAGACGTTTTCTCAGAAGCCCGAGCCCCAGCCCGTTGTGCCCCGGCCAATTCCTCCTGTGTGCACGTTCCAGGCTCTGCTGTCTTCTGGAAAAATTTTTGAAATCTCTCATCCCTGATGACTTCCTGTTTTTTGTCTGTGGGTTTCTATTTACCCTCCTCCCTTTGGTCTCATTTAAACAGGGTCCAGGCTACACACGAGTACTTAGGCTGCCAACTTGAACCTAAATCACAATCACTTAGGAAAATTCTATCTTGCAAGAATAGAAAGCATTGTACTTTGTAGGGCTTTAGGAATAATAGGCTTTCATTTGCCTGTTTGGAAATTAATTTGAAATGAAACGAATACAGTTTACTTCTCACCTCCTTCTCTAGTCACCCAGTTCCTCCCTGTTGTTCATGTCTCTTTCCAGAGGGAGATGATGCATTTACAAGCAAATATGAAGATATTCTTATCTTTCACTGTTTATGCTGATGATAACATACCTTTCCTCACTCTTTTTTTTTTCCCACTTAATATGTCTTCCAGATTAACCTCTGAACCTCCTTTTCAGGGCTACCTGGTGTCTGTGTGCCAGGATGCCCCCGCACAGATGCAGTGGTAACTGTATTAATGGCTTATCTACTGTAGACGACCTTGAAGTTCTGTGTGGTTCTGGGCTCCCAGGTCTCATAAGTCACTTTTCTAAATATAGCCCTTTGTTAGACAATTCTGCTTTAATAGCAGTGCCGTGGAACTCAACGTCACGAGAGGTTTTTGAAGTTCTAGTTGCCACACAAGGCAGTTTCTCTTTGTCAGTACTTCCCTCGTTCTGTAGACAGACAGATAGGTCTAGCTGTTCCCACCTGGGGATATTCCCGCTTCTCCTTTGCCACCACGTGGCTGACGAGGTGTCCTGCTCACCGCTCCACCCATTGGGAAGATCTTCCCTCCCCACGGTCTCTGAGGGGCACCCCCAGGTGGTCTCAGAGCGACGCTGTTCTTAAAAGCCCAAACCTGGAAGCACCCCAAAGTCCATCCACAGTAGAACACCACACGAGGGTTCCAGTTCCCTGCTCCATGGCCTTTTCACTGTCTTAGTGCCATTCCCTTCCAATGTTTTATCTGAAAATTTTCAATCTCACTGAAAAGATGAAACAATTTTATAGCAACTTCCATTAGCCATACCTCCTAGATTCTACCATTAACATTCTGCCACGTTTGCTTTATCACATATCCATCCCCAAACCATCCATTCACCTTTTTTTTTGTTTTGCACTTCAAAATAAGTTGCAAAGATCAGAACACTTCACCCCTAAAAGCTTCAGCATGCATATCATCGGCTAGGGTTCAGTATTTATGGTTCTTTTTTAAATTTTGTGGTTAAGTTTACATACAGTGAAATGCACTGGATGAGTTTTAACAAATGCATACACCTGTGCAACGCAACCTGGTCACAGTTTGGAACATCACCGCTCCAGAAGGTCTGTCACGCCCTTACCCAGCCTACCCCTTCCCATCCTATGAGAGGCAACCACTGTCTTAAATTTTTTTTACTGTAGTTTTTTTTGCTTGTTCTAAAACCGCATGAATGGTCTCCTCCTGCAGGTGGACTTTTCAGCTATAGTGAATAAAGCTGCTGTGAACTTCTGTGTGCAAGCCTTTCTGTGGGTGAACACCTAGGAGTGGGGTTGCCAGGGCATAGGGTCAACGAATGCTTAACTTGATATAAGAAATCGCCACACTCTTTTTCCACGGGGCTGCGCCATTTAGCGTTCCCACCGGCGATGTCTGGGCGGTTCCAACATCTGTCCTTTTCACTGTAGGCTCCCTACTGGCTGTGGAGTGGTATCACGGTGATGTTGGCTCTTCGTAGGCCTTTAGTGAAGAGTCTGTTCAGACGTTTCGTCCATCTTTTCATTGCTCATCATCCTGTTATTGAGTGAGAAGAATTCTTTACACGTCGTAGGTATAAGTCTTTGTACTCTCGGGCTGAGAGTTTTGGTGAGAAGTTTTTAGTTTTGATGAGATCAATTGTATGCTTTTTGATTATTGCTCTCTGTGTCTACTAAACCTTTGCCTGTCTCAGTGGAGTTTCTCCACGAACAGATATTCTTAACTTTAAAGTATTTGTAGTTTTAGTTTTCATTTTTTTACAGTTTTCTGCCTCCTCCCAGGTTTTGAAGATGTATTGTGCTTTCTTCTCAAAGCTTGGTGGTTTTACCTTTCACGTTTGGAACTGGTTCTGTATATAAAGTGATGTGGGGACCAACGTGCCCTTGGCCTGTGCGGGGTTGACCCAACACCATGGATTACAAAATCCATCCCTCTGTGTGCCCTCCTGCCAAGGCCACGGGCCTTAAATTACTTCAGATTTATACTAAAGACATCTTTCTAGAGTGTAATCCATCCAGCATTGCTGTCTTCATGGTCGGGGTCAAGGGGTCACAGTTGATGTGTCGTCTCGGGCTGATGGCAGGGGTAGCCACTTGGATAAATAATGCTTCACGTCAAGTCTAATGCAACTGGCCACCAGCCTTAGGAGATAAGCGTTGGTTTGCTGAGCCTTTGGGGTTTTAGACGCGCAACAATGACCCGACGGCTGCTTGCTTCATACATTTCTCTGCTGTTCTGACCCGACAGACTGTGTCACCCCAGCTGAGCGCCGTGACGGAGGACATGTACACCAACGGGCCTGCCGCCCCGGGGAGCCCCACCCGGGCCCAGGGCCAGGAGGCTCGGAAGGTGCGGCTCATCCAGTTCGAGAAGGTCACCGCGGAGCCCATGGTAATCCCTCTTCCTCCCCACCCCAGGCCCCTCATGGCAGGCTTCTTGCCCCTGCCAACTGATGACACCTCGTGTGCAGACAGAAAATATTTCTCCCAAGCAGTTGACTTAAGTTGTCTTAAAGATCAACTCAGAAAGAGCTTGCAGTTAAACTTGCTGTGCCCTCGTCTGTCTTCCAGGGAATCACGCTGAAGCTGAATGAGAAGCAGTCCTGCACGGTGGCCAGAATCCTCCACGGCGGCATGATTCACAGACAAGGTACAGGCGTGTTTTGTTCAGGGATTCATCCTTTACTCCCTGTTCAGGGCTGAGGGGCACGAAGCTTATAGCGTTCAAAACAGGGGGCGTTTGTGTGCACGCCAAGAGATTTTTTGTACCGTAATGACTGGCTCTTTCGAATGATGAATCATCCAGCGCCACTGCCGCTCCCTCTGAGCATTCTCGTACACTTATTTATGCCGATACTTTTGCAGTTAGTTAACATCTGAGCAGCTACTATATGCAGCCCCTTGCACTAGACTGTGAACACATAGCAGTGAAGAAAACAGACCATCTCTACCTCCTGAGGCTACCAGTTAAACTGAGAAAATAGGGAATTCCCTGGCGGTCCAGTGGTCAGGACTCCGCGCTTTCACTGCCGAGGGTGCGGGTTCCATCCCTGGTCGGGGACCTAAGATCCCACAAGCCACGTGGCACGGCCAAAAAGAAAAGAAAAAAAAATAAACTGAGAAAATAGATATTAACAAATAACGACAGGTAACTGTTGTATCTCCACGTGAAGCTGCCGTCAATTTGCAGATGCATCATTTAGTAAAAGTGCTTTTCTGTGTATCAAGGGTAGCACAGGTATTGATACCCATTCTTCACATAGAATCTAAACAGTGATTAACTTTACCACCTGGTAGCATTTGGAGGTCTTAGCTAAACAACAGAGAAACATTGAGCTTTCTTGTTCCTTGGAGTGTGTTCAGCTGTGTCATAGCCCCCTGACGTCAGGGGGACTCTAGTTCCAGGACACTTTCAGGACCAAGTGCTTTTATTTTGCAGTTGGAGTCCCGAGGTCAAGGAGGATGACATAATCTTAAACCGTCGAGTGCCTGTCTTGCTAGGTCCCTGAAGGCCATGAACAGAACATTCCCATCTCTCATGGTTGAATGGTTTCAACCCTGTGTGTTCTACAGTCTGTCGTACAACATGCTCTAGATCATGGTTTCTTCTCTGTGGCGTTTTGACTTCTGTTGACACCTCTTTCGTCTGAACGTTTGTTCTTCTGTTGGTAGGCTCCCTTCACGTCGGAGATGAGATCCTAGAAATCAACGGCACGAACGTGACTAATCACTCAGTAGATCAGCTGCAGAAGGCAATGGTGGGTATTCACTATGCCCTTGTCTTCGTGAAGCATCGATCCGCATTGGTGTCTGTGTACCTCATTTTTCTGTGAAAGTGTTTATACCTCATTGAAGGGCCTCTTACCACTGCTAGTCTCCATTCTGTGCAAGAAATGACAGCTCTCTGTCTTCATTGAGTAAACTTCTAAAACAAGGCAAAAGACCCAGAGTGTCTGTCTAGAAAGAGTGTTGGACTGCAATGGCAGCTCTGAATCCCGCTCTCCTTTACTCCAGCCCTGTGATTTGGAGCAGGTGAATTCACTTCTCTAGGTCATCTGTAAAATGAAGATGGTAGTAATTGCTGTTCTTATGTCATAGATTTGTTACAGAGAACAGCTGAGCTGTAATAGGTGAAACGTTGAATGTGCTCTTTAGACGCAGTTGTGCCGGGCATCGTGCTGGGTGTTTGCCTCTCGAGATTCTTCACCATCCCTGTCCGCCCCTGAACACAGCAGAGACCCTTCCTGTAACCAAAGCAGGAAAACACACATAGGGTAGTCGGGTGTAATTGGTCACGGCTGGTAGGAAGCACCCCTCAGGCACTCAGCAAGGAGATGCCGGGGTACCAGCCAGGGAATGAAGCAGAAAATAGCAACTTAGGGAAAAGTTTACTTTGAACCAGAGCTGAGGAAACTGAACCTTAGAGAGCTCTGAAGCATGGCTGTTTAAGGATAGACCTCACCTCTGACCCAGATGAAATAACAGGGACCAGGTTTACCCTGCTTCTTGAAATGCCTCACGTCCTAAGTATTCATGTACCTGATGACAGAGGATTCAGAATACTTGAAGCAAACACTGTCAGGACTGCCACATCCTGCAGGATAGACTGTGTACCCTCTGCCACACGACAGCCTCAACAGCTTTAAAGGATTCAGACCATACAAAAATGTACCGTCCACCCACAATGAAATGAAATTAGAAATAAAAAACAGAAAGATACCTGGAAATCCCTAAATATTTGGAAGTTAACACCCCTCTAAAGAAGTCACAGGCCATAGGAGAAATCGCAAGGCAAATTAGACACTGTCTTTAAATGAACAGAAATGAAAGCACAGTGTATCAGATTTTGTGGAATGCCACTGAACTCGGACCAAGGTGGAAACGCCTGGATTATAAAACGAGAAAGGTTTCAGTCAACAGCCTCAGCTTCTACCCACAGAAACTAGAAGAAGGAAAACAAATGAAACCCAAAACAAGCAGAAGAAAAGAAGCAAACAACCAGAAATAGAACGGACAGGACCTTGGTAAATGAATGTGGAGGGTGAAGGGGTTTGTAAGATATAACTCTGAAGTAGGCATAACCCACCTATGAGCAACTCTATAGGACCAACGACCCAGTTCCTTCCACAAAGAAAAGACTAGAAAAGAAAACACTGCAGGGAGAACAGGTAGATGAAAATTCGACTCTTACAAGACATATCCACCAATTGCAAACAGTGTCGGACCACGTGCCCCAGACCCTTCATTCAGCGTCTTCCCACCCTCTGGAGTGGGCCACCTGTTTCCCACTGGGACACTGGCTGGATCGTTTCATGGTCACCAACACGAGGAGCAGTTTGGCCTAATGGTTACTTCTCAATAGAACGTGATGCACGTGTTTCCTCTGAGCCGATGGCACAGCTGTAGCCCTTCGTCTTGCGTAAAAACCATTTCAAGTATGCGAACATTCAACATTTGTGCTTCTTTTTGATTTACGTAAATAAAATCAACTACGTAAAAGGTAATTTGTGTCGTGGCAAAAGTTACCATGAACAATACACTTGGAGAAATACTTGTTGTGCATATAATAGGTAGACAGTTAACAACTCTAATATTTAAAGCGCTTCTAAACTTTGTATAAAAAGGCAAATAACTAGGGAGTTCCCTGGCTGTCCAGTGGTTAGGACTCTGGGCTTTCACAAGACAAACAACCAACTAGACAACCGGGCAAAAGATATAAGAAGAAAAAGCATATGGCCAATGAGCTCTTGAAAAGTGCTCAATTTTGGTTATGGTAATAAAATGACAAAATAAAGCAACCGTGAAATAATTTCCACCCGTCAGATTGGCAGAAATTTAAAACGAACGTTAACATGTAATTCTGGCAAGAATTTCAGGGGAAAGGGAATCTCATATGCTCCTGGTGAGGGTGGAATTTTTATAGTTTTTTAGAAAAGTAATTTGAGGATAGCTGTGAAATTGTTTTTATCCTTTGACTCTGCATTTCCATCATGGGGTTCTATTCTGTATAAATCAAATGCAAATATATAAGGACACGCGTTAAAGGGTGTCTACTGCAGCAGATTGTAATAAAAAAAAAAAAACTGGCAACAGTGGACACGCCCAGTAATGGGGATGGTGGCTGAGCAAGGGATGCGGCAGAGCCATGAGACAGAGTGAGTGAGGTCTTCATGTATCAACCTGGAAGCAAGTCACAGAGTAATGCATATAGTATAATCCCATTTTTGTTAAAAACAACCAGCAAAAATACACGTCTGAATATGTGTGTAAGTATTTAGACACATGACTGACCCTTTATTGGTGTGGAGAAATGTGTGGCTATTTGTGTGCCAGGGCTCATTTTAAGTACTTCTGGGGACCTGTTGGGGGTCGACTGTGCAGAGGAGGGAAAACTATTAGCCTTTGTTCGTTATTCTTTGTTATGCTGGTTTATGGGGCACATGACACTTCTGTCTTGGAGGAAGCATTGTGCTACAAGATTTCAAAGTGTACAGTAAAGATGGCTATCGGGAAAAAAATGCCCAGGACTTTGGGAGGCGAAAAATGACTTAATGAAACCCCCAGTCACCCCGGTTCGTTTTACACGACAATTTTATTTCACCTTTCTTTTTTAATAGAAAGAAACCAAAGGAATGATCTCATTAAAAGTAATTCCCAACCAGCAAAATCGGCTTCCTGCACTGCAGGTAGGTGGCACCATCTTCTCTGTTGTGATGATGGCGGGATTCAGGCCCCGTGTGTATTCTCCGAATTCGATTGAAATGATGTGATTGTAAATATCTCAACAGGCATAGCTGCCTGGTACTCTCTGAACCAAACTAACATGTGTTACAAACTGGCAGGCGTTTCTCTGACCGTGGGCACGACTGGCCCTTTGCAGCTCATTGGGGCTGCGGGGCCCTGACAGATAAATGTGGAAGAAGGAAGTTTTAAGAAAATAACTCTGAAGTTTCTGTCACAGGTCACTTATCATATGATGGTATAATTTTCTTTTTTAAAAATCTTGTTTTAAATTGAAGGTTCGGTATATATGGGCACATATACAATAAAGGACACAAATCATAAGTGTAAAAGTAGATGAATTTTCACAAACTGAACACACCCATGTGACCAGCACCGTAAGAGTCCCCATGCCCATTTCCAGTCCCGCCAGCCCTGACTTCTGACTCCAGAGACGAGTTTTGCCCCTTTTTGAAGTTTGTGTAAATTGACTCATGCAGTATGAATCCTTCAGTGTCTCATTTTGTTCACTCGGTGTGAAGCCTGTGCTGTAGCAACAGGTGATTCCTTCTTATTCATTTGTTGTATGACTATGCTCTGGAGGGCCTTCTGTGATTCCAGCATTTTAGTTCTTACAAAACTTAGTGCTGCCATGAACCTCTTTATACCTGAGTTTTTGGTGCATTTCTGACGAGCTGTAGGCTGCGTGCCTCTTTCATGATGTTGCCGAGCTACTTTCCAGGGTTTTCCATTCGCGGCTGCAAGTCCCAGCTCTTCCACGTGGTCACTGTAGCACTTAGAATTATCTGGGCTTTTTTCCTTCATCTTGGCCGTTGTGATAGTGGTGTTACGTTGTGCTCTCTACTGGGAAATGGTGCCTTCTCTAGTTTGTTAATCAGCCTTAATTTCATGAATCTTCAGAGAACCAATGTTGCCTTTCTTGATCCTTTCAACTCTATTTTGTGTTTCACTGGTTTCTGCTCTTTATTATTTCTTTATTTCTTTGGGTTGGATTTTTACCCCTAATCTTCCTAGCAGAGGTAACTGGTATTAAATTCTGATATAGCTTCTTTCGGTCTTTGTTTCTATGTATAAAGAAATACTCTTAAAATTTCAAGCATACTAGGTATTGTTTTTATTTAATGATATTCTCATTTAATGTTATATCAGCAGCATTTTCCCAGGACATTAAATATTCTTCTACAAATTGATCTTTATAGTTGCATGGTAATATATTCTGTAGATGGCCGTATTTAATTAATTCCCCATTCTTGGAAAATCAGATTGTTTCTAACATTTCGCTCTAATAGATAATGCTATGGTGAGCACGTGTATCCATGTATTGTAACTGACAAGCTTCCGTGTAGAAGTAGATCGTGGGGTCAGGACTTTGGGCGCGTTCACAAGGAAACAAGTGCATTTCAGATAGTAGCCTTCTTTTTCAGATGTTCATGAGAGCACAGTTTGACTATGATCCCAAAAAGGACAACCTGATCCCTTGCAAGGAGGCGGGGCTGAAGTTCGTCACCGGGGACATCATCCAGATCATCAACAAGGATGACAGCAACTGGTGGCAGGGACGGGTGGAAGGCTCCTCCCAGGGGTCGGCGGGCCTGATCCCCTCCCCCGAGCTGCAGGAGTGGTGAGCTGCCAATGGCGGGGACCCATGGCCGCCACGCTGCTCAGCTACCGACTGAAATCTGTCATCCCGTGTGTAGTTTCTGTTTCTCAACCGGGCCAACCTTCCGCTTTTCCTGGAAGAATGGGCGGGGTGGGGGGGGGGGCAATGATGCCTTGATGAGCCTGACTGGCCCTTATGGGTGAAGGAGGATGACTGGCTCTCCCTTCATCCGTGGATCTGTGTTGCCACAAATGCTTTCCCTAAGCTTTAGGTCCCTAAGCCCGCGTTGGGACTGCAGCCCCCTCTTTCTCTGCTGGAGGAGGACGGGGTCTGGGATGACACAAAGGGCAGGAGGCACATGGGTCTGGGGGTTTTGTGTAGAAGGGACGGCACAGGCTTTTACACCAGGAAGCCACCAATGTCCTCGGTCATCTCTTCCCTCCAGGCGAGTGGCGAGCGGGGCTCAGTCTGCTCCGAGTGAGGCTCCGAGCTGCAGTCCCTTCGGGAAGAAGAAAAAGTACAAAGACAAGTACCTGGCCAAGCACAGCGCAAGTAGGCTCCCCAGCCTCCCCGCTGCCCGGCACATCGTTCTCACCCCCAGGGAGCCAACCCAGCAGTCTTCCAGACCCTTCTCAGTACATCAGTGCCATCAGTGTGGCCAACTGCAGGGTCTGAGCAGCCCCAGACAGTGGCCTGTTTTCCTTAGAACTAATTCACACTTTGTCCCTTAGCTGCCATGGTTGGAAATATATGAACATTATAAATGCGTTTGAGAGGATTGTAGATAGCAAGTGAAGAATAATCTACGATTGCGCCACTATTTATTGAATGCCTCCTTCCTGCCGGGAGCATTCTAGAGAAAGACAGGAGCAAAGCACAGGGCCTAAAAGCTATGTCAGGGGCCTCCAGTGAGGCAGATGTGGCCGGAGCATTGTGCTGGTGGCAGAGAGGAAGGGACAGCAGCGCGAGCTGGAGATAAGGGGAGATGACAGGCGCGTCGGGTAACGAACTGTGGAGAAGAAGTGGAGAGGGTGGGGGCCAAAAGATTAGAGAAAATCCGAGTCCAGAGGACTGACCAACAGCCGTGCTGAGTTTATATGGTGCGGGGGTTGGGAAAACCAAAAAATAGACCCCAAGGAAGGGCATCCCCGATCCAGGTCGTCCCTGATGCTGTCCGAGCCCGTATAGCCGGTCGCAGCGTTCGCTGTGTGCCCAGCTCTGGCATGAACACGGCTTGCTTTTCTTTGTCTCTAGTTTTTGATCGGTTGGATGTTGTTTCTTACGAGGAAGTTGTTCGGCTCCCTGCGTTCAAGAGGAAGACCCTCGTGCTCATCGGTATCTTCTCATTGCTTTGCCACTTAGAGTACATCTCTGCATCTCTGTTCTTATTTCCCTGCCTGCAGTACCGTAACCTCCCTCACTCCCTCTCTCAAACAAACAAACAAACAAACAAAAAAACAAGGGCCGTGAGGAAGAAAAGGAAACGGGAAGGCAGGTGTCTTGGGTCCTCCACGTGGAGCAGATATAAGGAGTTTTCTGAGTCCTTACCGGGTTCACGTTACAACATAGGGTAAACCTCACGTGGTTTTCAGCAACTAACTCTTTCGGGCTGTCTGTCCGTCTGGCGGCAGTAGGGGTGCTCCAGGCCTATGCTTCTGGGTCCTCCCCACCTTTGGAGTGAAAACATGAGTTGGTTAGAGGACCTGTATGAGGGTTCTGTTTAAATTTCCAGTAAAAGTCAGTTCCATTCAGAGTCCAGTAAGGCAAATATACTTCAAAAATAAACAGAAAATGCCATGTGGTAGCTGGCTCCTCTGCGGAAATGCCAGTTGTCTTCGGAATCCTAACTGGGACCCCAGCGCCTGGAGCCCCCGGCCCTCCTGACACCAGCCCAGAAGCCACGCAACTCGCTTTGACCTGTGGCTCATCTCGGGGTCTGAGAGATGAAAACCCCTATCCCATTCCTCTTCCTAGCCCCACCTCTGTGCCTGGGGCAAGAAATGGAAGCCTTTATCTCCTCTGTCTGTGCAGGAGCCAGCGGCGTGGGCCGCAGCCACATCAAGAGCGCCCTGCTCAGCCAGAGCCCGGACAAGTTCGCGTACCCCGCCCCATGTGAGTAGCTCGGGGGCCTCGAGGACACGATGCCGTGGTCATCTGTCTTTTCCTTTGTGATTTGTTTTTCTTCAGCTGCACCGCGCCGCTTGCAAGGTCTTAGTTCCCTGACCAGGGATGGCACCCAGGCCCCAGCAGTGAGAGCGCTGAGTCCTAACCACTGGACCGCCAGGGAAGTCCCTCCTTTGTGATTTTTTTTTTTTTAAATGTTTGATTATGAAAAGAAAAGCCAATTCGGAAAGATACAAATTTGTGCCCATAGTTGCTCCCACTAAAAAAGTAGCTGTGCTGTTTGTCTACATAAGAGAAGCAGCGGTCAACATTTTTATACTGCTTTAAAAGATTAAACAAATAATATGTTATTAAAAACTTATGTTACTTTCTTTCATTTTAATTTATATTATAAACACTTTCTCATATGCCTAAATCACTCTGAGAGCTCTCTTCCGGTCCATTGAGTGGCTAAGGAAATTACAGGACAGCCACCAATTTTCATGAAATGTTTTCTCAAAGTAGCGCTCAGTAAGGCCCCCGTAACCCCAGCAGCTGCTGTAGGAGAAGGGTCAGGCCAGCAGTCAGGCGGACGCTTAGATTAGTTGCATTCCCAGGAGCGAATCTGTGTAGAAAACTGGATTCTAAACCTGTTATTAGTATTTTTTTTTTATTCCTTGCTTCTCCGTTTTGCCTTTGAGGACAGAGTGACACACTGGGGTCAGAAAGCAGAAGGCCTTGGAGGTAGAAATAACCACGACAGTTCCATCATTCAATAAGTTAGAATGAGAAGTGAGTTAGAAAGGGTAAGAGGTGAGGATAACTCAGGTCAAAGAAGAGTCATCGTTTTATAAGATGGAAAGAAAGACGCGCGGCAGTTGTGGATTGAGAAGGTGCCCATTGAGACAGACCAGAGGATGACGCAGGCGACCAGGGGCTCGCGTCTCAAGCTGCAGCATCTGTAGCACGTTTTACTCAGAGGATCACTTACATGAGTAATCGTAAACGTTGTGACTTAAGGACATTCCAGCATTTAACAGTGTGAGTTGAAAGCAAACCAGAGTATTCTTCTTTCCAAACAACGAAAAGGAGACTTTCAGTGTACTTCCCAGAAATCCTGACTGTAGCCCGGAGATCTGTTTCTAAAATATTTTCAGCTGTCATTTCTTCATTTCTGAGCTTCCGTGTCCCTGGGGTTCGTGTTTGAGAGATGCTTCTTCGTAAAGGGAGGAGGATGGTACTCTGGCTCTTGACAGTTAAACGTGTTCTGGGCGGATGGGGGACTTCCTGGTCCTCTTCGTTTCCCAAAGTCAGCCCCTCGGGGTCCTGTGTGAGGCACCCCTCCAGGAAACTCCGTGCGCTAAACGCAGCTGGGGTGGCGGTGGCGACGCCAGCGTCCGAGCCCTCGGGAGCCCAGGAGGCCCTGAGTTGCTCAGGGATTTGGGTTCTCGTGCACAGATACGACACGGCCGGCCAAGAAGAGTGAAGAAGACGGGAAGGAGTACCACTTCGTCTCCACAGCGGAGATGACGCGGAGCATCGCTGCCAACGAGTTCTTGGAGTTTGGCAGCTACCAGGGCAACATGTTTGGCACCAAATTTGAAACAGTGCACCAGATCCACGAGCAGGACAAGATCGCCATCCTTGACATTGAGCCCCAGGTGGGTAGGCATGGAAGGCGGGAGCGGATGGGAAAAGGGTGCTGAAGGGCACAGCTCGTGGGACCCTCCCGCGAGTGCAGATCTGTGCCCCGAGCTTTCCCTGGGATCACCTGGAGGAAGAACAGCAGGACCAGAAGTGCTGGAGACGGTGCGGGGGTTGGCGAGGCCCGAAGATGCCAATCGCAAAGGTCCGTCACGACAGCTAACTCCTTTTCTTCCCCTCTCTTCTTCCTCCACTCCCTTTTTCCAGACCCTGAAGATTGTTCGGACGGCAGAACTTTCACCCTTCATTGTGTTCATCGCACCCACTGACCAGGGCACTCAGGTGGGACTGAAGGGTCTGTGCTGGGTGGTGGTGGGGGCCGCTCTCCAGGCCCGTGAGGACCGGGGCATCGGTCCGGATCGTTGGCCAGAGCGCCAGCAGAGCTCAGCTTCCCGACCCTAAACCTAACCCTGCCTGCTGCTGTCCCCTTCCCGCCCGGCCAGGGGCCAGAGCACGCGCGCCTGTCCCGTCTGTTGAGCACAGTGTAAATGCACTAGCCAGGCCACTGTTCCAGAAGAGCAGACCCTGACACTGGTGCGACACGGGCTTAAGAGGGGCACCTGGGGGCAGGGCAGGGACTGTGAAGAACAGAGGCGGCCCTGGGCCCACGCGGTGCGTGCTGTGCGGGGAGGGGCAGGAAGGAGGCCAGGACCGTGTTGAAAGGCCTCCCCGCTCCCCAGAGCCGAGCTGCCCCAAACCCACCCCGCAGGCGCTTTGCTTTGCACTGAACCTGTGCGTGGGGACCTCCCTGGGTCTTTCTCAGTAGCTGTGTGGTCTCCCATCGTGTGGATGTAGCAGACCCATTTAGTCTCCTCATTGCCTTCTTGATGGCTATTTAGGTTTAAAACTTACTATAAATAATACGACGGTCGATGGCCCTGTGCGTACGGCGTTTGACTCGTGCAAATGTATCTGTAGGAGAGATTCCAGGCAGGATTGTGTTGGGAACGGGGAGAGAGGTCGTCCCTATGCCAGGGGCATGTTATGCAGTTTCATCTTCGGTGAAATCTGCTAGAGGGGAAGCACAATCTCACTGTACTTGTACGTTTTACTGGAATCGGTGGCGCTGGGGTGCAGACGGGTGGATCTGCTCCATCCATGGCGCCCTCTCTCCCCCTCCCTCCCTTTCTCTGTCTCCTCCACAGACGGAAGCCCTGCAGCAGCTGCAGAAGGACTCCGAGGCCATCCGTGGCCAGTATGCTCACTACTTTGACCTCTCACTGGTCAATAACAGCGTCGATGAAACCCTTAAGAAATTGCAAGAAGCCTTTGACCGGGCATGCAGTTCCCCGCAGTGGGTGCCCGTCTCCTGGGTTTACTAAGCTTGCAGAACAGGGGGAACGACTATGGGCCCCTGTCGAGCCTTAGGAACTCCATTCCCCTTGCTTTAAGACAAACAGGATCGCCCCAGCTAGCTCTGTGTCAGCTTCCAGCTCTCTGCAACTATCCTCATGACCAGTGGGTATCCATCTTGTTCAGGTTTCTGAAGGGCTGGGCTCTGACTTCCCTGATAGATGGGGCCCCGTGGATCAGGATTTCAAAAGGATCTCTGGAAATTGGGGTCCGGAAGTACTATCCAAACACAGCTGCTGATCAAAGATGGTACACGCGGGGAGGAAAAGCAATGGACCCTGTCCCTCTGAAGCCTGCACTCCTTTACCTTCAATCACACTGGGCATTTCATTTGTCTTTGCTTTGAAGAAAGCTTTAACTGCAATTTTCTAAACTGCCAAATGAAACAGCTGTGCAATAGGATGAGGTCTGCTCTAGCGAAACCCTCAAAAGCAATAAAAGTGTTGCTGTGTTAAAATAAAACGCCAATGACCTTGTACCTTTTAACTCTCTGGGTTTGGACCTGTGCCCCAAGCCTCTGGGAGCAGCTGCTGGAGGATGGTACCAACACCACACGCCTCTGCTGGGTTCACAAGTCTCCCTCAGGCTTGTGAGGACCTTAAGCCTAGAGGTCAGTCAGGCTAAAAGCCTACATGCACGTGGCTGGTGCCTGTGTGCTGGGCCAGGCACGTGCATGTGAAAACATACGTGTGTGTAACATATGAAAACATTTTGGGGGCCTCCCTGGTGGTGCAGTGGTTGAGAGTCCGCCTGCCGATGCAGGGGACACGGGTTCGTGCCCCGGTCCGGGAAGATCCCACGTGCCACGGAGCGGCTGGGCCCGTGAGCCATGGCCACTGAGCCTGCACGTCCGGAGCCTGTGCTCCACAATGGGAGAGGCCACAACAGTGAGAGGCCCGCGTACCGCAAAAAACAAAACAAACAAACAAACAAAAAACACTTTGGGAGCAAAGGTGTAAGGGGACCGTCCAGTTTCTGCTCCAGTGGGGAGAGTGCTCTGAAGTCCTTTGCTTCCACTTGCATTGGCCTTGCTTTCGACATGTCTACCAGATCTATCTTTCCTCCTAATAACCACTCCTTTTAGCTTTCTCTTCTATTCTCAACATGGTTTTCAGAGCACCCCAGACTTGCTGCCCAGATTTAAACTAATGTGTCCAGAACAAAATACTCTGCTCCGTTGTTCACACAGCTGAGAGTCACATTAGCCCCAAAGAACTAAGATGCAGTTGTGCCCTCAAAAGTCACACTGCGGGTCTCCTGAAGCTAGCGCCCACGTGAGACAAGCACCCCAGAGCATCTTACCCCAGATGGGAACCCACCGTGGACACACACTGAACTTCCCGGAGGCGTACATCCTGGCACGTCTAGGGCCCAGGTGTGCAACTTGCGCTCAGGGTCCCGGGCAGCAGAGGCCGTGACAAGGCAGCAGTGCAGCACTTCCCCACAAACTGCTCTAGACCTCTCACCAAGGCCTTCAGATTCCTAAACATCCTCCGCCACTGCGCCCTCTCTCGTCACTCACCCGGCCTCCAGCCCAAGCAAAAGCTTCAGTGGCTCCCTTCGTCGAGTTTGCGCCCAGATGTGTCTCTGCAGATACTTAAGGGCTGTCAACGGACACAGTCACTGGCACCTCCTGCCCTGTACACCCACCATGTAATACTGAGAACCTTTCTCCTCTCAAGTAGTTTGGACATCACTTAATTTGTGATGAGTCCCCTCTTATCTCGTCAGTGTCTTGATGAAGATTCCAGAGTATCCGATCTCATGCCAGATGACGGGCCCAAAGGGAAGTGTTACAAGACGCAGAACCAGAGAAAGAAAAGTAACCAAACATAAAGGAAAAGCATCAAATTTCAACTAGGACATAAAGGTCCCTACTTTTTTTTTTTTTTTTTTTGCCTCTCACTGTCATGGCCTCTCCCGTTGCGGAGCACAGGCTCCGGACGCGCAGGCTCAGCGGCCGTGGCTCACGGGCCCAGCCGCTCCGCGGCATGTGGGATCTTCCCGGACCGGGGCACGAACCCGCGTCCCCTGCGTCGGCAGGCGGACTCTCAACCACTGCGCCACCAGGGAAGCCCAACATTTTTAATCAAAATGTATTTTCTGTCCTCCTAGTTTGAGATCAACAATCAGAAAATCCAACAGGAATACTTTAAAAATTTTGTAAGTAAACTTTAATAAGTAAAAATTACAACCTTCTCCCAGCAATGAAACTAACTGAGGATTAAACCAAAGAATGGAGACATGGTTTTTTGGGGATTCTCTCACAAACAGCCAGGTGGATTTAGGTGCCTGAAGTGGTGCCTATATACACAAGCAGTGAAGAAGTGACTGGAAATAACTCATGAGATGGAACGACAGAGCCCTTGGCCAGGCCTCCATCTAGAAGGGAAATACGGGGTGACAGAGGAGACTGACGCTAGAGTCCTCACAGGACACTGGAAAAATGATTACCCCTCAATTAATAACATGATTCAGTTATATTTTTTTTACTTGCCCTATACCATTTTGCTGAGCAGACTTAATTTTTATAAACTTCTTTGATGAGGGAAGGGGGAAGCAAACTAGGAGAGGCCCATGATGTGAAAACGGCCCCCAGGAAACAGCTGCAGATGCTCACCGGGCAGTGCCGGGTCTGAAGGGGAGACACCCGCCCCCTTCACCAGTGTCCTTAAAACAGGACAAGATGGGACGACCGCGCCGGGGGACGTCAGCAAGGTCGCAGCAGCTGCTCCAACGCGCCGGACTCTCCGCCCTTTCTGGGATCTCAGGTTCATTCCCTCAAGAACAAATGTGGTTATGTTTTCTCAATAAGGCTTTAATTCCTCCTCCCACCTGGACACAGTGCTTCAAGTGGCGTCCACTAGTCAGCAAAGATTTCCACTTTTATTTTCTTCTTCTTCTTCTTCTTTTTGGTGGTGTCACTGTCCTGGGGGAAAGAGAAAGCAAGCGTCTGTTAAGCACTGCCACTCTCCCCAAAGGAAATCAGGGAAGTTCCACACAGTCAACTAAGCCTTTTCAGGATCCGTAAGGATATCCTGCAATACGTAAATTTTGCACATAACACAAATCCCGCGTTTTCCACGGATGCCCCTGCATTTAGATCCCCCAGCTATGCACCCTCCCCACCCACCATCAACACAACCCTAACTCTGAGCCATTACTATAAAAAAGCTGGGCCCGGCCCCGTCCTTCCCACAGGGCAGCTCCCCGAGTAACCAAGCCGGCACCAGCGGGCAATTCCTTCCCCTTCAAGGACAAAGAGAGCCCTGGGCCCTGGACGTGTTTGTACACACCCCATCTCCCGGCTCGTCCACACTCTCCAGAGCAGCTTTGGCCTTCTTGTCTTTCTTCTTCTTCTTTTCCTTCTTGACCAACTGGGGAGCCACTGAAGAGGTTTCATCACTTTCACTCTCTCGCTTCCGCTAAGGTGGAGACAATTGATCAAATGTTAAGATCTTGGGCAAATGCTGATGAGAAAGTTTCAGTAAGTCAAAAGGGGAGGAGCCAGCAGAGAAGATGCTGATTGATTGGATCCAACAGGAAGTTTTCAAAGACCCCAACAGGGCCTTGTTTACCAAGGGTTCAAAGACCAGGAAGCCAGGGGCACAGCAGGAGCGCCAGGGCAGCAACACAGGGCCGGGCCAGAAAGGCCACGTCCTCACTGAAGCCAAAGGCAGGACCGCATGCCCCCCAGGGGCGCTCCCACGAGTGCTCAGAGAAGACAGGCAAGCGCAGGCCCCAAGCAGGGCACAAGCAGCTCTTCTCAGGACACTCTGTGCCACCCGAGGCACAGACAAGCCATCCAGCAGTCTAACACCAACAGCCCGCAGCCCCTGAGCCGAGCAGCCACCGCGTGCTTCCCGCAGACGGTCGCAGCACTGAGCTGGTGCCGTCCGGAGGGGTTTGTCCGGTCCCGAGCGTCACGGCCTCTACTTCAACATGCCTGTGCCGCCCCTTGACCCAACCCTGTTCCGGGGTCACGGCCTCAGCTGAGCCCACACCCCTGCCAGCAGACACGACAGGGAACGTGAACTGGAGCCTGCAGAGCCCGAGGGGGGCAGGAAGGCCCACCCCGCTGAGCCAGCACGTGTGGCTGGACGGCACATGGCGAAGCCCTCAGAGCACGCCACTCACCTTTGGGGCTTTGACTGCTTCGGCAACTACCTGGGGGGCTTTGACGTCTTTCCTGGCAGAATCGCTGAAAGAGGAGCGACAGGTGAGAGTCGTTCCCAGCAGATCCGGCAAGCCTAAGGCCACCATCAACATCCTGATGCTGGACAGAACAACTCACCACTTGCTGTCGCAGACTGACTCCTGCTGGAGTGCCACGAGCCAGACTAGAAAGGGTTAACTGTCTGTCGTGCTGCCCAACGCCCCAAGCAGCTACTCCACACGCCCCAAGGCCAGTCCCCTCAGGTCCTACACGCTTCCCCCAAACTAAATCCACCCCTTTCCCACGTCTGGGCTCCCCGCCTTCCCCCCCTCCCCTGCGGTCACTATAGCACTGCAGCCAGCGTGCCCTCTGCCCACCACACGGCTGGGAAACATCCCGCCCTTACCTGTAGTCCACGTACTCCTGTGTCCAGGCGGCAGGCGTGTTGTCCGTGGGCTTGCCGTGCTTGTCCAAAAGGCCCTGCTTGATCATCAGCCTCTTCTGACTTGCCTGGTGGACCGTCAGGGTCTCAACGTTAGAACAGTGTCAACACATAAAGCATGTACCACGACCACACACACACACAGCAAATAAGGTGCCCCCCTTGGGTGTTCTCAGCAGAGTGCTCCAAACTCACCCTCCCTCTAATAGGCGCAAACATGGGACTTATCAAAGGTTGCAAACCTTTTTGTACCAGTGGGAGCCTCTGCAGTGTCATTTTGACCACAGGGCCTTTGCACATGCTATTCCAGCGGCCCTGGACTCTTCCCTCCCCCCTTCACCTCAACATCTAACACTACGTACCTCACATTGGCGTGGCTCAAGACCCCTCACCCCGACTCCCCGACCAGGCCAAAGCCTTCATCGTGGACTGTTGATTGACGTGTTAGGCACCTCTCCACACCCCTTCATAAGGCCCTCACCACGCCACTGTGCAATTTGAGCATTGCCTATCTACTGTCCCCCTTAGACTGAAATCTCTAAGGTCTGAGACAGGCCCGTTTCTACTTACCACTGACTCCCCAGAGCCCAGCACGAGGCAAGGACGTGGCAGTGGACACACAGTGGGGGCTGCCCGAGTGAGGATTCAACAAGGCAAAACAGAATAAGGCAGCAGGGCATACGCCCAGTCCCACTTACTTTTGGACCTAAACCCCACTTCCGAGGGTAAGTGTCTCTCTCCATGATCACTCTCTTGATCTTGGCTACGATACCGTGGTCACAGGTGGAGATCACTGCCGTGGTCATTAATGCAATAGCTGCAGGCGTTGGAAAGAGATAAAAGAACGATTTGAAGGGGAAAGACTTCATAATCAATGAGCCACTGTTTTACACAACTTTTAAAAACCTATTTCAAAACCTATTTAAAACTCTTAAGCTCTCCTGCCTTGAGGTTTCCTTTGCTGAGCGTTGCATATGGAGGAAATCCACCATTAGGGGAAGAAAGGCTGTGAAATCACATTACTTATCGAGTTCAAAAAATACTGACACTAATCACACTCATAAAAATCAATGCTTCCTAGGTCCTCAGAAGGGACCTCTTAATAAGTAAATCACAGCTACTTAACCTGTGGAATTTGCACAAGAAATAAAGCATGTCATCAGAATTCCTTTTCAGCTGTGAGCAAGCAGCCAGAGGGGAAGGGACACCTCAATAAGGACCCCCAAAGACACGCGTGTCCTGCCTGGAGCTCAGGCCACACACGGACAATCCGACAGTAGCTAAACTTTCACAAGGTAGTGCTGCAAGCAGACAAGGAGTGGACTGAAGGCTCTTTAACTACCACAGCCATTCACCCCCACTTCGCTGATGATTTCCTCCTTTCACTGGAGAGCCGAGGAGAGCCCAACTGCTGAGACACAGCTCCTAACAGCAGCCAGTGGGGCGAGAGGAAACCCCACTTACCTCCCTGCTGCCTATGCCTGTCTGACATGGCCCTTTGCTGTGAGCACCCCGACAGAACCCGAGTGACACAGCGATCAGATGAGCCCGAGGGGCCAGGCCCGGGGGACCCCGTTAGTGAGCCTGGCTGCAGCGGCGCAGGAGGGCCAAGGGCGCCTTCACCTCTTACCCATACAGACAGCTTCCCCTTTGGTGGTGATGACCGCCACCTCCTGGTTGACCTCGATCCCGTCCTCATACCGGAGGACGCCTGGGAGCATGATCTTCGCGCCATAGCAGATGGCGTTCACCTGCGGGGTGGTGTCCCTGGTGAGCGCCGCGGCCCCAGGCGGCCGCCGCCCCGCACCCCACCCCCACCCGTGACGGAGGACCAATGACACCCACGGCCACTGGCCGCGGTCTAGCTTATGAAGGGACTCAGGCTCACGGCAACCACCCAGCACGGGCCAGGCGCTTCACGCATGTCGACTCAGAAATGTTAGCGGGGGCCGTAAATAGCCACTCCTACCCACGGCACTTAGAGCTGCCTTCATACTAAACCAAAACCCAGCCTCAGTTTTCTTTAATTGCTCTTCTCTATGCCTCTAATCATTAAGGGAAAAACCTCTGACAGAGCTGGGAGGTGTATCGGCTTTATTGGGAAATCTGGATAATAACAGGTTCCCAAAGTTAACTCACAAGCAAGACTGCCGAGGCCAACTCTCCCCGAGTTCGACAGCACTCCATGCGTCCAACCCGCCTCGTGCCACCTTGTCTTCACTCAGCATATTCCACCCTCCCTTGAAATTCACCCAGAAGCGACCAGTTTGACTCCAGCGCAAAGGGGGATCACATTTATGTTGTTCTGTTTTACGTGATTAAGTTTTTTCAGTCGCTATAGGGGCATGTTTTGGTATGCCTCATTAGTTTTTCTGTCTTTTACTACAAACTATAACATCTATACAGTCATCAAACATCTATATAATTTAAGATCTAAATATGAACGAGCAAGCTCAAGTTATTAAATATATACAAAAATTTATGTCTTTAAAAGTTAGAAAAAATTTTTATTGCTACTTGTTTAACAATGATTGATTACGCGCACTAGGCCACAAAGCATCTTAACTTATAGAAGGCCGTGTTCTCTGACCATAATACCATGAAAAATAAGGCTATTTACAGTTCTGGGCTACTCAACCTTAAATAACTACTAAAGAGGAAACCCAAAGCAACACAAATAACTGCAGATTTCCTTTCATCATTAAGATTACTCTAAGGTTATTTAGTAAGTATACTAAGAAAAAAAGCTTGATAATCTCTGTGACGTTTAGGTTTTATGACCTCAAACTAGGATTTATTTAAACAAAACAACGCCTTTAATGGAGAACTAACTTACCGTATCTCTGAAACTCGCTAGTCTCAACCTTTTATCCCCATCAAAACAACCTTCTCTAGCAATAATTTCAATAAACCAAGGTGTCTTAGGCACATGCAGAACTACCAGTTTACAAGAGGGCAAAGTTTATGTGCCACTGATAGTCTATTTCTTGAACCAAGTTACTTACTCTTAAAGTATTTGCCTTATTTCGAAATGAAATTACCCCTAGCATTAAACTTCTACTTTAATTTATATTTGTTTTTGATTTAATACGAAGTTAATCATAAATGCTTCCAAGAACAAAAAAACGAATAAATGAATCCAGTGTCCAATCTACGAAACCAGAAAATAAACCAAGGGAAGATAATAGCTACAAGTTCACAAAGCCCAATTTCATCTCTTTAAATAGAATGAAGTGTTCAGGACACGGACCATATCTCATCTCTCGAGGTCACATTTGGTCCAAACAGAACTTACCGCACTGTCCTTCATGACCAGCCGTTTATGAGAACAAAAAAACAAATAAATGAATCCAGTGTCCAATCTACGAAACCAGAAAATAAACCAAGGGAAGATAATAGCTACAAGTTCACAAAGCCCAATTTCATCTCTTTAAATAGAATGAAGTGTTCAGGACACGGACCATATCTCACCTCTCGAGGTCACATTTGGTCCAAACAGAACTTACCGCACTGTCTTTCATGACCAGCCGTTTATGAGATGTCAACAGCTTTTCCAAAGGGTAAACAACTCGCCGCAGGTAACTCTCATCTTTGTGGTTGTCATACAGCCACTGGGCATCCAGCACATCGTGCATCGTCACCATGTGGTCCTGGAAAGCAGCCACATACGAAAATTACTCGAGTGCCATTGTATCCCCCACAGGCGAATGGACCTCACACTTCCAAACACGGAACGAATTTAGTCCCGTCTGCTAGTCCAAGCTCATTAGTCTTCGGTCTCTTCGGAGTCAACTCTTTACCTGTTGGTCTATTAAACCTAAGCAGGCATATCTGTAGGCTAGGAGGTAAATGAATAGAGTAATGCTATCCATCCAGTCATTCCCCCCGCCAGCCTGTGTTTCAATGTCCCAAAGTTTAATTAACAGAACAGGGAAGCTGCCCTGAACTGAACTCAACACTTTGGAAACTGCCTTTTCTTGGATGTGAAGCAGGTAGAGTTCCACCAAGGGCTGGAGGACCCAAGTACCAGCCGGCTCTAAAACTCTTAGCCCCGCGATGACGTACCTTTTCACTCATGACTCCGGAACGAACCCGCCGGAGTTCCTGCATCTGACCACCAACTCCCAATAACAAACCAAGGTGTACACACAGCGTCCGAATGTAAGTGCCGGCCTCACAACTCACCCAGAAGATTCCTAAGACACATGCAAAAGTAGTACATATTTTCCCAAGTAAACACATCACTGGTTGAGAAACCCAGAGTTATTCTCTATCTGCACCAGCAAAACTAGAGACAACAGACACAGGCCACGACTACACCACATACTAAAGGCATCTACTTTTAAGAGACTAATTCTCAAGAATTCATTCCTATGCACGTGTGCTCTACGTCGGCCCAGTGGCTCACAGGCCTACGGACCCACCTAATCTCCTTTCAGGATCATACTCGATCATCTTGCTCTCGTAGATGGTCCGCACTCGGAGCTGCCTCTTTACTGCAGCGATGAGCGGGGGTCGCTGGAACAAGGCACCTGTCAAGGTCTCTAGGGCCTGAGAATAAGCACAAACCCAAACTCAAATAAGGTCAAAGGGCAGATTTGGGGAGTTTAAGGGCACACCTGAAACACAAAAGGTCTCTTTCAGTCATTTAGGATCTAAAAGGGCCTTTCAATTTTTGACTCTTTCTTCAACTACATAGGGATGGCTCAGTGCTGAGCAGAAGCCTCTCCTCAGAAAGGACATGAGCAGGTTGGCCACGGCAGCCCACTGACAAGGGCAAGGGCCTCAGAGTCCCCAGTTGCTAACAGGTGCCTTCCCTACAATTACAGACTTACCCTAGAAAGCTGAGTCCCCCCTTCGATAGCATTGTGCAGCCGGACAATTCCCACATACTCTTTGCCTGTAAAATGACAAAAGAGTAGTCAGGTGTGGCCACTGAGTTTTCTGTGTTTTCTATATGCTTATATCACTCCCATTTTGTACAGCCAGAAAAAGCAGGCAATTTGAACTCCTGTTTCTATAAAATTTGCATTAAGACAGATTTCATGGTGCAGATGTGGGAAAGGAATGAAGACGCTATCTCATCGAGAGCTCAACTTTCAACATGCTGACAGGGACAGCCGGAGCACCCGTGGAGAGCCTGACTGGAGACCACCTTAGAAGGTCAAGTAGAATTCTCCCCAATGCCAATGAAGGAGAGGCACTCTAGGCAGAAGCAGCAGGGCGGTTAGAGGAGTGTGGAGTGACAGGCCTGGAGCTGGGCTCAACGCGTGCATAAAAAGCACCTAGAACTCCAAACAAGGCAGCGCCACCAGGGTCTGGCTGAGGACAGAAGGCACATACACACCAAGAACATCCCTTCCTTCTGTTTTCTGTTTTTGTTTTATGATTTTACTAATGAAGAAATCATTTCTGAGAGCCAAAATGTAGAAAGGAAAGGAAACACAGAAAGCCTTCCAATCTCAAAGTAGCCCCGTCTTCCCTCCCTCTCCCACATACCTGCGCTCTGCTGGGATTTCACCAAGCGAGTGGCTCGTTCAATGCACACTATTAAACAACCAGTCACCTTGGGATCCAGGGTACCACTGTGTCCTGTCTTCTCTACCCGGAGTATTCGCCGAATCCAGGCTACCACCTCATGGGAAGAGGGGTTGGAAGGCTTGTCAAGATTAATGAAACCTGTCCTAGAATGGGAAAGAAATTACTGTGTCATCGGCTCTGGTCCTCTAATGAAAACTAAATCTGAAGAGTAAAAAAGAAGAGTTTACCATGGGTACAGGATATCATATTTAGGGCAATGCCACCGCTACCTCCGTGAATAACTGATGTGAAAGGGTCATTTTGAAAAGAACGGAAGTCTGGACAGTGCTGTTTCCAACACACTTACCTGATATAATCCCCAATCTCCCTCTTCAGAGGATTTGAACCACAAGGAAGAGGTGTATAATGTGTTGTCCTTACATTTAGCTTATCAAAATTCTAGAAAGCAACGATACAACACAAAACAAACAATAAATCATTAACATGTGGGAAACAAGAGTCAGGACCACCATGAACCATGATATGGTGACGCTTCAGGTTCTTGTTTTAGATCTTACTTCTATATTTCCATTACGTGCTGTGACAGACTGCTAAGCCTCCCCACATGCTGGAAAAATTACCTATATGAGTAAGAATACGACAAATTTGATCCCTCCTCCAGAAAGACCTCTTGGGGTACTACAGAACAAACTGGGCTTCACTGTGCAGGCTTATGAGTAAAATATGGACTAGCTTTGATTTTCTCTGGGACCAAATGGAGGGGGACTGGCAACACGGCTCCGCACACCTGACTGGCCTGCAATGGCCCCAGGCACTCCTACCCCACTTTCCTCATGTCTGCTCCTTCTCACTCTCCTTTCCAGGGCTCCACCACCAGCCTGAAAGGGCTCCCATCAATGGAAGCCCCTTAGCTTCATCTTGGTACTTTCCACAAGCAGCAATGATTTTTTTAACTGTTATCTCCCACCCCTGGATTTTAAGTTCCATGACAGTAGGGACATTGCCAACCTGGTTTACCAGCAGGTAAAAATAGAGAACCAGATGCTGTCTAAATGGCAGACACATCTGGCCAAGCAGAAACTCAACTGTATTGAATTCTATATGCAAATCTCTCTTTTACCTCATATTTAGTGATTTATTCAAACAGTCTGTCAAGGAGTCTTTCAATAAATTTACGTCCTAATCTCGTAGCTGGCGCCCATTATGTCATTTGTGAAACTTGTAATTTAACTCATCACCGAAGTACCCTAGTTAAAACCCAACACGATAGCCAGTAACTTCTAGGGAGCAAGTTAACATGCCAGGCACTGGTCGTATGCTCTCAAGCATGTTCTACTCCACAAACCAGGACAGGTCTGTAAGGTGAGGCTAAGTACAGAAACTGAGAATTGTTTATAAAATGTGATAGCAGTGTGACACTGTTGTAAAATTTACCTGTATTCTACAAGTGTTGGGTACATTGGAAATGAAGGGGAAAAAAACCCAAACAAACCCTGGGTCCTTCATCTCAGACACCTTGAGGAACAGTGTTTTAGACGGCCTCATCTAGCATTTCCTAAGTCCAGGATGCACTCTCAATCAACTGTTTAATACTCAAAAACAATGTAAAAGCCAAGCGTTGACCTGATGCGAAACACATACCTTTAGCAACAGGGGCCACTGAGATGTGTCCAACTGAGCCACTCTGGATTCAGGTTTGATGAGAAATTCTTCAGCGTGTTGTATTTCCTTCCACAGGACAGAAACACAGCCTGTTAGACTTGCCATCTGACTTTGAACAATTCCACTACTACCACAGAAGTCTATACCTTTGAAATAAAAAACAAGGTAGTCTATGCCTTTTCCCTGGGACCTCCAAAGGAAAAAGAAATGAACAAAGAACTGAGAAGCGTAAGTGAAGTGCCACCAAGACGGGCACAGCAATTTTAAGAGAAAGGGGGGTAGTGAGTCTGATAAGAGAATTTCAGGGAGAGCACTTGGTGTGGCCAGCAACATTTAGCAGGGTGTGCCTGACAGCAAAGACCCAGGTTGGCGGGCGTTGTGTACTTTCTACACAACGACCACTCAATTACAGCCCATTCCTCCAAAGCCTTTAAAAACAGTTCTTTTCTGTAATCTGTCAGCTAAGAAACCTTTCTTTTCAGTCAAAGCAAAGTACAACATATTCGTACTCACTGCTACATCTTCTTCTGGTAAGGATTTCCGCTCCTTTTTCTTCTTATGCTTCTTCGGTAAAATAAGTACTTAAAAAACACACACACACAAGAATTAGGAGTTTTCCCCGAAAATAAAGACAATGAAGTTTAAAACAAGGGTAGGTAGAAAACGGATGCTTGTCTAGGATCACAGGGGAAGCCGCCGGTGTCGGGCCGAGTGCGCGGGCTGCACGGCGGGCTCCAGACAGCAGCCGCACGTGTCGCCCTCCATCCCGGCTCACCACGTGGCCGCGCGGGGCTGAAACGCCCACGGCGCTCTGGCCGCGGGCCCGTAAGTTCCGTAAGCGACCGTCCCCGAGGGCTGGTGGCCCCTAGAACTTTTTTTCGACTTAGCGCTCCGCGCACGCCCGAGCCCCTCGGCCCCTTTGCTTCCCATCATCGCGCGGCGCTGACCGTGGCGTCCGAGCTGGCGGCGGCGGCCCGGGCCCTAAGGGGACTGTACCGTCGGTGGGAGGCCCGGGCTGGTGGCGTCACGTCACCGCGGGGGCCTCTCGCTCTCTCGCCCTCACCCGTGGAGCCAAGGCCAAGCGACAAGGTCGGCAGGAGGCCCGGCAACTGGAGCTAGCGGAAAGCTCGGGCCTCGAAGTTGTCCCCCCACCCCCGGCTCCCCTAGCCGAAGGATCTGGCCCCGGCCCGCGGCAACCCGCCGGGCCACCCGCGAGAGAACCACCCGTACCTTCCGCGTCCGCCATGTTGCCCCGCTGAGCGTGCGAGCCGCGTGGGCTAGCGCCGAGGAAGCTACCGCGGACTCCCGCCGCCGTCAGGCCGCGCCACTAGGGCCCGCCCACCTGTGCACCGCCCCGTACGTGTCGTGCAGCGGGGCGGGGCGAGGCGGGGCCGGGCTCGCGGGGCAGAGCCCCAAGCGCGCGCGGGACGGCTGCACACTCTCATTGGTGGACGCGGCCGGGACGCTGGCGCGTCCGCGCGTGCGCCTTGGGCCTCTCCCCGCCTTCGGCGGCCAGGTCTAGGAGCGCCTGCGCAGCTCGCCGGGGCGCCTCGTAGTCTGTGGGCACGGCCCGGCAGCGGTTCACTGTCCTTCGTTGAGGTTTTACCCGGACAGGAGCACACGGGCACCCGCCTGAGCGCACCTTGCTTCCTCACCGACCCTTGAAGGTGGCTGTCGGATCAGTCCCGATGGCAAAATGAAGACGTTGAGGCGCATAGCGTCCTTTGCCGCTTGTAATTCCCATCCAGCTAAAGTGGCACTGGCGATAGAAACAAGAGTGCGAGCCACTTGTGGACTTTTAAATTCTCCAGCAGCCATTTGGAAAAGAAAGTACAACGTTAAAAGTTAAATCGATTTTAATAACAAACTTTATTTAACGCAGCGATCCACAATATTATAATTTCAACATATAAGCAATACACAGCATTGTGAATGGCACATTTTACGCTCTTTTTGTGGTTTTTTTCTGTACCAAGTCTTTCTGGTGTACGCTTTACGGTTACAGCACAGCTAGATTTCAGCTCCACGACAGGGCTCCATGTGAACTGCTGGACAGTCAAAGCGGGTTCGTGGCTGTGGTACTGAATGGCCAAGCAAGTAGCTGCTCCAGGTTCAAGCCCTCTTCCCTCCTGTAGTAATAATATTAATGCTCTAACTTGATTTTTTATACATAGCCAAAGTCCTCAATATCAACCAATCCACGAGCAGTTAATTACACTCCCCATCCCATAATTTTATAATGCTCCGTTGGTATATATTTGGCTAAATTTCAGGTACTCACTAATGGTTCTCCAATACTCCTCATCTGATCTGTTAGCAAATCCTCTCGGCTTTGCTTTCAAAAGATCCAGAATCTGGTAGTTTTTCACCACCCTCAATACTGTCACTGGAGTCCATGTCATCACCATGGCTCTCCTACATTTTTCCACTTGCCTCCTGCACTTCCCCCCTCTTTCTGTTTTTTCCAACTATATTGTCTTCTCAACACAGCCCCTGGAAAGAGCCATTAAATTGTGAGTCAGGCCATGTCCCTCCTCTGCTCAAAGCCCTTCAATGGCTTCACATCTATAGTGGGATGAAGACTGGCCCCCCACTTCGGACCTAACCCCTGGACTCTATGAAAACGAACTTACTTGAAAAAAGGGTCTTTGTAGAGGTACTGAAGTTAAGGATCTACAGATGAGGTCATCCTGGATGACTCAGGTGGGCCCCAAATCCAACAACAAGTATCCTTAGAAGAGAAGAAGGACACAGAAGAGGATAAGACCATGTAAAGATGGCAAGAATGTTTTATCCCCAAGGATCTTCAGGGTGATGAATCATGGAATCCTGTTAAAAGGCCACCTGTAGTAGACCACCACCAACAAAAACTCTAGATCTGGTGAACGGCAGCCTGCCTTGAATCACCACGATGGAAAATCATGGCCCCTCATCTAATTCCCGGACCCCATCAATTCACAGACTCAGCCCTCAAGCGAAGGTGAGGCCAGGTACACATAACACAACTGTGTACTTTAAACCTTCCTCCGACTTTCCACTGTGGTCCACTGGTCAGAAATGGAGTCTTTAGTCTGCGTCTTTCTCCCTGTGGACCCCCTGTGGCTCTTTCCCCAGTTCCTGATCGCATAATTGGCAGCTGGATGAATTCCCACAGAGGCTTCCTGAAGGACTGAGCACAATTATGGAAAGAGGGTCAAAAGAAAGCCCCGGTCACTGTCCCTTCAATTATCGGGTACATTACCATAATGAAGTCCCTGGGCATTGACGTGATCATCTCATTGTCCCCCAAACCATCATACTGGTCTGCCACGTTAATGACGTCACGCTGACTGGACCTAGTGCACGGGCAGTAGCAAATATTTCACCACAGAATGAAAGATAAGCCCCATAAAAACTCAGGGGCCCAAAACGTTCATGAAGTTTCTGGGCACCAGTGGACTGAAGCATATTGGCATTGTCCCTCCAAAGAGAAAAACAAGTTGCTGTACCTCGAACCCACTGTCACGAAGAAAGTACGATGCTCCTTTCTGGGAGTGGCATACCCCATGTGGATGCTTTTATACCTTGGTCAAAAAACAGTTGGGTAAATGTATGTGGGTCTATTTCTGGGTTCTCTACTCCGTTCCATTTATCTATGTGTTTATTCCTCTACCAATATCACACAATCTTGATCACTGTAGTTATATAATGAGCCTTGAAATTGTGTACAGAGATTTATGTGTTGATCTTGTATCCTGCAACCCTGTAAAGCTCACTTATTAGTTATGGGAATTTTTCATGTAGATTCCTTTGGATTTTCTATGAAGACAATTATATCATCTGCAAATGAAGACACTTTTAATTCTTCTTCCCAGTCTGTGTGCCTTTCGTTTCTTTCTTTCTTTTTCTTTTTTTTCCTTATTGCACTGGCTAGAACTTCCAACACTACGTTAAATAAGAGTAGTGAGAGCACATAGCCTTGCCTTGTTCCCAACCATTAGGGGAAAGTGCCCAGTTTTTCACCATTTAAGTATGAAGTTAGTCATATGATGTTAGTCATATGTCTTCCATAGATGTTCTTTAACAAGTTGAGGAAATTCCCCCATTCCTAGTTTTGTGAGAGTTTTTGTCATGAATTGATATTGGGCTTGTTCTGCATCAATTGATATAATCATGTGACTTTTCCTCTTTTGCTCGTCAATATGGTGGATATCACTGATTTTCATATACTGAATGAGCCTTGCGTCTCTGGGATAAACCCCACCTGGTCGTGGTGTATAATTCTTTTTGTTTGCAGGTTTTACTTGAGGATTTTACATTATTGGCCTTTCACACACACGTATAGCTATCTCCTCATGTTTGTCCCTCATCCAGAAATTGGAGAAGAATTTTCTTTTCAAATTTTCTCTCTTTTCACAGAGAATAAGTTAGATGCATGGCCACTTTGCCCCACATAACACAATTAAAATAGAAACTCTTCCTTAATAGTGGACATTTATTTTCATAAGTCCTCCTAGTTACAAGATTTACAGTACTTAAAGAACTACCAAACTAAACCTTTTTTTTTTTTTTTTGGTTGGGGAGCCTTGCTCTTTTTTGTTTTTTAAAAAAATGTTATTTATTCATTTATTTTATTGAAGTATAGTTGATGTACAATATCGTGTTAGTTTCAGATGTACAGCACAGTGATTCAGTTATATATATATATATATATATATTCTTTTTCAGATTCTTTTCCATTATAGGTTAATACAAGATATTGAATATAGTTCCCTGTGCTATACAGTAGATCCTTGTTGGTTATCTATTTCAAACTAAACCTATTTTATTTTTTTAACATCTTTATTGGAGTATAATTGCTTTACAATGGTGTGTTAGTTTCTGCTTTATAACAAAGTGAATCAGTTATACATATACATATGTCCCCATATCTCTTCCCTCTTGCGTCTCCCTCCCTCCCACCCTCCCTATCCCACCGCTCCAGGCGGTCACAAAGCACCGAGCTGATCTCCCTGTGCTATGCGGCTGCTTCCCACTAGGTATCTGTTTTACGTTTGGTAGTGTATATATGTGCATGCCACTCTCTCACTTTGTCCCAGCTTACCCTTCCCCCTCCGCTTGTCCTCAAGTCCATTCTCTATGTCTGTATCTTTATTCCTGTCCTGCCCCTAGGTTCTTCAGAGCCCCTTTTTTTTAGATTCCATATATATGTGTTAGCGTACAGTATTTGTTTTTCCTAAACCTAATTTAAATAAATGAGAAATGGGTAAGCCACAAAGGGAATCCAGGTTCTAAAAAACCACTTGCTATTCAAATTATCTAGTCTCCCCAGGCTGGAGTGCAAACAAGCCATCCTGTGACTCTCTGTCATCATCTCGGATGAATGGAACTTGATTGTTTCAACAATCACGGTGAACATCATGCTGGGCCATTACACTGAAGACATCACGCTTACTGCACCTGGTGGACAAGAGGTAGCAGAGATGCTTCATTAGGACACCTGTATGCCAGAGTGTGGGAGATAAAGCCCATGAAAACTCAAGAGACTGACCCTCAGTGATGTTTTGAGATGGTCTGGACCATACTGGATATTCAGTAAGTTGCTGCACTGCGTACCACCTACCACTCAGAAAGGGGCACCGCATTTGCTGGGGCTCTTCAGATTCTGTAGGCAACATATACGACATGAAATTGTGCCACCAGTGCTTCAGCAAGTAATCTGTAAGGTGACGTGTTTTTAGTGGAACCCCAGGCAAGGAAAGTCTCTGCAGCAGGTACCAGCCACTCGATGCACTGCAACGTTACATGGAGCTTTGGCAAGTCCTAAAAGGAGAAACAGACTGTGGATTCCTGGAGTTTTGAAGGAAATCATGCCCCCTACTGCTATCGTATTTTCCTTTTGATCAACCTCTGTGGCCCCTGCTGTGGGTGACACGCTTTCCCTTGACTCCCACGTGTAACCTCATAGGTCTGTTGGTCAGGGTCTCTGAAGGAAGCAAATGAGAGGCTCTATGGGTTGAACTGAGGAGAATCTAATGGGGAGATTGTTTACAGAGGTTAAAGGAATCAGCAGGGGTGAGGCTCCCCTCCCAGGAACTGCCATCAGTTGATGTGGTCATGGCCACTGTCACTGCTGCTGCTAAGTACTCTGCCTGTCCACAGCAGAGACCCACACCGAGTTCCCAATAAGGTAGCCTTCCCTGGGGGACGAGCCCACCACCTTGTGGCGATTGATGAAATCAGACCACATCTGTGGGGAAGGGGCCACAATTTGTCATCACTTGAATAGGTACTTGTCATGGGCCACCTTTCTGCTAGCATGGCCACCCGTAGACTTACTGTCCTGCATTCAGTTTCACAATATTTCACACAACAGTGCTTCCGACCAAGGCAATCACTATAAGACACAAGACGTGTGCTACGTGCTGACACTGAGAGATTGCTCTGAAACCCCTGGCCTGAAAGGATCTGTGCTGGCCAGTCTAGTGAAGGCTCACTTCCTACGCTAGGTGGGTGAAAAGACACTGAAAGGGGGAGGTGAGCTGGTGGCCACTATGTGGTGCTGTTTCTCCTTAGCCAGAATCCACGGGCCCACAATCAAGAAGTGGGAAGGACTCCTCTCACCATCACACCTACTCATCTACTCCCAGCATGGAGCAGCTTAGAGCTCTGTTGGTTTCCAAGGTAGGAATGCTTCAACCAGGACCCAAACGCTGGTTCCATCATATTGCCATTTAGGGTTCTTTATGCCACTGAACCACAGGTCTCCTGAGCAGGCTTGGATGGTTGACATTGATTGCCAAGTTGAAACAGGGTCACTGTTATAGCATGGGATTGGGAAGGACTATGTCTTAAATCCAAGGGATCCTCTGGGGCATCTCCTACTACTGTCACATCCAGGCAGGACCACTAAGGATTCAGGCTCAGTGGGAATAAAGATTTGGTTGACTTACCAGGTAAAGAATTCTGACCAGCTGAGGCTGGAGAGCAAAAGGAGGACAGGGACTGTAGTGAAGAAGGAAGTTATAAAGACCAATGAAATTATGATCTCAAGATCAGTTATAGAAAGGAGAACTGTAGTAGCTGGGTGTGCACGTCTCTGTCTGTGTGTGTGTGTGTGTGTGTGTGGTGAACATATAAACTTTTCCCATATTCCTTCTCTCCAGATTTTATGTATGCCAAATAAAGGCTGATAGAGGTTAGCTTTATGTTTTTCTTTAGGTTTTAGGATATTGAAGTGAGGTGGTGTCTGAACTAGAGATGGCTACAGTGACGGATGGGCCTTTTGGTGTCCTGTTTTAGGGAGTGCTTTTTAGTTTTGTAGGAGGGATAGGATAGCAGTATTATTTTGCCAAGAGTGAGTTGTTGTTGCTTTCAGCGCCCACAGGCTCCCAATGCTCCAGCACTCCATTGATTTTATAAGCACCTTCTTCCCTAAATTAAATCCCTTTCTGCTTGAAACAGCTAGAGCAAACTCTGTTCCCTCCACTGAACCCTGACTGATTACAGAACAACACATGAACCCTACCATACAAGAGTCATCACTGTGGAAATTTCAGATGTATGGTAGGAGGCTGAGAAGTCTTTTTGTAAGTCAAAGAAATGATGTGGCATTTGTTTCTTCCAAGTGTCACTTCTAAGGGAGAGGTGTCACGCTGAGGGAAAAGAGCACTACAGGTCAGGGAGCTGGCCAGGGGACGCCACACTAATCACTCGGATTAGCATTGTGGATGCGGCCCCGAAATTTGGTATCCGTGCTTTTCTGTTTATGAAGTGTGTTCATAAAGGGCAGAGTGTGCCTCGAAGGGCAGCACAGACAGGCCTGGCTGCCTCTCAGCTGAGTTCCTACTTGTGCGACTTTGGAGGGTGATATGATCCTGTTTCTCATTTTACTCACCCGCACAACTGAGACCATGATCAAGCCCACTTGATAATGTGCATGGATCCAGGGAGCTAACGCCTGTCCAGGGGTGTGCACACTCACCGGCCCTGCAGCCGCATGTCTGTGTAAGTGTCGTGTGCGTGGCTGTTACTTACCGGGCTCAGCACACCGCCTGCACCATCATTCTTGGATCCATGTTTTAAAGCCTTCGGGTCAAAGAGACTGCAAACAGCACTTCCAGTTTTGAACCTTTTGATTACGGATGATTTGGATTTAGTTTTGCTGCAGAGCTCATCACCGGATAAAGAGATCTTTGGGGGAGGGGCACAGCAGAAGCAGTAATTTGCAAACCACCAAGTGGAAACGGGAAGTCGAGGGGCAGTCAGGCTTTTCTTCATCCCTAAGCATTGACATCGCAGGTGCGGGGTCTAGATTTCGGCTCTCGTGACCCCGAGGCCCGGGCACTAGCCCTTCAGACGCGGCTGACCGCGGGCGGGGGCGAGGGCGGCGGGGGACTGGCTCTGGCTCGCAGGGCTTTCCTGCCCGAGGCCGGGGGTGGCGCCCGTCCCCTCCGGACGGGGGTCGCGGGGCCGCGGGGGCGGCGCTGGGAGCGCGGGCGGGCGGGCGGGCGGGAGGCGCTGGGCCCGCCCCGCCGGCATCCCCGCCGACTTCCTCCCGCCGCGGACGCCGGCCCAGCCGGAGGAAGCGCGGCACGATGAGCGCGGGCGACGCCGTGTGCACGGGCTGGCTCGTCAAGTCGCCCCCCGAGAGGAAGCTGCAGCGCTACGTGAGTAGGGGCGTCGCCGCGCGTCCTCGGGGCCCCAGGTGGCCGCAGGGTGGCCTCGGAGTGGCCCGGGAGCCCCGCGCTCGGGCTGCGGGCGAGGCCGGCGGACGGAAAGCGAGATCGCACGTCGAGCCAGAGCGCGCCGAGCCGACGGGAGGGAGGCGGGTGGGGCGAGCCCGGGCGCCCGTCTCGGTGCGGGGGCGGCCGGCGGAACCTCCCGAAAGAGCGGCCCTGTCGCCGTGCCGCGGTGGGGGAGAGGGACGGGGACCCCGGGACGTGCCGCCTGCACGGGGCGGGTGCGGAGGCTCCGCTTTCCCCCGGCGTCGCGAGCACCGTCTTCCCGCGGAGCTGTCGTCGGACACGACCGTCCGCAGCCTTCCTCAGGGTGTCGCTTCTCAGCTTCTCTTTTCTGCGGACACTGCGCTTTTCGAGAACCTCGGGTAACCATGGACTTTTGCTAGGATGAGACAAGGGGCACTCGGGAGAGCACACCTTAAATGTACGAGCCACAGATCGAACATTCATTATGTCCACCCGCGTCCTCGGGACAAGCAACGTACAGCTGCTCAGACCCCTTTCTCCATAGTGTCCGTCTCTTGCGACTCTTTGCGAAGTTTTTTTCTTTTTTAAATTAATTAATTAATTAATTTATGGCAGTGTTGGGTCTTCGTTTCTGTGCGAGGGCTTTCTCTAGTTGCGGCGAGCGGGGGCCGCTCTTCATCGCGGTGCGCGGGCCTCTCACTATCGCGGCCTCTCTTGTTGCGGAGCACGGGCTCCAGACGCACAGGCTCAGTAATTTTGGCTCACAGGCCCAGTTGCTCCGCGGCATGTGGGATTTTCCCAGACCAGGGCTCGAACCCCGTGTCCCCTGCATTGGCAGGCAGATTCTCAACCACTGTGGCACCAGGGAAGCCCTCTTTAAGAAGTTTTTTGCCGTTTGTTCTGCTGAGCAGCGTTTTAGAGGCATGTTCCACTTAGCGTGTAGATGCCATAGATGTAGACACACCTAGATTCTTCTGATTACTACCACTGTTTACCTTCATCATTCTTTTTGAGTCCCCGAGTCTATAGACACGAGGTCCACTATTACTCAGCCTCTAAGGCACCCAGCTGCTTCGCTAACGGTGCATCTGCTTTGAAGACTCACGATATTCAGGTGAGGGTCTGTCACAGAGCGCAGCACTTACAAAGCCAGCTCGAGGTGGCTTTCCTTGTTGCCCTTCGGAATGTGAGACATCTTAAATGTTTACGGCAAATTGTCAGATGATGCAGGAAGGTGCTGAACCTGGACTGCAAAGTTCGTGGCAGATTTTTTTCCAATCCTGTTTTCTATCTTGTCCTGACCAGACTGGCTTAGGAAACTTTATTAGTACTTCATCCACCTCGGGAAGGCATGGGTGTCCGTACCTCTTATTACATGTGCTTCGTTCTCTTGAGGTGCAGTGGAGGTGTGGCAGGCGTGGACTTTGCACAGCTTATAGGCATGTGGGGCATGTGATGGGGTGGTGAAGGAGGAGACTTAGGACACAAGACTACCTAGATGTCATCTTACCAACACTCCAAGACATAAACCTGGGCCTCTCAGGCTATGGTTGGGAACTTTTTATAATGAGGGACATAGTCGTTTCGACAGTCGATGCTCTTTGGTTGAAAGGAGTCCCTGAAACACACCCCATAGTCAGTTTCCGCTTGTCTCTAAGTTCTGCAGGAATCCCGTACTGCCACTAGATGGCGATCATTTGTCAGTGCTCACAAGCCGCTTTTCACGCAGATCCTGTCGGGAGTGCTCATTCCGTCTTCCTTTTAATTGAGCACCAACTCTGAACCAGGCCCTATGCCATTGGCTAGAGAGAGCAAAAGAGACTTTACCCCTGTCCTCCAGAAGTCCAGAGTCTCACATGTGTTACACAATGACATAACGAAGCTACTTAGTGGCACAACTAGGGCAATAACTTAGTTCTTTGCGCTGCCAGCCAAGTAGCTCTCTGTTAATGTTTGTAAACCACAGATGGAAGCTAAGTCTGTATTTAGGTAAGTCCTTCAGTCCGAGGTAAGCTGGTGTTTCATTCTCGAATCTATGAAAGATAGTTTTATCACTGCTCTTTACATTTCAAATTTAACTATAGTTAATTTACAATATTGTGTTACTTTCAGCTGTACACCTTCAGATTTTCTTCACTATAGGTTATTACAAGATATTGAATATAGTTCCCTGTGCCATACAGTAGGTCTTTGTTGTTTATCTATTTTATATATAGTGGTGTGTATTTACTAATCCTGAACTAACTTATCCCCTACCCTTCCCCTTTGGTAATCATAAGTTTGTTTTCTACGTCTGTGAGTCTATTTCTGTTTTGTAAGTTCATTGGTATTTTTTTTTTAGATTCCACATATAAGTGAAATCATATGGTATTTGTCCTTCTCTGACTTACTGCACTTAGTATGATAATCTCTAGGTCCATCCATGTTGCTGCAAATATTTCATTCTTTCTTATGGCCGAGTAATATTCTGTTGTAGATATACGTACCACATCTTCTTTATCCATTCGTCTGTCAACAGACATTGAGGTTGTTTCCATGTGTTGGCTACTGTGAATAGTGCTGCTATGAACATTGGGGCGCATGTATCTTTTTGAATTAGACTTTTCATCTTTTCCAGATATATGCCTAGGAGTGGGATTGCTGGATCATATGGTAGCTCTATTTCTACTTTCTTAAGGAGCCTCCATACTGTTCTCCATAGTGGCTGCACCAGTCTACATTCCCACCAACAGCGTAGGAGGGTTCCCTTTTCTCCACACCCTCCCCAGCATTTATTGTTTGTAGACTTTTTGCCATTCTGACAGGTGAATTACTGCTCTTTTAAAAGATGGTTGATTCTTTTCTGTTTTTTCTTTCACAAATATACAAACTTATTCTTATAAACAGCCAAATGATCTAGGAATAAATACAGTAAAAAGTGAAAGACCCTCTTTAATTTTCCCCACATCCTACCCTTCCTGTGCATCCCTCCTCATTCCCTTCCATGCCCCTGCCTAGGGATGACAACTGTTAGAAGTTTGGTTAGTGTTATTCTTTAAAAATTTCGAAGAAGATACAATTTTCTTTTTGCACAAATGAGATCATACTATACAAACTGTCCTGCGATTTTCTTTTTTCACAACAATCCTGGACATCTTTCCAAGTTAGTACGTATAGATTTGCTTCATTCTTTTAAACCATTGCGTAACATTCCTGGTCATAGACATAATATATTTTAACAATTTCTCTGTTGATGAACAGTTATCTTGCTTTTATTTTCTCAACTTTAAAGAATGCTGTAACAATGATGATAATAAAATTATAATAATTCACATTTATTGAGTGGTTGTATGTGCCAGACACTACACTAAAGACTTTACTTGAATTATCTCATTTAATCTTCAAAACAACACTAAGATCCAGGTACTACTTTTATCTCTGAATACAAGTTCTTTGTTGGGTATATAATTTGCAAATATTTTCTACCAGGCTATAGTTTGTCTTTTCTTTCTCTTTACAGTATCTTTTATAGAACAAAGATTTTAAAGTTTTGATTAAGTCCAATTTGTCGGTTTTTCTTTTATGGATCACGTTTACCGTCAAATCTAAGAATTCTTGCCTAACCCTAGATCCTGAAGGTTTTCTCTTATGTTTTTTCTCCTAAAAACTTTATAGTTTTACACTTTAGACCAATGATTCATTTCAGTTAAAAATTTGGTACAAGGTGTAACATTCATGTTGTGATTCATTTTCTTGCAAACCAATTACACTTATTGAACAAACTGTCTTTATTCCATTGAATTACTTTTGCAACTTGAATGGACCTAGAGTCTGTCATACAGAGTGAAGTAAGTCAGAAAGAGAAAACAAATACCGTATGCTAACACATATATATGGAATCTAAGAAAAATATAAAAAAGGTCATGAAGAACCTAGGGGTAAGATGGGAATAAAGACACAGACCTACTAGAGAATGGACTTGAGGATATGGGGAGGGGGAAGGGTAAGCTGTGACAAAGTGAGAGAGTGGCATGGACATATATACACTACCAAACGTAAAATAGATAGCTAGTGGGAAGCAGCCGCATAGCACAGGGAGATCAGCTCAGTGCTTTGTGACCACCTAGAGGGGTGGGATAGGGAGGGTGGAAGGGAGGGAGACGCAAGAGGGAAGAGATATGGGGACATATGTATATGTATAACTGATTCACTTTATTATGAAGCAGAAACTAACACACCATTGTAAAGCAATTATACTCCAATAAAGATGTTAAAAAAATTTTTAAATCAATTGGTCATATTTATGTAAGTATTTTTGTGTTCTCTAGTCTGTTCCCTTTATGTCTTTGTTCATCATTATGCTAACACCATGCTGTTTTGATGACAAGAACTTTATAGTAATTCTTGAAAGCAGGCAATTTTAGCCCTCCAACTTAGTTTTTCTTTTCAGAGTTGTTTTGGCTATTGTTGGTCGTTTGCTTTTCCATACCAGTTTTAGAATTCGTTTGTCAGTTGATTTTTGTTTATGAACCTTGTATTCTGCAACCTTGCTAAACTCACTTATTTATAGTTTGAACTTTCAATACTATCAATATTGTATAAAAATGATGAGAACAGACATCCTTGATTTTTCTTGATCTAAGGGGGAAAGCATTTAGTCTTTCACCTTTTAAGTACCTTAGCCGTAGGCTTTTTGTGGGTGCCTTTTCTCAGGCTGAACTTCCCTTGTATTGCTAGCTTGCTGAAACTTTTTATCGTGAATTGGATTTGTTAAGTGCCTTTCTTGCATGTGTAAAAATAATAATATGCATTTTCTTTTTTTTTTTTTTTTGTCTGTTACTATGGTGAATTATTCTGATGGATTTTTGTATCTGGAGCCAGCTTTGAGTTCCTGGGATAAACTTCACTTGGTTGTGATGTTTTATCCTTTTCATGTTTTTGTTTTTTTAAAATAAATTTATTTTATTTTATTTTGGGCTGCATTGGGTCTTAGTTGCTGCACGCGGGCTTTTCTCTGGTTGCGGCCAGCGGGGGCTACTCTTCGTTGCGGTGCACGGGCTTCTCATTGCGGTGGCTTCTCTTGTTGGGAGCACGGGCTCTAGGCGCGCAGGCTTCAGTAGTTGTGGCACATGGGCTCAGTAGCTGTGGCTTGCGGGCTCTAGAGCACAGGCTCAGTAGTTGTGCCACATGGGCTTAGCTTAGTTGCTCCACAGCATGTGGGATCTTCCCGGATCAGGGCTCAAACCTGTGTCTCCTGCATTGGCAGGCGGATTCTTAACCACTGCGCCACCAGGGAAGCCCCTTTTCATGTATTGCTGGATTTAATTTGCTAATATTTTACTGAGGGTATTTGTGACTTTGTTCATGAAGGATATTGATCTGTAGTTTTTCTCTTTTGTACTATCTTTCTCTGATTTTGACATTAGCATAATGCTGGTAACCACTACTCTCTTCTCTGTATCTATGTGTTTGTTTTTGTATGTTTTGTTTGATTTGTTTATTGTATTCCACATATGAGTGAAATCATATGGTATTTGGTATTTGTCTTTCACTTATTTCACTTAGCATAATACCCTCTAGGGCCATCCGTGTTGTTGCAAATGGCAAGATTTCAGTCTTTTTCATGGCTGAGTAATATTCCATTGTGTATGTATACACATCTTTATCCATTCATCCATCAGTGGGCACTTAGGTTGTTTCCAAATCTTGCCTGTTGTAAAGAATGCTGCAATGAATATAGGGGTGCAGATACCTTTTCTAACTAGTGTTTTCATGTTCTTCAGTTAGTATTTATTGTACTCACTGTATTTTACAAATAGTTAATCAACTGATTCAACACCATTTGTTGAAGAGTCCTTCCTCTCTATATATTTTCATTATATGTTGCCAGAGAGAGTGTATTTTTAAGGAATATATGCATATGATTCAAAATCAAAGCATATCAAAGTATATACAGTGAAAAGTAAGTTTCCCCCTCCAGCTGCAAGCATTGCGGATTTTCCTTCCAGATATATTCCATGCATATACAAGCATATTTTTTGAACAAATGGTAGTATACTATATTCACTATTTTATAACCCTCTTTCTTAGTATATTTTGGGGATTGTTCCATATCAGCACATAGAGATCTTTCTCATTATCTTTAACAACTTCATAATATTTCACTGTATGGAGCTACTATGATAGACCTTTTCTTGTGTCCAGTCCCATGCTACTATAAACAATGCTGCCATGAATATCTTTGTACATTGGTCTGTGTAGTCATATGCAATTAATTCTGCTTGTAAAAAAATGCTTAGAAGTGGAATTTCTTAGTCAAAGTGTATGTGAATGTAAAATGCCAATAGATATCAAAGTGCTTGTCTCTCTGCAATGCCCCAAATATAGTGTATTATCAAACGTTTTGATCTTTGTAAAGTCAATAGTTGATAAATGGTATTTTATTTTAACTGAATTTCTTTATGAGTGAGGTTGGGCGTCTTTTCATATATAAAGGACATTTGTATTTATGTTTGTACAGCATGATTTTAATTGCAACCTAAGTCTTAAATCCTTTCATGGGTCTTTTTTGGGGCAATTTTGTTCAGTTGCTTCTTCTGCTTTTATCTCAGCTTTTAAACTGTTATTGAATAAGTATCACACTTACATGATTCAAAAATGAAAAATCTCACCCTCACCTCTGTCTTCATCCATCTTAATTGCCCTTAGCCTTCAAGTAACCATTTTTCTTAGTTTTTTCCTTCACACTTCCAGTATTTCTTTCTATAAATACGAGGACATATGTACATAGCTTCTTTTTTAAATTTTTAAATTTTATCTGCGGTACGCGGGCCTCTCACTGCTGTGGCCTCTCCCGTTGCAGAGCACAGGCTCCGGACACGCAGGCTCAGCGGCCACGGCTCACGGGCCCGGCCACTCCGCGGCATGTGGGATCTTCCCGGACTGGGGCACAAACCCATGTCCCCTGCATCAGCAGGCGGACTCTCAACCGCTGCGCCACCAGGGAAGCCCTGTACATAGCTTCTTATGCCCCACTTTCTTACACAGTATCCCATTCTATATCTTAGTCTGTTCATTTAAGAAGACATACAGACAAGCACAGGGAGCTCTACTCAGAGATCTGTGGTGACCTAAATGGGAAGTAAATCTAAAAAAGAGGGGACATATGTATACATATAGCTGATTCACTTTGCTGTACAGCAGAAGATAACACAAAATTGTAAAGCAATCATACTCCAATAAAAAAAAAAAGAAGAAGACATACAGTCAACAAGCACATGAGAAGATGCTCAACATCACTAATCATCAGGGAAAAGCAAATCAAAACTGCAGTGAGATGTCCCCTCACCCCCGTGAGAATGGCCACCATCACGAAGGCCACAAATAACAGATGCTGGAGAGGGTGTGGAGAAAAGGGAAGCCTCCTGCACTGCGGGTGAGAATGTAAATTGGTGCAGCCACTACGGAGAACAGTATGGAGATTCCCCCCCAAATTAAAAATAGAACTACCATGTGATCAACCAGTTCCACTTCTGGATATTTATCCAAGGAAAACGAAAACACTAACTTGAAAAGATATCTGCACCCCCATGTTCATTGCAGCATTATTTACAATATTCAAGGTGGGTGTGGAAGCAACCTAAGTGCCCATCAACAGATGAATGGATAAAGATGTGGTACAGGGCTTCCCTGGTGGCGCAGTGGTTGAGTCCGCCTGCCGATGCAGGGGACACGGGTTCGTGCCCCGGTCCGGGAGGATCCCACATGCTGCGGAGCGGCTGGGCCTGTGGGCCATGGCCGCTGAGCCTGCGCGTCCGGAGCCTGTGCTCTGCAGTGGGAGAGGCCACAGCAATGACAGGCCTGTGTACCGCAAAAAAAAAAAAAAAAAAAGATGTGGTGCATACATATACATACAGTGGGATATTACTCAGCCATAAGAAAGAATGACATCTTGCCCTTTGCAGCAACATGGATGGAACTTGAGGGCATTATGCTAAGTGAAGTAAGTCAGACAGGGAAAAAGACAAATGCCGTGTGATCTCACTTTTATGTAAAATCTTAAAAAACAAAAAAGTTGAACAGGAACTCAAAGATACAGAGGAAAGATTGGTGGGGGATGGCGGTTGGGGGGTGAAATGGAAGAAGGTGGTCCAAAGGTCCAGGCTTGCAGTTATAAAATAAATAAGTCCTAAGGATATAATATACAGCATCTCGACTATAGCTAGTAACACCGAATTGTATATATGAAAGTTGCTAAGAGAGTAGATCTTGAAAATTCTCAAAAAAAAATTTTGTTCTAGAATTCTGCCCATGTCAGTGACCAGAGATCTTCACTATTTTTTGACAGCTGTACAATGTCCTGCTGTGTGGCTGTAGCATGTTTATTCAACCAGTTCCCTATTTTGGACACCTGAGTTGTTTCTGCTCTTTTGATTTTGCATCCATTGCCACAACTAGTCGCATGGTATATGTGACATTTTGTACTTGTGCAGGTATATCTGTATGATTCCCAGAGCTGGGATTGCTGGGGCTATGAATCTATACACATAGTAGACATTAACGAATGTTCCATTTTGCATTCCTTCCAGCATGTGTTGTTCAACTTGGGGATTTTTGCCATCTGATAGGTGAGAAATGGTATTTCTGCGTCGTTTCAATTTGCAGTTCTTTTATTCGGAGGGAGGTTGAACATTTCTTGACATGTTGGTCTTTTTAGTCGCAGTTTCTGAGGGGTGATAAGTCCTTTGTGAGAAGAGATTTGTATACGTTTCCCCAGTTTGTCACTTGTATTTTGACTCTGCTTATGTTGTGTGTGTGTGTGTGCGCAAAGGGAAAAAGTGTATGTAGTAGAATGTGTCAGTATTTTCTTTTACAGCTTCTGGATTCTCAGTCAGATTTAGGAAGGCCTTTTCCCCCTCCCTGGTTTTAAAGGAATTCACCTGTGGTTTCTTCTGGTGCTTGTATGGTTTTGTTTGTTTGTTTTTAATTAATTTATTTTATTTATCTATTTTTTGGCTGCGTTGGGTCTTCATTGCTGCGCGTGGGCTTTCTCTAGTTGCAGTGAGCGGGGGCTACCCTTTGTTGTGGTGCACAGGCTTCTCACTGTGGTGGCTTCTCTTGTTCGGAGCACGGGCTCTAGAACACAGGCTTCAGTAGTTGTGGCACGCAGGCTCAGTAGTAGTGGCACACGGGCATAGTTGCTCCACGGCATGTGGGATCTTCCCAGATCAGGGCTCAAACCCGTGGCCCCTGCATTGGCAGGCGGATTCTTAACCTCTGTGCCACGAGGGAAGCCCCTTGTTTTGTTTTATTCATTTTCTTCCCTGAGTGTTCAGGTTTATTGAGGGCATGGGGGTCTACAGGGGAGACCCAAGTGCCTGCACGTGGCCGGGGATGGGGTCTCCAAAACCTGGGTTGACTTGAAAGTGTGACCCTCAGCTCCATCCCACCAAAGGCTTGGGACTCCAGTGTGGCTGCACTGCGGGGGTGGTTGCCTTTGGGTGTGGCCCCATCAGGGCAGCGACTTGGCACATTTCTCGCCCTTCAGGCAAGGCCCACGGCCATTCTTCCCCAGGGAGGTCACCTACTCAGCGCTTAGGGCACTTGGGTGCCGAGTCTGGGGCAGGCAGCTGGATGGCAGCAGAAAAGAGCCCTGGACTGTGTGTTTTGTTTTGTTTTTTGCATTGAGATTTGGGATCCATTTGGAGTTTATCCTGGTGCAGATGTAAGGAATGGATCCGACTTTATTTTTTTCCAAATGGCTGTACAGTTTTGCCTGCACTACTTATTAAAAAGTTCATCTGTATCCCCACTGATTTGAGATACTGTCCTTCCTTATTATATATGAAATTCCCACATTTATTTATTTATTTTACATCTTTATTGGAGTATAACTGCTTTACAATGGTGTGTTAGTTTCTGCTTTATAATAAAGTGAATCAGTTATACATATACATATGTTCCCATATCTCTTTCCTCTTGCATCTCCCTCCCTCCCACCCTTCTTATCCCAACCCTCTAAGTGGTCACAAAGCACTGAGCTGATCTCCCTGTGCTATGCGGCTGCTTCCCACTAGGTATCTGTTATACGTTTGGTAGTGTATATATGTGCATGCCACTCTCTCACTTTGTCACAGCTCACCCTTCCCCCTCCCCGTATCCTCAAGTCCATTCTCTAGTAGGTCTGTGTCTTTATTCGTCTTACCCCTAGGTTCTTCGTGACCTTTTTTTTTCTTAAATTCCATATATATGTGTTAGCATACAGTATTTGTAATGAGGTGGATAGACCTAGAGTCTGTCATACAGAGTGAAGTAAGTCAGAAAGAGAAAGACAAATACCACATTTATTTTTGTTTCAGTTTCTGGTTCAACTTCCATTGCTCCCTCTGTCAATTCATGTGCCATTATTAAGCTGTTTTCATTATAGAGGTTTTACAGTTGATTTGACTAGTGATATGGCTAGTCCCCCTTTATTGTTCTTTTTTTGGAGTTTTTAGAGTTATAGAGTTTTAAGAGTTTTTAGAGTTTAGTTTGGCTAGTTTTGATTTAATTTTCCCACATGAACTTGAGAATCGGCTTGCTTAATTTCAAAACAAAACCTGTTATTACTGGGGAGGAGAGTTAAGTTAGATTTTTAAATTAACTTAGAACTGACATTATGGTGTGGAGCCTTTCTATCCAAGTCAGCTTTTATGTTTTTTTCACATTGGTCTTTACACAATTCTTATTAGGCTTATGCCTGTTTGGGGTTTTTTGTTTGTTTGTTTGTTTGTATTCACAGGGCTGTTGGTTTCTGTCTTCACCTGAATTCCTTAGAAAACAGAACTTGCGCCAAGGCTTCTTTGCCAAGGCTTTGTTGGGGTTGTAATCTCAGTGCAGTGAGAGTGATGGGAAAAAGGAAGAAAGGAAAGAATGTGCAAATTCGTGTGTTACTGAGTTGGCCATAGCTTCGTGAGAAAACACAGCCACTGGTTGGGATATTTGGATGGATTTGGACAGGCTCTGTAGAACCGATTCACCTTGAAACCGTCTTTTGCAACAAAGAAGGGAGATAAATGTATCTTCCAGTTCCCTTACGGCTCCTGTCTCTCAGTGCCTTTTGGGGCAGCCACTGGGAAAGCCAGTGTTTTTTGACCTGGTGTCTCATCTGAATCCAGAAGTGGTGGAAGGAACTGGAGTATTTGAGGGTTCACTGGCTCGGGCCTGGGAAGGGTGGGAGGGTCTCTCAGCAGAGGCCATGGCTCCCCACTGAGTGAGCAGCTGGGCCTGGAAGGCAGGTGGCGCCAAGATGCACAAAATTGGGTCCAATATAATTCCAACATATTAATATTCTATCCTCTTACCTTTGAATTCTCTTACTTTTTGTAGTAGTTTTTCAGTTGATTCTTCTTTGGGGATTTCATGTCATCCAAAAAAGAAAGAGTTTTTTTTTTTTTAATTTATTTGCCTGCGCCAGGTCTTAGTTGTGGCATGCAGGATCTAGTTCTCCGACTGGGGATGGAACCTGGGCCCCGTGCATCAGGAGCTTGGAGCTTAGCCACTGGACCACCAGGGAAGTCCCCAAAATAGAAAGAGTTTTACCACTTCCTTTTTCAATTCTTATGTATCTTGATTTTTTTCCTCTTGTCCAAATGTGTTGGTTAACACCCCAATGTGAAACAGTAGTATTGACAATGGGCAAGCTTATTTTGATCTTGACTTTTATAGGCATGCCTTCAATGTTTTCCTGTTAAGAAAAATATTAGAAGTTTATACCAATTGAACAACAAATCCCCATTTCCTTCTCCCCCTGTCCCCCAGTGACCACCATCCAGTTCTCTGCTTCTATGAGTTTGACTGTTCTAGGGACCTCATATAAGTGGAATCATGCAGTATTTGTCCATTTTTGTCTGGCTTATCTCACTTAACATAATGTCCTCCAGGTTTATCCATATGTCACAAATGGCAGGATTGCCTTTTTTAAGGCTTAATAATATTCCATTGTATGGACATACCACATTTTCTTTATGCATTCATCCAACACAGATTGTTTCCATGTCTTGGCTTTGTAAACAATGTTCTGATGGATGAACATGGGAGGACAGATATCTCTTTGAGATCCTGATTTCAATTCTTTTGAGCATATACCCACCAGTGGAATTGCTGGCCTGTATTGGTATAAAGTTTCAGTTATACAAGATAAATTATTTCTAGAGATCTGCTGTACAGCATAAAGCCAACAGCCAACAATACTATATTATGCACTTAAAAGTTGTTAGAGGGGTAGATGTCATGTATGTGTTCTTACTGCACACACATTGACACACACACAAAGGAACACAGGAAGACTTTGGGAGGTGATGGATATGTCTACTACTTTGACTGTGGTGATGATTTCACAGGTGTCTACATATGTCAAACTCATCAAATTGTACACATTAGTTATGTACAGTTCTTTGTGTGCCAATTATACTTTAAAAAAGCTGCTCTTTAAAAAAAGAAAGAGGGCTTCCCTGATGGCGCAGTGGTTAAGAATCCGCCTGCCAATGCAGGGGACGCGGGTTCGAGCCGTGGTCTGGGAAGATCCCACATGCCGCAGAGCAATGAAGCCCATGCACCACAACTACTGAGCCTGTGCTGTAGAACCCACGAGCCACAGCTACTGAGCCTGCGAGCCACAACTACTGAAGCCCGCGCACCTAGAGCCCAGGCTCCACAACAAGAGAAGCCACCACAATGAGAAGCCCAAGCACCGCAACAAAGAGTAGCCCCCGCTCTCCACAACTAAAGAGAAAGCCCATGTGCAGCAATGAAGACCCAACACAGCCGAAGAATAATTTTTTAAAAAAATCTTAAAACAATTTTCTTTTTAAATACCTTAAAAAAAAAGAAAGAAAAATATTGACTTTGGGGCTAGGAGAATATATTTTCTTTATGTTAGTGAAATATTCTACAATTCCTGTATTACTGAGTTTTTTTTAAATCAGAAGTCATTGTTGAATTTTATTAAGAAGTTTTTCAGCATTTCTAGTGATGGTCATATGACTTTTTCATTAAATCTAGCAAAGCAATGAATTCTATTAATAGATTATCTAATATTAGACCACCTTTACATTTCTGGAATAAGCCCCAGTTGGACAAGGTGTATTTTTCATTGTGTTGTTGGATTATTCATACTAATATTTTATATTGGATATTTGCATCAACATTCATAAGTGAGATTGGTCTTTGGCTTTAAATTTGGCTTTATTTATTTCTGTACAATCTTTAGCAGATTTTGGCATAAATGTTATACTTGGGTCATATAAAAATTTGGAAGTTTGCCATATTCTAGAATATTTTAAGTAGAGTTGGAATTAACAGCCCTTTAAAATTTTGGCAGAATTCCCCTCTAAACTGTATCTGTTGCTTTTTTGTGTGTGTTTAGATCTTTGTCAACTCTATTTCTTTTATGGAAATTGGTCTGTTTAGTCTGTCTCTCCCTGAGTCAGTTTTATAAATTATACTTTTCCTGGAAAAGTGTCTGTTTCATCCAGGCCATCAAATTCATCACATATAATTTTATGAAATGCTTTTATGATTTTTTAAATTGTCTTTACTCTTCTCAGGTATTGCTTCCTTGCCATTGTGAATTTGTGCTCTGTTCCTTTTTCCCCTGTTGGTTAGGTTAGTTGGTTTTCTGTTTTATTGATTTTTGTTTTGGCAGTGAACCCGTTTTTTGATTATTAATAAGTCCTACTTTTTAATTTTTCTAACTTTAATTTCTCCTTTTATATTTGTTATTTCTTCATTCAGTTTTGGCGTGTTTTAGAGATGAGGAAACTTGGACTGACCACACACTCTTTGTAGATGTTGTACTAGTCAGGGTTTTAATTTGCAAGCAACAGAAGCTGATCCTGACTGATTTAAGCAGAAAAAGAGCTGATCAGGATGATATTGGGTCTCTGACAGAAATGGTGAGAGGGCTGGAGAACCAGCTTTGAGGTTAAACAGCCAGGAAAAAACACCCCAAACCACAACTCAGAACTAGTTCTGGTGAGAAACCTGCTATCACTACTGCGGGTGCCTGACAGGCTGAACGATGCCACTTAGCTCGAGTTCACTGCCACCAACCCATCCTACAGAAAACAGTAGGGAAAAGAAAGGGGAAAGACAATGCCTTAGCTGATCAGCATTGTTGGCCTGGTGAGGTGATCGAAACCTTCCTTCCCGAGGAGTCTGACTCCTTGGTGGTCCTCCCAGTGGGGCTCAGATTCAGCCAAACGCCATCAAATGTCCCCGTTCCAACCCTCCAGGTCCAGTCTTTTCGAAGCGTGCCCTTTGTTTCACTTATAAGACCCGGTGGAATAAGTCAGCAACTTGCAGTGTTAAGCCCAGGGTCGTTGTGGGTGACCTCAGCCTGCGCACGTAAGCTAGAAGAGAGTCTTAGCACTATCATAGAAAGCCTAGTTTTCCAACCGTGCTTCGAGCCAAGAATTTAAGTCTTGGAGCTTGTCATCCTTTTGCTTTACGATCTGGCAGGAGAGACCATCGGAGTCTGTATTCCAGCTGTGAGGGAGACTGGAAAACAAAGGGTATTAATGGGAGGGCAGCAAAAAGGAAGAATATGAGAATGATTTTAGAGAAATAACCACTGGGGCTTCTCGACTGCTTGATTAAAACGTCTGAGAGAGACAGGGGCCGTTGAGCAGGGTGGTCTGTAAGCCTGATCGCAGTGCAGTTCCGTAAACTTCAGTGATTGGAAAGGGTGTCAGTGGTCATCTCGTTACATACTGGCCACGTTTTTGAGCGATCACTTGTTATCCGGACAGTTCCAGCAACAGGAAACCGGTTACATAAACACAATTCCCAAAGAATCGTGTGACAGCTCCGACTGGGAGAATCCAGCCCGGTGTTGTTACCTCTTGAGATTACACGGAACACACCTCGCTCTGTTCACCTGGGAGCCCCGCTGGCGTCCGGTGTGAGGGTGGCCGGTCGATGCCGCCATTCCTTCCAGGTTCTCAGGCCATCCATCCACCTCCTCCGAGCTGCTACCAGGACTGAGTGCACTCCTGGGATCAGAGCGCCAGGCCGAGCGGAGCCAGCTGCCCCCTCCCCGCCTGGAGGCTGGGGGTCCCCCTGGCTCGGGGCTGGCGGCCACCCCACCGCTGACTCACACCCGCCTGGCTTCCTGTCGAGAGAACTGCGTTTTCCTCTGTGCTCTTGCTGAGATCTCTTTCCTCCAGTCTCTGCTTGTGCTGTCGATGTTTTGCTTTGTTGAGGCCCGGGGACTGGACCTTACTTTTCTTACTGGTAAATTTCACCTTTTTGTTTGCAATTTGTCCTTCAGCCAATCTGTCATGATCTTTGGGTAGCTGAAAGCAAAGGAGAGGGAAGCATTTTATTGATTTGCAGTGTAAGGTCACCAGGAATCAAGTGACACCCACCTCCAGATTTGGGCCTGACAGGGAAGGAAATAAGTTCCCACCTTTCCTCAGGTCCTTCTCAGGATGTAAGTTCCCACCTGTTCAGAACCTAGAGCCAGAGTGGAGAAAGAAAGCCATTGTGGCATCTTGTTCTTTTTTCATTGGAAGCTGGTAGCTGCTACCACCCCCCTGTCTATGGACCCACCTGCCTCTAGATTGTAACAGTCAACACTCATATGTTTTCATTTTCTGAGAGAAAATAAGCATTTCATAGAAGAAGAAACTAATGGCCCCAAGTCATATAACCAAAAATTGCTAATTAACAATGTGATACCTTTGCCCATCAGATTAGCACAAAATTTTCAAACCTTTGCACAAGGATGTATGTTCATGGATGTTAACATCACTATGTATAATGGCTAAAAATCAGAAAGGAAGAAAGTAAATCTCCATCCAAAGGTACTTTGTTGTGATTCTTTGAGTTCCATTTCCCTCATCTCATTTACAAGTCTGAGTGAAATGAAGGGTAAAGTTTATCATTCTCCAAAATAAAAGCACACTCACAGCAACAAGAGAGAGCGGAGGCCTCAGGGCAATGTAGTCTCCCTAAATCTGCTCCTTCCAGGGGCTTCCAAATCTCAGAGTGTGGAAGTGTCATCCTCCAGGTGGTCAGGTCATTTACATTTATCGGAGTGTTTTCACAGAAGCTCTTTATGTATTTTGTTTATCCAGTTGTAGCTGCCTACAAATTCATCATCTCAACTTTGTTCAGGGGGTCTCTTGCCACGCAGATATTTTTTATCTTTTGTAAGCAAATCTGGAAATTGGTTCCTTTATAGTTTTTGTGAGTTGTTTGGCTTCTCGCAATTATATGCATGGAATAATTCAACATAAAAGATTAAAAGAAAATGTAGGAAAATACTTCTTTATTATCTTGTGTCAGGCTGGATGAGCCCAGAGGCCCTGTGTAGCCAAGCCCCAAGGCATGCTGGGCAGCCCTGGCCGGCGGGCCTCCACACCTGTTGTATCCTGCCAGGGACCAAAGTCGCGTTCCTTCTGCAATGGAGCACCCTATTTTCTTGTCTGTCTCCCTCCAGGTAGAGCCTCACGATGCATCCCGCTGTGCTTACTTTGCCTTCTTTCCACATGAGAACTGAGCCTGCTTTATACCAGCACGCCAGCTAGGTCCCCTCGTGGGCTGCTTTGCTGTCCCCTCCCAGGCCTCCTTTTCCGTGGTTGTTTCGGTTTATCACCACCAGTTCCTATTTCACAAGAAGCAAGTCTGTTACACTGTGGCTTTTAGTGCTGACGAGAAATCTGTGGTTTGGGGTCTTGAGCCCTGAGCATGGTGCAACTAGAAATTAAACTGAAGTTTAAACTGTAATTTAACTCCACCGAAATTTTCACACCAAAGGAGAACTCTCACATGGCCTTGCTGGAAAGAAGTACACACTTCACAGTCTTACACCCTAAAATGTTATTTTGGTCAATATTATGAGGTAAATATGAAAGAAGTGAAATTACCTCCGAGACAGATGCTTGACTCAGAATGTTTTAATATTTGAGATCTTTTGAACTTGAAAGAACAGATCACTCTCACACTCTTTAAACTATTTAGGCACAGAAAAAGATGCAAGCTTCTTCAGGAATCCTGATAGCAAATTCATAAAACTACAGATCAATCCCACTTCATAGAGACATGACAAACGAATTCCAGATGCGTTGTTTAAATGGAAGACAATGAAATATAATTTCTACAAGAAGATGTTGTAGGATCTCAATCTGATCTGGGGGTGGGGAAAACCTTTCTAAACATGATAGAAAAACTATAAAGGGAAAGATAGATTTTTGCTATATGAGAATAAAACACTTCCATTCATTCATTTATTCATTCCTTCAGTCCTTCAGCAGATATTTACTGAGCATCTCCCACATGCTGAGCACAATTTTAGGCACTGGCCCTTCAAAAACAACATAAACCTATAAGGCAAATGAGTTTATATCCTTAACTTCTAGGAAATAATCCTTGTAAATCATTAGGGAAAGGATCGGCATTGCAATGGAAAAATGGGCATAGAAGAAGGTCTACAAAGGGACGTGACACATAAGAAATAATATACAACCTCCTGAGACACCAGACAAATACACATTTAAACAACAAGGTGCTCTTTTTGCTTTCGCCTATGTGACTGCTGGATCTTTCGAAGAGGTTTCTGAGAAAGAAAGTAACTTATTTCTGAATACATGTTTATGTAATTCCCCTCTGTGAAACTCATTGAAAAGAGTCCAAAATAGAGCAGGAAAATCTAACCAAGTCATGGAGAGCCCTGAGATCGGTTAGACGTCTCATCTCCTCCTGGAAGGGTATAGCTTTGACGAGATAGGAGAAAGATTTGTGGAGGATGCCAGTGAAAGATCCTTAACTGAGGAACGAGAGGACAATGGTGTGGGCTTCTCCTCCACCCAGACCCTCAGGCTTTAGGAGCTGAGAGGGACCGTGAGGCGGACAGGACGAAAGCCAGACGCAGCAGGCAGCGCTCATCACTTCGCCCAGCAAACGTTTCTGCATCCTGATTGGCACGTGCGTTCCCGGCATGCAGAAATGCACTGGGGTCAGCAGGGAGGAGGCCCAGGGAATTGGCCTTGAACTGTAAGCAATAAAGGGGTCTTCCTTCTAACAGATGTCTGTCCTTTGAGCCCAGCAAGTCGTGAAACCAAGCTGAAAGCTAGGCTGTTCTTTTCCTCTCTAGGTACCTGGGGACGAGTCTGCCGCCGGCAGGTGCCCTCTGGGAGCTCAGCTTCTCCCAGGCCGAAACTCGAGCTTAAGTCAACACTGGCATCCTGTGGGCTCCCCGGCGGAACCGCTTCTCTTGAGTCACAGTTTTGTGCTGGCCAGAGGCTGGGAGGCGGTTTTGGCAACTTCCTGCAGCCAGAACAGTGTTTCGTGCTGATGAGCTGCCCCGTAACCATCACTCTGGGGCCGTTAGCTGCCTGCCAGCTGGGACCCGTCTCCTGCCCGCTGTCTCCTCTTTCCGTCCCTCCTGCCCTCCGGCAGCTGAGTCACGGGTAGCACGAGTGTTAACAGCACTGACGGCTCCACTTCTGAGGAATGAATGTGTGGCTGTCGTGTCATGTTTTTGGAAAGCCTTCCCAGAGGCCGGTGTTAGGTCAATGCCCACCTCTATTTTTTCAGTCCTGTTATCATTTCCTTATTTAAATGTGAATATTTAATTCAGGCAGAATTTATTTGGATTACAGGTGGAATGAGCTAGACATTCATTAATTTGTTCAACAAGATTGACTGAGCTTGCTCTTGGCACCAGGCACCGGGGGGAACATTTTAGAGAGATTTTTCTCAGCATTAAACCTCAGTTACCTTACATCTAATAACACAAGAGACCGGGTTTTCTGAATGCCTTCCAAATTCACATATTTCAGGAGAAAGAAGCGGCGGGCCTCCTGCTGGAGTGTGAGCTCATTTGTATAAGATAGGGCCAGATTTTCTCCTTTCCAAGACCTTTTGTCCTAGACTTGGTAACCAAGTCTACACTCTCATTCTATCCCAGTTGGTTCACATCATGCCTTTCCTCCTGTGTAGAGAATGCTGTAAGGACCTGTGTGCAGGTTAAATAATTTCATTTAATCCATCCAAAGCACTTCGACCAGTTCCCGGGACGTGCGTGTTACCTATTATTATTACTATCGTGCATTTCAAGGGATCGGCGTCACCTCATGGTTCATGGACTCCTTCGGAGATGGTCCCAGGAGCCCTCACCCCTGTGTGCTCAGCTTGAGCAGTGGCAAAGGAACGTCCCAAGGGGACACCCTTGGGTGTGAGGGTCATATTATTTCATTTGTAAGTGTCCAGTTCAGAAATGATGAGAAACCACCGAGGACATTGAGTGGCGCTTAGGTCTCAGTACACGAGGAAGGTCAAGTCCACATCACGTAGAGTGGCACACTTATCTCTGCCGAACAGTCCTCCTCAGGGTTCCTCCTTCCACATCGCAGAGATCCAGGACTTGTCTGCCTCTCTTGACAAGGCCTGGAAGCGGAACCCGTGGGCCAGGCCGTCTCCAGGACAATCACAGGAAGCTATTCCACGCCTGCGACAAGTCCCGGCTCTATGTGGTGGCAGGCAGAAGGTTACAGGCCATCAGGCTGAAGGGTCACCAGCAATCCCGGCTCCTGGAAATTCCCGACCCACCGCCCTCGGGTCCCCTGGCTTTTGTGGTCCCCCTTGGCGAGGAAGTGGAAGGCGGAGAGAAGGGGCCCCCTTGAGTAAAGCACAGCAGAAAATAGAACATTAACCAGGACTTTGTTTCACTTTGTTTCTTTGTTTTTTCAATGATGTTCGCCTTTTGCAACACATAACCACACCCCAAACTTCCTGAGTGTTTTCAAGGTGACACCACTGGGAAGAAAATGGGAGCTGAGCTTAAAGGAGTGGGTCTTGGGGAGTTACTATAAACCTCCAAGTTGTTACCAAACGCTTTCTTTCATCTCGTGTTCTGGGACCACATCCAAGATTCCTGGGGGCCTTACAAATGGCAGTCCGTGATGGAGTTGTTAGGTTTTCTAAACACTCACTAACATTTACCAAGTGTCCGTTAATAGCAGCACAAGGAGAAGAAAAACACAGTGGGGGGGAATGTGCTCCAGTCAGAAGGTTTTCTGAACAGGCACTGACATTTACCAAGTATGTTAATAGCAGCACAAGGAGAAGAAAAACACAGTGGGGGGGAATGTGTTCCAGTCAGAAGATGGGGGATGAAGAAAGATGTAAAAGGAAATGAAAAGTCAGTCAATGAGACAAGAGCCAGGCTTCAGTCCTCTTGCCTCTTTCCCTCCCTGTCTTCTGGACTCCAGCGAAGAATGTTTGTGTGTGAGGGGACAGAAAGATTCCACTTTGGAGCTAGATCGGGGAAACAGCTTTGACAGTTCCATGAGACAGGACAGTCTGCGGAAAGCTAACACTCCATCTCTCTGAGGACCAGCTTCTTTTTCTGGAAAATTAGCTGCCTTGATCACTTCACAAGATTATAAATACAAGTTGTTCCATTCGGGGGACATGACACAATAATAGTACCTGCCAGGTCATAAAGCAGCCTCTGATTCAGCTTCGACCCCTCCCCTCCCTCAGGCCCACTGTGTCTTCCACCATTTGGCCACCACCCCCTCTTTAGCTTCATCCTCTGTCACTCTAACCTTCCCGGCATCCACAAATTCGTCCACGTGGTATATTCTGTCATAGCACATGGCCCTCGAGACCGTCATGTGCATCCTGCGAGCAGGGCCTGGTAATGCTCATCTCGGCATCCCCTGCATGCAAACCATTCCATGAACATCTTTGTGCCAGAGTACTGAGTCCATTTCCACTGGATGTAATGATTGATGCATTTAGATTGAAATCGAGCATCTTACTTGTACTTTTGATGTGCTCCCCACTTCCTGTAGGTTTCCTTTTCTGTACTTTCTTGAGTTCTTTTGGATTGAGCATCTTTTTGTAAACTTATTTAGAAACTTAACTAGATCCCCAGGAGTTTGTAAACAAACAGGAGCTGCTGTAGGTTTCACCTGTTGTATGTGCCTGTGTCTGTGTGTCTCAGTGCAGTTTCATTGCACGTGTAGATTCCTGTGGCCACCACTGCAGTCAATATACAGATCTGTTCCAACATGAGGATTCCTCCTGTTAAGCTTTTCCAGCCAGCCCTCCCCCCAGTCCTGCCCTCACAGAGCACACAGGCTAGATGGGCACAGGCTAGAGTCCCAGGGCGAGCTGGAGACCAGCTGATGTTCACTGGCCAGGTCTTGGTTTCTAAAGTTCCTCCTGCAGCCTGACAGAAAAGGCCCCTGCAAGAACAGCTCAGAAGTCAGGACAGCACGGAGCACATCCACAGGTCCAAAGGGGAAGAGGCCTGCACAGTTCCTTGGGCAGGTTGAGTCGAAAACTGCCCTGGCTCAGGTGACAGTAATATTGAAGGATCAAAACCCACAGTTCCAAGTGCAGCTCAATGGAGGTTTCATTCCCTCAGCCCGAGTTGGAAAGCTGGGCGATGCCGGCAGCTTGCGGATGGGTCCTGTGCACATGCGGAGGAAATGATTTCATAGCTTTGGGATTTCACCGCTGCAGAGGGGTCAGGGGGCCAATTCCGCTGAAACAAAGGGACAGTAATCACTCTGGCCAGAAGAGCAGTTTAAGAGGTGTCTCTTTCCAGCCTCAGAGACTTGCAGGACGTTTCTCAGTTCACTTCAGTGTCTTTCGATGATGGACACAATCCAGACAGGGCACTTCACTTTTATTGGAGTGAATTCTGGAGCCCAAGAAGTGAAACTTGTTTAACCCAGCCAGGTTTATTTTATTGTGCAAATAGAACTGAGTGTAGGAATAAAGTGCTCCAACTTTGAACCTTTGTCCATGGTAATCTGCAGCCTCAATAGCCTGTGTTATGAACTGACAAAGGCTCATCTTAGAAATGTGTAGCTAGGGCTTCCCTGGTCGCGCACTGGTTAAGAATCTGCCTGCCAACGCAGGGGACATGGGTTCAATCCCTGGTCCAGGAAGATCCCACATACCACGGAGCAACTAAGCCCGTGCGCCACAACTACGGAGCCTGTGCTCTAGAGCCCGCGAACCACAACTACTCAGCCCATGTGCCACAACTACGGAAGCCCGCAAGCCTAGAGCCCGTGCTCTGCAACAAGAGAAGCCACCGCACTGAGAAGCCCGCGCACCGCAACAAAGAGTAGGCCCCGCTCGACGCAACTAGAGAAAGCCGGTGTGCAGCAATGAAGATGCAACGCAGCCAAAAATAAATAAAATAAATTAATTAAGAAAAAGAAATGTGTAGCTGACACCCCAGTGTACTCAGTGTGTGGATGGAGCATTTACTGTGTTTGAGTTAAAAGGCTTGGACCAAGCCTTGCCTGACTGCCTTATGTCCAGCTTCAAGAACTTGTCTGTCTGGTTCCCCATCACATCCCCAGTTCCTAGCACGTAAATATGTGATGAGTAAATCGTGGTGATGAGGTTCGTTATGAACCCACAAAGCTAGTCATATTTCTCAAGAGTTGTGTTTTAAACCTAGGTCCAGGGCACTGTGAAGTCATGTGGAATTAGTTCACTCAACAAGTATGAGCATAGTCTCGAAGCTGGACCTTAGGCATGAGTCTGAAGTTTCTGGGAAAGATCTAGGCTGGAAACATAATTTTGTAAATCATCAGAAAATAGATGGTTGTTAAGAGAAATGATACTGGGTGAGGCCATGAGGGAGAGTGTGTGAAGTTCAATAAGGGAAAGCCATCCAGAACAGTGTGTGTATGTGTGTGTGTATGCACACACGTGCACACGTTTCTTTTTTTTTAATTAATTAATTTTATTTTGGCTGCACTGGGTCTTAGTTGCGGCATGCATGTGGGATCTAGTTCCCTGACCAGGGATCGAACCTGGGCCCCCTCCGTTGGGAGTGTGAAGTCTTAACCACTGGACCACCAGCGAAGTCCCTGCACACATGTTTGTGATGAGAGAAGGTCCATGAATTTCATCATGTTTTCTAAGGGGTTCACAACCCATAAAAGGATAGGAATTCAGTGTTGAAATGGTCCATCTTGAACTCCCTTTGCATCCTTGGCCAGTCAGGTACCTTTAGAAAGGGCACTGCTTCTATGCATCACGATCTGTAGAGATGCTTGTTAAAAATGCACATTCCTGGGCCCCAAGCCAGACCTGGTGAGTAAGCCTTTCTGGATGTGAGGTCCAGGAATGTGCATTTTTAGCAGCTCCCTGGGGAGTCTGTTCATTTCTCCCCCGGGAGCTGCTAAAAATGCACTTCCGGTTCACTGAGCACTTCTTCGATGCTTAAGGTGTTGTTCTACACATCCAGTGAATTTTTCATTTCAGATATTGTACATTTACCTCCACAAGTTCCATTTTGTTCTTGTCTATATCTTCTATCTCTGTCCTCGTTATCACATTTTCCTTTAAATGTCATACATTATAAGAGCTGTTTTAAAAATACTGTGTGCTTATTCCATCACCTCTGTCATTTTTTTTTTTTTTTTTTTTTTTTTGGGGTACGCGGGCCTCTCACTGCTGTGACCTCTCGCGTTGCAGAGCACAGGCTCCGGACGCGCAGGCTCAGCGGCCATGGCTCACGGGCCCAGCCGCTCTGCAGCATGTGGGATCTTCCCAGACCGGGGCACGAACCCGTGTCCCCTGCATCGGCAGCCGGACTCTCAACCACTGTGCCACTAGGGAAACCCATCTCTGTCATTTTTAGGTCTCTGTCTATTGTATGATTTTTCTCCTGATTATGAACCACATTTTTGTGCTTCTTTGCATTTCTGGTAATTTGGGGAAAATGCTCTACATCATAAACATTATATTGTTGAGTGTCTGGGTTTCATTGTCTTCCTTTAAAAAGTGTTGAGCTGTCTTTGTCAGGTAATTCACTAACTTGAAAGCTTCTGAGGTGTGGCCTTTCTAGAGTCTCTACTGAATGTTTCAGGTTTCTCCACTTGAGCTGGTCTGAATATCTCCCAGCCCTGTGTGAGCTCGGGTAGTCATTCACTTTGTGGGTGTCCAGGAGTTGTTTTTGGATTCACCTCATGGGGTTTCACCCAACACATGTGGGTGTTAGTATTCAGCCGAAGTCCCGTGAGGGAATTCCCAGGTAGCTTTCTGCAGCTCTTTCTTTACCCTCTTTTCAGCACCCTCCTCTTTGGTGCCTTTCCCTACGAATTCCAGCTGCCTCAGCCATCCAGAATGCTGATCTGTCTTGGCAACTCTGCCAGTCATATTACATTAGGGCCCCCACCCTAGTGACCTTATTTTAACTTGATACCTCTGTAAAGATCCTGTCTCCAAATCAGGTTACCTTCTGAGGTATTGAGGGTTAGGACTTCAACATAGGAAGTTTGGGGGTGGGGGGGGAAACACTTCAGTCCATAACAGGGAAACTCAGAATCAAGTCTCAGTCCCTCTCCCCTGGATGGGAAGCCCGCCATTGCACAGCAGCCACCTCAGCCTTGCAAGGAACCAACCAGGAGGTGTTTGTAAACACAGAATCAGCAACAGGCCTGGGATCTCAACACACCTTCCTAGAGGAGTTCAGTTATACCTTCTTCATATTTGAGAAATGAGCACAAACACCTTTCCACAAGGTTACAGGATGTTGCAGGGTTTTGTTGCTGGAGTTGATACTGGTGGGCTGGCTGAAAAGGCTTATGGGAAACATCTTTCTATGGTCAGAGCTAGAAGAGCCCTCAGGGCCCATCGGTGTGCAGTGGGAGAAGCGATTTGCCCAGGGCAAACTGACAGTGTTTTGCTGTGGAATCCCGCAATCCTGCCCTTGTGAAATGTGAACATCTCCCCAGTTGGAAGAGCCAGCAGCCCCTGGGTCCCGCCGTGCTCAGTGCCTGGCCCATAGTGAATGCAGCATGAACATGTCCTATCCAGAGAAATCTCTTCTTTGCGTTTTTAAATGTTTTTATCACTCAAAAGAGCATCCCCTAGACACTATAATACAGTGGAATGTCACTCAGCCATAAAAAAGAGTGAAATAATGCCACCTGCAGCAACAGGGTGATCATACTGGGTGAAGTCAGTCAGACAGAGAAAGACAAATACGGTATGATATCACTTCTATGTGGAATCTAAAAAAGCGATACAGATGAGCTTATTTACAAAACAGATACAGACTCACAGACATAGAAGAGAAACTTATAGTCACCAAAGGGGATGGGGGAGGGATAAATTAGGAGTTTGGGATTAACATACACACACTATTATATATAAAATAACCAACAAGGACCTACCGTATAGCACAGGGAACTATATTCAGTATCTATCTCATAATAACCTATGATGGAAAAGAATCTGAAAAAGAATATATGTATAACTGAATTGCTGTGCTGTACACCTGAAACTAACACAACCCTGGAAATCAACTATACTTCAATAAAAAATAATCCCACAGAAAATTTCTCATACATCTTTTAAGACTCATTTACTCCATGGATCACCTCTGTCCTTTCTTTTTCTTGTCATTTATCTGTTGAAGAACCTGGGCCTTTGATCACAGAATTTCCCACTGTCTGGCTTTGCGGGTGGAACTTTCACGTCTGCTGGTTCCTCTTCATAAGTTAGCAACTGTTGAGGCTGAACACCTCTACCTATGATTTCACTGTGGACAGCAGAATGGCGAGATTCTAATTCTATCATTGGTTTTCCTTTGTTAAGCAGAATACATTTATGAAAAGATAATGAAGTGGTTCCATCACAGCCTCTGAGGATGACAAATTCTTTTTTCTCTTTTAATATCATGATGAACTCCCAGATTTAAACATATCTGATGGATTTCAAGCCACCGTAATGATTATATTTATTAAAGCTCGAATTGTTCCATCTTCGACCAGTGGGAGTATCTTCAGGTTGGCTCCTGAGTCCTTTTGATAACTTCCTTGTGGAACAGTGTCACTACGAAGAGCTTCGCTTTGGTGCTGGCTGCTTGCTTTCAAGGGTCTTTGTCACATGTCTCTCACTTCCAGAAGCCCAGAAGCGTGGTTTCACCTACTTAGCAAAGAGCTCCAAGAACACGTTATTTCTGCTTTTCTTTTCTTTTCTTTTTTTAACATCTTTATTGGGGTATAATTGCTTTACAACGGTGTGTTAGTTTCTGCTTTATAACAAAGTGAATCAGTTATACATATACATATGTTCCCATATCTCTTCCCTCTTGCGTCTCCCTCCCTCCCACCCTCCCTATCCCACCCCTCCAGGCGGTCACAAAGCACGGAGCTATCTCCCTGCGCTATGCGGCTGCTTCCCACTAGCTATCTGTTTTACATTTGGTAGTGTATATATGTCCATGCCTCTCTCTCGCTTTGTCACAGCTCACCCTTCCCCCTCCCCATATCCTCAAGTCCATTCTCTAGTAGGTCTGTGTCTTTATTCCTGTCTTACCTCTAGGTTCTTCATGACATTTTTTTTCTTAAATTCCATATATATGTGTTAGCATATGGTATTTGTCTTTCTCTTTCTGACTTACTTCACTCTGTATGACAGACTCTAGGCCCACCTCATTACAAATAGCTCAATTTCGTTTCTTTTTATGGCTGAGTAGTATTCCATTCTATATATGTGCCACATCTTCTTTATCCATTCATCAGATGATGGACACTTAGGTTGTTTCCATCTCTGGGCTGTTGTAAATAGAGCTGCAATGAACATTGTGGTACATAACTCTTTTTGAATTATGCTTTTCTCAGGGTATATGCCCAGTAGTGGGATTGCTGGGTCGTATGGTAGTTCTATTTGTAGTTTTTTAAGGAACCTCCAAAACCTGAGGGAGGGCGTGCTGGCGAGTTTTGCATGCAGACTGTGCTAGATGCTGCTGCTTCCTTGGCCCTTCTTCAGTGTCAGCTTGGCTACCACGTCATCCCAGAGGATGTCTCTTGTGTATGCCCATAGCATTTTGGCTCTCCCTTATTGTAGCACTGATCTCGCTGACTGCAGTTGTCTGTTTATCCATGTGCCCACTTCCCCTGCTGCCCACGAGACTGAGTGGCAGGGCCCGTGGCTTGTTGACCAGTGGCTAGCATATTAGGGTGCCAACAGATAATTGCTGAATGAATGTCTGTGTCATTCTTCTCCTACCAGGGCGCTCCTTACCCGGGGTTGAAATCTATCCATTTCATATTTCCATGCCTCTCGGCATCCCAGCTACATGGTGAGCTCTTTCAGGGACCAGTTCTAACCCCCTTCCCCATCTCCACCATCTGGCAGGATGCATTGTGGACCCCTCCCCCCCTGCCCACCAACACTGTTATTAAAGGATAAGAAATGTGTTTCTATAAAACTAAGAGCAGTTAACTTGAAACTTGTTTCAGCATCCAATTTGACTTCCTCTTTTAGAATCATTTTTGGGAAGTACAACAAAGTTCCTCTTCACATTTCCCTACCAAAGTGACCTTTGGAAAGTTTGGGGTACCCCGGGCACCCCAGGGTGTTCTCTCATCCTGACGGTGATGCGGGAGCTCCTTCCACCCCATCCAGTACCATGTTTTTGTGACAGGAATTTATTGAATGATTAATGCTTCTCTCCCTCGTCCATCACTCCCAGGAGCCTACAAACATGCTGTTATTTCTCTTTTCTTAAAAACAAGGACTTAATTACACTGCTTTGTCCCTCTTCCAAGTGGCCAGATCTCTCCTTAGAGCTTTACACCATTATTGAAGGCACGGTTTCCTCCTCTCTGTCCCAACCCCATGTGGGGTGACCGCCACCCTTCTGATGCTGCCTCTTGCCATGGCCTCAAAGCAGCTTTCAATTCTGAGCCATGATTGCAGGTCAGGTGTGAGAGCCCCCTCTCCCTCTTCATGGCCTCATCAGATGGTCTGCTGCCTCAGATCTCCCAGCCCCTGGGCAGGAAGGGAGCTGAGAACACTGCACACGGTGCCCTTTCCCTTTTCTCCCGGCCTCTGGATGAAAGCTGGTGGGCATATAAACATGTCAGGCACACCTGAAGCTGCAGTGGCGCGCAGAGCATCATTCTCTTCTCTTTTTTGGTCATGGTAAGCTTTGCCAGACCATCTGACCTCAAGGTCTGGCTCTCCCATATCCTGCAGCACTAAAGGCAGCTCTCTCCTATTGTTACGGTGCTTCTCCGCAGGGAACAGAGGATCCTTTAGGCCAGACAGTGCCTGCCCCACGCCCCGGCCCCCAGCCCTTATGACGGGCTGACCTAGGGGGGTGGATGCAGAAGTGTCTTCCATCTTTACAAAAAACTCCCTGGACCCCAGAGCTCTCCCCCTTTACAGTCAGACATCTCTAAAGAATTGCCCACAGTCCCCTCTATTTTTTTTACTTCATATTTAGTGAACCTTCCACCCTCACTTGAGTTCAAATCTATTCGTACAGCTTCTTAGCTGTGTGACCTTGGGCTCATGAATTTCTCTGAACCTCAATGTTTTCATACATAAAATGGACATAAAAATAGTTACCTGTCCCATGGGATAGTTTTGGAGATGAAATAGGTTGTGGTAAAGCCCTTAGAAAACAGTCTGTCACATAGGAAACAGAACCAGCACGTTACTTAATTCTCTGAGAATTGTACTTGTATTTTAATCTTCATTTTGGGGATTTTACAGAAAGACAATCACATCAACTTCAGCTAATGGTAACCCTCTTTCCTCTCCAATGTACACTATTCTTCTTTTCTTGTTGAGCAATTCTCTACAAGTCAAATGACCACGTTAGATGGCACTGATTGGAGTGTATGATACTGGCTTTTGGCCTGAGGTAGACAGTGATAAGAAAGCTTCCTTCTTGTTCTGCATTATTGTTGTTGTTTTTTAAAAAAAGCATGGGCACACATAAATTTGTACTGCACGCCTTTGCTGCATCACTTGTGATGACTGCATAGCTCTCATCGACCTGGGGGTGTGAGTCCCATCACTACGCTACCCAGTGATGACCGATCATTAAAATCACTGGTGAAAGGCGACTTGAAGAGGCTGCGTGGGTCCTTTCAGACAACGCCGCCGGCTGGGCCTCGCACCTCACTGTTACGGTGGGCAGTGTCCTCGTCCGGCCGGCGGAGTCTGAGAAGCCGTGTCCTCTTGCCTCCCCGCAGGCCTGGCGCAGGCGCTGGTTCGTGCTGCGGCGGGGCCGCCTGAGCGGCGACCGCGACGTCCTGGAGTACTACCGCAGCCAGCGCGCCCGCAAGCCCATCCGCACCATCGACCTCAGCGAGTGCGCCGTCTGGAAGCACGCGGGCCCGGGCTTCGTTCGTAAGGAATTCCAGAACCATTTCGTGTTCGTTGTCAAGACTGCATCTCGCACGTTCTATCTGGTGGCCAAGACGGAGGAAGAAATGCAGGTGTGGGTGCACAGCATCAGTCAGGTCTGCAACCTCAGCCACCTGGATGACAGTGCAGGTAAGAGTGGACAGGGGGCTCCTGAGGCTAAGGGCGGGCGGGGGCCGCTGCGCTTGTGCCAAGGAGCTCCGGAAAGGACCCGGCGGCCGAGCCACGTGCGCTGCCCCTGGAGCGTGACGGGCCACTTCGGTGGCTTCAAAGCCTCACCTTGGCTTTGCTCTCGTGAGCTACAGGGAGCGCATGCAGTGAAAGCAAAACGTGGGTGGGGACGTCCTGTACAGCTCTGATTTTCCCCATGCTGCTGCTGCCGGTTTTTCTAGAAATATCAAATATCGCTGTCTTTAAAAAATTCTAGGAACTCCAGCTTTTCTGTTGCCTACCGGGTTGTTCAGTACTAGAAGGTAGAAAGACAGAACTAAGCTACGTGTCGTGGGCAGGTAACGTTTCCTCTTATCTCCAAGTGGCTCAAGGTCTCTGCAACGGAAATGAGCTCTAAGTTTGCTGTGAGCCATTTCTGGGCAGTGGAAGCAAATGACCCATGAGGCTCTTTTTCTCTCACTCTTGCTCTCTCTCTTTTACACACACACGTGCGCACGCACACACACACACACACACACACACACACACACACACACACTGCCCTTTCTATATAATGTACTGGGTATAAAGCACTTGGGGTTACAGTGAACTCTCCTTCATGGATTTTGTTCTTGAGGCCCTGGCACTATGCCCTGATCTTCAAACTATGAGACTTCGAGTCTGCTTTCTTTTAGTCTCTTAGTCTAGCCGGCAGAACCTTGCCCCTAAATCCCATGGTCTACAGTTGCTTCAGCATTTCCGTCCTTACTGGTGCTTATCATCTTCCACTGAAATACCCACATTCTAACGCTAGGTGGCGCAGAAGAGTCAGAGTTGCATCTCTCTTTAGACAGACGTGAGGGTGTGTGTGCTTCCTGCCAGCAAAGTCCTTTTCTTTTCATGACCCAGGGAAGCTTACTAAGTGAAGCTACTCAGTCACACCGCTGCTCACTCTTCACCCCAGTCCATACATTCTGCCCACACCAGATACATAATTTTGTGTCATGTTATGTGTCTCCTCTGTTTGTTTCCTCATCTGGGAGTTATGCTAAAATATAGATACATAACGTGTGTCCCAATATCCTAAGGGGAACAGAAACAAGTAAGGCACCAGGCAGAAAACAGAAAGCTCTGGCCTGAAGTTGGAGGAAGCCGGAACCCCCCATGACCTCTTCTGTTCCCTGTAGCCCCCCTCAGTTTTGACGAGGATGTAGGGGCTAACTGGTCATCTGAGAACCAAGCCTGTATTAGCTCGTCTCATCCCCAGACCGATTCTGTGGCATATGTAGCATGAACATAAGCACTTTACAGATAAGGAAGCTTGGAGCAAGCGGGTAACTTGCCCAAGGTCAGGACAGCTATACACTAGAGCCTGGACTTGAACCCAGGCAGTTCTGGACGACTCTGACTCAGGAATCCTGCATTCCTGCCAACTTGGTTCAAAAGGGGAATAGAAGCAGGCCTTTCATTGGGAGTTTATGAATGTGGGCTTTCCAGCCATCACAACTCTTTATTTCTTTCATTCCTTTTCTTAGACATCACTAACAGTCAATCATTAACGCTGTGAGGGCAGAGTTAGAACGGTTCCAGGCACACAGTAGGTGGAAGAGTAGGTATCTATATAGACATAGACATATATCTACATATGCATGTCTGCATATGTGCACAAATGCTTATGTAAGTCTATGTACATATATTTGTTATGCATAAATGTGTGTATATATATATATATATATATATATATATATATATATATATATAAAATGTGAGTATATTTGTTGAGTGAGTAAACAGTGATGCAGAGCTGTGGCCGAGGGCCATGAAGAGGCTGTGTGAAGACTATCTAACTGCAGAGTTTTAGGCCAAGAGCCCTTGGGTTTTTTGCTCTTAATTGATTCAGCACTTCACTCTTGGAACATTGGCCTTCTTCCCCAGACATTGTTTATAGCTTGGGGAAACGGTCTCCATCAGTACAAACACCAGCTGTGATTTGCATCTTCTCTTTGGCCTCTTAGATGCCATTTGAGAAACTGTGTTCTAGCCATTCTTGAACATTCAGCTGGGAAATGATTTCTCCTGCAGATTGTGTGGAGAGTGGCTCTCACACGCCTTCCTGCGTGCAGCCCTCTGCCGCCAGCTCCCTTTGCACCGCCCCTGCTGTCAGCTCCCTGCCAAGAGATGACCCAAGCACTAGTACTGTAGCCACTGAGGAAACCGGAAGTGAGTCAGAGTTTCTCTTCCTTCCTGATTATCTGATTCTATCCAACTGCGAGACGGGAAGACTGCACCACGCCAGGTACGCCTCCAGCCGTTTAGCTGTAGCATCTTCTAGTGGGTGTATGTGCACTCCCCTCTCTTCCTGCTGCCGTCAGGGCAGGGACAGATCCCTATCAACCACTACCGAGGCCGAAGCTTGTGGCACACCAAGCAGAATGACTCATGCATTTCAGCACTGTGGCTTTCCTTTCCAACCTTGCATTTTCAGACGTACCTTACACTTAGAGGATGAAAAAAATCAACGAGCCATTTTTTTCCCCCTGCATCAAGGGGTTGGTGTCACCGAGTGTTGTAGAGGCGACATTAGAGGCATGGATGGGTGGGTGCCAAGGATGTAGCAGTATCAACTACCGCCGCCGGGGACTTGCTGCCTGTCAGTCAAATGTATGTGCTTTTCTTCCCTCAGTCTCCCCACCAGATGTGACAGCTGGTCAAACTCGGAGCGCTCACTGGAACAGGTGTCCTTCGACGACGTTTTTGTGGACGGCCTGCAGCCACTGCCCTCCGGGAGCCTGGCCTGCCCCTCACGCCCTGGGAACAGTTCTCAAGAGGCCCCTTCCACGAGGCCCCCGGCTGCCCTGATCTGCACGAGACATGTCAATGGCCCGTCCAGGGACCACTTTTCTTTACCAGTGCTGGAAAGTTCCTTAAACTCCACCGTCCAGGTAGATCAAAACCAAGCTTCCTTGCCCTATGGGGTAAAAGAACTAGATGTTATGTCCAACACGCCACCTCCCCGCCCCCCTAAGCCAAGCCATCTCTCTGAACGGCGCCACGAGGAGCAGCTCCTGTGCGGTGGGCCCAGTAGCATCAAGAAGCCAGGAGGCACTGCGGTACCGAGAAGAATCTCTCTCTCTGGTTTAGATAACATGAGAACCTGGAAAGGTAAGTGTCAGATGCTAAGCTTCGGTACCGAGAGAAGCCTGGCTTCTCTTTCCTCCTTGTGTCCACATGGGGACGTTGTCCAGCATCCTTTGCTCAGGCCAGTCCAGTGTCCCGGCAGGGTCAGGCTCTGGGTGGAAGCGCACACCCCGAGCAGCAGCCCTCACTCCCAGGCTCCCCACCCGCCCCACCGGGAGAGGTATACGTGGGTCCCTGTAGATGCTGAAAGAAGTCAGATCCCTGGTCCCCTAGTCATGCCCTTGCCCACACGAGACCACGCTCCTGGTGTTTGTTTGGAGCCACTCCGGGATCCACTTGGTACAGAAGGCGGTGTCTTTTGCCAAAGCTGGGCCCAGTTCCATCCGTTTCCTTTCACATGCAGACTGAGCACTGAGGTGGGAAACCATACCTCTTGTCTCTATTTTTCAACAATCCAATCCGCTTCATCCATCATCCCACCTGACATGTTCTTTCCAAATTCTACCTGGCTGAAGTGATGTGACTTTTTGCCAAGCTATCACCACCAAGGTAATGCTAACCTAGCCCTATCGGCTTGGTCCCTGTTTGGCCTTTTTCTGGAACTCTGTTGCTTCTCACAGGGCTGCCTTGCATGCACACACTCTCTCTCTCCCTCCCTCTCTCTCCCTCTCTCCCCTCTCCTCTTCTCTATCTCCATCCAAACATTGGATTCTTTCACACGAAGGTAAACAAAGGCTAAAACTCATTGAAATGGAGGTTTTGACCATGAAACAAAGACCAAAACAACAGTGCTGGATGGAAGCCAAATGGCGCTGATAAGGCAGAGGGGACACGTCCCATGGATTGTTGTGCCTTCCACATGGAGCTCCCCCAGGAACCGATGTCTGTACGTGGCGGCAGAGTGGGGTCAGGTTCGTTATCATCCTCGTGGGGCTCCAGTGACCTGGCAGCCTTGATTGTCCCCGAGGCTCTCCAGCCCTCCTCTGCCATCGGTGAAGTGCCCGTGGCGGGGTGTCTGCATCTCAGCTCTGCTGTCTCCCATCGGGGCCCCTGCTCCAGCCTGCACCACTGCCACTCTCTTTTTTTGGGGGGGAGGGGCTACTAAATTATTTTATTGGAAGGAATAGTAGAAATGAAAGAACTTAAGTGGGTGTTTTGGTACAACTTACAGAAAAGGTAAAGGTAACCACGACATTCATGCCCCGCCTTGGCAACCAGGGAAGTCACCCGCCGAGGCTGGCTCATTGTCACCGTGTTCCAAGGTGTGCTTGTCAAAGAGACACAAGCTGGTGTCGTGGCCACCCAATTCGTTGATGGATCTCACCTCTTATTCAGGTGATGAGTCTCAGTGAAATGACGCAAGCGGGGGGTCGTGTTGTCAGTCGTCACTTTTTTCCACGTGCAACACATTCTGTTGCATTCAGCTGCTTGCTCTCCAAGTCGTCATGGTGTAATTTCTTGATTTCATGACGATTTTGGGATTCAGCCGCCTTGCTGGTTCTGCCCAAACAGTGTCGAACAGGAAGAATTTCTGGAAACGATTAAACAATACAGAAATACATACTATCTCTTCTTTTTAAAGCATAAATGAAATCTGAATCTATTTACTGTAATACAACTCGTTATCCTGAGGTCACACCACCACCATTCTTGCCTGCCTCTAATCTGTTTTCCACACGCAGTCAAGTGGTCTCTTAAAAAATGTAAATCAGATAGTCAGTTCCTTGCTAAAATCCAATCTAGGGCTTCCCTGGTGGCGCAGTGGTTGAGAGTCCGCCTGCTGGTGCAGGGGGCGCGGGTTCATGCCCCGGTCCGGGAGGATCCCGCGTGCCGCGGAGCGGCTGGGCCCGTGGGCCATGGCTGCTGGGCCTGCGCGTCTGGAGCCTGTGCTCCGCAATGGGAGAGGCCACAACGGTGAGAGGCCCGTGTACCGCAAAAAAAAAACAAAAACAAAAACAACAACAAAAAAACCAATCTAACGACTTCTCTTTGCACTTGGGATAAAATCTAAATTTCTTAGCATAGCATGCAAGGCCCACTGGGATCTATCATGCCTACATCCCTTATCCTTCTTTTATTTTTCTTCCGGTTTTATTGAGATGTAATTGATGTACAGCACTGTATGAGTTTAAGGAATACAGAATGATCTGACTTATATACATCGTGAAATGATGACCACAGTAAGTTTTGTGAGCATCTATCATCTCATGTAGATACAACATTAAACAAATAGAAAAAAAAAATTCCTTCTGATGAGAACTCTTAGGAGTTACTCTTTTTGTGGTACGCGGACCCCTCACTGTTGTGGCCTCTCCCGTTGTGGAGCACAGGCTCCGGACGCACAGGCTCAGTAGTTGTGGCTCACGGGCCCAGCCGCTCCGCGGCATGTGGGATCCTCCCGGACCGGGGCACGAACCCGTGTCCCCTGCATCGGCAGGCGGACTCTCAACCACTGTGTCACCAGGGAAGCCCAGGAGTTGCTCTTGTTAACAGCTTTCATGTATGACATGCAGCACTGTTATTTATATTTATCTTGTCCTGCATTCCATCCCTAGTATTTATTTATCTTAGAACTGGAGGTTTGTACTTTTTGACCACCTTCAGACCTTCATCCAATTCCCCCTCCCCCAATACCATCCTCTCAACTAGGAGTGAAAGCGCAGAGTCCTAACCACTGAACCACCAGGGAATTCCCCTTCTTATTTTATTTCTGTCTGTAATTTATATGGTTTTTAGTGAAGTCTTGCATATCTCATTAATGTATTCCCATGCATTTGTTATTTTTACGTGATTGCGAATGGTATTTTACTTTAAATAATTTCTTTGCTGTTGCATGCAAATAAATAAGCTTTATATTTTGTATCTACCTTTCCTAAACTATATATTTATTTGCATTTTCTTTGTATACAAACATATCACATGCAAATACTAATAACTTTGTTGTTTCTTTTATAACATATCTTTCATTTTCTTTTTCTTATGTCAGTGCTTGGGCTAGGAAGGCCAGGACATCTTTGAATAGTAGTATTAATTACAGGGATCCTTGCCTTATTCCCAATCTCACATGGAAAGCTTCCAGTGTCTCACCATTCTAATGTGGTTTGCAGCAGACTTTTGTAGACACCATTCATTAGATTAAGGACATTCTCTGATATTCCTACTTTGCCAAATGTTATTTTTAAAAATCATGAAAGGGTATTGAATTTATTGAAACACTTTATGATCATGTGATTTTTTTTCCTTCATCCTGTTAACGTGAAGAACTTCACTGGCCAATTATTTTCTGCAGTATAGTTGGTTAACAATATTATATTAGTTTCAGGTGTCTAGCATAGTGATTCAGTATTTTTACAGATTATACTCCATTAAAAGTTATTACAGGGAATTCCCTGGCATCCCAGTGGTTAGAACTCAGTGCTGTCACTGCCGGGGCCCGGGTTCAGTCCCCGGTTGGGGAACTGAGATCCTGCAATCTGTGCAGCATGGCCAAAAAAAAAAAGTTATTCCAAAGTAATGGCTATAATTCCCTGTGCTGTACAATATATCCTTGTTGCTTATCTATTTTATGCATAGTAGTTTGTACCTCTTAATCCCCTACCTTATCTTGCCCCTCCCCCTTTCCCTCTCCCCACTGGTAAACACTAGTTTCTTCTCTATATCTATGAGTCTGCTTCCGTTTGGCTATAATACATTTATTTGTTTTGAGTCTGCTTCCGCTTTGCTATAATACATTATTTGTTTTATTTTTTAGATTCCACATACAAATGATATCATAAAGTATTTGTCTTTCTCTGTCTGACTTACTTATTTCACTAAGCATAAGAGCCATCCACATTACTGCAAATGGTAGAATTTCATTCATTTTTATGGCTGAGTAATATTCCATTGTATATATGTACCACATTTTCTTTATCCATTCCTCTGTTGATGGACACTTAGGTTGCTTCCATGTCTTGGCTATTTTAAATACTGCTGCTATGAACATTGGGGTGTATGTGTCTTTTCGAATTAGAGTTTTCATTTTTTCCTGATATTTGCCCAGCAGTGGGATTGCTGGATCATATGGTAGCTCTAGTTTTAGTTTTCTGAGGAACCTTCATGCTATTTTCCATAGTGACTACACCAATTTACATTTCCACCAACAGTGTACAAGGGTTCCCTTCTATCCACATCCTCACCAGCCTTTGTTATTTGTTGCCTTTTTTTTTTTTGCTGTACGCGGGCCTCTCACTGCTGTGGCCTCTCCCATTGCGGAGCACAGGCTCTGGACGCACAGGCTCAGCGGCCATGGCTCACGGGCCCAGCCGCTGCGCGGCATGTGGGATCTTCCCAGACCGGGGCACAAACCCATGTCCCCTGCATCGGCAGGCGGACTCTCAACCACTGCACCATCAGGGAAGCCCTTGTTGCCTTTTGATGATAGCCATTCTGACAGGTATGACGTGATACCTCATTGTGGTTTTGATTTGCATTTCTCTAATAATTAGAAATTTGGAGCATCTTTTCATGTGCCTGTTGGCTATCTGTATGTTTTCTTTGGAAAAATGTCTATTCCCTTCTTTTGCCCATTCTTAAATCAGGTTGTTTGTTTTTTTGACATTGAGTTTTATGAGCTGTTTATATATTTTGAATATTAAACCCTTGTTGGTCATATCATGTGCAAATATTTTCTCTCATTCTGCAGGTTGCTTTTTGTTTTGTTGGTGGTTTCCTTTGCTGTGCAAAAGCTTTTTAAGTTTAATTAGGTCCTGTTTGTTTATTTTGCCTTTATTTCTTTTCCTTAGAAGTTAGATCCAAAAAATATTGCTATGATTTATGGCAAAGAGTGTTCTATGTTCTCTTCTAGGAGTTTTATGGTTTCAGGTCTTGCAGTTAGGTCTTTAATCCATTTTGAGTTTATTTTTGTATATGGTGTGAGGAAATGTTCTAATCTCACTGTTTTACATGTAGCTGTCCAGCTTTCCCAGCACCACTTATTGAAGAGACTGTCTTTTCTCCACTGTATATTCTTGCCTCCTTTGTTGTAGATTAATTGACCATAGGTGTGTGGGTTTATTTCTGAGCTCTCTATTCTGTTGCATTGATCTATGTGTCTGTTTTTGTGGCAGTATCATTCTGTTTTGATTAATGCAGCTTTGTAGTATTGTGTTAAGTCTGGGAGGGTTATGCCTCCTGCTTTGTTCTTTTCCCTCCGATTGCTTTGGCATTTCAGGGTCTTTCATAGTTTCATTCAGGGTCAAGATCCGTATGAATTTGGGGATTATTTGTTCCAGTTCTGTGAAAAATATGGGTATTTTGATAGGGATTGCATTAAATCTGTAGATTGCTTTGGGTCGTATGGACACTTTAACAATATTAATTTTTCCAATCCAAGAGCGCAAGATGTCTTTTCATTAGTTTGTATCACCTTCAGTTTCCCTCATCAGTGTTGCATAGCTTTCAGAGTATAGGTCTTTCACCTCCTTGGTTAAGTTTATTCTTTTTGATGCGATTTTAAACAGGACCATTTTCTTGCTTTCTCTTTCTGATAGTTCATTATTAGTGTATAGAAATATGACAGATTTCTGTATATTAATCTTGTATGCTGCAACTTTGCTGAATTCATTTATCAGTTCTAATAGATTTTGTGGAGACTTTAGGGTTTTCTATATAAAGTATCATGTCATCAGCAAATACTGACTGTTTTACTTTCCAATTTGGTTGCTTTTTATTTCTATTTCTCGTCTGACTGCTGTGGCTAGGACTTCCAATACTATGTTAAATAGAAGTGGCAAGAGTGGGCATCCTTGTCTTGTTCCTGAATTTAGAGGAAAGGTTTTCAGCTTTTCACTGTTAAGTATACTGTTAGCTGTGGGTTTGTCATAAATTCCCTTTACTGTGTTGAGATACGTTCCCTCTATACCCACCTTGAAGAGAGTTTTTATCATGAATGGATGTTGAATTTTATCAAATGATTTTTCTGCATCTGTTGAGATGATCATGTGATTTTTATCCTTCCTTTTGTTAATGTGGTGTATCACATTGATTGATTTGTGAAAATTGAAGCATCCTTGTGTTTCTGGAATAAATCCAACTTGATTCTTTGATGGTATATGATCCTTTTTATATATTGTTGGATTTAGTTTGCTAATATTTATTAAGGATTTTTGCATCTATATTCATCAAAGATATTGACCTGTAATTTTCTTTTTCTGTAGTGTCTTTGTTTGGTTTTGGTATCAAGGTAATGGTGGCCTTGTAGAATGAACTGGGGAGTGTTCCGTCCTCTTCAATTATTTGGAATAGTTTGAGAAGGATAAGTATTAGTTCTTCTTTATATGTTTGTTAGAATTCTCCTGTGAAGCCATTTGGCCTTGGGGTTTTATTTTCTGGGAGTTTTTTTTTTTTAATACAAATTCATTTTCACTACTAGTGATTGGTCTGTTCAAATTATGTGTTTCTTCTTGTTTCAGTCTTGGCAGGTTGTATATTTCTAGAAATTTGTTCATTTCTTCTAGGTTTTCCAATTCTTTGGCATGTAACTATTTGTACTATTCTTTTATGATTTTTTTAATCTCTGTGGTATCAGTTGTTATTTCTCTTGTTTCATTTATTTTGTTAATTTGGGCCCTCTCTCTTTACTTCTTGGTGAGCCTGGCTAAAGGTTTATGAATTTTGTTTATCTTTTCAAAAAAGCAGCTTTTGGTTTCATTGATCTTTTCTATTGTTTTTTTTATCTCTATTTTATTTATTTCCTCTCTGATCTTTATTATTTCCTTTCTTCTGCTGACTTTGGCCTTTGTTTGTTCTTCTTTTTCTAATTCTTTTAGGTGGTAGGTTAGGTTGTTTATTTGAGATTTTTCTTGTTTCTTGAGGAAGGCCTGTATTGCTGTAAACTTCCCTCTTAGAACTGCTTTTGCTGCATTCCATAGATTTTGGAGTATTGTGTTTCCATTTTAACTTGTCTCGAGTTATTTTCTGATTTCCTCTTTGACTTCTTCATTGACCCATTGATCCTTATTAGCATACTGGTTAGTCTCCACACATTTGTGCTTTTCCTATTTTTCTTTCTATAATTGATTTCTAGTTTCATACTGTTGTTGGAAAAATACTTGATATAATTTCTATCCTCTTAAATGTGTTGAGACTTGTTCTGTGGCCTAGCATGTGATTTATCCTGGAGAACATTCCATGTGCACTTGAAAAAAAATGTGTATTCTGCTGTTTTGGGATTGAATGTCCTGTAGATATCTATTAAGTCCAACCAGTCTATTGTGTCATTTAAGACCACTGTTGCCTTACTGAGTTTCTGTCTGGATGATCTGTCCATTGATGTCAGTGGGATGTAAAAATCCCCTACTATTATTGTGTTACTGTCAATTTCTTCCTTTATGTCTGTTAGTATTTGCTTTATATATTTAGGGGCTCCTGTATTGGGTGCATATTTGTTAATGAGTGTAATATCCTCTTTTTTATCGATCCCTTTATCATTATATAGTGTCCTTCTTTGTCTTTTGTTATAGCTTTTGTTTTAAAGTCTGTTTTGTCTGATAGAAGTATTGCTACTCACATTTTTTCTGTTATTTCTGTTGGCATGAAATATTTTTTTCCACCCCTTCACATTCAGTCTTTGTGTGTCTTTAGCCCTGAAGTGAGTCTCTTGTAGGTAGCATATTGAAGAATCTTGTTTTTAATCTGATCAGCCCACCTATGTCTTTTGATTGGAGCATTTAGCCCATTGACATTTAAAGTAATTATTGATAGATATGTATTTATTTCCATTTTATTGCTTGTTTTCTTGTTGTTTTTGTAGGTCTTCTCTGTTCATTTCTTCTTCTTTTTGTGTCTTCCCTTGTGGTTTGGTGATTTTCTTTAGTGTTATGTTTGTGTTCCTTTCTTTTTAGTCTTTGTGTATCTATTGTAGGTTTTTCATTTGTGGTTATCATTGGGTTCATATATGTTGACCTATAACTGTATCTACTTGGTTTTTTTCTTTTTTTTTTTGTGGTACACGGGCCCCTCACTGTTGTGGCCTCTCCTGTTGCAGAGCACAGGCTCCGGACGCGCAGGCTTAGCAGCCATGGCTCACAGGCCCAGCCGCTCCGTGGCACGTGGGATCTTCCCGGACCGGGGTATGAACCCGTGTCCCCTGCATCGGCAGGCGGACTCTCAACCACTGCGCCACCAGGGAAGCCCTATCTACTTGTTTTAAACTGATAGTCATTTAAGTTCAAACAAATTCTAGAAGATCTACATTTTTTACTTCCTTCCCCCACATTTTGCGTTTTTGATGTCATATTTTACATCTTCATGTCTATACCTTAACTCTTTATTGTAGTTATAGTTGATTTTATAATTTTTTGTATTGTAATATTTGTACTGGCTTATTTAAGTGGTTGATCCTCAGTCATTACTATATATTTGCCTTTCCTAGTGGGATTTCCCTTTTCCTATAGATTTTTCCTTCTTTTCTGCTTAGAGAAGACCTTTTAACATTTCTTTTAAGGTAGGTTTAGTATTGATGAACTCTTTTAGTTTTTGCTTGTCTGAGAAGCTCTTTATCTCTCCTTCGATTCTGAATGATGATCTTGCTGGGTAGATTATCCTAGGTTGCAGGTTTTTCCCTTTTAGGACTTTGAATCAATCACTCCACTCTCTTCTGGCCTGCAAAGTTTCTGCAGAGAAATCAGCTGATAGCCTTATGGGGATTTCCTTGTAAATGACTATTTTTCTCTTGCTGCTTTTAGAATTCTCTCTTTATCTTTAACTTTTGCCATTTTAATTATGATGTGTCTTGGTGTGAGTCTTTGGGTTCATTTTGTTTGGAACCCCCTGTGCCTCCTGTACCTGGATATCTGTTTCCTTCTTTAGGTTTGGGAAGTTTTCAGCCATATGTTCTGCAAATACATTTTCAATGCTTTTCTCTCTCTTTTCTCCTGGAACCCCAATGAAATGAATTGTTGGAATGCTTTTGATAGTACCTAGAGGAATGGAGTTTTTTATATGCTTTGATCCAAATCAAATTAGATCCCTTTGGCAAAGAAGCTTCTGGTCTTCACGACTTGCCTTGCCCTGGTAGAACTACTTCTGAGTGAGCTGGTGAGGGGTATGGGAGCACCCCAAGCTAAAATGCCACAGATTCTCAGTGTTCTTACCAGATGTCCAGTGGTTGTTTTTTTTTTTCCAATAAATCCTTCCCAATATAATATACAACAATTTTGTTGTATGCTTTTGGTAAATTTTCAGAGTCCCCAAATAGTTGTGCTTGACTTTTTAAAAATAGTTTTGTACACTTGTATCATTGTTTTTTGGAGAATGGCTTTTCTGAGCTCCTCATTCAGCCATTCCAGTAATACCACCTTCCTCTGTTTGCTAATATTTTTTGCAGGGTGAAGTAGAAAAGAATAGCTTTATTGCTTTGCCAGGCAAAGGGGGCCGCAGCAGGCGAATACCCTTAAAACTGTGTGTCCCAACTTGGAGAGGGTAGTGAGAAGTTTTACAGTAATGGTTCAAAGAGGGTGTGACGTTTGCTAATATTTTATTTAGGATTTTTGCATTGTTAATCATAAGTGATATTAGTCTGTACTTTTCTGATATATTTTATGTTTATCAGGTTTAGCTACCAAAGTTATACTTGCTTCATAAAAAGAATTAGAAATATTCCTTGATTTTCTAAACTCTTGACCAAATTTGTGAAGCACTGGGACTGTCTGGTCTTTGAAGTTTTGGTAAAATTGTCTGTTGAAACCATCTGATCTTCGTAACTTTGTCTATTTTAGTCTTTGGAAATTTTTTGTGTCAATTTTGCTGTGGTGTATGTTTTTGAAAATTATCCATTTCATCTAGATTTTAAAATTTATTTGTGTAAAGGCATGCAGAATTGTCTCTTTTTAAAAAAGTTTCCTCTGTTTCAATGATGATTTTTTCCTTGTCAATTCTTATTTTGCATATTTGTGCCCTCCTCTTTTATTGATTAGATTGGCTAGTCGGTTGCCTTTAGGTTATATTTTTTCCCCAGGAAACCAAGATTTTGATTTTTAAAAATTAATTCCAGGGCTTCCCTGGGGGCGCAGTGGTTGAGAGTCCACCTGCCGATGCAGGGGACACGGGTTTGTGCTCCAGTCCGGGAAGATCCCACATGCTGCGGAGTGGCTGGGCCCGTGAGCCATGGCCGTTGAGCCTGCGTGTCCGGAGCCCGTGCTCCGCAACGGGAGAGGCCACAGCAGTGAGAGGCCTGCAAAAAAAAAAAAAAAAAAAAAAAATTAATTCCACTATTTCTCTGTACTCTATTATTTTTTGCTTTTATCTTTATTTTATAATTTCTTTTCATTTTCTCTATTGTTCTTTTTTAGCTTTGAACTGGTTATTTAATTCATCTGTTTCATTCTGTCATTTTTATTGATATAATGTTTTAATAGATTTTACATTCTGGGTAGAATTGACCATTTATTTATTCCAGGTACTTGATGGGCCCTTTCAATATTAGATTCAAGTGTTACTTTATTTGTAGACCTTTTCTTGGATTATGATTTCAATATTTTATAAAATTAATTTTTATTGGAGAATAGTTCTTTACAATGTTGTGTTAGTTTCTACTGTACAGCAAAATGAACCAGCCGTATACATATACATATGCCCCCTCCCTTTTGGACTCCCTTCCCGTTCACGTCACCACAGTGCATTGAGTAGGTTACCCTGTGCTATACGGTAGGTTCTCATTAGTTATCTATTTTACACATAACATCAATAGTGTATATATGTCAATCCCAATCTCCCAGTTCATCCCACACCCCCCTTCCCCCTTGGTGTCTATACGTTTCTTCTCTACATGTGTGTCTGTATTTCTGCTTTGCAAATAGGATAATATATACCATTTTTCTAGTTTCCACATATATGGGTTAATATGTGATATTTGTTTTTCTCTTTCTGACTTACTTCACTCTGTGTATGACACTGTCTAGGTCCATCCATGTCTCTACAAATGGCCCAATTTCATTCCTTTTTATGGCTAATATTCCATTGTATATATGTACCACATCTTCTTTATCCATTCCTCTGTCGATGGGCATGTAGGTTGCTTCCATGTCCTGGCTATTGTAACTAGTGCTGCAATGAACATTGGGGTGTATGTATCTTTTTGAGTTGTTTTTCTCTGTGTATGCGCCCAGGTGTGGGATTGCTGAGTCACAGCTCTATTTTTAGTTTTTTAAGTAACATTCATACTGTTTTCCATAGTGGCTGTATCAATTTACACTCCCACCAACTGTGCATAAGGGTTCCCTTTTCTCCACACCCTCTCCAGCATTTGTTATTTGTAGACTTTTTAATGATGGCCATTCTGACCGGTGTGAGGTGATAACTCATTGTAGTTTTGATTTGCATTTCTCTAATAATTAGTGATGTTGAGCATCTTTTCATGTTTGTTGGCCATCTGTATGTCTTATTTGGAGAAATGTCTATTTAGGTCTTCCACCCATTTTTTTGATTGTTTTTTATTTTTGCTACTGAGCTGCATGAGCTGCTTGTAAATTTTTGAGATTAATCCTTTGTCAGTTGCTTCGTTTGCAAATATTTTCTCCCATTCTGAGGGTTGTCTTTTGATCTTGTTTATGGTTGCCTTTGCTGTGCAAAAGCTTTGAAGTTTCATTAGGTTCCATTTGTTTGTTTTTATTTCCATTTCTCTAGGAGGTGGGTCAGAAAGAATCTTGCTGCGATTTATGTCAGAGAGTGTTCTACCTAAGTTTTCCTCTGAGAGTTTGATAGTGTCTGGTCTTAATTCCATCAATCTCCATCACATCATTCTGAGCTGGGAGTTATTCTCTTGCTTTAAGATGATGTTGACTCTTCAGTTTATTTCTCAGAGGCAGCCTGGCTTTTCCACATGTCCAAGTTCTAGGGAGACACTTTGCTCCGGTGCCCACGTGCTGAGGGCCCTTTTTGGCGGTGTTCCCCGCCACCGGCCGCCGTCTCCTCCCATGGGCTCTCGCAGTTCAGGGCCCCTGCCTTTCCTCCTCCTCCACTTGCTCTCTCTCAGCATGAGCCAGTGCTCATCTTCCTACGCTTTGAATATTGAGAGTCTCTAGGATTTTATATTTAACCTTTTCTCAACATCTACAGCCTAGATCATGTCCTCTCCTCTGAGGTTTTGACTGCCATCTCTGAGCAGGTCTCATTTGCATCTAGGCCCATATATCTTGCTACCTTCTGGACATCTCCTATTTCAGTTCAACAGCTATTCTAAATGTTTACGTCACACTGTTTATGTCACATCCGTCTCACAAATGTCTGATCCTGGATTCATCCAGCTCTCCTCTCTCTCCGGATCTGTACCTGAGGTGCTGACTCTTGCTTCAGAAATTCATGGTCACCGATTCACGCTGCTGCTCATCACAAGGACTATTTCACGCCTGCTGCCCTCTCCTCAGACCTCCAGCTCTGTCTCTACCATCTCTAAGTGCAGAAAATTCATGTAACAAATGCAACGAGCATTTGTTAATTACTGGCTCTGACTCTCCCCAGTTCACAGAGAGAACTGAAGCCATCATACAGCAACCTCTTCAAAATCTGGTCCGCTTTCCATCTGTGGGGGGAAGGTGTTCTGACTGCCCAGCTAGACTCAATAGCAAGTCTCTCTCCCTCCCTGGAGCTGCACACAGGGCCCTGAGGTGCATAGGTACTTGGAGCCTAGTGTCAATTGATGTTGTCCGCATTTTTCACCACACTGCTTGTTTCTTGCAGGTGATGTAGAAGGCCAATCTTTAAGACACCGAGATAAGCGGCTAAGTTTAAATTTGGTAAGTTTGGTACTTGAGTTTCTTTAAGCCTCAATTTTTACCAGAAAAATAGCCTGACCTATTTATGTTCCCATGATGTCTTTTAAGACAGCACTGTGAATCTCTGAGGACCCCTCCAGTCTCCCATTAAGGCTTAAACTTGTCGGGAGCTACTGGACTTTGTGTGCTCTGAGGACCCTGCCAGTTCTAATGGTCCAGACGCTTCCCCAAACTTGGGGTACCTGCTGAAGTCATCACATGATACTTAAAGCATTTGCATAAATTCATTAACCTCTGTCTTCTAGCATGAGATCTAGGCGAGTCATCACCTACCTCACACGATAAATCCAGAGGCAGAGCTTGAGTTAGAGGCTTGTCTGACTTTCCTAAGGAAGTTCAAAGTTATTCTTGGAAAATCTGCAACTGGAATGCCATGTGCAGCCGAGGCTGCCCACTGGAAGCAGTTTCCATGGCTATTCTGTGCTTTCCCTTGCAGCCGTGCAGGTTCTTCCCAATGTCCCCTCCAGCTTCCGCCAGCACTGAGGACAGCTACGTGCTCATGAGCCCCCAGGCCGCCGCCTCTGCTCTCGGACCCCACTGCAGCCCTGACGACTACATCCCAATGAGCTCAGGAAGCATCTCCAGCCCATTGCCCAAGCTCCCGGCGGACCTGGAGCCTCCCCCCGTGAATAGAGATCTCAAGCCTCAGAGGAAACGTAAGTTACTTCCCCAGGCCTGCTGTGTGGGACTGGGGAGCAAGGTCTGGTGGCTGTGTGGCAAAGCTTCCCTCCTGACCATCTCTGGGAAGGGGACACTAGAGAAACCAGCCCAGAGGCCTGGGAAGCACAAGGGCAGGGAGAAATGGCTGGGATTGAGTGGGGAGGATCCTAAGGATGAACTTGGAGCCAAGTTCACTCCAGAGGACTCATCTTTGGCTGCTTCCCTAACAAAGGCGTCCACCTTGTGTAAGGCAGCCAAGAATGGCCTTTGACACTGATTCCTGATACACACCTGGTCGCATGCCACATCACTCAGTGCCCTGCTAGCGCCCGGCAGAAGAGGTGTGTGGGGCGGGGGCACGTAGAGGTGAGTGGCCGGAACAGGCAGGGAGGAGGGCGAAGAGGGAACGAGCAAAAGCAGGTCAGGGTAACTTGCCAACTTCCTTTTTCGCTCGTCGTCACCTGCCCAGTAGGGCTGGGCGATTCCAAGGAAATACCTGGTACCGTGACCGCGACCCCTGACACTCCATTGGCTCCATCGCCGGCTCTGCTGCTTCAGGTGGCCCCGCCCAGAGCTGGAACTAAGTCGTCTGCTTATGCCCGGTCCTCTCCAGGCTCCCCCTCTTCAATTCGAGTCAAATCACATTTCTGGGAGAGGCACAGATGAGCGAGCAAGCAGGGAGAAAGATATGTCCAAACCACCTGGAAGAAAAAGTAGAGTTATTCAATAGGTACTAAATAGGAGAACAGACCCTGTCTCGTGAGCTTTAGAGGAAGTAGCCATTCAGGCTGGCCAGAAACCATTTCACAGGGACCTGTAACTTTGAGGTAGATACTGTTGTTTCGCTCAGTGACTTTTCTGTAGCAACGCTGTGCAACAGAACTTTCTGTAACGAGGAAAATGTGGCTGTTGAACAAGTGAAACGTGGCCAGTGCAACTGAGGAACTGAAGTTTTAAATTTTATTTAATTTTAATGCATTTAAATTTCAATAGCCACATGAGGCTAGTGGCTACCACGTTGGATGTTAGAGCTCTAAAAGACCTAGTGATGGAGGCGCAGAGATTTTGGTTGGACGTGTGGTTGTGGATTAATTGGGACGCCTGGGCCAGGAGGGGCTGGTTCTTAAACGTGTGGCTCCGGGGTTGGACCCTGCGGCCCAAGCAGGAGAGGCAGGGGGTGAAGCCAGGAGGCGGCTGGTCAGTGAAGCCGAGACCAGGGTGCATCACAGCCAGGAGAGACCTTCTCCCCGGGGACTACACGACGCATATGTCCTTTTCAGCTCAGCACCTGGCAGGTCTGAGGCTCCCGGGCAACTGATTGAGCAGCACGAAAGTCACTGGCAATATGGAGCGGAGTTAAACACTCTCCACCTGTGTGGCTTAGTGGAGGAAAGAGCTAGAAAACCAAGCTGGTCAAGGCAGCAATAGAGGAATACGCTCACGACCAACTCAGCAAGTCGGGCAGCTGAGGGGGAATGGGATGCCAAGGCTACTGCAGTGAACAAGCCAGAAAACCCTGTGCTCCCAGAACGCGGTCAGTCTAGAGCCGAATCAGATCATCACAGCTGAATGTATCGTCACGAAGTGGGCGAGTGCTGTGAAGGGTAAGCACAGGAACTCATGACAGCCCATGAGCTGGGCCTTATCTTGCCTGGAGGTCAAAGAAGGCTTTCCTCCTAAGCAGGACCTGTTGAGCTGAGATCCGAAGATGACTCTAACTAAGGCAGAGAGATGGGGAAGAAAGGTACAGTTTCAGTTTGGGACACCTAGAACCATGCCTGACAGTGAGTTCTCGGTAAGTGTGTAGTGACTGGATGTAAGCCCAGCTGATCATGTGGCCACTGGCTCGGTGGTTGTCCCCTCTACCCCCAGTGAGGCAGGGAAGAGTAGGACAGCAAAAAGCACGCTCACCATTGGCACTGCTTGTAAGTAAATGTGGATCTGATGGAATGTCATTGTTTTATAGTCTTCAGTTCCTGGCCTTGAACCCCTGAGAACTTACCATGTTGGTTGTCATGTGTTATCTTGTAGCACGGTCACCTCCCCTGGACCTGAAAAGCCTCTCCACCATCCGGGAACACACGTCTCTCACCAGGACCAGCACTGTGCCTTGGTGAGTCTGATTGCTCATAGGGGCCTCATCCGGTGCACTCCCAGCATTACTCAGGCCTCGGTGGTTAAAGGTAGTCAAAGCCCACTCGATCTAGCTTAAGTCGAATGAGGGATGGGATTTATTATCCCGAGCTGGAAGTGTTTTGTAGGTCACAGAGGAAGGACCATAAGTCAATCTCCCAGGACAATGGAATCGGGAACAAGAGTGCTGCTGGGAACCTGTCTCTCACATCTGCTTCTCTGTTGTGCAATCCTCACGGCCTGAGATGGCTGTCCCTTAGATCCTTACTTACATGCTACAACCCTAGTACCAACAGAGAAAGGTTCTTTTTCAATCCCAATTCACATGGGCTCAGGAGACAAACCCCAAAACGTATCTGCACCCTTTCATCTCACCTTGTAGCAATTTCAGAGTCCTTGTAGGAATTTCAGAGTCCTGAGCCTGGCCTGGGAGTTTCTTAGTTCACCCTATATGCCGCAGGACACAACGGCTCTGTAAAGCAGAATTCTGCAGTGAACTGCATTCCCAGACAGAACTGCAGAGCCTTGGATGAAAGTGGATTCCTACCAAAGGAATGACCACACTTCCTTACTTTTCCTGGTTACTTTGAATGGAAACAAGAGAGCCTCAAAGGAGCGTTTTTGTTTTGTTTTGTTTTGTTTTGTTTTGTTTTTCTCTAAATGATATGATGCCTTGGTCTCTTTCTAGAAAGCTCATGAGCTGTGTCACATGGAGGGCCTGGAAAAAAAATAGCCTTTGAGAATTGGGAACCCTTTTCCCCATAGCAGGACGGCAGCTGCGGGGTAGTCTCTCTCCTGGTTCAGGAATTGCTTTGGCCAGAAGGAAGTTGCATGGGGAAGCGGGGGCGAGGGCCAAAAGCCCAGAGGGGCCATGTCAGTTCTTGGCTGGCTTTCAGAGCAGCTGTAAGACATTGCCTTGACCTCACCTATATTTCTGTTCTTAGCAATCGAACCAGCTTTCTCTCTCCAGAAAGAAATGGTATTAATCCTGCAAGATTTTTTGCCAATTCTGTTTCCAGAGAAGAGGAACAAAGCTACATGCAAATGGTAATCCTATATTTTTCACACTCTTCTTATTCTTCACCCCAATCTATATTATCAGTTCACTGTAAAGGAAACATAGCATTCAGAAAGTCCTGTGCAATCTTAAAACAATTACTTGACTGTAATACCAGCTTACAATGTTTTCCAGACTGGGAACAAGTTGTTATGAAGTCGGTTTTCTTTCCTGCAATATTCAGCTCCTCGTACCACTTTGAGGCCACAGTTTTAAGTGTACCCAGGGCTGCAACGTGTAATGGGAAAATGGAAATGCTAGCAACTCTTTTCACCATGGCTGGGATATTGTGTTTGACTCCAGTAGGTTTGTAGCTTCCTGGATGTCCAGAGTCTAAGCTGTGAAAACTCACACATTGGATGTCCCCTTCCACCACACCACCGGGTAGCCCTGCCCTGACTGCCTCCGAACCTTTACCAAAGATGAATCACTTAGAGTCCCATTGGGACGGTGGCCCGGTGTCCCGGGTCATGGATGGGTCTAGTCTCTGGAGACTCCTGGTAGAGTCTTTCTGTGGCCCAGAGTGCACAGAGACCCGACATCTCGATCCTTTGATGAACGATTTATGGTTCAATCTCTCCTCCTGCCCTCTGTTGTCCCTTCCATTCTCTCTACTTTGGATTCTGTTGAGAATGGGTTACTGAAGAGAAAGGGGGTCTTTTAGCACCTCTGGCAATTATCAGGCCCTTTAGCCAGAACTTTAAAATGTAGGGAACTCTAGAGAGAATCTCTGTTTATGAAATTTTGAAAAAGAGATCTTAGAAGGACAGTGTTCAAGGCACTGAGACTATATACTTTTGAGAAGAGAAATCTGCCTTCCTATACGTGACAGTAACAGGCATTTAAAATTCTCAAAACAGTCATCTCCAGTGAAGCAGCAATTAAATGCTTCATTTTGCCTTTCTATTTGAGAGATTGTTCTGTGAGTACCCATATGCAGGTGGAAAGTGACTCATATCCAGTCTGCTGTGGTATTCCCAATATTTTTCACACTTAGTAATGGCCCTTGGGAAACCTCTAGAAGAAAACACTCTTATAAAAGATACTGCCCAGCTGTGCTTTGTCTCCAGAGAACAGAGAAGGGAAGCGAATCTATAGCCTCATAGAAGCAAGTGCAGAATCATTCCAGACACTAGCAGTTATTTCTGATCTTTGAGGTTGTGAGAAAGACCACTGTTTCATTAACAGCGTAATTCAGGATTGGTCTCTTGCCTGTATATAATCATTGATTAATGACTGTCTCTGTACATTACTAGGCAATATGACACAGTAGATTAAGAGCCCAGAAAACTGGCTGAAGGAAGGTAGCTCTGAGGGAACCACCACATAAATGAATTTAAAGCCTATCCCATCTCATTCAGTTGTGTGTTTTAAATTTAGTAATATGATATTTTCAAATGACTTTGATTTACATTATTTCACTTGTTCCACAAAACAACCCATTTGGTAGACAGAACTAATATAATTCAGTTTCAATTTTGCACATAATCATATGCATAATTTTTTTCTCTTTGAGGACAAGTTCTTATCTGAATGTAAAAATTTAAGCTAGGGGCTGAAATACAAGTTTTCTTTTATTAAAGTCACCTATCCTTCTTTAGCTACTTTATTTTTTAATGAAATATAGTTGATGTTCAACATTTTGTTCGTCTCAGGTGTACTACGTAATGATTGACATGTGCATACATGAATGAAATGATCACCGTGATAAGTCTAGTAAGCATTTGTCCCTCTATGACTTACTACAATGTTATTGATCCTGTTCCTTACGCTGTAGAGTACATTCCCATGGGTTATATAATGGAGGTGTGTGCCTCCAAATCCCCTTCACTTATTCCGCCCACTCCTCACCCCCTCCCTTATGGCAGCCACCCATTTGTTCTCTGTATCTGTGAGTCTGTTTTCATTTTTTGTTTTCGTTTTTGTTTTTGTTTTTGGCTGCGTTGGGTCTTCATTGCTGCATGCGGGCTTTCTCTAGTTGCGGCGAGCAGGGGCTACTCTTCGTTGTGGTGTGCTGGCTTCTCATTGTGGTGGCTTCTCTTGTTGTGGAGCACGGGCTCTAGGTGCATGGGCTTCAGTAGTTGTGGCTCGTGGGCTCAGTAGTTGTGGCTCACAGGCTCAGTAGTTGTGGCTCGCGGGCTCTAGAGCGCAGGCTCAGTAGTTGCAGTGCATGGGCTTAGTGGCTCCGCAGCATGTGGGATCTTCCCAGACCAGGGCTCGAGCCCATGTTCCCTGCATTGGCAGGCAGATTCTTAACCACTGCGCCACCAAGGAAACCCCTGCTTTTTGGTTTTTGTTTTGTTTAGATTCTACGTATGAGTAAGATCATGTAGCGTTTGTCTTTCTCTGACTTATTTCACTTTGGCATAACAGCCTCTAGATGCACCCATGTTGTCATAATGGCAAGATTTCTTTGTCTTTTTTTTGGCTGGGTAACATTCCATTGTGTGTGTGTCTATATATATATATATATATATATATATATATATATATATATATACACACATGTACATACACACACACACACACACACATATATATACACATCCGTATACCACATCTTTATCCATTCATCTATTGATGGACACTGAGGTTGCTTCCATGTCTTGGCTATTGTAAATACTGCTGCACTGAACATGGGAGTGCATGTATCTTTTCGAATTAGTGTTTTTGTATTTGGGGGGTGATAAATACCCAGAAATGAAATTACTGAATCATATTTTTAATTTTTGAGGAGCCTCCATATTGTTTTCCATAGCAGCTGCACCAATTTACATTCCCACCAACAGTGTACGAGGGCTCCCTTTTCTCCACATCCTCACCAAATTTGTTACTTGTGTTCTTTTGATGATGGCCATTCTGACAGGTGTGAGGTGATGTCTCATCGTGGTATTGATTTGCATTTACTTGCTGATTAGTGATGTTGAGCATCTTTTCATCTATCTGTTGGGCACCTGTATGTCTTCTTTGGGAAAATGTCTATTCAGGTCCTCTGCCCATTTTCTAATCAGGTTGTTTGTTTTTTTGATGTTGAGTTGTATTTGTTATTTGTATATTTTGGATATGAACCTTTTGTCAGATGTATCATTTGAAAATATCTTCTCCCATTCAGTAGGCTGCCCTTTTGTTTTATTGATAGTTCCCTTTGCTGTGCAAAAGCTTTTTAGTTTGATGTGGTCCCTTTTATTTACTTTTTGTTTTTCTTTCTCTTGCCTGAGGAGACATAACCAAAAAATATTGTTAAGACCCATGTCAAAGAATATACTGTTTATGTTTTCTTCAGGGAGTTTTATGGTTTCAGGTCTGGTATTTGTCTTTCATCCATTTTGAATTTGTTTTTGTATATGGTGTGAGAAAGTAGTCCTGTTTGATTCTTTTGCATGTAGCTGTCCAGTTCTCCCAACATTTATTGAAGAAGCTGTCTTTTCTCTGTTGTATATTCTTGCCTCCTTTGTCGTAGATTAATCAACCATACAAGTATGGATTTATTTGTGGGGTATATTCTGTTCCATTAATCTATGCATCTGTTTTTTTGCCACTACCACACTACTTTGATTATAGTATAGTTTGAAATCAGGGAGTGTGATTCCTCCAGCTTTGTTCTTCTTTTTCTTTCTTTCTATTTTTTTTTTTTTTTTTTTTTTGCTGCGCGCTGGCTTTCTCTAGTTGCGGCGAGCGGGGGCTACTCTTTGTTGCGGTGCGCGGGCTTCTCATTGCGGTGGTTTCTCTTGTTGTGGAGCACGGGCTCTAGGCGCAAGGGCTTCAGTAGTTGTGGCTCACGGGCTCTAGAGCGCAGGCTCAGTAGCTGTGGCGCACGGGCTTAGTTGCTCCATGGCACGTGGGATCTTCCCGGACCAGGGCTCGAACCCGTGTCCCCTGCATTGGCAGGTGGATTCTTAACCACTGCACCACCAGGGAAGTCCCTGTTCTATTTTTTTAAATTTGATGAAGCACTTCAGTAGGCAAGGTACCGTGAAAACCGCATGACCATCATATAAAAATAATCTTAAAATGGTAGAGAATATAGTTTTAAATTGTATTTTGTAAATCCAAAACTCAACTGCCAAGAAAGGAAAGGGGATCTCTCGGGCCAAAGGTATTGAGAACTTGCAAATCCTGAAAATCAATAGAAATTACAAAAAATAAAATCACCTAGGGAAGTAAGTCATTATTAGAAATATTAGATTTCACATATAAAAAAACTATGTTTCATATATTTAAAAAATAAGATGAGGAGTTGAAAGTTGGACTGAGCCAAAAGATACTATTTAAAAACGACCAGGTGGGGGTTCCCTAGTGGCGTAGTGGTTGAGAGTCCACCTGCCAATGCAGGGGACACGGGTTCGTGCCCCGGTCCGGGAAGATCCCACGTGCCACGGAGCGGCTGGGCCTGTGAGCCATGGCTGCTGAGCCTGCGCGCGTCTGGAGCCTGTGCTCCACAACGGGAGAGTCCACAACAGTGAGAGGCCCGTGTACCGCAAAAAAAAAAAAAAAAAAAAAAAGGTCAGGTGGATTAGAAAAGACCATTTAGAACTTCTAGACATAAAAATAGGGATGAAACTAGAAACTCAATGGGTGAGTTAAACAGACTGAACCCAAAGAGTAATTTAGTGAACTAGAATATAGTTTTGAAGTTACTGATAAGTCAGGACAAGGAGATAAAAACATAAACAAAGTTGAGAAATGGAAGATAGTACGAGAAGGTCAAACATTTGTCCAGTCAGCGTTACAGGAGGAGATAATAGGAAAAAAAATAGAGAAGCAATATGTAAAGGGATAATGTCAGTTTCTCACAGTTCATGAAAGACATCAATCCTCAGTCCAAAGACTCACAAATAGGTCATTGTAGTCAAATGTTAGTGGTAGAATGTGGATGGTAGGTGTATGGCATATTTTCTTCAATTTGGCTGATTATTAGAAATTTTTCATAGTAATAAATTGAAGAAATAAACCCCATGAAAGGAAAATGAATAAAGGTGAAAACAGAAATTAACAAAATAAACCACAAAATTAGAATCAACAGCGACCTAATTTGCTCTTTTAAGAGATTAAAATTGAACGCAACCAATCAAGAGAAAGCAATGCATGCAAATAAACAATATTAAGAATGCAAAGGAAGGAGGTAATAATTGCAAATACATCAGAGATTAATGATGTGAGAATACTATGAACAACTTCATATTGAGTGAATTTCAAAACTTTAGTGAAAATAGGCAAATTCTCAGAAAAATATTATTAAAAACTGACTCAAGTAAAAACAGAAAACACAAATTATTAGAGAAACTGAATACGTAGGGAAATTTTTACTACATAGGATCACGAGGCCCCCAAAACTTTACAGAAACTTTCTATCAAAAGGAAGCGATCATTGCAGTCTTATATAAGCACCTCCAGGGAATGGCAAAAAGAGGAAATATTACCCACCTTATTTTATAAAGCTAAAATAACTTGATACCAAAACAAATAGCACTAACATGAGTAGAAAATTATATATCAATCTCACTAAGCAAGAATAAGTCCAACCAAATCGTGCACATGAATGTTCATAGCATCATTTTTCATAATGGCCAACAAGTGAAAGCAACCGAAATGTTCACCAAATGATGAATGGGAAATTAAAATGTGGTATGGCTACACAGTGGAATGTTATGCATCCATACAATGAAATCAGATCCATGAAACAACAAGGATGAACCTTGAAAACAATATGCTGAGTGAAAGAAGCCAGTCACAAAAGACCACTCTTTGGGATTTCTGGACCCCATTCCAGGATGTGTGCGTGTTGGTTGGGGTGGGTTCCCACATAACACCAAGCAATTCTCGGACACTGGCAGGGCGTCCAAGGATTCAACTCAATTCTGACACTTTCTACCGGGAGATAGCGTCAGATTCCACAGGTTAAGGGTTCAGTCCTACAAGACTGCCCACCCCTTCCAACTTCAGCTGCTGGTCACAATCCCAGGTTGTTATCTGTGCTTCTGACTTGACTGGCTACAGATTGGAGGTTCCCACATCCCCCTCCTTGGGTTTGGCTCATTTGCTAGGGCAGCTCACAGGATTCAGGGAAGTACTTACTTACGTTTACTAGTTTATTATAAAAGGATATGATAAAGGATACAGATGAACATCCAGATAGAAGAGAGGCACAGGGCGAGGCATGAGGAAAGGGCCCAGAGCTTCCACACCGTCACCAGGGGCCACTCTCCCAGCACCTCCAGCTGTTCACCAACCGAGAAGCTCTCTGAACCCAGTCCTCTTGGGTTTTATGGAGGCTTCATTATACAGTATGACTGGTTAAATCATTGGCCGTTGGTGACTGAGTCAAGCTCCAGCACCTCCCCACTCCCCGGAGATCGGGTGGGAGCCGGGAAGTGGGACTGAAAGTTCCAAGCTTCTGATCACATGGTTGGTTCTCCTCGCAAGTAGGAGGCACGTTGTCAGGTGCCACCTCATTCCTATAATAAGAGACATCTCTGTCATTCTCAACACTTAGGAAATTCGAAGGGTTTTGGGAGCTGTGACCCAGGAATCGTGGACTGAAGACCAACTATATATGAGAAATAAATATTTGGTCATCTGAATGACCAAATATATATTTCTTGTAAATCACAGTATCACAACCACATATTGTATGATTCCATTTCTATGACATGTCTAGAATAGCAAATCTATAGAGACAGAAATTAGATTAGTGGTGGTTGCCTAGAGCTTGGGGAGATAGTGGGACTAGGGGATGATGGCTACGGGGTGCAGGATTTCGTTTTGGGGTGATGAAAATATTCTAAAATTGAGGTGATGATTGCACAAATATGTGAATAGCCTAAGCACCACCGAATTGTACACTTTAAGTGAGAGAATTGCGTGGTATGGAACTATATCTCAGTAAAGCTGTTTACAAAAGAAATCCTAAAGATTTTAGTAAAATAAGTTCAGTACTTTATAAAACTGAAAATATGCATGAACGGGCTTCCCTGGTGGCGCAGTGGTTAAGAATCTGCCTGCCAATGCAGGGGACACGGGTTCGAGCAGATTGAGCTCGACCAGATTCGACCTGGTCCGGGAAGATCCCACATGCTGTGGAGAAATGAAGCCCGTGCGCCACAACTACTGAGCCTGTGCTCTAGAGCCCGCGAGCCACAACTACACAGCCCGCAAGCCACAACTTCTGATCCCACGTGCCACAACTACTGAGCCGGTGTGCCACAACTACTGAAGCCCACGCTCCTATAGCCTGTGATCCGCAACAAGAGAAGCCACCGCAATGAGAAGCCCACGCACTGCAACGAAGAGTAGCCCCCGCTCGCCTCAACTGGAGAAAGCCCACACGCAGCAATGGAGACCCAATGCAGCCAAAAATAAATAAGTTAATTAATTAATTTTAAAAATATGCACGAACAAGTCGGAATTATTCCAGGTATGCAAAGTAGTTTTAACATTTGAGAATCTGTTCATGGGCATCTCAGTAAAAATGGCAGATTGACCACAGACTTCTGTTTTCCCTCCGTCCCAAACCATCCTCTAAAATCACAGTAAGGGATTTGTTAAAGGCATAAACCCACACGGCTGTGAAGCACTGAAGAAGACAACACGGTAACGCATTGGAAAACTGGAAAGCAGGTGGATTTGTAGTGAATGACTGATCAGACCCAAGAGGGAAGCTCTAGCATAAAGACAGAAACCAAACAAACTATGCCAGAAGGAGAAACAGTTTCTTTTAAATCTATTGTTACAGATATTCCCTGAGAGATGAGCTGTTACAACCATAAATTAAAGGAATCTATCAAGTCAGTCAAGCACATTAACATGTTAAAGGAGAAAAGCAAAAATATTCAGTAGAACTGACCAGCTATTCACATATGGGAACGTGATATGTGAACAGAGGCTGCATTACTGGGAAAAGGAGGGTTGCCTATGTGGGGTGCGAACAGAACAAAAGGGAATTAATTGTGTCCCTGGGTGACCACCACATGTTAAAATCAGTTGAGGCTAGGTTATTACTTAAATGTAAAGGACAAAACTTGATAACTTAGAAGAAGATGTGGGAAAACAAATTACAACCTCAGCATAGGAAGAATTCTTTAAACAAAATACAAGAGCAAACTACTCAGGAAAATATTGATATATTACATTGAAAGCGAGAACAGTTCTTCATTTAAAAAATACCAAGAAAAACCCACTGTAGACTGTGATGGGCTATTAGCAACACACATAACCAACAAATTGTTAGTCTCTTAGATATGTGAGGCAAATCAGAAAAATACAAGCACTTCAGTATAAAAATTAGCAAAACAAAAACAAACCTAAACAGATAATTCACAGAAGAGAAAAAAATAAATGACCCGTAGACATATGAAAGGATGGCCAATTAATTAAATTATCAAGGGTGTGGAAAATCAAATCACAGTAAAATACCATGTTCCTCATATCAGGCTGGTGATAGTCAAGTTGAAGGGGCCCACATCCCAGGGACACACCCTAGAAATTCTTCCACAGGTGCGTGAATGCTCACAGGAGCATTGCTTGTAAGAGCCTCCAAACTGGAAACAACTCAAATGTCTGTTGTTGGTGGAACAGTTAAATAAATTACGTAATGGAATCATGTATGCTAATGAAAATGAATGAAATGGGGCATTGACATGGGTGAATGTGAAGTATGTAAATGGAGCGCAAATTGAAGTCACCACAAATGCACACAATACGGTTCTATTGAGAAAAGTTCAAAACAGTCAAAACAAAACAGTATGTCACTTAAGGACACTCACACGTTCATAAAGCCATCTTTAAAAAGAAAAGTGGTAAACACCAAGTTTAAGGTAGCACTCACCCCCTTGGGGGGCAAGAAGGCAGCAGTAGGGCTTCCCTGGTGGCGCAGTGGCTGAGAGTCCGCCTGCCGATGCAGGAGACACGGGTTCGTGCCCTGGTCCGGGAGGATCCCACATGCCGCAGAGCGGCAGGGCCTGTGAGCCATGGCTGCTGAGCCTGCGCGTCCGGAGCCTGTGCTCCGCAATGGGAGAGGCCGCAGCAGTGAGAGGCCCGTGTACCGAAAAAAAAAAAAAAAACAAAAAAAACAAACCAAGAAGGCAGCAGTAGAACGCAGCCCTCGGCATGTGCCGTGTGTGTCATGTAGTGGTGGTATACTCCGAAGCTGGATGGTGATGCCATGGGTGTGTGTTGCACACGTTATCACTGTTTGTATTGTATAAAGTATCTTTAAATGCATTTGGGATGTCTTCACTAAAGCTTTCATAAGTGTGATTGACCTTTTCAGGATTTAAAGTCTCTAAGGTATCATGGGCCTGTCAGATCCGTAAAATGATTCCTTCTTGGGGGAGATTTTGGCCAACTGCTTCAATGGTGAATGAAGGCATAGCTTCGTGTGAAGGCCAAATGGGCTGTATTGTATTTCAAAGCCAGCTCTCCTTCCGAGGTGCAGGCTGAGCTGCACAGGACTCATCGGGCCGCTGTTGTCCAATGGTAGCTGCTCGTCCCCTGGGCAGCCCGGCCAGAAGTCGGTAACCCGCATCCTGTGACGCTGATTTCTAGGAGGAGCACGGAGAAGCCAACTTGCTGAGCAGTGGAGCTCTGACGTGGACGAGGAAATTCAGCCTGGACTATTTAGCCCTGGACTTCAACTCAGCATCACCAGCCCCTGTGCAGCAGGTAGGAAGTACTCTGCGTCTGAGAATTCCCAGGAGATTCCATTTCGGTATGGATTTTGTTTTGGGTGCTTCCACCGTGGATGTTCTCTTTGCAAAGTCTTAAACCTACAGACACGTACAGTGAAGAATCTTAAAGTCAGCCCTAACTCTGCCTCCCAGAAGCCCTGGTGTATTTCCCTCGGGGCTGTGTTCTTTGCATGTCTACGTGTGTAAATGTATGTAGTATTCGTGCTCTTCAAAGCTTGGACTGTAACGTTTGTTGAGAAATTGCTCTGGCAGAGATGAGGGTGGCGTAAAGTGTAGTCCAGGCATAGGAAGGGCCTGCTGAGGGAAGAAGTAACAGCCCCGCTTGGCTAGACTCTGGGGAGTGGTGACGGGAGCTCTCAGTTGGCTTTGAAGCAGCTCCGTAAAGGGCCTCAAGTGCCAGGTTGGGCAGTTTTGACTCCCTTGAGTAGTATTCTTGTCTGTAGAGTGGTCAGCAGAAATAACGCCTATGTTGAAGCCTGTCGTGAGGATTAAGTGAGTTAATCCATGTAAGGGACCTTAGCCATTGACTGTTGTCACTCACTGCCCGGGGAAGCCATGGAATGAATGGCTGGTGAGCAGTGGACAACAGCTGAATAGTTTTTAGCACGGGATGGTCATAGTCTAGACTGCGCTAACAATATATTGTTTGATGAGAAAAATCACTTGCTGAACAGAATATACAGTATAATTTCATTTTGTGTGTGTGGAGAAAAAAACAGTCTGGGAGGCTTCCCTTCCCTTTTGCTGAATGAGCTCCCACTTCTCCTTTACCTTTCATTTCATCCCAGAAACCTAAAAGGATACTCCAGCAAAGCTGGTCAGCAGGATAGACAGATAAGCCCAGACGGTGCATGAGCCAGTTCTGGTCGGCTGTGCAGTGAAGACAAGCCCCGAATCTCTGTGGCTTTTGACCGCAAAGGCTTCTCAGTTGTTGCCTGTGGGACAGTCCATCACGGTCCCCACGTGAGGCATGCCGGTGTCCTGGCAGGAGAAAAAGGGAGAGTGCAGGATCACAGGACGCCTCTCTCCTCTTTAGGAGGGGCACCCGTCACCCCACTCATATTATATTGGCCAAGGCGAGTCAGCTGGCTAGAGCTAAGTTGAAGGGAGCAGACGTGAGGAGAGATTTACACACATTCACACGCAGCGTGACATTTCTGCAAGTGATGACCCAGGAGGGAGGGCCAGCCAATACTTGACACTGTAATCCACCAGAGACTGACTGACATTGTGCTGAATTTTTAAATTTGATGGAATGAAACCCTTTTTCTTCTCCCCCTTCAGAAACTTCTCTTTTCAGAGGAGCAAAGAGTAGACTATGTCCAAGTGGATGAGCAGAAGACGCAAGCTCTCCAGAGCACAAAGCAGGAGTGGACGGACGAGAGGCAATCCAAAGTGTGACGGGGCTGGGCTGTGGGCAGGGGGCTCTGACGGAGGCCAGCCCTTGTCACCGGCCACACTTGCCCCTGCCAAGCCTCAGGCTGGTGGACCGGGATGTAGAAAACTCCATTCGGGCAGGGTAGGAACAATCAAAGCAAAAGTTGCGTTAGAAATCTTCTCCAGTGGAGCCTTTGGCATGCAGATTGGAGCCAACAGGATGACATCTCTTGACTCCAATGCCTGAAGTTTCGATCTCTCTCCTGTGCTTCCACTGGAATCATAAATGATCCTAGGAGAGACGCGCCTGGGCACCATCTTGTCCCCACCCCTGAAGGCACAGTGCAAGACATCAAGCCTAGTGATGGTGGCAGAAGGACAATGCGAGTGACAGGAGCCTTGAGTCCCGAGGTCCGCGATGAGCATATCATATGACGCTGGTGGCTCTAAGGACAGCGTGCCTAAGCAGCCACCTGTGGCTGGGTGTCCCATTGCTGTTGGCTTTCTCCCGGCATGCTTTCACACGCATCGTCTCATCTCTTCCCCTCAAAGACCTCGGAAGCTAGGCTTGGCGGAGATCACTGCTCCCACTTTGAGGGAAACAATACCAAGAACCAGAGAGGGGAACGCTTGACCCAAGACGACTCATGGAGTGAGACAGCAAGTCAGGCTCCTTCCACCGTCTAATGCTGCCTCAATCACTTAGGATGACTTCAGAGACACATGGGAAACACATGCAGACACGGGATGGCTCATCCTCTCCTCTCCCTTTCATAGGATCTTGAGCAGGTGCTTTTACACTTGAAAGGTATGCCTGTCGAGCCAGGGTTTCTTTGTATGGTGCTCAAACAGGGCACTCTAACACAATCAGCGGTTACCATTAGAGACACCTCCCAACAGTCAGTGTGAAATGTGTTCTTGGTTCACACGGTCCCCTGGCCACCTCGGGGAAAGCTGTCCCTGGCCATCCTGTGCTGGACTCAAGCTTCTGAGTGATATAGTTCTGATCCAAAACAAAACCAAAGAACAAACCAAACACCGGTGACTTCAAGTCTCAGGTTTCCTGGCTACTTTCCCCTTCTGCTTTCGTGGCGACTAGCCCCTGAGACCGCACACATTCCCAGCATGCCATGAGGGCATCTTGTCACCCCTTCCTCTGTGGGGCACTGGGGTTCAGGGGACGCAGACAACAGGCTCGACTGGGCTCGGAGTTTTACATAACGCCCTTTGCCGATCCTTCTGAGTGCCTGCGGCCAGAAGACAAACCTCAACAACCGGGTAGTAAGCAGGTTCCGGCCCACTGTTCTGCCACGGTGTCTTATATACGAGGATGGACCAAATAGGCGGGCAGGTCTGCGGCAGCCAGGGTGAGGCAGGGCAACTGTAGGCTTTGCTGCAGGGTTTCGGGGTTTCGAACTGCTCCGAAGGTAAGTACCAAAATCTTGGTTTTTCAGACCATAAGAGAAGTAATTTTGATGTTCAAAGCAGCATGGTCTGGTGACATCATTTTCTTCCCAGAGCAAGATGGGGGCCAATTGCCAAGGACTTTAACTAAGTCCTTAGTGAGTCTGGACGGAGCCACGGGAGGGCTCCCTGAGCCCACGGCCTGCTCCATGGCCAGAGCCTGTAAGGGGCTGCCTTCTGCCTTCTGTGACTTGCAGGGAGTCACAGAGCCTCAGGCAAGAATCCAGGGCTACAGACTGCCAGTTCCCATAGATGGTGGCTTCCTTATGTGTGGGCCACCTGTGTTTAGCTCACTGATTGCCTGACAAAGGCCAGTGCAGAAAAATTGTACGTCCAAGTGTCAAGAAGCTCACCAGATTGAAGATAGATTGGAATAGTAAATGCAGCTGAAACTTTGTCGGCGGTGAAATGTCATCCAGTTGACCAAAACACAAAAATCTGTTTCTACAAGACATTTCCAGGGACATACTTACTGCACGAAACAATAGACACTTGTGCGGTGTGACCTGTCTGGAAGTGATTAGGGATGTAAAGAAATATGGCTTCACCCTCATGTCCAGGGTGTGTGCGGTGATGTCTTGCTTTGATAAAACTGCTAATGGGTGGCTACACAAAGGCATAATGATTCAGGGACACAAAATGCAGGTAGTTTTTGAGCTGACGGCAGCATATGCTCCTGAGAAGGGTACTGCAAATCACAGTGATGCCGGCCAAATCTTGTTTTCCGGCAGAGATAATCCACGTGTAATAGAGGGCTATGATTCTGATGGGGTCTGAGGGATTTTTGTGTTTTTTTTTAACAGAGATGATCCCAGATACCACTCCAAGTCAAGTACACATGGCATGTCTGTACACTGTGCAGAGTACACCTTTCTAGAAGATTTGGGAATCAACATAACAGGACAGTGCAGCAATTAATCTCGCATTATTTTCTGTATCTCCTTTTTGCTTCGTTTCCTTCCGTCTCCTTTCATGAGGAAATGCTTCCAGATCAGGCGTTTTGTCATGCAGAAAGGGGGACCGAAGGGTCTCAAGCCTAAGTCCACAGGCCCAGGAACGTTGGGAGTTAAGTTTTCCTTGGGGAGGGAGGAGCCCTGAGGCCCAGCACACAGCCTGGCTACAAGGGCATGGTGTGACCCTGGGGACTCAATGTCCAGGCCACTTCGCCACGCAGCGCGCAGCAGCTGAATCGTGGCCATTGGGTCCGGGTCAAGACTGATGGCTCCCCTTAGGCCTGGCTTCCCCCTCTCAAGGCCTCCTCCTAGGTCCCCGTTCAAACCACCTTTGTATCCACAACCGTGCAGATTTTTAACAATTCACTATGTTTTTACTGTTTCATGTCTGGCATTAATAAAAGTCTTATAAGGAGAGGAATCGTGACCTAAGTGCCCTCTTATTTAAGTGATGACATCTGAAAAACTACGGGACACGTTTTGAAACCTGAATAAGTGGAAATAGACTTCATTGCCATTTTCAAATACAACAGACTTAACCTGACTCAACATGGAATGACCTACATCCATGTTACTTCGCTGCAAACAGTGGAGCAAGTGGCTGTAAGAAGTACTGCTTCTGCTCAGCCAAACCACATCCTTGACATCTGGGTCAGCAGCTAGCTTCAATAATTGGCGGTAAAATTACCGGCTCTGCCAGATACCACGTATAACACAACCTTTGTCATTACTGACACTAAAAAGCAACAGCGCCCAGCTTGCTTCTCCCCAGAGGGGGTCTCTTGTGCCACCACCTCCCTTTTCCCTATGGCTGAGACTCCCAGTTGCCCTGGATGCCAGGTCAGCAGCATCTCTAGGCCACAATGTGAGGCAGAGACAACCAGAATAGCAGGGGCTCAGGTCTGGGGGAAACAGGCCAAAAGTAGAGACCCTCCAGCCAACGGGAGTCCTGGTGCTGAGAGAAAGGAGGAGAAGCCACGTGAAATTCCTCACCCTGGTCAAGTACGAGGCTGATTACCATGAACGCTTTTTCCTGACACACACTCCAGGCTGAGCCCTTGACCTAAAGGAGAGTAGGTCGGCCCACAAGGCTAACCTCAGAAGCAGGGGCTGGGAAACCTGACCTAAAGGTCTCTGAGCCCCAGGCCTCTCATGCTCTGGCCCCTTTACTTCACCAGACAGCTCCCTAAGTTTCCAACTTTCTACTTCTTTATTTTCCTTGATCTTAAATTGCATTTATTGTTATCATTTCCTTATTTTAATTGTCATTTGTTTTTATAAATTTAGTTTTTATTTTCTGCAACTGAGAGAGAGTGGCAGTGGTGCAGGCTGGAGCAGGGGCCCCGATGGGAGACAGCAGAGCTGAGATGCAGACACCCCGCCACGGGCACTTCACCGATGGCAGAGGGGGGCTGGAGAGCCTCGGGGACAATCAAGGCTGCCAGGTCACTGGAGCCCCACGAGGATGAAAACGAACCTGACCCCACTCTGCCGCCACGTACAGACATCGGTTCCTGGGGGAGCTCCATGTGGAAGGCACAACAATCCATGGGACGTGTCCCCTCTGCCTTATCAGCGCCATTTGGCTTCCATCCAGCACTGTTGTTTTGGTCTTTGTTTCATGGTCAAAACCTCCATTTCAGTGAGTTTTATCTTTTGTTTACCTTTGTATAAACAAATGCATCCTCCCTGTTTTACATCTGTCTTGAAATTTTAAATCATTTCCATGTTTTTGTTCTTCAACGTGAGACTTAATTCACTTTCATACTCTATGGCAGTAGAAGTCAGAATAGTGGTTTACCTCTATCAGGAAGAGGCAGGAAATAAAAAGTCAATTTGTAAATTATACTGTATCATAGAAGGTGATGAGTGGTATGGAAAAGAACAGCAGGAAGAGGATTGGCTGTGCACTGGGCTGTTGGTGGCCACAGGAAGAAGCATAGTGAGAAGATGAGATCTGGGCAGACTCGAAGGAGATGAGAGAGTCAGCCAGGTGCTGTATTTGAGAGCACATTCAAGGCAGGGAGAACAGACTGTGCAAAAAGCCCCAAGTCAGTAGAAAACCTGTAATATTGAGGGCACAGGCAAGAGGCCAGCGTGGCTGGCGTGGAGTGAGCAAGAGAGAGCAGAGGAGGTAAGAGAGGCAATGGGGGATTCACAGATTAGAATATGGGGACTTGCTGGCCATTACAAGGACCTCTGGCTTATATTCTGCATGAGAATGGAGCCTGTGAAGGGAATTAGGCAGGGGAGACATGATCTGACATATTTTGAAAGGCAGTATCACTGTAGCCACCAGAGCTGCTGCGTGCTGGCGGGGGAGATGCTCCATCATCACCGTCTTCGCCACGCCCACCGCCACCACCCCCAGCACCAGCATCTCCCTCCCTCCAGCCCACACTGCCAGAGCTCTCTGGGTTCTGTGCCGGCAGACTCCGTTCACGCACATGCAGGAACAGGGACCGGATCTCCCCCGCACTGGCTTGAAAGAATCCCCTAAATGCAGCCAAAATATATGAAACACAGGCTGTGAAGAAACTGGGCCTCAGGTGAGGGAGGACCGTCAGGGATCTCTGGGAGCTGAGACCCCGAAGAGGTGAGCCGTGCAGCTGCCCCAGCTTGCTGTCTACACGGACTGTCCGGACCGACTCCAGCCGCCTCCCCGGGTCTCGGGGGTGGATCGCAGAGCGCACGCAGCCGGAGTTGGCGGGTGGAGGACCCGAGGGGACACAGCGGCACAGGGAGAGAACCGTGCCCAAGGGCGCAGGGTCCATTGGAGTGCGCCGAGGACCACTGAGCGGCATCAGTGTGGAAGGGAACTCTGCGAGGCGGGGGACAGGGCCACCCAAAGGATGGAAGGTAAGTCTGCCCAGCGCTCGAGCAGGACAGGGACTGGGGGCTGTCCGCACCGGCCAGAATGCAAACCTCGTAACTGGGGAGGCATCCTGAAGGGGGCTCAGAAGGCCCGCGCCTCAGTAGTGTGGGAAAAAAATGAATCCTATGGGACTTGCCCGGCGGTCCGGTGGTTAGGACTCCGCACTTCCAATGCAGGAGGTGCGGGTTCGACCCCTGGTCGGGGAACTGAGATTCCACATGCCACGGGGTGTGGCCAAAAACTTAAAAAAAAAAAAAAAAAGTGAACCCTACACTGAAAGCTGCTCTGGTCCCACACAGCAAATCTTCAAAGCAAGACTCAAAAGGATCTGTCCCCAGTAACCTGACAGCATCCCAGAACAGAGCTCAAAAAATATGTCTAGGAATACAAAGATACCCAGCACCCAGGGAAAAAAAGGCCCAACGTCTGACACTGAAGAAGAAACTACCAGGGATACAGAGCAGCCAAATCCAATCCTTAACCAGGAGAAAAATTCATCACTGGAAGGCACGCAGATTGGAAAGGAAGAAGCAAAACTGCCTTTATTCTGAGAAAACGTGATCAATGATGAAAATCCAACGGCATCTACCAAAGAGCTACTAGAATATAAGTGAGCTTATTTGAAAGGCTGCAGGATACAACACCTTTTACAGGAAGCTAACTCCTTCTAACTGAAGGCTCAAATGACTGTCCTAGCACTTTTTCTTCACTGATCTGAGACAAGGCCAGTAAGCCACAAAGCTCCTATTCGAGTGTTTCTCGGTTGTCTGCTCTTGTCATACAAACCCAGTTTTTAAAAAAATTTTACCGAGGAGACCCAGTAGTGACAAGGATGTGAGAAGCCAGCATTCTGGTGGGAGGGTACACTTTCTGTACAATTTGGAGAGCAATTTCACACACTGCAGTGTGAGAGCTTTACATATTTAACCAATTTACCTCTTGTAGTCTATCTTAAGAAAACAATCACTCAGGCAAAGCTCTACGTACAAGCATTCCACTGAATCATTACCTATATAATAAGGCAAAAATTGAAAAGAATTTAAACATTCAATAATGTATCTTTTATGCATCCATTCAATAATGCTTTTGGAGAATTTTTAGAAAAAGGTTCATGTTAGATGAAAAATATGAGGAAAAATGCTAAACTTGCAAAATATTATTACTGTTACACATTTACTACATAAATACCACTATAAAACTAAGAAAATATTCCAAAATGTTGACAGTAGTTAATACTGAATGACAGACAGGACCTATCCTCTTCCATTTCTTAAACTGTCTTCAGTTGCGTTGTACTACTTGAATATCTGCATCACAGAACCTCCCCTCCAATTTAAGGACAGAGGCAAGAAGATTTAAAGGTGCTGTAGTTGAAAATCAAGTCAGACATAGCATCGTAGCTCAGTTTTTGTTTTTGTTTTTTAAAGATGTTGGGGGTAGGAGTTTTATTAATTAATTAATTTATTTTTGCTTTGTTGGGTCTTCGTTTCTGTGCCAGGGCTTTCTCTAGTTGTGGCGAGCGGGGGCCACTCTTCAACGCGGTGCGCGGGCCTCTCACTATCGCGGCCTCTCTTGTTGCGGAGCACAGGCTCCAGACGTGCAGGCTCAGTAGTTGTGGCTCACGGGCCCAGTCACTCCGAGGCATGTGGGATCTTCCCAGACCAGGGCTGGAACCCGTGTCCCCTGCATTAGCAGGCAGATTCTCAACCACTGCGCCACCAGGGAAGCCCCATAGCTCAGTTTTATTTCCAGTAGTTAAGAAACATTTAAGCACCAAACAAAGTAAGTGAACCCTCAGCACCCAAGGGCCAGTAGAGGCAAAAGATGAGGCCCCCATAATAAAGTGGCAACTACTACAGAAATCACTGCCCTAGGAGGGATGCACTGTCTAGGAAGGGGCACAAGTTTAGACCTTAATCCCCTTCTCTAGCCCTGGCTTAGCGTGCAACGGGGGGCCCAAAGCGCTGCATGGTCCGTATCACCAGAGAAAGCTGGTCAAGAAAGTTGACGATGGAAATTTGGAGGAGGTGGGAATCTTCAGCTCTCCAGTGGCTAAAAGTGATGGAAAAAGAAAATCAAGGTGATGGTAGCAACCCCTCCAGTCCCTCTCTGGCTCTGCCCCTCTGTGACACCGAAGCCGCTGCCATCTCCATCGGGTCCAGTGCACCGCGTCACCTCCCTAGATCCAACCCTGGAGTATCTCCGAGTCTCCAATAGAGCGCCCTTGGGGGAGTCTGGCCCGGCCACCTGCTGCCACTCCCAAGCAGCCCCTTCTAGAACTTACACCGCCAGGACGCTGCCGCTTACTGTGAGCTCCTTCCCAACAGCCCCATGGTGCAGTTCGGCATCTGGGGCCAGGGACCCATGGGCGATCTCCGCCTCCAAGGTGGACGGGAAAGGCACACTTAGGGCGCTGATGGAGATTCGGTTAAGGCAACATTCACACGGATCTGGTGCTTTGGGCCCTGTCTCAGGGCACCCTGACCAGCCTCACCCCTTTCAGAACTGCTTCCAGCCCCCCAGACCACGCCCGGCCCTAATCCACCCCAGCCGCCCCGCTGCCCCGTGCTCTCATTTCTTCGCCCCCAGGCGCCCCGGGTTTCCTTCTGCTCTTATTTCTCCCCCTCAAGACCACCCCGCTGCAGCCCCTGACTCCCCCTTCTCCCCTTCGCTCCCAGGCTGCCCCTGACTCGTGCGTCCCTCTGTCCCACCTCCCACTGCACGCAGTCTGCAGCCTATTCCCCACTCCGCCGTCGGGTAGGATACAATACGTGTGGCCGGCTTCCCGGCCTTCTGGCTGTGGACGCGGGGTGTCCGCCCGGCCCCGGAGAGTGCTGTGCCGGCGCGGCACACAGAGCTCCGTCGTTTGCAGCGGCAGCAGCACCCCCGCTGCGAGGGCCGCCCCGGCACCCCCTGCCCCCGCTGCCCCCCTGGCTGTCCAGGCCTTCAGCGCCGCCCGCCATCCTGCCTGCGCCTGCTTCCGCCTCTGCCGCCTGCATGGCTGCAGCGCGCTCTGCCTCCGACTCTGTCTTCGGGCCGCTGGTCTCCCCATCCGCTCTCTCCGCGGTCGGCTGAGAGACAAGGGCTCCTTCCTGAAGCTCCGCCCCCTCGCGCTGACTCCGCCCCGTGCGCCTGCGCAAACAGGCCCCGCTGAGGCCGACGGGGTGCGTGGTGGCTTCCCGCGGAACCGGCCTGGCTGGGCGTTCTCCAAGACTCCCTTGGCCGCAGAGAAACTGAGGCTCCCTCCCAAAGCCCTGGCCCTTCGCAAACTGTGTGACGCGATTTTAACTTCCTTTTTCTGTTTTCCTGCAAGTTTTTGACAGTGCCCTTATACGACTTTTTTTTTTTTTTTTTTTTTTTTGCGGTACGCGGGCCTCTCAGTGCTGTGGCCTCTCCCGTTGCGGAGCACAGGCTCCGGACGCGCAGGCTCAGCGGCCATGGCTCACGGGCCCAGCCGCTCCGCGGCATGGGGGATCCTCCCAGACCGGGGCACGAACCCGTGTCCCCTGCATCGGCAGGTGGACTCTCAGCCGCTGCGCCACCAGTGAAGCCCTTATACGACATTTTTAATCAAAAATAAGTTTTTAAACTGACGTGAAATTTCCGATGGTGATAGTCCTGTTAGTTTTCTATTTTCCTACTTTGTAATCATAAGGAAGGGCAAAAAGCTGAACTGGATCACCGAAGCCTGTTGGATCTCCCCGAAAATAAATCCTAAATCACCCCACTTCTCTCCACACAGTAGAATCAGTTCTTAATTTTTGATATAAATCACATCATATCATGTCCTTGCTTAAAATCCTGAAACAGTTTCCCATTGCCTTTGGAATCAAAACCAAACTCCTTCCTGTGTGACCTGGCTCCCGGCTCCTCCACTCTCTGCCCCCACCTGCCCACTTCCTCACTCTGTGCAGCCTCTAGGGTCTTTCTTTTCTCTGCTCCTGACCAAGGGTGGCCTGCCCCCGTCCCCCTTTGCACTTACTCTTCCTCTTTGGAAGACTCTGTCCCCAGACTCCCGTGGCTGGCTCCTTCTTGTCGTTAAGATGTTAAGATCTTCGCTCCAGTGTCACCTCTGAGAGGCCTTCGGGATCACCAATCTAACATACTACCTCCAGGCACCCTTCATCACATTTGCCCATTTCAGTCCGTTGCCTTTCTAATAATCTGAAATCGTAACTTTGTTTTGTTCACTTCTGTTGATGTACTGTCTCTGGTACCCTTTCACTGCAGTTTATGCAGTAGGTGCTTTGCTGCTTGTCGGATGAAACAGTGTATTTAAACAAGTACAAAACTCAGTGTCTTGGGCCTAGCAATGCCACATGTAGGAAGTTACTTCACAAATATGAAACAACATATTTATAAAATTACTCACTGTAATATAACTGGTAATAGAAAACTATTGGACACAACGCACATATCCATCAGCAGGGAACTGGTGAAATCAATTGTGGTTCATTCATACAATAGGCCTTTTTTCTGTTTGTTTTGTTTCTAATTTAATTTTATTTATTTATTTTTTACATCTTTATTGGAGTATAATTGCTTTACAATGGTGTGTTAGTTTCTGCTTTATAACAAAGTGAATCAGTTATACATATACATATGTTCCCATATCTCTTCCCTCTTGCGTCTCCCTCCCTCCCACCCTCCCTGTCCCACCCCTCTAGGTGGTCACAAAGCACCGGTCTGACCTCCCTGTGCCATGCGGCTGCTTCCCACTAGCTATCTATTTTATGTTTGGTAGTGTATATATGTCCACGCCACTCTCTCGCTTTGTCGCAGCTTACCCTTCCCCCTCCCCGTATCCTCAGGTCCATTCTCTAGTAGGTCTGTGTCTTTATTCCCGTCTTAACCCTAGGTCTTCACACAATAGTCCTAAGCAGCAGTAAAAAGAATGAAAATCTCTAATGAAAAATGAAATGATTTCCAGGATATATTGTTATATGAAAATATGTAAAAAGCAGGGTGCAAATGACAACTGCACACACGCTCACAGACACACATGCTTATTGGGGAAAAAAAATATAAGGAGGATGGAAAACCCTGAAACTAGTGAAAATTATCACCTATAGGGGGTTGAGATGGGTATGAGATTTCTTGTAATATATCCTTTTGTATAGCTTTGACTTTGAACCATGCAAATATTTTATATGTTCAAAAATACATTTGAGGGACTTCTCTGGTGGTCCAGTGGTTAAGACTCTGCGCTCCCAATGCAGGGAGCCGGGGTTCGATCCCTGGTCAGGGAACTAGATCCTGCACGCTGCAGCTGAGACCCAGCACAGCCAAATAAATAAATAAATAAATAAATAAATAAATAAAATAGATATATATTTGAAAGAGTGAAAAAAAAGCCAAAATTGAATATAAACAAAAGCAAATAAGCCTAACTGCATATCCAGTTGATAACAGAACCACACAGAGAAAATAAGTCAGGTACCTTCCAAATTCAGCCCTCTGACTGTGCTCCCTTCATGGGATATATTCTAAGGACAGAAAGACTCCGCTTTATTCCCAGTATGTATGTTGTTGGCAATGATGGTGTCGAGGTGATTGTGGAGCCTATGGTAGACTGTATCTGGTAGAGGACATGAGTAAATATATCCATACATGGATGTTGACAGGAGCATCGCTGTGGAATGAGGGAAAAGAACTGTACTGCCAGATTGGAATTGGGGACTGCGGTATGAACTCTTAAAAAATAGATTTCCTACTTTTGTCCAGTGAAAGAGTCTAGAAGCAGTGAAACTCCAGTAGCAATGAACACACCCTGTACCCAGACCTTGGTTTCTCAATACCATTCTCCACTAAAAGGAACCAGAGGTCCTTGGAGAGGTGGAAGATTCTAGGTATGGGGCAGGAAAAAATACAAGATGAGCCTGGAGCAACTTGTGGTGCCAGAAAGTAAGGACATGCTTGAAAAGCAGAAGGAAGAGGCATGTCAAAAGGACATGGGAGCCAACCAGAAAGAACCAAAGCTAGAATATCTGAGCATCCAAAAGGCTATTAAACCTTTTGGAGGAGGCACCAGGGAAGGTAGCATATGTGTATTCACTTTAAAATTCCATTGAGCTGTACATTGACGATTTATGCACATTGCTCTATGCATGCTATAGTCCAAAAAAAAAAACAAAACAATGCAGGGACTTCCCTGGTGGCGCAGTGGTTAAGAATCCGGCTGCCAACGCAGGGGACACGGGTTTGAGCCCTGGTCCGGGAAGATCCCACGTGCTGCGGAGCGGCTGGGCCCGTGAGCCATGGCCGCTGAGCCTGCGCGTCCGGAGCCTGTGCTCCGCAACGGGAGAGGCCGCAACAGAGAGAGGCCCGCGAACCGCAAAAAAAAAAAAAAAAAAAAACCCCAATAAACTTACTTGAGGCAGGAGCCAGCCTGGCATGCTTTTTTTTTTTTTTTTTAAATAAACTTATTTATTTATATTTTTGGCTGCGTTGGGTCTTTGTTGCTGCGCACGGGCTTTCTCTAGTTGCGGCGAGCGGGGGCTACTCTTCCTTGCGGTGTGCAGGCTTCTCATTGCGGTGGCTTCTCTTGTTGCGGAGCACAGGCTCTAGGCACGCGGGCTTCAGTAGTTGTGGCTCGCAGGCTCTAGAGCGCAGGCTCAGTAGCTGCGGCGCACGGGCTTAGTTGCTCCGCGGCACGTGCGATCTTCCCGGACCAGGGCTCGAACCCATGTCCCCGGCATTGGCAGGCGGATTCTTAACCACTGAGCCACCAGGGAAGCCCCCGGCCTGGCATTTTTGAACGGCTAAGGAAGCCAGTGGGGCTGAACCACGATGAGCAAGCGAAAGGGTGGGAGTGGAGAATATTGGAGAGGAAACGGGCTGGATCACATCTGGCTTTTTTTTTTTTTGGCTGCACTGGGTCCTCATTGTTGGATCTTCGTTGCTGCGCGCAGGCTTTCTCTAGTTGTGGCGAGGGGAAACTACTCTTCGTTGCAGTGCATGGGCTTTTCATTGCGGTGGCTTCTCTTGCAGAGCTTGGGCTCTAGGCGCGCAGACTTCAGTAGTTGTGGCGCACGGGCTCAGTAGTTGTGGCACATGGGCTTAGCTGCTCCGTGGCATGCGGGATGTTCCCGGACCACGGATCGAACCCGTGTCCCCTGCATTGGCAGGTGGATTCTCAACCACTGCGCCACCAGGGAAGTCCCTCACATCTGGCTTTTCAGGCCACTGTAAGTTCTTTGGCTTTGTCCCTAAGAGTCCCTTTTGGAGATTCTTTCTAACAGAAGAGTGACGCAATCTGACTTATGTTTTAAACCAACCTGGCAGCTTCACCAGTTCACCTGTCAGGCCAAGGCAGTAGGCTGATTCTGGGCTTTGCTGGGTGAGGGAGGGAGAATCAGATTGACGTCGGGCCCTGGAGCCTGGGGTACTGTAGCTCGGGAGCTGCCGGCAGAGAGGATCCTGGGGATCTGCAGAGGGTCCCCCTGGAGTATCACGGGGTGCTGATCGGCTCAAGTGTGTGAGGAAACCGCCCCGGGCCTGGGAAAGGGCTGCCAGGAAGGATTACAGGGAACTATGCTCAGGGCTCAAGCAGGCCCTAGATGAGCACCTGTCCCCACTGGCCAGAATGGAAACCTCGGAATTCAAGAGGCCTGAGGGAGGGCACTCAGAAGGGTCTTGCCTCAGTAGCGGGAAAATAATTAATTCTACAGTAGAAGCTGCTCTAGCGCCACGTAGCAAATCTTAGAAGCAAGATTCTAAAGAATCAAATTGTCTCCAAGTAACCGCAGCACCTAAGAACAAAGTTCGAGTATGTTTACGGACACAAAAGTAGCCAGCACCCAAGGGAAAACATACAAGGTCTGCTATCCAAGCAAAAACACTGGGCATGAAAATAGTAAGTAAAGACCAGCCCACTAGAAGGGGATAGATAGAGCAATCAATAAAAGGCAACCAGATTGGAGAGGAAGAAGTAAAACTTCCATGATCGCAGGGTATTTTAGAGGGAGCTAACTGCCCCTGCCCAGACCCTGAGCCAGGTGCGCCAGCAGTTTTCTTCACTGATCTGGAACAAAGCCAGTAAACTACAAAATTCCTAGCCTAGTGCTTCTGGGTTGTTTGCTCTTTTCACACACACTCAGTTTTTTATTTTTGCGGGACGCTAACCTAATGGTGACATAGATGTGGGGAAACCAGAATTGTGGTGGGAGGGCACAGTTTCTGGAGTGAGTAGAATAGAACCATTTGGGGAGGAGGCAGAGGGACAGTGGCGTGAAAGTGCTCAATTCTCATCTCCCCATCGATAATTAAAGTCTTAAAAACGGTTTTTAAAAAGGGAAGAAAGAAAAAGACCCTTGCCGTAGCCACCAGAGCTGCTGCGTGCTGGCGGGGGAGATGCTCCATCATCACCGTCTTCGCCACGCCCACCGCCACCACCCCCAGCACCAGCATCTCCCTCCCTCCAGCCCACACTGCCAGAGCTCTCTGGGTTCTGTGCCGGCAGACTCCGTTCACGCACATGCAGGAACAGGGACCGGATCTCCCCCGCACTGGCTTGAAAGAATCCCCTAAATGCAGCCAAAATATATGAAACACAGGCTGTGAAGAAACTGGGCCTCAGGTGAGGGAGGACCGTCAGGGATCTCTGGGAGCTGAGACCCCGAAGAGGTGAGCCGTGCAGCTGCCCCAGCTTGCTGTCTACACGGACTGTCCGGACCGACTCCAGCCGCCTCCCCGGGTCTCGGGGGTGGATCGCAGAGCGCACGCAGCCGGAGTTGGCGGGTGGAGGACCGGAGGGGACACAGTGGCACAGGGAGAGAACCGTGCCCAAGGACGGAGGGTCTGCTAGTGGAAACTCCGAATTCGGGTGACATCATATACAGTACTCAGAGGGATCTTATCTCAATAGTGTGGAGGACTAAAAGCTGCTCTGCTTCCACCGATAAAGTCTCAAGGCAAGACTCCAAAGGATCAAACTGTCTCCAAGTAAGTTAACAATATGAGAGTTTTTGAAGTTCTGGAATATACTTAGGAAAAAAAATACCCAGCACCCAAGGAAAAGGGTATGCTAAGCTTCAGAAGAATCCAACCCATTATGAGGAGACAGATCAATTGATAAAAGACATCCCAATTGGAAAGGAAGAAGTAAAACTATGTGCAGACAACATGACTGTCTATGTAGAAAACCGAATGCAATGGACAAGAGTGAGGAGAACTAGTCAGTGAGTTCAGCAAGATCACAGGATAAAAGATGTGGGAGGGAGCGAACTCCGCCGGCCCGAGCGCTCACCACACTGTGCTTGTCCCAGCGCTTTTCTGCACTGATCTGAAACAAGCCCAGTCAGCCACAACATTGTTATTGCACTGGGCCTAGGGTTTTGCTCTTCTTGTGCAAACTAAGTTTTTAATTTTAGTAGGAAACCAAGCCAATTGTGACAAGGATGTTGGGAAACCAGAAATCTGGTAGTAGGTGTATCTTCTGAAGAGAGATTGTGATAGAGTCTTTTTTCTGTTTTTTAAGACAGTCTGTTTCCTCTCTCTCTCTCTCTCTCTCTCTCTCTCTCCCTCTCTCTCTCTCTCTCTCTCTCTCTCTCTCTCTCTCTCTCTCTCTCTCTCTCTCTCTCTCTCTTTATTTTCCATGCCGTGTGGCTTACAGGATCTTAGTTCCCCAACCAGGGATGGAACCCGTGCCCCCTGCAGTGGAAGCATGGAGTCCTAACCACTGGACTGCCAGGGAATTCCCTGTGATCAAGAGTCTCAAAAAAGAAATAGAAAAGTATTTCTAACTTTTGGAATATACTTTAAGGAAATAACCATTCATGGAAAGAATTATATGCATGAATTCCATTGAATCGTTAACCATAGTAATGAAAAAATTGAAAACAACTTAAATGTTCAATGATTACATTATGATGCATCTTATATACCTCCACTCAGTAACATATTTTTGAAGAGTTTTTAGAAGGTGGAAAAGCTAGTATGTTAAATGAAAGAAAGTCAGGAAAAAATTTAATGCTAAACTGGATAACTTCTACATTGCATACCGTTATACATTTACTGTGCAAGTACAACTAAAAAAATAGTTCTAAAATGTTGACAGTATTTAGTGCTGAACATCGGGCTTGATTTTCATTTTCCTAAACTGTCTTCAATTACCTTGTACTACTGAAATATCTGAATTCCAGAACCTTCCCTCCAACACGAGGACAAAGATAAAAAAATCCAGAAATGCATTAGCTGAAAAGAAACTGTGACACAAAACAGTGGCCTAGTTTTATTTTCTGCAGTAATACACATTGAAGCATCCCACTCCACGAGCCGCAGGGAAACAAAACAAGTGAACCAAGAGATACCAAGGGCCAGTACTGGCAAAAAATTAAACCCAAATAACAAAGTGGTGATTACTCAAGTTTGAATTCCCTAAGCCTTGCCTAGTAGGCGACACAAGGTTAGGCCTCAGCCCCCTTTCCTTCGCGTAGCCTTTAGGGAGGCGGGGGCCCAGGGCGCTGAATATTCTGAATCACCAGGGAAAGCTGATCGCGGAAGAAGCTGATGGAAATCCGGCAGAGAACAAGGTCTTCAGCAGTCCATGTACTACAAGTGAGGGAAAAGGAAAATCAGGTTAAAGGGGAGATCGCTCATGTAGGTCCAGGGCACCAGCCCCCAGCCCCCTCCTTATACCAAGCCCGTCAGCGCCCCCATCACAGCACTCAAGACAGAGATCAGATCCCAGCACCTGCCACCGACCCCACCCCCACGGCAGACTCTTCTAGAACTCACATAGCTAGGGCACTGCCATTCACTCTAAGTTCCTCCTGAATCACGCCTTGGTCACGCTGGGCATCTGGGATCAGAGCTCTGTGGGCCATGTGTGCCTCCAGGGGGGATCGGAAAAGCACTATGAGCTTGCTGGGGGAGACGTGGTTAAGGCACCATCCGTCACTGAATTTGCTGGTATCTCGGGCTTGCCCACACCGCAGAGGCCCGTTTTTACTCCAGGATGAGACCGCCCGGAGCCGCCTCCCTAACCCTTTGGTCCTTCCCCACCCTCCAGGCTCCTCAGGCATTGACAATCCCCTTTCCTGCCAGGCTGCCCGCCCCTGCTGCCCCTGACTGCGCCCTGTGCTCCCCTCCGTCCCCTCCGCAGGCGGCCGCCATGTACCCTGCCACCGCACCGCTGCCACAGCCCAGGGAGGCTCCACGGAAAGGATACAACACCAGCCGTCTGCTTCCAGGCCCTACAGCCGCGAGCGCTGCATCTCCACCAGCTCTTAGGGCACGTGGTTCCCGCCCACCCTGGGGACCTGCAGCAGCTGCTCCCGTCGCTGCTCCTCCTCTGCTGGGCCCACGCCGGGCTTCCGGGTGCCGGGGACCACCCTCGCCTTCAGGGCTACCTGTTCCACTCTGGCAACCAGGAGTTCCGGAGCTTTGCTGGCCAACTCGGCCCCTTGCACCTACCGCGCTGCCGTCCCCTGGGGCCTGCATGGCCGCGGCGTGTCCCTCTAAGAGCTGACGAGGGAGCGCCTGAGCGCCTCACGAGGCCCCGCCCCTTCCACCCAAGGACGCCCAGGGCGCCTGCACAGACACCCCTGAGGTCGCCTCCCGGCACCGGATTGGCTGCCGCCCTGCCCCCCACGGGCCGCCCCGAAGACCCCGTTGGGCTGCACAGACTCGGTTCCGCCGTGAAGCCCCGCTCCTTTCGCATGCCCCAGATGCGCCTGCACAGACCGGCCCCTCCTGTCTGGGGCCTGGCGGCGTGGAGCCGGTGCCGAGTGCCCACGGAGTCACCACCGAGACAGGAGCGACGCCTTTCCACTCCCAAGGCCTTGACCCGTCTCCCAAACCATCTGCTCCAGGCAATAAGGGCCACCCACCCACCCCCAAAGCCCTCCGACCCTCCCCCCAGTAAAGCCCAGAGTAAACCACAAACAGCAGGGGAAGTGTAGGACCTCCAAGCAGCGGGGTCTCCGCCGAGTGGGGAGGTCAGGGCTGGTAGGTGTGTTCACTGACCCCATCATGGAGGCGCCAGCCGCATGACCTCGTCCAGACCCTATTACCTCCCAAAGGCCCGCCTCCGAAGTCCATCCTGTGGGGGGGTTAGGGCTTCCATGGGTGAACCGAGGGAGGGGGAGGGACTCGATGCTCAGGCCATAGGTCAGCGCTGCTCAGCTAACCCGGGCTAGGTTCCCGTGAGTATTCTTAGCGGGGAGCCACTGACTTACCTAACTGAACACAGAAACAGCAACTTTCCTGACAGAGAGATGATCCACCTCAGCTGTCCTGAGAGATGCGCCAGCCAAGGCCTCACAGGCCCCCCAGCTGCGGAGCGGGATGGAAACGGGGAAATGAAGATTCTGTGCTAGAACAGGGTTAACGCCAGTCAACCCCAAGCGCCCTAAGGACGTGCCTGGAATCAAAGGAGCTGTGGCGGTGACACCAGCTGTGGTGACGGATGCTGATTCTACTTTCTCTCCACCTCCTCTCAGGTGCCCCTCGTCCTCCTCGTGCTCCCTGCTGTCCTTGCCAGTGATGTGGACCCTCCTGCTCCTGGGCCAGCCTGGCCCCTCACGTCCCAGGGCCAGGAGGTGACACGAGCCGGTCTGGCTTCCTCTCGGCTGTTTCCAGGCCACTCGTCCACCTGCTGGGCTGGTTACCATCCTTCCGCAGCCCTGGCCTCGGCCCCAGAGGCTAACCCGAGGTGGACGCTCACTCAGCAGGCGCCCTCACCTGGGCAGCCAGTGCTGCACTGGTGAAGCTTTAACAAAGGCTCTCCAGATGCAGCAGGGGCCCTGCATCTGCTGATCTCCACGCTGTACCCACTCCCACCACAGCTGACTGACTGCAGGCCGCCGACACGACGTCACTGAGTGCCTGGCCGCAAAGAGACGCTCCCGCTTGGCTGTCGCCAGCAGGTCCAAGGTGGCCCAGCACACCCCCAGGGCTGCACTGTGCGTCCCAGCACACATGGACACTCTGCTAGTACTCACACAGAAACCGCGTCCCTGTGACTCACAGGAAGGGCACCCAGAAGTGGACTTCCATCTTGCTTTGCCCCCTGCATCGCACGTGAGGGCAACTAGCTGGCCACGCCTGGACCTCGCCCAGGATGCTAGTTCCAAAGGGGGCTGGGGAAACGCAGCTCTTATTTCTCCAGCGTGTGCGGTAGAAGAGGCCTCACCGGACCGAGGTTGGAGTACATGGTGAGCGGCCAAGCCACAGAACCCACCAGAGTCCTCCCTTTGGCTACTCGACATCTAGACCAGGTCTAGATGTTTTTTTTTTCTGTTAGCTTGTTTATTTCTTTATTTATTTATTGGCTGCATTGGGTCTTCGTTGCTGCATGCGGGCTCAGTAGTTGTGGCTCGTGGGCTCTAGCACACAGGCTCAGCAGTTGTGGCGCATGGGCTTAGTTGCTCCGCGGTATGTGGGACTTAGTTGCAGTGTGCAGACTCCTTAGTTGTGGCACACGAACTCCTCAGTTGCGGCATGTGGGATCCAGTTCCCCGAACAGGGATGGAACTGCATTGGGAAATCGGAGTCTTACCCACTGGACCACCAGGGAAGTACCCCCAATCAGTTAGTTTTTGTTGTTGTTTTTTTTAATGTATTTATTTATTTATTTGGTTGTGCTGGGTCTTAGTTGTGGCTTGCGGGTTCCTTGGTTGCAGCAGGTGGGCTCCATAGTTGTGGCATGTGGGCTCCTTAGTTGTGGCAGGCAGGCTCCTTAGTTGCAGCTCACAGGCTTCTTAGTTGTGGCATGCGAACTGTTAGTTGTGGCACGCACATGGGATCTTGTTCCCTGACCAGGGATCAAACCCAGGCCCCCTGCATTGGGAGGATGGAGTCTTAACCACTGCATCACCAGGGAAGTCCCCCAATCAGTTTTATCAGTAATAAAGCTGGTATTTAGGTTGAAAAACATGTCAAGGGAGATGTGTCAAAGGCTGCAGATGGTAAACTAGAGCTATTTGAAAGGAGTGGAAAAGGACAGGTGGGAGGTGGGAGTGGATGGTGTCAGTGAACTCCTTGCAGAGGAAATGATTCGCGTGGTCCAATTTGTAAAGCCACATACTTTTTTCAGGAGAAAGCAGAGGGTACAGAAGTGATTACAATTCAGGCCAGACTAACATATAAACACGAGGAAAGGAGAGCAGGCCATCTTCTCTGAATAATGGGCAGTAGGGAGCTGGACTAGGGAGGCCGAGCTGTGGTCTTGTATGAAAGCCAGGTGGGAATTAAAGCCTCACAGTCACTTACGGAAGACTCAATGAGCTCTGTGTCCCAGGTTCCCCTGTGGGAGTTGCAAAGGGGGAGCCGTGAGCAGACATTCTTATAGTTTTTTAGTTTTAGGTTTAGCAAAGAGGTTTGAATCATCATCACTGGGAAAAAAAAAAAAAACACATCAGTGCAGAATCGGACTCACACGGGTAGGTAGTGAGTAGGCGTGGACACTGGTTGGACATGTGCGGGAAAAGCCCAGAGAATGTACTGAGCAAGGGTCTAGCATGTTGGCTTCTGCTGTCATCCATATCACAAGAGGAAACTCATGAATTAACCAGACCCACCTGAGGGTCTGAAATAAGGTCAGAAGGAGGGTCAGTGGGACGTCTAGGGGTCTCTGACTCCCGCCTCTGTGAAAAGTACCTGATGGACATCCTCATACATACCCATTAAGGGGACCAGTGGCAAGTTCCCAGGAGCAGAATTGCTGGGCTTTAGGGATGGGAAGACGTCATTGGATTCAGTCGTGCCACGCTGCTCTCTGCTATGGCTGTACCCGTCTCCACTCCTACTATATCCTTGCGGCTTTTGGGGGTTTCCTTTTCTGTAACTAGCCTATTCATATCTTTCCCTCATTTCCAAAAAAATTGGAATTGCTGTTATCTTCTTGATGACCAGCAGGATATTTAAAAAATATATTCTTTTTTTAAAATTAATTAATTTATTTATTTTTGGCTGCGTTGGGTCTTCGTTGCTGCGCACGGGCTTTCTCTAGTTGTGGCGAGCGGGGGCTACTCTTCATTGTGGTGCACGGACTTCTCATTGCAGTGGTTTCTCCTGTTGCAGAGAACGGGCTCTAGGCACAAGGGCTTCAGTAGTTGTGGCTCGTGGGCTTCAGTAGTTGTGACACGCAGGCTCAGTAGTTGTGGCGCACGGGCTTAGTTGCTCCGCAGCACGTGGGATCTTCCCAGACCAGGGCTCGAACCCGTGTCCCCTGCATTGGCTGGCGGATTCTTAACCACTGCGCCACCAGGGAAGCCCCCCAAATTTCTTCTTAATACTTGCATCTTCGTTCCTTTGTGGTATCCTTTTCCTAATATATACTCGTACTTCCTGGGCCTGGGTTTAATATTTCTGATCCTTCATCCTCATATATATCTGAGGATGTCAGATAACACCCAGTAACTGATACTGTGGGGCACCTTGGCAAGATTGAATATGGAATTATTTCTGTCCACTGTGGGAGGAGAAGGAGACAAAGCTGTAGATGCTGTGTTACAGGATGTCCAGTATCACATGCAATAGATGTATGTTTCTTTTCAAATGTATTGCAAATTGTTTGCCAAAAAGAATTACATCAATTCACACTGTCACCAATATAGTATACCCATTGACTACAACCTAGTCAGCACTGGCTGTTAATTTTAGTACATCTAATTTATTAGTTATAAATTGGTATTCACTTGCTATTTTAATTACCATTTTATAAGTAACTTGTGGGATTGAATATTTTGCCATATGTACTACTTTTCTTTCCTCTGCTAACAAATTTTCTATTTGTTTACTTTCCTAATTTTTGTCTATGTGTAATCTTGCTTTGTGATGGAAATCTTCAAACGTTAAATTTTTGTGACTAAAAATAAAAAATACTGGGTCTTCCAATCCATGAACGTGATACATTTCTCCATTACTATAGGTCTTAAGTTCTCTTATTAATAGGTTTTAGTTTTCACTGTAAATGTTTTACACGTATTTTATTAAATGCATCACTAAGTATTTCATGTTTTAGGATACTATTATAAATTATAGTGATTTTTAAATTTCATGTTTCTTTCTTTGTAGATTGCTTAGGATTTTCTACATACACAAACATTTCATCTCTGAATAAAGATAATTCTATTTTTTCCAATCTGTATAACTTCTATTTTTCTTTCTTGTCTAGTGCACTGCCTAGGATTTCCAGGACAATACTTAATAAAAGTGGTGAACATCCATGCCTTATTCTCAAATTCAGGGGTGGGGAATTATATTTTCCTCCATTATCATTTTAGCTGTAGGATTTTTGTAGACTGCCTTTATCAGATTAAGAAAGTTTCTTTCTAGTCCTAGTTTTCTGAGAGTTTTTATCATAGTGATTGTTGAATGTTGTCAAATGCTTTTTCTGCATCTATTGAAATGATTACATGGTTTTTCTCCTTTATTTTGTTAATATGATGAATAACTCTGATTTTTCAATGCAAAACCAATCTTTCATTCTTGGGATAAATCTCACTTGGTTGTAATGTATTGTCCTCTTTATGTATTGCTGGATTAAACTTGCTAATATTTAAGTTTTTTATGTGTAAGTTAATGAAGGATATTGGTCTATGGTTTTCTTTTCTTGCAATGTCTTCATCTGGTTTGGGTATTTTGTAATGCTGGCCTCATAAAATGATTTGAGAGGTGTTTCCCCTCCTCTACTTTCTGAAAGAGTTTGTATAGGATTGGTAATATTTCTTCTCTAAGTATTTCATAGTATCCACTAGTAGAGTCATATGGGCCTGGAGTTTTCTGTTCCATTTCTTTCATAGATTTAGGGATATTCAGGTTTTCCACTTCTTGAGTTAGTTTTGGTGATTTGCGTCATTCAAGGAATTTGTCCATCTCATCTAAATTGGAAAATTTATTCACAAACATTTTTCCTAACATTCCCTGGTTACAGTTTTTATCAGTTTTATTGGTATTTTTAAAAGCTTTCAGTTTCATGGATTTTTCTCTATCATTTATTTGCTCATTTTACATTCTATTCATATCTGCTCTTATCGTCATTATTTCTTTCCTACTGCTTATTTAGGTTAAATTTAAAATTAAAATTTGCTCTTCTATGTCTGATTTTCTGCAATATCGTTCTGTTACTTAAGATAAGTTTCCTCTTGATTGCTACTTTACTTCTTTCGTTTCTGTGAGTTTTGTTTCATACATTTTGAAGCTTTGTTATTATGACTTCTTCATGAAATAACCCCTTTATCATTAGCAAATGTCCTCCATCCCATCATATTCCTTATCGTAAAGTCTACTCTGCCTGCTATTAATATAGCTACTCAAACTTTCTTATTATTCGAGTTTGCATGGTATGTCTTCATCCATCTTTTTACTGTTACCAGACCTATATCTTTATGTTTTAAAGTGGGTTTCTTATGCTTAGCATATGTTTTGTTTTGCCCTTTTATCCACTTTGACAATCTCTGCTTTTTAACTGAAGCATTTTTTTTAACTGAAGACCATTTACCATTAATGTAATTAGTGATATGGCTCAGTTTAAGTCTACCATCCTGTACTTTATTTTCTGTTTGTCCCATGTGTTCTATGTTCCTCGTTCTATCTTTTCATGACTTCTTTTAGATTGAATAAGTTTTAGAATTCCATTTTATCCTCACTGTATCTTTTTTTAGATCTAGGGTTTCTAATAGACATTTTACCTTATTATTGACTACCTTCAAATGGTTGAAAATCATTCCACATATCATGTAAGAACATTACAATATACTTCCAATTACCCACTCATGTCCTTTGTACTATTGTTGTCATACATTTTATTTCTACATTGGTTATAAACCGCACACTATGCTGTTAATATTTTTGCTTAAACAGTTTGCTATGATTGAAAGAGATATTAAAATGAGAAAAATTTATGTTTACCTACATAGTTTCCATTTCTGGAACTCGTCATTCATTCACATAAGTCCAAAATTCCATCTGGTGTCATCCTTCCTTGAAGAGAACTGTCTTTCACATTTCTTGTAGTGCAGGTTTTCTGCTGACAATAATTCAGCTTTTATATGTCTGAAGAAAGTCTTTAATTTGCTTTCTTCTCTATTGTGGCAAAATTGACATACCATAAAATAAAGCATTTTAAAGTAAACAACTGAGTGGCCTTTAGTACATTCACATGTAAAAGGATTGCCAAGTACTGAGATGAAGAGCAGCTGGAGAAGTTAGCCTTGGATAGAAGGGCAGAGCCCTCTTCCTCCAAGGCAGGAAATAGGCAAGGATGTTTGCTGCTGTAGGTAGGTCTGAAGATGTGACATGGGACAAGATGCTGACGAAACTCTTGTCTGATGACCAGAGAGGAAAGGAGAGGGCATATCACAGAGGGTCTGCTAGCCCACGAGGAGGACATTGGCTTTGACTCTGAGTGAGATGGGAGGCACTGAAAGGTTCAGCGCAAGAGAAGGAGGGACCTGATCTCATCACTGATCCTGAGTAGGGGTTCTGTTGGGTTGGTGATGGGACAATTTCAGGTAATTACAAGGTGCAGGGCCACTTACTCAGGTAGAAGTTTCTGAGGGACTGCCTTTGATATTCTCATAGAATGTGCATGTACTGTGACTTCAAGGTCTGTGCACCTCCTCTTGGTGTGAGGACTGATGGGGTTTCCATTCTGCTGGCCTCTCCTTTACTGCTGGTCTCCTGAGCCTAATTGCATTCTTCCAATTCTGAGTTTTATTCCCTTAAGCCTGAAACCAGTCTTCTTTGTCTCTTCCCTCACCACCACTCCCTTTTGTAAATTGAAACTCCAAACTTAAACCCTCATGTGACTCTGAGTTGGACTCCACAGGTGCGAGTTTCCATGCGTGGTTTCACGCAGCTGGGGAACGGGACACAGGAGTTGAGGCTTTGCTCTTTGCCAGCTTTCTGCTGCTCTACATAGTGGCTGCGGCTGGGAACTTCTGACTCCACACTCCCATGTATTTCTTCCTGGCCAACCTCTCGCTGCTGGATACTGCCTATATCTCCACCACGGTGCCCCAGATTCTAGTACATCTGCTGGCACCAGTGTGGGTCATGCCCCATCATGCTTGTCTCACCCAGATATTCTTTCTCCACTTCCTGGCTCCCTGGGAGTGCTGCCTGCGCACAGCCACGGCCTATGACCACTACGCAGCCATCTGCCAGCCACTGTGCTACCTAGTCCTCATGGGCCAAAGGACCCGGACAGGACTGGCTTCAATCTCCTGCCTGCTTGCTTTGACCAGTGCCCTCACCCACACCATCCTTGCGGCTCTCCTCAAGTTCTGTGGACCCCGCCTTATCACCCACTTCTCTTGTGACCTCCCTCCACTGCTCAAACTCTCTTGCTCCACCACGTGGGCCAATGAACTTGCCCTGCTCTTCTTCAGTTTTCTGGTGGCTCTTGCACCCTGTGCCCTGGTTGTGAGCTTCTATATACATGTTGTCGCTGCAGTTTTCAGGACTCACTCTGCCGAGGGCCAAAGAAAAGCCTTTTCTACCCGTGGTGCTCACATCACCATGGTCTGTATTTTCTACATCACTTCAGTCCTCCACTGCATCCTTCCCAGCTCTGCACACTCTGGCTTGAGAGACCGGGTTCTTTCTGTGCTGTATGTGGGCCTCGCTCCCATGCTCAACCCCATCGTCTATGGCACATGCGAAACAAGGCCACACTCTTCCACAGTGCGGCTGGCACATACCTGATGCTTTGGGACTTAATCCAACTACATAGGAGTCTGAAATTTAGTGTAGATGGTCCATCTGGTGAATCTTATTTTGTGTGCCAGGTTTTCCTCCATTCTAGCAAAGATCAAATATCTCTGTTGCATTTTTTATTCTAAAACATTGTTTTTTGTATTGATAGAAATAAAACATTGTCACTGAATAAGTTGTGCAGTTACAGAAGTTCATAAAATGACAAAAAAATACCCTTCACAATCTCACCACCTACAGAGAACCACTGTGAACATTTTCATGGTTTCCTTCAGGTGTATTTTTGAACTGCAAATGTATGTGCATGTGTATATAAAGCAGGGAAACAAAACTGGAATCACTGTGTATTTACAGTTCTGGACGCTTAGAGATTTTTTATTTTTTTCAACTACAATATATACTTATTATAAAATCATTTAGGCAGACATTTCTCCAAAGAAGACAGGCAGATGGCCAACAGGCACATGAAAAGATTATCAATATCGCTAATTACTAGAGAAATGCAAATCAAAACTACAGTGAGGTATCACCTCACAGCGGTCAGAATGCCAATCATTAAAAAGTCTACAAATAATAGGGACTTCCCCAGTGGCGCAGTGGTTGAGAATTCGTCTGCCGATGCAGGGGACACAGATTCAATCACTGGTCCGGAAAGATCCCACATGACACAGAGCAACCAAGCCCGCGAACCACAACTACTGAGCCCGCATGCCACAACTACTGAAGCCTGTGTGCCTAGAGCCTGTGCTCCACAACAAGAGAAGCCCCTGCAATAAGAAGCCCACGCACTGCAAAGAAGAGTAGCCCCCGACAGCCGCAACTAGAGAAAGCCCGCGCACAGCAATGGAGACCCAACGCAGCAAAAAAAAAAAAAAGTCTACAAATAATAAATGCTGGAGAGGGTGTGGAGAAAAAGGAAGCCTCCTACAGTGCTGGTGGGCATGTATATTGGTGCAGCCACGATGGAGAACAGTATGGAAGTTCCTTAAAAACCTAAAAATTGAACTACCATATGATCCAGCAATCCCACTCCTAGGCATATGTCCAGGCAAAACTATGATTCAATAAGACACATGCACCCTTATGTTCAGAGCAGCACTGTTCACAGTAGCCAAGACATGGAAACAACCTAAATATCCATTGACAGATAAACAGATAAAGAAGATGTGGGAATATATACAACGGAATATTACTCAGCCATAAAAAATGAAACAGTGCCATTTGCAGCAACATGGAAGGACCTACAGATTAGCATACTAAGTGAAGTAAAACAGAGAAAGACAAATATCATATGATATCACTTATATGTGGAATCTTTAAAAAATGATATAAATGAACTTATTTAGAAAACGGAAATGGACTCACAGCCATAAAAAACAAACTTACGGTTACCACAGAGGATAGCAGAGGGAGAGGGGGAGAGATAAGTTAGGAGTTTGGGATTAACATATACACACTACTATATATAAAATAGATAAACAACAAGGACCTACTCTATAGCACAGGGAACTATATTCAATATCTTGTAATAACCTATAGTGGAAAAGAATCTGAAAAAGAATATATATATATTTAAAACAATATGTGTGTGTGTGTGTAATGGAATCACTTTGCTATACACCTGAAACTAACACAACACTGTAAACGAACTGTACTTCAATTCTTTAAATGGTTAAAAAAAATTTAATGAAATAAATAAAATCATTTATGCTTTACATAAAGGTGCACTCATAGAAAGTTAAAATTTCTCATAGGGGGCTTCCCTGGTGACACAGTGGTTGAGAGTCCCCCTGCCAATGCAGGGGACACCGGTTCGAGTCCTGGTATGGGAAGATCCCACAAGCCGCGGAACAACTAAGCCCGTGTGCCACAACTGCTGAGCCTGCGCTCTAGAGCTCACGAGCCACAAGTACTGAGCCCACGCACCTAGAGCCCATGCTCTGCAACAAGAGAAGCCACCGCAATAAGCCCGTGCACCGCAACGAAGAGTGGTCCCTGCTTGCGCAAAGTGCAGCAACAAAGACCAAAGGCAGCCAAAAATAAATAAATAAATAAATAAATGAATAAAAACATTTTTTTCTCATAATGTGTCTGCACTAACGACTACGAGCAGTTTTATGTGTATTCGTCCAGATTTTTTCCTGGGATATGCTAACCTGCATTTACAATATTTGTTTTACATTAATAAGATCATATCAAGCACCAATTTGGCTGTTTATAATTCTTATTCCATGAATGCCATGTTCTTGTCATTTGTACAGTTCCATATTGGATTGTTTGTCTTTTATGTACTGATTTCTAAGAGATTTTTCGGGATTTTTTCCCACATTTTAAAGATATTTTCTTTAGTTTACTATTTGTATCACTGATTTTTTCCTAACTCGTTTCTCTTTTCATCTTATTTATGGTGTTTTGTTCATAACAGAGTTTAACATTTTTGTATAATCAGACATTCATTTTATTTTATTTTTTTGCCTTCTGCACTTTGTATCCTGCATTTAAAAAAAATTTTTTTTAAGATGTTGGGTGTAGGAGTTTATTAATTAATTAATTTTATTTTTTTGCTGTGTTGGGTCTTCGTTTCTGTGCGAGGGCTTTCTCTAGTTGTGGCAAGTGGGGGCCACTCTTCATCGCACTGCGCGGGCCTCTCGCTATCACGGCCTCTCTTGTTGCGGAGCACAAGCTCCAGACGCACAGGCGCAGTAGCTCTGGCTCACGGGCCTAGTTGCTAGCGGCATGTGGGATCTTCCCGGACCAGGGCTCGAACCTGTGTCCCCTGCATCGGCAGGTGGACTCTCAATCGCTGCGCCACCAGGGAAGCCCTCCTGCATTTTTTATTATCTGGTTGGTAAAGAATTATCCCAATTGATTCCCAATTTGATGCTTTCACGGTGTTTTCTGCCATAAATACGTTTCACATTTCTTTGTGTTCAGACATTGATTCATATTTACTCATGCATGGCTTCTGGGTTTTGTATTATGCATTAATGACTTCATCAATGTTTTCTCCTTTCATTTTTATGGTTTCATATTTTCTATTTAATTGTATGCTTTCATTTATTCCCATTTCAAGTTTAATTCTTTCGGAAATTAATTTTTCTGTAAAAAGTAAAATCTAGACCAGCTTTCTTCGGACTTGTGTAATCCAAGTAATTTCACCATTGCTTTTTATGTACTCTTCAATTTCGGTTTCACTCTGACTTCTGACTTAATTTTACATTTTCTCTCCAGTCACATCTCTGGCTTGGTCCCTTAGACACAACTGCTGGCATCCTGGCTGATAAACCCTACCTTCCCGTGAGAATATGGAACTTGTTTTTTATTTTGGACGTCAATTTTGCAGACACACATCTTGGCCTTTCTCCACCTATCCTTCACCCTACTACATGGTAGAGTAATGTTCCCTCATTCCCTAACCAGGTAATATGCTATAATTACAGAGACCTGGATAAATATGTCATGTGGGAATGCATAGTTCTTGCAAAATTATGAACTCCACCTGAAAACTCTCTCATCACTAAACCTCAGACTGTGTATATTTGCACATGTGTGTATGCAACCCTTTTAAACAAAATATTCACAACAACATTATTTATAATAGTAAAAAATAGAAAAACTCAAATGTTCAAGTATCCCCAACTCAACAGTCCTCTAATCCATTGATGCCTTAATCTCCTCTCTCTCATCCCCTTCTTGTCCTCACGTTATTCCCTGCATTCTTGGGAAGGCAACTTAAGCTGAACCAATCAAATGTCTGTCTGTCTTTCTCTGTCTCTTTCTTCTCCCTCCCCAATCCCAACTTTCTGTACTGAATCCTTCAGGTCACTTCCTCAGAGAGGCCATCCCAGACCACTCAAGCCAAATTAGCTAGAAGAACAAATTGCAAGAATAAACAAAGGTGGGGGTTAAACTTTGGTGACGATGACATTTCAACTCAGTCGAGAAATACGGATTATAAACGTTATAAATAGATAACGTTCCAGGGCTCCTCTGGTGGCGCAGTGGTTGAGAGTCCGCCCGCCGATGCAGGGGACACGGGTTCGTGCCCCGGTCCGGGAAGATCCCACATGCCGCAGAGCGGCTGGGCCCGTGAGCCATGGCCGCTGAGCCTGGGCGACCGGAGCCTGTGCTCCGCAACGGAGGAGGCTACAGCAGTGAGAGACCTGCGTACTGCAAACACTAAAGATAAATAAATAAATAACGTTCCAACACCTGACTAACCTTTGGGGGCAAAACAAAATTAGATCAATGTCATTTTTTGCACCCAAATAAATTCCTAGTGGATTAAAATTTTAAAGTACTAGAAGACGTTATGAGTGACAGATTTTACAGTTTTACAGTGGGTAAGGCTTTCTATTGGACATAAACTACAGAAATCATAATGAAAAGATCGATGACTTAAATACATTATAAAAGTTTTTAAAAACCTTCTATATAGAAAAGAACTATGACCAAAGTTAAAATGAAGCAATGAGGAAGGAAAGCGTTTTCAAATTACAGCAAAGATTTGATATCTTTAACATATAAAGAGCACTCTCAAATCAATAACGGAAATATGACTATTACAATTAAAAAATAGAAGAAAAGGATATGAAAAGGCAGTTCTCAGAAGAGGAGTTACCAGTGGCCAGGTGTCATATGAATATTGTTAAACCAGTTTAGAAATCAAAAGAAAGTGAAACACTATTGAGATATGATTTTGGTTACTCTATGGGCAAAGATTTAAAGGATTGAAAATGTCCTGCTTGGTGTGCATTATGGGCTGAATTGTATCCCCCCTTAATTCGTATGTTGAAATCCTATTGTCTAATGTGACAGTATTTGGCGATAGGGACTTTAAAGAGGTAATTAAGGTTATATTTATCAGGTCATAAGTGTGGGTACCTAATCCAAAAGGTCTGGTGTCCTTATAAGAAGAGGAACAAGACACCAAAGAGCTCTTTCTCTCACTACACACAAACACACACACACACACAAAGGACATGTGAGGACACAGCGAGAAGGTGTCTGTCTATAACTCAAGGAGGAGGCCTCACCAGAAACCAACGTGCTGGCGGGTGGCACCACCACAGAACCACCCCCAGTCTCCTGGCCGTTTGGTGGCACAGCCCTCATGGGCTTTCCCTCCCCCAGGAACAAAGTCCGGGGGCCTGGAGGTTCCGGGGGCCCTCAGCTGGGAGGTGACCCTGTGTCTCCTGGCCTGCTGGGTGATGGTCTACTTCTGTGTCTGGAAGGGGGTCAAGACAACAGGAAAGGTACAGCCGGCGTGATGGCAGGGCTAGGGGCAGCACTGCCTGGGGGGGTGTAGCTGTCTGCCAGCGACCACTGCTGCCAGGGGAGGAGACGGCACCAGGGCCACAGCCCGAGGCGGGGCAGGGACTTTATTCTGGGTCACTTGATCCCTACCCCCTGGCTGGAGTGTCCTCCCCACACCCTGCGCCTCCAGGCCCAGCAGCTTTCCATCCCGAGTGGAGGTGGAGTGGCCCCGGCAGCGGCTGCCCTTCCCTGGGGTGGGGGGCATCCCTGGCTCGCCTTCCCTCCCTTCCAGTTCCTCTCTGTTCTGGCTCTGAGTCAGCTTTTGACCTTCTCGGTCTGTCTCTCTCACCTGCCTGTCGGCCCTCGGGGACCCAGCGGGGAGCCTGGACACATCCCTCGCTCAGGGGCTCCCTGTCAGGTTGTGGGGACAACTGTGTGAACAGACACACAATAAGACAGCGTGCCGGCGGGAGGGAGGGAGACACAAGAGGGAAGAGATATGGGAACATATGTATATGTATAACTGATTCACCTTGTTATACAGCAGAAAATAACACACCATTGTAAAGCAATTATGCTCCAATAAGATGTAAAAAAAAAAATACGCAAGGGGAAAGGGGAACGGGAAGGGACGAAGCCAGCGAGGATACAGGCTGGATCACGTAGGACTTTTCAGGCCACCGTAAGGCTGTGTTTTCAACTCTGACAGGGAGCCCCTTGGAGGGTTTGGAACCGAGTTGAACAGAAACAATCAAAAATATCCACATTGGCTTAAGCCAAAGGGAGAATTTCTGGGTCTGTGTAACTGAAATGTACAGAGGTAGTTCCTGTCTTCGAGCATGGCTGGATCCAGGACTCGGTTCTCTGAGATCTGTCTTCTTGCTCTAGCTTCCCCTCTGTCCATTGCCAGCCTGCCTCCCCAGCAGCCCCAAAAGTGTCACTGGTTGGATGGGATCACCGCGGCCGGAGGAAAGCAGTGCTCCGATTGGCCAGGCCTGAGCCACATGCCCACCCTTGGAATCAGAGGTGACGTCAACTCTATCAGAAGCATAATGGCCGAGAGAAAAAGAAAGGGGAGATTTTCGAGGGTGACATGAGGATACCGGTACCAAGACAAGGGACACGGATGCTGGGTGACAAAACCCATAGATGTCCTCTACAGTGGTGCAGACTTTATATAAAATTGAAAATCCATTTCTAATGTTTTTTTTTTTTAAAAAAAACCAAGACTACGAAACATTCTTCTCGTAATAGACCATGTGCCCTGTTACTGGCCCTCCCATCAGCTCCCATCCCCTGACTCTGGGCTTCCACATCCACTTCAGGGGGGTGTCCTCTGCCTAATCCTCCCACACAGAACTTTGCTGAATTTAAGTTTCTTAAGTAAGTGCTTTTAAAGGGAAAAGAATGGAGCAGACTACTGTTTTCCAAAGGAAAAACATTTCAAGACTAATAATTCCTTAGGAAAATATTTAAACAACATGGAAATCTAAAATCTAAATAGTGAAAGCTTTCTTCCCTAATGCCCAGTGATGACATGGAAAGCAGGGTGGCTACGTGTGGGAGACCAGAGGGATGGCCGGGCCTGGCCCACAGGTGCCCGACTCCCTTCCAGACCTCGATGACAGGGACCTGCGCTCAGCAGGCTGGTCACATGTGAAGTTGGCCAGTCTGGCACTGACACAGACTTCGAAGTGCACGGGGCTCGCCTGGGGTTTGCAGGCTTGGCAGGGAAACTAACGTTCTCAGAGGCCTTAGGAGGTGGGGCGGGGCTCTGTTTGCACATGCGCACTGGGGAGCTCCAGCCACACTACTGCGAGGAGCGTCACCTGGAGGCCTCATGGCTAAGCCGCTCACGGGGAGCCTGGGCCCGAGGTAGGCCGGTTAGAGGGACCGGAAGATGTGGGCTTCTGTCTGCCAAGGCTCTTTGGGGTTACGAAGCTCTCTGCGGTGAGAAGCTTCGTAAGGGGGCGACCATTGGCTGGAGAGCCTGCAGGCTCTGTCGTGGGAACCAATCACGAGTCAGGAGGCATTACCAAGGGTCTGTTTGCGCAGGCGCTCTAGGAAACCCCACCTGAGTGGCCGTTAGAAGGTCGGTTTTGTGAGGGACCGTTTTTTTCTTCCCCCGCTCGTAGGGAGGGTGGAAGCGGTTCTAGATGGAGTCTGAGGCAGATGGTGAAGGAGCCGTGAGGGCAGCAGACGAAGGCGGAGGTGCCGCGTCCGCTGCAGTGGGAGCAGCACGTGGTCGCCAGAGTGACCCCGGTGACCCGGTTGTTCCTGGCGACCCTGGAAACCCTGGCAACCCTGGCGTCGCTGGAGAGGCAGGTGGCGCAGCCGGTGGCCTTGTGCAGATCCAGTGGGCAGCCCACGCAGCAGGGCCACGTGGAGATGCAGGTCCCGGGGCCGGAGGTCCTGGTCCGCAGGCACTACAGTGGTATCCTTTTGAAGGAGCCCCCGTAGGCCGGGCGGCCAGGGGCTGGGCTGCAGGTGGTTTGTGGGGAGGGGCTGCAGGCGGTGGGGCCTGAAGTGTAGAAGGAGGGAACTCTGGGCGGCTGGAGGGTATGGGCCAAAGGTGGTCTGGGCTGACGGGATGGTGGTGGGGCAAACCAACCTGAGGGAAACCAGAGGGTAGGGGTGGTGATGTCCAGGGTGGCCTCAGTGTATAGGGTGGGAGGTTGTGGACGGCCTAAGGGGTGGTCTGGCAGGGAAGCCGGTGGGTGGGGAGGTGAAGGAGGGTCTCAGTGAGGAGGAAGCCTGAGGCACAGGCGAAATCAGTAGTGTGGGTGGTGCCTTAACCATATCTCCTCCAGCACCCTTACTGTGCATTTCCCATCGCCCATGGACGCGGAGATCGCCCACCAGTTGCTGACTGTATATTTTCTAGTCCCAGAGCCCATTCAGAAGGAGCTCATTGTGGAGGGCCGCGTCCTGGTCATGTGGGTTCTAGAGGGGTCAAGGGAGGGCCTGGTGGCAGGTGGCCAGAGCCAGGCTCAGGCCAGGTGGAGCTGTAAGGGAGGGTTAAGCCTAAAGAAGAAGTGTGCTGCCCTGGGACTGTCGTTGTGGGGGGACAGGGAGGGACGTGTGCCTCCCCAAACTTGAATTTTATTTTTCTCTCCCTTTTAGCCGATTCACTGCTGAAGACTTTGGCCAACTCCGAAGTTCCATCATGTTCTGTGTGAACCAGCTTTCCTGGGTGGTTCACATCTTGCAGTACATTTTTACCCAGTTTTTCGTTTAGCGTCAGCAGGCCCCAGGGCGCTAACCCTACCTTATGTGTCGTGTCCTTGGCGTGCTTCCCTAGGGCATTGCTTTCTTTAGTGGTAACCACTTGTTGCGTCCTCGTCTTATGCCTGTATTGGCCCTTGGGCGCTCAGGGTCCACGTATTTTGTTTGGTGATTAAATGTTAACTGCAGAAAATACAACTGAGCTGCTGTTCTGTGTCTGAGTTTAGTTTTAGCTTCTGCACCTCCTAATATTCTTGCATTTGTGCTCAGGTTGGAGGGGAGGTCTGGGATTCAGCTATTCAAGTAGCACACCTAATTGAAGACAATGTCAGAAGTGGGACAAAAAGAAAATTGTGTCCTGCCATTCAGTGTTAATTTTGGAATATTTTCTTAGTTCTATAGTTACATTTTTATATTAACGTATAACGCCAGAATACTAAGTAAGAGATTGTCGCTTACCGACCTTGTTTCAGGTCTGCAAAGAAAAGTGCTGGGACAGTTGGTTAAGTGTTTGGGGTGAGGTGATAAGCTCCCTCTAAAACAGCTTGTATTCTGCAACCTTGCTAAACTCACTAGTTGATAGTAATAGCTCTTTTTATAAATCCCATGGGCCTTTCTACATATACAGTCATTTTGTCTGTAAATAAAGGCACATTTACTTCTTCCTTCCCAATCGATGCATTTTAACTGATTTCTGTCATAACGGTTTGGATGTTCCTGCTTCTTTGCATGCCCGGTAAGTTTAGATTGGGTGCTAGGCATTATAAGATTTCCCTTGGGTGCTGGATGTGTTTCTATTCCTAAACTTATTCTTAAGCTTTGTTCTGGGATCCTATTAAGTGACTTGGAAACACTTTGAACCTCTTGAGTCTTAGTTTTTCTTTTTTGTTTTTTTCTTTCGCAGTACGCGGGCCTCTCACTGTTGTGGCCCCTCCCGTTGCAGAGCACAAACTCTGGACGCGCAGTCTCAGTGGCCATGGCTCACGGGGCCAGCCGCTCCGCGGCATGTGGTATCCTCCCAGACCGGGACACGAACCCGTGTCCCGTGCATCGGCAGGCGGACTCTCAACCAGTGCGCCACCAGGGAAGCCCCTGAGTCTTAGTTTTATAAGATTTGCTTTTTGGGACCAGAGCAGGTCTCACTGTAGGATTAATACATTTTAACATCTTTTTTGAAGTATAATTGCTTTACAATGGTGTGTTAGTTTCTGCTTTATAACCAAGTGAATCAGTCACACATATACATATGTTCCCATATCTCTTCCCTCTTGCTTCCCCCTCCCTCCCACCCTCCCTATCCCACCCCTCTAGGTGGTCACAAAGCACTGAGCTGATCTCCCTGTGCTATGCGGCTGCTTCCCACTAGGTATCTGTTTTACGTTTGGTAGTGTATATATGTGCATGCCACTCTCTCACTTTGTCACAGCTTATCCTTCCCCCTTCCCATATCCTCAAGTCCATTCTCTAGTAGGTCTGTGTCTTTATTCCCGTCTTACCCCTAGGTTCTTCATGACCTTTTTTGTTTCTTAGATTCCATATTTATGTGTTAGCATACTGTATTTGTTTTTCTCTTTCTGACTTACTTCACTTTATATGACAGACTGTAGATCCATCCACTTCACTACAAATAACTCAGTTTCGTTTCTCTTTATGAGTGAGTAATATTCCATTGTATATATGTGCCACATCTTTTTGGATTAATTTAATTAACTGAAATCTTCTGTGTTTGAGAAGACTATAGTTAGAAACAAACACTGATACACTATCAGAGTGGTGGTAAAATCTATCTGGACACTTGATTGGCATTTCCTCTTAAATATTAAGATATGCATATCCTTTGACCCACCTTTGGGAATCTATCACAGAAAAACTCTTCTGTATGTGAACAAGGCAGCATTGACCACAGTGTTATTTACAGCATTGTTTGTCATTGTGAAAAATCGGTAGAATGTACATCAACAGCGGAAATGTTCAGTAAATCACAGCAATTCCGTCCTGGTGTAGTACCATACGGCAATCAGAGCAAAGTAGGTAGCTGGGAACTAATATGGAAAGAGATGAAAGCAAATTGCAGAATTCTGGGTATGGCATATTCGTGTATTTGAATACATTCTGACCATATGACCATGTGGGGAAAGGAAGAGTCACCACCTGGAATGAGCCACCCTGCTTTCCATGTCATCACTGGGCATTAGGGAAGAAAGCTTTCTGTATTTAGATTTTAGATTTCCATGTTCTTTAAATATTTTCCTAAGGAATTATTAGTTTTGAAATGTTTTTCCTTTGGAAAACAATAGTCTGCTCCATTCTTTTCCCTTTAAAAGCACTTACTTAACAAACTTAAATTCAGCAAAGTTCTGTGTGGGAGGATTAGGCAGAGGACACCCCCCTGAAGTGGATGTGGAAGCCCAGAGTCAGGGGATGGGAGCTGATGGGAGGGCCAGTAACAGGGCACATGGTCTATTACGAGAAGAATGTTTCGTAGTCTTGGTTTTTTAAAAAAAACCATTAGTAATGGATTTTGAATTTGATGAAAAGTCTGCACCACTGTAGAGGACATCTATGGGTTTTCTCACCCGGCATCCGTGTCCGTTCTCTTGGTACTGGTGTCGTCATGTCACGCTATAAATTCTCCCCTTTTCTTTTCTCTCGGCCATTATCTTTCTGATAGAGTTGACGTCACCTCTGATTCCAGGGCTGGGCATGTGGATCAGGCCTGGCCAATCGGAGCACTGCTTTCCTCTGGCTCTGGTGATCCCATCCAACCAATGACACTTTTGGGGCTGCAGGGGAGGCAGGCTGGCAATGGACAGAGCGGAAGCTAGAGCAAGAAGAAGACACATCTCAGAAAACCAAATGCTGGATCCAGCCATGCCTGAAGACAGGAACTACCTCTGTACCTTTCGGTTATACAGACCCAGAAATTCTCCGTTTCGCTTAAGCCATGGGAATATTTTAGATTGTTTCTGTTCTACTTTTTTTCACTTGCAATAGCAAAGTCTTGACTATTAATGAATTGAGGGAATCATAATTTTATTTAATCATAAATTTATTTTCATAATTATAATCATACTTATTTATAATTGAGGGAATATTTTTGATTGTTTCTGTTCTACTTTTTTTCACTTGCAATAGCAAAGTCTTGACTATTAATGAATTGAGGGAATCATAATTTTATTTATTTAACTACTGTGGTCTGATTACTTGGCCCTCGTTTATTACTTCAAGGGAGAAATAGGCCTCTTTTCTTCTTAAGGGATTAGCTCCTTGCTGATCAACTCATATTGTGGTAGAAAAGGAGACAAATGAGTCAAAGGTGGGGAGGGACTGCAAGGGGCAGCTGGAGGAAAGGGACAAGGAGAAGGACCTTCCCTTTCCAGACAGGGCACCCAAAATTGGCCCAGAAGTGGGCCACATAGTGGATATGGAGAAGCCTGTGCCTTCCACATTATTTTCAATAGCTGTATAATATTCCACAGAATGTGTATACCATAGTTATTTTAACCAATCTCTTGTACATAGGCCTTTAGGCTACTTATAATTTTTCAGTATTATGAACCATGCTGAAATTAATACCCTGGTACATTTGTTTTTGTGTAACACATTATGTACAATAGGATTTTAGAAGGAGGCTTGTTGGGTCAAAGAGTAATCTCTTTTTAAAGTGCTTGATATGTATTACCAAGTTGCCCTCCAAAACGTTTGCATCAATTTAACTCCAACCAACTCTGTATGAAAGTGTCCATTTTCTTACTTCCTACCCTCTATTTGTCAGCTTAGCCCGCCATAATACAATAATAATAAAATACCACAGACTAGGTGTCTTAAACAGCAGAAATTTATTTTCTCATAGTTCTGGAGACTTGAAGTCCAAGATGAAGGTGCCAGCAGGTTGGTTTCTGGTGAGGCCTCCTCCTTGAGTTATAGACAGACACCTTCTCGCTGTGTCCTCACATGTCCTTTGTGTGTGTGTGTGTGTGTGTGTAGTGAGAGAAGGAGCTCTTTGGTGTCTTGTTCCTCTTCTTGTAAGGACACCAGACCTGTTGGATTAGGTACCCACACTTATGACCTGATAAATATAACCTTAATTACCTCTTTAAAGTCCCTATCGCCAAATACTGTCACATTAGACAATAGGATTTCAACATACGAATTAAGGGGGGATACAATTCAGCCCATAATGCACACCAAGCAGGACATTTTCAATCCTTTAAATCTTTGCCCATAGAGTAACCAAAATCATATCTCAATAGTGTTTCACTTTCTTTGATTTCTAAACTGGTTTAACAATATTCATATGACACCTGGCCACTGGTAACTCCTCTTCTGAGAACTGCCTTTTCATATCCTTTTTTTCTATTTTTTAATTGTAATAGTCATATTTCTCTTATTGATTTGAGAGTGCTCTTTATATGTTAAAGATATCAAATCTTTGCTGTAATTTGAAAACGCTTTCCTTCCTCATTGCTTCATTTTAACTTTGGTCATAGTTCTTTTCTATATAGAAGGTTTTTTAAAACTTTTATAATGTATTTAAGTCATCAATCTTTTCATTATGATTTCTTTAGTTTATGTCCAATAGAAAGCCTTACCCACTGTAAAACTGTAAAATTTATCACTCATAACGTCTTCTAGTACTTTAAAATTTTAATCCACTAGGAAGTTATTTGGGTGCAAAAAATGACATTGATCTAATTTTGTTTTGCCCCCAAAGGTTAGTCAGGTGTTGGAACGTTATTTATTTATTTATCTTTAGTTTTTGCAGTATGCGGGCCTCTCACTGCTGTGGCCTCCTCCGTCGTGGAGCACAGGCTCCAGTCGCCCAGGCTCAGCGGCCATGGCTCACGGGCCCAGCCACTCCACGGCATGTGGGATCTTCCCAGACCAGGGCACGAACCCGTGTCCCCTGCATCGGCGGGCAGACTCTCAACCACTGCACCACCAGGGAAGCCCTGGAACGTTAGCTATTTATAACGTTTATAATCCGTATTTCTCGACTGAGTTGAAATGTCATCGTCACCAAAGTTTAACCCCCACCTTTGTTTATTCTTGCAATTTGTTCTTCTAGCTAATTTGGCTTGAGTGGTCTGGGATGGCCTCTCTGAGGAAGTGACCTGAAGGATTCAGTACAGAAAGTTGGGATTGGGGAGGGAGAAGAAAGAGATAGAGAAAGACAGACATTTGATTGGTTCAGCTTAAGTTGCCTTCCCAAGAATGCAGGGAATAACGTGAGGACAAGAAGGGGATGAGAGAGAGGAGATTAAGGCATCAATGGATTAGAGGACTGTTGAGTTGGGGATACTTGAACATTTGAGTTTTTCTATTTTTTACTATTATAAATAATGTTGTTGTGAATATTTTGTTTAAAAGGGTTGCATACACACATGTGCAAATATACACAGTCCGAGGTTTAGTGATGAGAGAGTTTTCAGGTGGAGTTCATAATTTTGCAAGAACTATGCATTCCCACATGACATATTTATCCAGGTCTCTGTAATTATAGCATATTACCTGGTTAGGGAATGAGGGAACATTACTCTACCATGTAGTAGGGTGAAGGATAGGTGGAGAAAGGCCAAGATGTGTGTCGGCAAAATTGACGTCCAAAATAAAAAACAAGTTCCATATTCTCACGGGAAGGTAGGGTTTATCAGCCAGGATGCCAGCAGTTGTGTCTAAGGGAGCAAGCCAGAGATGTGACTGGAGAGAAAATGTAAAATTAAGTCAGAAGTCAGAGTGAAACCGAAATTGAAAGAGTACATAAAGAGCAATGGTGAAATTACTTGGATTACACAAGTCCGAAGAAAGCTGGTCTAGATTTTACTTTTTACAGAAAAATTAATTTCCAAAAGAATTAAACTTGAAATGGGAATAAATGAAAGCATAAAATTAAATAGAAAATATGAAGCCATAAAAATGAAAGGAGAAAACATTGATGAAGTCATTAATGCATAATACAAAACCCAGAAGCCATGCATGAGTAAATATGAATCAATGTCTGAACACAAAGAAATGTGAAACGTATTTATGGCAGAAAACACCGTGAAAGCATCAAATTGGGAAACAATTGGGATAATTCTTTATCAACCAGATAATAAAAAATGCAGGAGGGCTTCCCTGGTGGCGCAGCGGTTGAGAGTCCACCTGCCGATACAGGGGACGTTTCCAGCCCTGGTCCGGGAAGATCCCACATGCCGCGGAGCAGCTAGGCTCGTGAGCCACAACTACTGAGCCTGTGCATCTGGAGCTTGTGCTCCGCAACAAGAGAGGCTGTGATAGTGAGAGGCCCGCGCACTGCGATGAAGAGTGGCCCCCGCTTGCCACAACTAGAGAAAGCCCTCGCACAGAAACGAATTCCCAACACAGCAAAAAATTAAAATTAATTAAATTAATAAACTCCTATACCCAACATCTTAAAAAAATTTTTTAAAAAAGGCAGGATACAAACTGCAGAAGGCAATAAAATAAAATAAAATAAATGTCTAATTATACAAAAATATTAAACTCTGTTATGAACAAAACAACATAAATAAGATGAAAAGACAAATGAGTTAGGAAAAAATCAGCAACAGAAATAGTAAACTAAACAAAATATCTTTAAAATGTGAAAAAAAAAAACCCGAAAAAACTCTTAGAAATCAGTACATAAAAGACAAATAATCCAATATGGAATTGTATAAATGACAAGACCATGGTATTCATGGAATAAGAATTATAAACAGCCAAATTGGTACTTGATATGATCTTATTAATGTAAAAAAAATATTGTAAATGCAGGTTAGCATATCCTAGGAAAAAATCTGGACGAATACACATAAAACTGCTCATAGTGGTTAGTGCAGACACATTATGAGTAATAAAATTTATTTATATTTATTTATTTATTTTTCCGTGCGTTTGGTCTCTGTTGCGGCTCGTTGCGCAAGCAGGGGCCACTCTTCGATGCAGTACACGGGTTTATTGCAGTGGCTTCTCCTGTTGAAGAGCATGGGCTGTATGTGCATGGGCTCAGTACTTGTGGCTCGTGGGCTCTAGAGAGCAGGCTCAGCAGTTGTGGCACACGGGCTTAGTTGCTCCGCGGCATGTGGGATCTTCCCATACCAGGACTTGAACCCGTGTCCCCTGTATTGGCAGGCGGACTGTCAACCACTGTGTCACCAGGGAAGCCCCCTATGAGAAATTTTAACTTTCTAAGAATGCACCTTTATGTAAAGCATAAATTATTTTATTTATTTCATTAAATTTTTTTTAACCATTTAAAAACTTGAAGTATAGTTCGTTTACAGTGTTGTGTTAGTTTCAGGTGTATAGCAAAGTGATTCCATTACACACACATACACACATATTGTTTTATATATATATATACATATATATATATATATATATATATATATATATTCTCTTTCAGATTCTTTTCCACTATAGGTTATTACAAGATATTGAATATAGTTCCCTGTCCTATAAAGTAGGTCCTTGTTTATCTATTTTATATATAGTAGTGCGTGTATGTTAATCCCAAACCCCTAATTTATCTTTCCTCGTCTCCCTCTGCTATCCTCTTTGGTAACAGTAAGTTTGTTTTTTATGGCTGTGAGCCCACTTCTGTTTTCTAAATAAGTTCATTTATATCATTTTTTTAAAGACTCCACGTATAAGTGATATCATATGATATTTGTCTTTCTCTGTGTTACTTCACGTAGTATGCAATCAAAAATATTCCCATTGGCTTCAGCGAAATGGAGAATTTATGGGTCTGTATAACCGAAAGATACAGAGGTAGTTCCTGTCTTCAGGCATGGCTGGATCCAGGATTTGGTTCTCTGAGATGTGTCTTCTTCTTGCCCTAGCTTCCCCTCTGTCCATTAACCTTCTGCCCTCCTGCATCCTCAAAAGTGTCACTGGTTGGATGGGATCACCGCGGCCGGAGGAAAGCAGTGCTCCGACTGGCCAGGCGTGAGCCACATGCCCACCCTTGGAATCAGAGGTGACGTCAACTCTATCAGAAGCATAATGGCCGAGAGAAAAAGAAAGGGGAGATTTTCTAGGGAGACATGAGGATACCAGTACCAAGAGAAGGGACACGGATGCTGGGTGACAAAACCCATAGATGTCCTCTACAGTGGTGCAGACTTTTCATCAAATTCAAAATCCATTTCTAATGGTATTTTTTTAAAAAAAAACCAAGACTACGAAACATTCTTCTCGTAACAGAGCATGTGCCCTGTTACTGGCCCTCCCATCAGCTCCCATCCCCTGACTCTGGGCTTCCACATCCACTTCAGGGGGGTGTCCACTGCCTAATCCTCCCACACGGACCTTTGCTGAATTTAAGTTTCTTAAGTAAGTGCTTTTAAACGGAATAAAATAGAGCAGACTATTGTTTTCCAAAAGAAAAACATTTGAAAACTAATAATTCCTTATGAAAATATTTAAACAACATGGAAATCTAAAATCTAAATAGTGAAAGCTTTCTTCCCTAATGCCCAGTGATGACATTGAAAGCAGGGGTGGCTCATTCCAGGTGGTGACTCTGCCTTTCCCCACATGGTCATATGGTCAGAATGTATTCAAAAAACAGGAATATGCCATACCCAGAATTCTGCAATTTGCTTTCATCGCTTTCCATATTAGTTCCCAGCTATCTACTTTGCTCTGACTGCCGTATGGTACTCCACTAGGACGGACTTGCTGTGATTTGCTGAACGTTTCCCCTGTTGATGTACATTCTACCGATTTTTCACAATGACAAACAATGCTGTAATTAACACTGTGTACAATGCTGCCTTGTTCACATACACAAGAGTTTTTCTGTGATAGATTCCCAAAGGTGGGTCAAAGGATATGCATATCTTAATATTTAAGAGGAAATGCCAATAAAGTGTCCAGATAGATTTTACCACCACTGTGATAGTGTATGAGTCTTTGTTTCTAACTATAGCCTTCTCAAACACAGAAGATTTCAGTTAATTAAATTAATCCAAAGAAGATGTGGCACATGTATACAATGGAATATTACTCAGGCATAAAAAGAAATGACACTGAGTTATTTGTAGTGAGGTGGATGGACCTAGACTCTGTCATACAGAGTGAAGTAAGTCAGAAAGAGAAAAACAAATATGGTATGCTAACACATATATATGGAATCTAAGAAAAAAAAACAGGTCATGAAGAACCTAGGGGTAAGATGGGAATAAAGACACAGACTTACTAGACAATGGACTTGAGGATATGGGGAGGGGGAAGGATAAGCTGTGACAAAGTGGGAGAATGGCACGCACATATATACACTACCAAACATAAAACAGTTACCTAGAGGGAAGCAGCCGCATAGCACAAGGAGATCAGCTCAGTGCTTTGTGACCACATAGATGGGTGGGATCGGGAGGGTGGGAGGGAGGGAGACACAAGAGGGAAGAGATATGAGAATATATGTATATGTATAAATGATTCACTTTGTTATAAAGCAGAAACTAACACAGCATTGTAAAGCAATTATCCTCCAAAAAAGATGTTAAAAAAAATTAATCCTACAGTGAGACCTGCTCTGGTCCCAAAAAGCAAATCTACAAAAAACTAAGATTCAGGGGCTTCCCTGGTGGCACAGTGGTTGAGAATCCACCTGCCAATGCAGGGGATGTGGATTTGTGCCCCGGTCCGGGAGGATCCCACATGCCGCGGAGCGTCTGGGCCCGTGAGCCATGGCTGCTGAGCCTGGGCGACCGGAGGCTGTGCTCCGCAATGGAGGAGGCCACAGCAGTGAGAGACCTGCATACTACAAAAACTAAAGATAAATAAATAAATAACGTTCCAACACCTGACTAACCTTTGGGGGCAAAGCAAAATTAGATCAATGTCATTTTTTGCACCCAAATAAGTTCCCAGTGGATTAAAATTTTAAAGTACTAGAAGACGTTATGAGTGACAAATTTTACAGTTTTACAGTGGGTAAGGCTTTCTATTGGACATAAACTACCGAAATCATACTGAAAAGATCGATGCCTTAAATACATTATAAAAGTTTTTAAAAACCTTCTATATAGAAAAGAACTATGACCAAAGTTAAAATGAAGCAATGAGGAAGGAAAGCGTTTTCAAATTACAGCAAAGATTTGATATCTTTAACATATAAGAGCACTCTCAAATCAATGAGGGAAATATGACTATTACAATTAAAAAATAGAAAAAAAGGATATGAATAGACAGTTCTCAGAAGAGGAGTTACCAGTGGCCAGGTGTCATATGAATATTGTTAAACCAGTTTAGAAATCAAAGAAAGTGAAACACTATTGAGATATGATTTTGGTTACTCTATGGGCAAAGATTTAAAGGATTGAAAATGTCCTGCTTGGTGTGCATTATGGGCTGAATTGTATCCCCCCTTAATTCGTATGTTGAAATCCTATTGTCTTATGTGACAGTATTTGGAGATAGGAACTTTAAAGAGGTAATTAAGGTTATATTTATCAGGTCATAAGTGTGGATGCCTAATCCAATAGGTCTGGTGTCCTTATAAGAAGAGGAACAAGACACCAAACAGCTCTCTCTTTCTCTCCCTACACACACACACACACACACACACACACACAAAGGACATGTGAGGACATAGCAAGAAGGTGTCTGTCTATAACTCAAGGAGGAGGCCTCACCAGAAACCAACCTGCTGGCACCTTGATCTTGGACTTCAAGTCTCCAGAACTATGAGAAAATAAATTTCTGCTGTTTAAGACACCTAGTCTGTGGTATTTTATTATTATTTTATTATGGCGGGCTAAGCTGACAAATAGAGGGTAGGAAGTAAGAAAATGGACACTTTCATACACAGTGGTTGAGATGCAAACGTTTTGGAGGGCAACTTGGTAATACATATCAAGCACTTTAAAAAGAGATTACTCTTTGACCCAACAAGCCTCCTTCTAAAATCCTATTGTACATAATGTGTTACACAAAAACAAATGTACCAGGGTATTAATTTCAGCATGGTTCATAATACTGAAAAATTATAAGTAGCCTAAAGGCCTATGTACAAGAGATTGGTTAAAATAACTATGGTATACACATTCTGTGGAATATTATGCAGCTATTGAAAATAATGTGGAAGGCACAGGCTTCTCCATATCCACTATGTGGCCCACTTCTGGGCCAATTTTGGGTGCCCTGTCTGGAAAGGGAAGGTCCTTCTCCTTGTCCCTTTCCTCCAGCTGCCCCTTGCAGTCCCTCCCCACCTTTGACTCATTTGTCTCCTTTTCTACCACAATATGAGTTGATCAGCAAGGAGCTAATCCCTTAACAAGAAAAGAGGCCTATTTCTCCCTTGAAGTAATAAACGAGGGCCAAGTCCTCAGACCACAGTAGTTAAAAAAATAAAATTATGATTCCATCAATTCATTAATAGTCAAGACTTTGCTATTGCAAGACAAAAAGTAGAACA